>NW_027526295.1:251252531-251862968 GCF_048455015.1 Haemaphysalis longicornis
AATTCGGCACTGCTCGGATCACGCAAAACTGCCGAATTATCCGTATTCGAAATACCCAATGAACAACAAAAAAGCGAAATTTTCCGCAGCTTAATGTACCTTTATTTGCCAAAGTTTGTTATATTCTTCTGTTTTTTTCTGGCGAACTCGAGCGGCGATAATAGCTCTAATAGCTGCCACATGCTCCGTGGCACACCCACCATGCACACGCGCCACTCGAAGCACGCAAGGAACACGCAAAAAAAGACCATACCCGCCAAAACGAGACTTGCTGAAAATAGAGATATCTGCGACACCACTGCACACAGGCGACAGAGGCAACAAAGCACACAGGCTTCGACCGCTTCAGCCGCCACTAACGTCGCTTTGCTCGCGGTTTACTCTTCCTATCGGGCGGTAGCTTGCGCTACCTAGCCTATACATTTACCACTTTTCGAATGATGCCCATGGTCATTCGGTTGGCCTATGCGGCATATTTTTTTTCAGCTGTACAGCTGCGTTACTTTTGGCAGTGTTTTTTTTTTCTTTTCTGCTCTCTGCACATCGACTGGGTGAGCTCGCAGGCTGGGACGCTAGGCCGAATCAACCGGTGCGCGCTAATATTTTGCCAAAATGATGAGAGTTCCACCCCATAGACCCCTGTATATATTTCTGCCTCATCCTTTAAAGATTTATGCAGCATACTTTGGATATTTTGTGGCATATGAATTTATTTACTTATCTACTGATTGATTGATTGATTGATTGATTGATTGATTGATTGATTGATTGATTGATTGATTGATTGATTGATTGATTGATTGATTGATTGATTGATTGATTGATTGATTGATTGATTGGTACGAAGAGGCAGAAAGCATGGTTGGGGAAAGAGAACTAAGAACGGTGATGGGAAAAGCACATTTGAATTCTTTAAAAAAGACATCTTCTAGGAGGAAGTTGTGTCTTTCTTGACGATGGGAAACTAAAGCTGTAAGAAATTGCCTTAATAGTGGCTGCGTCGCCGTACTTATGCAGCTTTGCTATTAAGTGCGCCATTCCGTTCGAAATAAACTCGTTCATCAGGGGATCTACGCAAACGTGTTTTCGCATGACACATCGCTTAGTAGCTCACTTTCTCCGGTCGGGGATCAAAACCGCGACTTCGTGCGGAGCTGCAGCGCCGCCCAGTCTGAACTGCGCTGCAGCAAGGAAAAAACAGCGGAGATAAATTTGACCTGAGCGAAACGTTGACGATAATGAAAAGCCGTTTTTGTTTCCAATGGCCCATTACAGAAATATGGACACCTGGATGTATTGTAACGGGAAAAGCAAAAAAAAAAAAAAAAGCAATACAAACCTGAAGTAGTGGAATAAAGGCAACGCATCGGCGTCCCCGTCTCACCGAGCTGCCGTCTGGACTGACTGCTTTGCGCGCCATAATGTAGCAGAAAAACGAACTTCATTCTTACATGCGGCCGCTAACTTGAAGCTAAAAAATGAAAAGAAAAGACGGGCATATCGCGTTTCCTTGCTCCCCAACACCCCTTCACCCATGCAATCTCTATCGGCTAAGCAGGGCGACGACCCCCGACCACGTAACGCACCACGCCCGTACCCCTGGGGTGGACACCAACGCAGGACGTGACGGGCGGTTGCCCAAGTTTACAACTCGGTTCGAAAAGGGGGGCTGGGTGCTTAAGAGCGAAAACAGTGATCCCGACACCGGTCGGGCACTCGCGTCGACCTAATCGGCTTATCTGCCTCCGCCGTCGTCGAGACACTGGGCTGAGCACGTACTCCCGTGGGTCAGAAGGATTCCTTTAAAATGTGCTCCGCGCCTTAGAGCGACTCCAAACTATTCTCTATGCTGTTTTTTTTTTTCTCTTCTTTTCTTTTGTGCCACACGGTGGGTATTCTCTCGACTCATAAAATATCTGGGCAGTCGTAAGCATAGTGCCCAACATTCTCTCTAGTATACGGCCCAAGTATAGTGCCCAACAGGCTCTCGAACTTTGTAGTTCGAGAGCCTAAGGGTCGTTTGTGAACAGCTACGGATCGTTAAAAGAGCTGTGTCATGCTATATGCATGAAATATCCTTCAGATTTCTGTAATCACTGCTAGCCTCCAGAACCTATTTACATCTTATGTGTGCAAAGTTTGTTCACGGAAAATTTGAGGGAGACCTCGATCCGCCAGCTATATGTAAATAAATACAAGAACTGGGAACACACATTTGAAAGGAAAAAAAAAGCATCCCGAATCCATTAAAACCAGAGCGTTTCTTTGTTGATGTTTTTGTTCGTTTTTTTCCAGTGCAGCAGTTAATGGTATGCTTTTGCGTGATCGTGACTGTCGCTGCTTTCTCGGAGCGAAGCCAACCTTGTGACCAGCGGTGTAAAACGCCGATATAGAAGCTAGAGAAACTCGGAGAATCGTCCACTAAAACATCAGCGTTCTTATGCCGACTTTCCTTTCCACCAACGTTACGTTATTTTGGTTGCACTGAAGGAGCCCGTCCTCCCAGGCAGCGCGTTTTTCTTTTGTTTCATTGTTTGTGTGCGTGCTTCTCGTAAAGCTTCTTGATTATCAGACGTTTGCCAATTTCTGGAGTTCATTCTCAGTTTTTTTATAACCTGGTTGTTTTCGTTGTTCCTGCGTTATTAGCTTGCGTGGGCTGGAGTAGATTGCCTTTGGTGATTTCGTTTGTTCACACTCATTGTTCACATTCAAGTGCCATACCTACGCGGCCGTGAGACGTAGCCAAGGAAACTTTAATACCCAAGTAACAGATCGCCTTACCTTCACCAAACCCGACGCATTTCCAGAATGGCGAGGCTGTAAAAGCGTATTCTATAAATCAGGCCATGCGAACGCACAACTATTAGGCACACGCAACGAACGATTTCAGTTATCTAAAAAAACATGGTGTACTCAGACCGCAGCGCATTCCACCCAACTTTCGATGGCTTCAAATAATTCCTAATGTACGTTCACTGAAGCGTCTAACAAGGGTTTCTGTGGTAGGAAAGTGCCCACAATGAAATGTTTTCCTATTGAGTTTTACCTTAAATAAACACCGGAAAGCCTTCCTGTGGTTTGGACGGCCCAGAGTCCTAATTTTTGAGCAGATGATTCAGTCTCCCACTTCGTTGCCAGAGATGTCGCGTACACAAGCGAGGGTTCGATAAAGCACCTTGACCAGCGCCTTTCGGGGACTGAAGCAGAGCCTCGTCCTTTCTTTTTTTTTCTCTCTCCTAAATCTTGTTTAGTGCAGGGCTATCCTTTAGTCGACGCAAGCAATTAGGCTCCCCTGTGAGACTAGGTACGGTGAATTGGGGCGTAGTCGTTTGGCCGGCATTGTTATATCACGCTCCATAGCAACATGCCCAACGCTGGGAAGTGGAAGACATGGAAGATCAAAGTAAGTTCGGGAAAAGTTTCAAAGTTTACCGTGTGCCAATGTGCCATGCTATATATTAAAGCCCGATGAGACGTAAACAAGGGGGTATTTGCTCGTAACCATGGTGTTCGTAACACATACATTTTTGTGCTGTGTTTATCTTTGTGATTTTTTAATTATTTTTTTGCTGCATAGGAAAGTTCTCAGATGGCTAGAGTTTGCGACTGAGCATCTTTTCAGAAACTCTCAACTACGCCCCTATTAAAAGATAAAACTGTTAGACTCACGACCGCACCTATTATAACCAACCATTATCTGCTCGAATGTCTATGAGTGTGTTTTCGACTAAACGCTGGAAGGAAATGAACAAACGTAAAAAAAAGCCCATGCCCCGAATATACTTACCCAAAAAATACTCGTAACAAAACCTAAATAAGCATTTAATTCGCCAAGGCCAATGCCGTCCCAAAGCCATTAAAAAAATGGCGGTGTTCATCCGTTACTAAAAAGTAAATTAGCGCCAGGAGTGAACAAAACAGGGACGATTGCAAATTACATCAAAATATGGGTATAAAGGACATTCGACGCGCTGTGGCTAAGACCGAACGAGCAGTCTCCATTTCTACCCGCACTTGTGCGATGCCGCGTGAAATTCAAGTGGCTATACAATGTGCAAAGCATGCGTGTGAAGCAGTCCACTCGCTGATCGATAGTTGAGACAATGTATGCGTGCCGACGCAAGGGACGATAAAGATTTGGCGTCAAGCTTCCATTTTTGTCGCAAGAGCACATATTAGTTGCACGCTCGCTTTGAGGCAAACTTCGCAAGTATTCTTCAATGAGTTCGCAGGGTGCTTTTCTCAAAATCAGTGTCGTCGTGCCACGACGTAGCAAGTGCATGCTGGTGAAGTAGGTACTGAGTTACAAAACAACGCGGGAAACGAGAACACAGAAAGGGCACACAGACACGGCTCTGCTCTTTGAATAGCCTCGTTTCCCGCGCTTTTTTGTTAGTTACGTACCAACTGACCCGCCTTGAATTCGTGATTAAGTAGATATTTTTGCGTGGTCGCCACGTGGAGAGCGCGCATCGATGGCACAACGCAAAGCACGTGGTCGCACAAGGAGCGGGAAATGCTGTGTGCTAGCATACACCACTGAGCATGATGACGGGCCCTACGTGATCTCCTCTGGGTTAGTTTTGCAGTGAGGTCCAAGATGCTAGAATTGCGTGGGATAGACGCAGATCATTGATATTCTGTGTATGCATACGTTGTTTCGGATGCGACAAATGAATTCTTTTGCCTTGGTTAGACTAGGGCGTAGTGCGGCAAGTTTTCTCCACTCGAGTCGGCACTGTTTTGCTATCGCTGAATAATACAACATCACCCAATACTACATGTTCCCGTGGCTTACCTCCCCTCATCCGGCTAACAACTTAACAAAGAAAAAACAAGAAGTCACGTTCGGCAACTCCAAATAAAAACATATACACACACCATAAGGCTACAAACCATACACCCCACAAAATAAAAACACCTGTGCCGGCACTGTAATATCCTAGCTACAGTCTACCATATGGTTTGGGAATGCCAGCAAAACCTAGACATTGATTCGAATTTTCAATTCTAATCACGAACAGTGCCAGTGCTCTTGCCATCTCAGACATAAGTAAGCCGCCTTGGCTGGCTGAAAGGGCGACTATGGCGGGCTGCTCCAAAGGAGTCCTCAACTGAGGACCCTGCCCACAAATCATCTCGATATCACCACCACCACCACCACCACTGCCGCCCCCCCCCCCCCACCACCACCACCACCACCACCACCACCATCATCATGTCTTCGTCCACTGCAGGGCAAAGTACTCTTCCATAAATCTCCAATTTATCCCTGCTAACTTCTTGATCTCATCTGTCCACCTTTCTCCCGCCCCCTGTAGAGGTAGAGCCCCCGCCTCGCGTGCAGAAGGACCATGGTTCGAATCCCGGTGCTGCGCAATGCCCACCGGATAGAAAAATCCGCTTGTTTATGGAATTGCAGAAGGAGGCTTGGGGTGGGGTCTGAACCCGGCGACCATTGCCGGTAACACATTCCCTTTCCAGAGCAGGACTGACCACCCTGGTGTAGTAGTAATGGTCATGACCTCCCATGACTGCGCCAATGAATCTCGGTATCACTAATGAATAATGCCTCCCTCCTCCTCGCCTCACCGAATTGGGTTTTGTATGTATGTTTACTGATCCTGTCATGGCCGGGTGTTGAGTAGCAAGAAGGAATTCGGCGTCCTCTGGCTGCGGCGTGGGCTTGTTATTTTTCTACCCACTATTCTCGTAAAAGGACTTCGAGCCCAACAAATAAAGCAATTTGGGGATTGTACAGAACCGGCTGGTAAAAGCAAGAGGCAACTGCGTTCGTAGTTTACGTTTTGAATCACCACTACCGGCCTTAACAAGTTTAATTCAACGCGCACAACAACGCGATGGTGCATTTATCGCCATCCGTTAATGGGAGAGCGCTTTAATAAAGCGTCACAAGTATCTGGCGTCACTCGTCAAGGAGAGCAAGCCTCGGTACATAAATTTACTTCCGTGTATCTTCACTTTTGCAATCACAAATTGCTCGCGAAAAATGAGAAGACTCCTTTCAGATAATAGAAGCGATAAAAAAACGCATTAAAAGCGAATTCCTCTCTCCGTCTCGCGTATACGCGAGACGGAGCGAGGCCTTGCGGAGACTATAGTCTCCGCAAGGCCCGGCGCCGTTAATCGAAAACGTTCTATGACGCTGCTTGCTACTTTCTACACCGGCAACAGCATGCGCCGATTGAGCGCCCCACGCATGTCATAAACGCGTTTTGTGATGTTTCTAACTTCCTGTGTGACGTGACCAGCTTCGACAGTTCTCAAGGTCAGAGACTTTGCTCGTTATTCTGAAAACATGCCCTCGTTTTTGTAGCCGCCTCCTCCGTGTGGCCATTAAGCTTAAACTAACGCGTTGAAACAGGGAACAAAACAGCAGCAGTGTGAGCTACCCGCCCTGGTGGCTCAGGGGCTATGGCGTTGTGCGGCTAAGCACAAGGACGCGGGTTCGGTTCCCGGTCAGGGCATCCGCTTATCGGGTGGAGGCGAAAAGCAAAAACGTCCGAATTTTCGAGATTTCGGCGCAGGTTAAAGATCCCCAAATGGTCAAAATTAGTCCGGAGCCCTCCACTAGAGGGCGCCTGATCGCCTGTGTAGCGTCGGAGCGTTAAACCCCCTATTAATCAATCAATGAGCCGTGTAAGCTACACACGAATTGAATTCTGCGTTCTGAGAATGTGATGCAGGTGATGGAGATAATCGCAAGCTTAGTGACGTAACGACAGAATACAAATCGCTATAGGGAGATGAAGCACTTACCTGTATACCTCTGGCTTAAATCACGAAAGTAAGACCGTAAAAAAAAAATACGGGCAATTTTCACGCTAATCAAATGACGATCGAGCGAAGCTTCCCTCTATTTGATTGTCAGCTGTCATCGTCATTGGCTAATTCCACCGAGTGGGCAAGTGTGAACTCTGAGGGGTACGAACTGCTTCCCAAGAGGCATTAAGTTCTTTTTTCTAATTGTCTTAGTAGCTGTCACCATTCGCTCGCTACTTAACTTAATGAGAAGCGTGTGAACAGAATTACCTTAATGAGGAGCCGTGAAGTTCGTGTCTTCCCAATTCGTAATTAGTGCTAGTGGGGAACGGACTGCGCTGAGTGCGCATGACGAGATAGTGACGGGGATTCGGGTGACTAATGCTCAGATAAAAAATCTCTCTGCCAAAGCGACAGTCAGAGCTTGCCCTTGAAAAAAAAAAACTGGAGAAGCTTGCACTAAGTCGCCGAAGGCTGGAACCATAGCGAAGCTGCAGGATATTTTTTTACGTGAGCACTGAAGGGCACATCACCACGCATTTATACAAATTAGAAATTGTTTATTTGCATGTTTCATCGTCACTCCGCACTGTGCTAGTGGTAGTCATTGCCATATGAATCGATATTGTCGCGTTCCTCATGCAAAACATTACATGCGCGGTAGCGCTTGACGACAGCTACAGCGCAGCGGCGGCACGTGCGTGCACGACGCAAGCGCGGAGTTCCTGGAGTCGCGTCGAGGTTCCGTGAAGGAGTTGTTGCTTCAGCCGTGGCATTGGTGGTTCCTACGCAACGCGAGGGCGTCCTCGGGGTTTTTGTCAGTTTCTTTTTTTTTTTTTTTTTTTGGCAAAAGCCCCGGCGAGGGCCTGGGATGCTCGGCGGTTTCCATGCGGCACGCGCTCACGAGCACTCGGCATTTTCTTGGTATTTTTAACGTGCACACATTACGGCCAGCTACAAATGCTCCGCTGTTAAAAAACACACACACACACACATCGCCCAAAAAGTTCCGTGGCGGTTTTACTGCCTTTGAAGTCACCTCATCGTGAAGTTCTGCAAAAAAGTGCGAAGTTCCCCTGCTCTGGAACCCAGTTGTATTAATCATGGGACAACGGGGAAGGCATTTCGCGTTTATTCTGTCGTTAACGTACCTGCAAAGCTGCGAAACTTCCCGTTAAATACAGAAGCTTGGGCTTCCATTTACTTACATGGCAGAAGTGGCGCCCGATGCTTATGAACACACAGACGGGCGTTTTTTTCCTGCCACATTTGGTCAACTATACAAAACCATTTTACATCCCTTGAGGTCTAGCCATATTCAGAAATCTCGTAAGGGCATTACTGCATGACTTAGTTGAACTGGTGAACACCGTAATGGCGTTTATAATAGGACGTAATCACTTTTCAATACTTTATAAAACGTGGGGTAAACTCAAATTTATATAGCACTAGTTGATGTTGAATTCTCATTTACTGGAATAAAAGTTTACAGAAATACAAAAGCGCAAAAAATACTCTAAAATGGGTCATCTTGCACTTTTTCCAAGTGTGTATGTGTTCGCGTGTGTGCGTGCGTACGTGTGTTTGTGTGCGCGTTTCGCGCAGTCATTACCGGACATAAGTAGGAACAAAAGTAAAAAAAACAAACAGGTACACTGAACTGTTGACCATTTGTCTAGCTTGAATTATGTTAGCCCAACAAGATAATGCGACGGACTTGTAAAGCTAAGCTTAACCTGACGCCAGAGCACATCGATTATTCCGAAAACACTGAATTCATTTTGCGTCCGATCAATATGCGAGCACCAAGCCTCCTGCTATCCATCCCCGACAACGCGGAAGCAAGCTCAGAAAAAGAAAAGGTGAAACATGAAGATGGATAGGCTAGGAGGCTTTCTGCAAGCAGGTTTTCTAGGAATGCTGAGAAAATATTGTTGATATCGATTTCACCCTTTATTTCTCGCCATTTCCTGGTAGACCTGCCCCGTAAAAAAGCTTAGTGCTTTATCGCCCGCAACGGGAGGAAGAGCAGGAAAAGAGACGCTCACAGGAACTAGTGACCAGCAACGCATCGTGATGTAAAAACACTCCAGATGCAGAACTACACAGAAACATTTCGTAAGCAAGCTTGTGCTAACCCACAGCGCAGATTAGTTTCTCTTTGCTGTTATTTTATTCCCGGTGTTGAGAGTACGGCTCTGACGAATGCAAACACTCTTTCCCCCGGATGTTGTTTCAGGCACTAAGCCCATTTTTCTCCAAGGGGACGTGCTCGGAATTTATGCATACAAATTAGGGAGTAATGGCGTCCGCGCGCTTTTCCCCTCAGTTGCGGAAGACCTGGTCTCTACAAGAGCTCGCTTCGAAGCGATTCGCGTTCTCGTTGGCGTCATCTCCGATAACCAATTGCAATCCCTTTGCCTCCCAATTCTATCCGCACGTATGCGCGCTAGACACAGATCTCTGCCAGAGAGCTCAGTGCCTGAATTAGAGCAGAGGCGAAGGCGTCTTGCCGCTGCGGACGAGTAGGTCACACCTTGGAATACTGAACAGGGGAATCCTGATGGCGGTGAAATAATTAGAATTCATCGCCCCTGCTACTGCGTGAAGAAGGGCGAGCAGCGAAGTTGCGGTGTCTTTCAACACAATCGACGCACCTATGCACGAAACAAAACAAGCATGCATGCACTTTGCCATTGAGCATACTTCCTAATTAAATAGCTCAATGAAACTGGAAGGACGGGAGTTCATTCTACCGGACAGACATGGGGCTGGCCACTTCCCTCCCGTAGAAGCCCGATATCGAGATCAGACCGGAATTGCACAACATTTACAACTTCACTGTCAACTACGTAATCAGTACATAGGTGAAACTCGGCATAATCCAAGAATCGCCTTCGCAGCTAGTTGTCTTATAACGGGTTGCACGAAATAGTTTTGATAAAACGAGAGTGCAGTGGTCGTCGCAAACCATACTCCCTCCGTAAACGGCCACGTGTTGACAGCAGCCGGAATCCTGCGATGTTTATAACTTCACCCTGAACGAACTAATTTTGTCAAATCTATGAAGCTGGTCGTAAAGATGGCGTCGTCTTAGCTGGCAATTTGACTGTGACTTTTTTTCTGATACCTGCATGCACTACATTGAGAGGTACATAGCATTTGCGAGAAACTGGCGACACAAATGTTTTCGTGTCTACGCCACACGTAAGGGCCGGCCATCGACCACAACAGGAGGGTAGCTACATAATTAGCTTCGCTGTAAAAGAAGCTGACATTCATTAAAGTACGCCAGATAATCAAAATTACGTCATTATCTCGCATCTCATCGCCACGGTGCTTCTTCGGCGTGGTATAACTCCTGTTTCCTTTGGGCAACATTTTAGAGAAGGAGATTATGATGCTCTCCAACCAGCCCGGGTCAAAAACTGTGATGGCGGAGTTGCGAAAAATCTTTCGATGAATATATTACTCGCGACATATCATGTGTATGTACGTACAAAAGCGCCAGGGATAACGGGGCGCAAAAAATTCACGGAAGCTTGCACTCTCGGGCAAGACCAGAGTGGCGAAGCTGGTGTAGGTGAACATTGCCACGCACATAGTTAAGCTTCAGTATCATTGTTTATTTGCATAGTTGGGGTGATAGTAATCGTCGTCATATCCATTGAAGAGGTCGCCGTCTCCTTTGCGTTGACTGTTGGTGAAAATTCATCCTCGGCGCTGTAGACTTCCGTAAGTTCAACTGGCAATGCTTGCACTAAGTCGCGCTAGGCTTGAACCATAGCACAGCTGCAGGATTTTTTTTATACGTGGGCCCTGAAGGACACGTCACCATGCATTTGTAGAAGTTTGAGATTGTTTAGTTACATGTTTCGTCATTGATTTGCACTGTGCTACAGTAGTAATCGTCATATGCATCGCTATCGTCATGTTCCCCATACAAAGCATTAGATGGGGAGAGCGCTTGCGACAGCGCTGGAGTTTGTTTTGTTGTTGCTAAAGCCACTGCGCGTGCCGGAAAAGTTCGGCAGACGCCGCCAGGCATGCGCTAACGAGCGCTTTCATTGTCTTGGTATCTTTTCCCGCAACGGCGAACTTCCGGCTTGTACAGCAGCTCCGCGGCTAAAAATCCCGTGAAACTGCGTGAGAAATCAATAGCACCAGAAGTTTTCGGCGCCTCATAGGATTTGGCCCCGGATTCCACTATTAGTTTTACCAGACACTGTCAGTAGCAGCCCTGTGCTGTTTTGTAGAAGCCGAAGACACCTGATTTTTCGCACTGTTACTAGGCGTGAAAACAGAGAGAGGACGCCGGAGGAAGACAGCGCAAAGTTTACTGGTTACGCACCATTCTTATCCTGCTTACAGTCTATGTTCATATTTTGGTTTTCTGGGTTAATATATACTGTCAGTACATTCATTTGTTTCTATGTAGTATATGTGCCTACTCTCTCTCTCTCTCTCTCTCTCTCTCTCTCTCTCTCTCTCTCTCTCTCTCTCTCTCTCTCTCTCTCTCTCTCTCTCTCTCTCTCTCTCTCTCTCTCTCTCTATCTCTCTCTCTCTCTCTCTCTCTCTCACACACACACACACACACACACACACACACACACACACAGAGACACACGGACGCACACGCACACGCACACACACACACACACACACACACGGACGCACACGCACACGGACGCACACGAACGCATAAACACACATGTGCACGTGTACATGTATATACAAGCCCGCATGTGACGTCACGCGGGCACCCTCGCACGCACTACTCACACATGCACGCACACATGCCAAAATAGACGTGCGAGTGATTTTACGCTGGTGTGATATACGCGGGCATATTTTTCTGCCATCGAATGTACAGAACGCATAGGAACAAACGAAAAAGCAGCGGCGCCATTGATTTATCCAGGGGCAAAACGTCGAAGGCGGGTTGCCATCACCTCACTTGCCATCTCCCCTTCGAATGTCACTGACCTTCTCCCTCGTGGTTGACACCCCACGCAAGCGCTGGGTTGTTCCCCAATGCAAGGCAAATGTTCATTAGTACTTCGACTGCGAAATCTGTCGAAGATTTGATACGTAAAGGGTTGCTGTGGCTCTGCCGACACGTGTTCTGCTAAGCCTGCATATTTACGGAATGAGACAGAGGGGTGAGAGCGAGAGAGAAATTAAATTGTGTTTGCCGACGCGAAGAAAATTTGATGGAAACTTTGAAGGTGTCTGACTAGAAAAAAAACGACCTCAGACCTATAAGATGAAATGGAAATGAATACAAGATCTCGTTTTCATTGCTACAGCTCGCATAATTCACATTTCTTATCACCGTGTTTTGGTACTGCAGTTGGTGTGGTACAGAAGGAATAAATTATTGTGTTGTGCATGACTTTGAAGGACGTTGTGAGAAGTCAACGAAGTCAGCTGAATTATTTACGGTGTAAGAAGAACTCCAGCAACCAAAGCTTATATTGCGACGTAGGGCCTGTAATAGCCTGCCTTTTTGTTGTAGTTGGCGCTTTCGCTAGCAAAATTACATTCGGCAATGTTCAGCAGAAAGATAACTCAGCGCCAGTATACTTCGATTGCAACCGAGCCTTGCCCATTCTTTAATCGGCGGGTCACTAGGCTATAAAAAACGGCCGGTAGTTTACCGCCTGAGAAGACAGCCCAGCGGCAAACAGTGTCAGTATCATGGTCTACTAATATTACTGTCTGATTAAAAACCGCCGACCCTGCTACAACGTAACATATTGTCTCAAAACGCTACGACTATTTGAACCTGTACTTTAGGGTCGCGTCAGCATTTTTTATTCTAAATGTGATTGAGAAGGCAACTTGTATGTATCCTGTTTGTTGTTCGCACTTTTTTATGCGCTCTATACGAGTACAGGGGCTTCGGCCATGCCATAACTTGTTGGCAAACGGGAATTTCGGCCACCACTTTTCGAACGTTTGAGGACGCTATGAGCGTGTTGGAAGAAATACACATCCGTGCTACGTGAAGGCGCAAGAGAAAGCAATAAACATAATATGAAATTGTCTGGAAGTCGTAAAAGTTCTTCACGATCGTTCAGTCGTCACGCATGAATGAAAGGAGGTGGCACGCTACTAGTGAGAAGTTTTTCTTTTAAAAGAGGGTTACACAACTACGTGCGTCATGCCCAGCACCGTGACAAAAAAAAAATATATTCGTAGCAAATGGAAGTTACTAGCGGCGCCTATCGTCTACCGAGTTCTCTCCCATTTTTGATATCTCTGGTTATCGTAGTCACACACATCACCTTGAATCAGGCTAAGCAGGTCCTTTCTGTTTTTTTATTATTTTTCTCTAAATATAAACACTTCTCTTCCTTGCCTCCTCCAAGCAACGTAACCAAATGTGAAAACGTTAAAATGTTCGAGCCGTTCTTTTAGCTGGGCGCTTTCTCAGTGAGTTTTGATAACTAATCTTATTCAAATCTCCTAGTGATTCGCGTTCTAATATATGTTAAGGCGAAAATAAGGCGCACTCACCAAGAAAACCCTTGGAGCAGCTCCGCAACATTGGCGTTAAAACAAGCCCCGCAAGTACGCCTCATCATTCATGCATAAATCTCTTATTATTATTATTATTCATTGAACCTCCCCTACATGCCAGGTCCATAAAATGGCAAAACATACTAAAAAAAAAAAACAACCCTAAGACCCATTTGTATCGCACAAATCTACGGTTGCAAAGTGAAAGTCCTGAGTGTATCATTTTATGCATTTGTGACAAAGATGTACCCACCCTGTCAAAACCTTGTATCGAGATCGCGATTTCTTAGCCCACCCTCCGGTAACGTTTTAGCACAGAGTGACACTTTCGGTAGCGATTTCCTGCACACCGTCGAATTAAGCATTGACTGACCAAGAAGACTGACCGAAGCCGCGCATGCACGACAGAAAGTACACCGAATCTTCACACTAAACACCTCTGGCAGCATCACTTGCCAAAGCAGGGACACTCATTCGGCGACGTTTGCACGCCTTGGCACACCTTATTTGAGGTTTCGCTATGCTGTTGTTCTTCTCCCTTCGAGGGAGGAACAAGTGCGTCCCGTAGGTGCCGCATCAGCGTCAGACCAGTACAATCACCGGAGCTAGATGATACCGTCTCCATCGGGCATTCTGTCGAAGTTGTTCTCACCGAGGTTTTCGTGTTTTTTTTTTTTTTTGTCATGGTGGAAAGACGGTTAGGAAATGGGCTCTTCCGAGGCAGTTTCCTCTCAAGCGCGCAACGTCAATCGTTTGCGCAATCGATGTACATGTCTGGAAGCAAAAGAAAGAAAGAAGTCGTGCTGTCGCACTTCCCGAAATCGCTTCTGTAGCGGCTCTCATAACATGGAGAAAAGAAGTAAAGCCCCCCAGGGGACATCATTACCAAGATGTCCTGCGTAGTTGTTCTTACGGTACTCGAAAGAAATGCGACCCAGTCCGAAGCGAGAAGGGAAGCATAAAATAGCAAATAAAGCCTAAATTGACTGCTTAATGTCCCAGATACCATTACAAAATCGCTCTTCATCTTTTTTTGTGTGTGTTGCATGTCCGCTTTCGCGTTGTTTACAAAGAAAGGGGACATTTTCGTTGTTTACTCTTACAATGCCGCTCTCGGAAGACTCTTAAGGTAATTCTCTGTATATTGAAAACAGCAACAGGTTAGTCGCTATGTTTTCCACCGAATACGATGGTATTACAAACGGTCACGCGTACCCCGCATCAAGAGAAGGCCCCGGTTGGATGTTTGGACAGCGGTGATTGGTCAGTGCACAGCGAGATGGCAGCTAAATGAAACCGGGGCTCGGTATTAAAGGTATAGCTTACCTATGACTGGGAACAGACCCGGGTTCTTTAAAACCCGCAACCACACTATTCAACACAAGGCCTTATAATATCAAACCGTAAACGAGAAGCCTAGGGGTGCTCTTACTATTGTACTTCTTTACTGGAATGGTTTACAAAGATTTCTTGTCTACTTTTGGTTAACGGACAAGAGAGGTTCCAAGCATGTCTTGGCGATGCGATGGCTAAAAGATAAACGCGCTAATTTAAGTTGCCCGTTACCTGTCTAGCTTTTACATTAGTACGTATACACATAAACACCCCCATCATCGGGGCGACCCCGCAATAAACGAACGCACAACGTAATGAACGAATGAAGGAACGAAAGAACTAGCGAAAGAATGAATGGATGAACGAAGGAACTAACGAACGAATAATAAAATGTTGTAACAACCCGTGATTCTTTTTTTATGTTTAGCCATATTTTCAAAAATATTTTTTTTTTATTTTCGACCCTTTCACGTAAGTGTCCATGCTCACAAACACCAACTTTCCCCCAAAACGCCAACTCCTTACATTACATCACAGCAGTGGGTGGGCCTGGTGACCAGCTTGGCCCTCCCCGTCCAGCGCATGCATCGTGGAAGGGCTTATCTCTCCAGCAAGCCCTGAGGTACCGTGGACTGAGGACAACTCTTACCTACAGGGCTCCCGAAGATCGCAGTTAGTGCTGCTTAGCCCTGTAATGCCCAAAGAATGAAACCAATGGAAATTATAATGCTTTATTAGAATAAAATTTGTCACTCAAACAATAGAGAGACGCGAAGAATTTTTTTCTCTCGAGGTTATAAAATTACATAGTGTATCAAAAATGCATTAAAAAGTAAGTATATAACACGTACATAAACAAGGTAAGTAATAATGTATAATATACCCTTTTTATATGCAGGTATATGTATACATACATATAAAATACACATATAATATATTGTATAGGCATAAAAGAAGTGTATGACATACCGTTTGAAAGTAGGGTGCACTTACGATGGACTAATCCATCTATCAAACTTATTTGGGACTCCATGCGGCCAGTTACCGGACTACAGTTTTTGAAAAACGCTTAGGAGGTGTCAAAAACGATACCGTGGACATTTCCTGGCGTTTAAAAGACCCAGCTGCGAGTAAAAACATGCCAAAGATGGAACATCTTGTATGATACGTTGTGCACTACCGGCTTAGAGTTAATTCCCCCACTCACAATGCGGTACTTCTGCAAACGTATAAAGTCGGGCAAGTCGAGCAGATCCTGATCGAGCAGGCTTTGTCGAGCAGGTCCTGATATTAAAACCTATTATTTTCCTTTCGGGAGAAAAAATTGGAGGGCGCTTACACTAAGTTTCGCCTTCAGGGGTGAAAAGCGACAGCGTTATCGGGCCCCATTGGTATCGCGTAAATTTTCGAGCGCTGAAACCTTTCTGCACCTGCTCGTACGCCATCTGTGGGGGCAGCGTCTTATGAAACCGGAAGTTTCAGTGGGCGCCACAAGGCGGCGCTACGAGATTTTTTGCTGATGGTAAACGCCGCCAACGACTCCGTCTTTTCTGCGGCACTGAGCTCTAAACGTTACGCATTAAACCGGAAAGTTGAATTAATTGAAATGTGCTAATGCACGATGTACTACACCATTGCTCCACGGATATGCAAGCTCTTCGATGCGGTAGGCATTCAGACAGCCGGCTTTACTACTTCTTCAACCCGCAGTTCATCTTAGGGGTTTGTCCGCTAAGTAATATCCAACGTAACATCTCTGGGAGCTCTTTCCAGGATGGAAAGAACACCCATGAGTGATAATTTGTATTAGTGGAGTGCTTCTGCTGTGTCAGCGGCGATCGCCGAGCAAGTAGCGTGAAACTTTCTAGCGCAGAACTATGAATCAGTTCTTCTCTCCGTCTACAACTATCAGAGGGGATGGTTCTACCATCAGGGGGACTCTTACTTCCCTGCTTAAATAAACTTCACGCCTGACAAGTAAAAAAAAAAAACATCTATCAACGGCCATTACATTCTGCTTTCCTTGTTTGTCTTCCTCCGTTCCTTTTTTTTTCTTTTGCAAAACACTTGCTAGTAATAAACATTTATTGCGAGTCTCTTTATTTCTTATTATCATTGTAGCTCGCTTTGATCGAATCTCTCGCGGCGAGTTTCCCAAAGGACGACGAGACAAGTAAAAAAAAAGCTCGAAAAAATCCAGGGCCTGTTCGCTTCGCTGAATTACATAGGGCTGCTCGCGTCGAAGGTGCGACGTTTGGAAGCATGCGCGCCTACCAAATGACCCAAATCGAATGGACGATGTTGTCGCACCGCGGCCGATGCTTTCACATTCGCCTCGTTCACTTCCCAAAGGAGGCACAAAAAGAAACAGAACATCCTGCGGGAAACGACAGGATGGGCGCATCGACCGGAAGGTCCTGTGCGCACAACTAACACGCGAGCAGCCCAACCAGCTGCGTATATACTTCGCGTACGAGACAAACCCGTTCGCTCCTTTTTTTTTCTCCTCTAACTCTTGTTAGGTTTTCCCCCCTCTTCTTGTCCCCCCATCCTGACCTGCCGTTGAGGCGACCACTGCGTTATTAACTCTAGGTACGAAGTGATACGATCGTCCTGTTTCATCGAGTTTCGTGTTTGCCGTTAGAAGATCGTTTTGCGAACGCTGCGCGTTGCAGGAAAGTAATTACGTGCCCTCTTTCCGCATTCTTACGATGGGATAATCAGCCCTGCCTGGTAAACGCCATCACGCAATGCGCTTAAAAAACTGTTCGCTGGCTTGTTGGGAAGTTTGCTGTTCTTTCTCCGTCATTTGGTGATTACTACAGTATTGCTACGCGGTTTTTAAATCCTTGCCGTAAATATTTGCCTTCCTGTGTTATACAAATCCTTGGCAATCGTGGAATGTTTTACTTTCGAGATAAGCAATTAAGGCACATTGATAAAAAAAAGTTTTATTTTATTCGGAGCACCGTCGTCGTCGGAGTGGTGTCATATATCGTTATAAGCTGAGTTGAAAGGCGGCGGGATAATTTTTTTGCTTTCATTCTATCAATGAACTAGTCGATGCAAAGATCCAGGCCGAGACTCCCTATTTGTAGGCGACATCACTGTATCCTATATGAACCGGCCGATCTACGACCTTGTGCTCGGAAATCCAACAGGTGTCAGAGCAGCCACGTTTATTCCTCCTCCACCTCTGATTGGGAACGCCGAGTGGGACTACATCCTGTGACAGAAACAGGCGTGAAGCCTACACCTCCGAACAGGGATGTTTCACTGTCCACCGTCGTTAAAGCTACTCCGTCGAAGTGTAGGCCTATGAAAGCCCCAAGTCTGTTCTCTTTCTCTCTTGCTTATTTTCGGGTGCTGCATTTTTTCACGTAAGTTTAATGAAGGTGCCACTTTCTT
Organism: Haemaphysalis longicornis; assembly: GCF_048455015.1. Taxonomy (NCBI): domain Eukaryota; kingdom Metazoa; phylum Arthropoda; class Arachnida; order Ixodida; family Ixodidae; genus Haemaphysalis; species Haemaphysalis longicornis. The sequence goes on from NW_027526295.1 coordinate 251,270,583, forward strand.
GTGTGAAAGAAAGCAATTATACACGGATGCCTGATAATCTAAATAATTTGTACTCATCTTTTCAACAATCTCGTGAAAGACTATTAATTTTTGTTTAATATCTCCCGTGTGGGCAGCAAATATGTTGCTTGTCCACAAACCACAGACGGCACAAAATATTCGACGAGAACAGGATTTTGCAACGGCGAGGAACGATAAAAAATTGTATGTAATACTTCTTTTATGTTAGAACGCTACCTCATTCAAATTTTTGCTGCTAACTTTCCGAGCACTTGCTCTCTTCACTGCGATGTCATTTCACAGAGTGAACGCTTCGTCGGCTATGCCAAAGCGCGGATTCAAACCCCAGTGCATTGATTTTCTACTTTTCGCTTAAATACATTCAATTTAAGACTGATACGTTGGCTAGCACCTCTACTTTCTTGGGACGCAACTTGAGAGCCCACCACATGTTACGCGAATGAGGTTGTCGAAATCAGAGCGAAATGGGGTAGGCGCGGTGCTGAATGCATAGTTTACTTTACCCAGAACCCAATTTCTCTAATAAAGCTCGAAGGCAAGTGCACTATAGCACCAGAAGGACTGAACTTGCTTTCTTTCTCGGTCATTTTGTTACTGAAAGTGCGGGTACTCCCTGTAGTACGCCCGGTAAGTGTGGCATCACAGGAATCGCTGTGGCGCCTGCGCTTAACATGTAATCGACGATAGTGTGAAAGAAGGGCCAACACTCATGCAAGCATACATCTATCAGGGATACAACTTCGGTATAAACTGTTCAAAACTCGAGGTTGCCACAGGTTATGAACATGGATGCATAGAAATAAGTAAACTTAATTTACCACCCGCTGGGGGCGGCACACCCACCGAAAAGACTGCTAACGTCCATCCATCGATGGACGGTTCTTTTTTTGGTCTGTAAAGCAAGCACCAAAATTTGCACTAGGGCTGTGAGGCGAAGCTATTATTAATCCTCGAAAGAATAGTGTTTTTTTGAAGACTAGACCTCTTAAAGTGTTCAGGACAAGTAATCTGACACCCTCAATAAAAATTATGTGGTAATAGGCACTTCAGATCACACTGAACACCGAACGCTTATCGCTGCTGCACTTTCTTCATGTCGTACCTTCATTCAAATGAAAGCATGCTGCCATAGTGACAACCATTCAAAGAGCAGTTGCTATAACACAAATGTTAAAAACCTGCAGGGGTAAAGGAAATCGCCCCGAGAAGACACAAAGGGTCGAGGTCACCTTTTATGGTGTCTACTACGTGTTCTTTTACGAGGGTCATTCCGTAACAACAGAACAAATTTACCCACACGATGCAATATTGAACGTGGCGTTAAGGAGTGACGTCACCGCTTTGATCGTTACGTTTACAGTTAATTGGCGTCACCCAACCCCACTTGAAACTGTTCTTTTTCTTAACCTGTACGCACGCTATCGGCTCCGAGGCCAACGACCATAGCGACTCAATAAAGTCTTCACAGCTTGAAGCGCTGCGCCCACACAATGACAGCGCGTGGTCTTTGACGGCGCTTTTCCATAACACACTGCCTTCGCTTAGGGCAAACTTACGCCAAATCAGGTTTTAATGGGTAGCGTTCTTTGCCGAGTACCCCCACAGCGAGGACAGTGTAACGCCCTGCATTTCCATAAAAATGCAGATATCGCTGAAGTTCCCTGTAATCGCTATAATAGCGTAAAAAGAGATAAATGGTCGCACAAAATTTAGAAAAACAAAAAAAAAAGAAAAATACAAAAAATGCATCAAATGTCGAAACGTGTAACATCTTGCATTTCCACAATAATGCAGATATCGCGAAAGTTCCGCTTGTAATCGTTATAATAGCGTAAATGGAGATAATTCGTCGAGCGAAATTTTGAAAAACCAGAAAAGTAAGAAAAATATATAATAATTATGAAAACTGGCGAACCGTGTAACGCCCTGCAATTCCACAATAATGCAGATTTCGGAAAAATTCCAAGTGTAATCGTTACAATAACGTAAATGGAGACAATTGCTCAAACAAAATTTTGAAAAACTAAAAAGTAAGCAAAATTGTAAAAATTACGAAAAGTGTGAAAACTTATAACGAATGTGATTTGCACAATAATGCACATATCGCAAACGTTCCACGCGTAATCGTTGTAATAGCGTAAATCGGGTAAATTGGAGAACGAAACTTTGATAAAAATTAGAAATATGAAAAAAAGTCATCACGAAAACTGGCGAACCGTGCAACGTCCTACATTTCCGCAATAATGCAGATTCGAGAAAGTTCCACCTTTAGTCGTTGTAATAGGGTAAATGGAGGAAATTGAACAAACGAAATTTTGAAAAATAATAAATAACAAACATATGAAAATATACGGAAAATGGCAAATCGTACAATGACCTGCAGTGCAACAATAATGCAAAGTTTATGGAAGTTAGACCTCTAATTGTTATATTATCGTAAATTACAAAATGGGTACAAAGAAATTTTGAAACACTAAAAAAAGAAAAGTATTAAAAAAATTACGAAAAATATCAAAACGTATAACGAATGGCAGTTACACAATAATGCACATATCGCGAAAGTTCCACGAGTAATCGTTATAATAGCGTAAATCGGGATAATTGAACAACGATCTTTTGATAAACCATAAGAAAAATATTAAGCAATTATGAAAAATGGCGATCCGTATAAAGCCCTGCATTTCCACAATAACGCAGATTTCGCGAATGTTGCACTTCGAATAGTTATTATAGCGTAAATGCAAATAATTGGTCGGGGAGGATTTAGAAAAAAACCAAAAACTATGACTGTAAAAGCTCACACTCAACACAAGCGGCATAAAAATGCTACGCATTAGTAGATAATCCTCTCAATTTCTGCAGATTTTTTTTTTCTTTCTGTACTTAGTGCAGGGAGAAACAACCTTACTCTCATCTGATTTAAGTGTGTTGTTTCAGACCTAAAAATCGAAATCCGTCTGTTGTGCCGAACTGCTCTCATATTTAGAACCCTAGTGTAGTTATATGTCGTGTATTAAAATTGGGTTTTGCAACAGAAACGGGCTACAAAAAAAAAAAAAATCATTGTAACGCACTCGTACTTTTCTTTATTTTTGAGCGTCTTCTGCATTTATTGTTTACCTTTGTTATCAGCAGAAGAAAAACAGGAACAGCAGTTGATGCTGCCTATTTTAAGACAATCGTGGGGTTATCTCGAACCAAGCGAGAACGATTTCGTTTGAGGAATACGTTTTTTTGATGTTTATGTTTCTGGAGATGGCAAGACAATCGTTCGTTCACGAATATGAAAAATTGGTGGTATGGCGCAAAAATACGCAGAGAAGACGAAGTGTGACAATTTTCAAGGTGCATTTAAATATTTTGTTACCATGTGGTTGCGTTCGCAATTGATCTGTTTAAAAAAACGAAATGCCAGGAAACCATTAATCAATACCAGAATTGACTCCATGTATCCGTCGGTATGACAGATTGGGTGAAATACCTTATATATTATACCACACAAGCAGCGAGAGACTAAACAAGAAAGCAGGCACGAGGTGTACGCCAGAAAAACGGTTGCCTAACGGAGAACAGCGTGGTGACGCGTACTAAAAATAATATTACAGAAGTGCCGAATGAAACTCACCGACATGGCAAACGTAACCAAGTAGCCCAAAGCAAAACTTCATTTAGACACAATCACGATAGACACGCACGCACACAAAAATACTGTAATATCAACAGCTCCCTTGACTCAAAATGAAAAGCATGACTCGTAGCCACAAGGGAGACCATATAAAATGTTAACTCCGCCGCCATCGCTGCAATCAACGCTGCCGTTTAAATCGCTGTTAAGCCACACCGGGCACACCTCGATTTGCGAGCGAGCCTCTGAAAGAAGTGCGCTAGGTAAAAAGAAAACAGCAAGAAAAAGATGAAGAGCCTGGGAACCGACTAAGCTTGGGGGGCGTGCCCTCTGAGCGGGTGACCGCTGGGCGGAGGTCTCCGCCGCCTGACTGCCGGGCCGGGATAGTTCTTTCTTTTTTAGGTACGCACGGAGTCACTTGTCCGGAAATAATACTTTTCCGCCGTGCGCTCCAGTTTGAGAAGTTTGATTCTCGAGCGCCGTGATAGCTGGCGGATTAGCTCTGGTGGGTGCGGCAGTGAGTGGCGTCGGAGGACGAGACAAAAATGAAGATGCAGCTTTGAAACTCGCTGTTTCGGTACTCTGTTGCTCGAGCGTGCTTTCCAGTTCATATGCCCGAATTGGTTGTATGAGTTCCAGATTTAAGCGTTCTTTACCCCTGTCAAAAAGTTCTGCACTTTTTTTTCTTCTCAAACATGTGTTTCGCCAACCCCTTGCACGGCCGCTGGATGAGAGCGCACGCAAGGTGCGGCCTGCCGCGTCGCCCGGATTTCAACGGGCGAGGGCGTGAGTGGCGGTGGTTACGTTTGCCGCCGCTTGACTCCCTCGCGGCGCTAGCGTTCGGGGACTGGTTTCGGGACGGAGCGGGGCGGTCCCCGTAGGGGAGCGCTTGCACCGACTGAGAGAGACAGCCAGCGCACGGGTTTTAAAGATGTGGTTGTCCTTCCTGGGCTACTCAACCGCGAAAACTGTCTTTCCGTATGTATGTAAGTGTGCCAGTCTGTCGCTCGATCCAGCCGCCCGGCCGTGACTGAAGCAGCCAGAAGCTAAAATAATTCTTGAATGAGATATAGGCAATACATTTTAAATCTAACAAATCTATAAAGATGCTCCATATTCGACAACATTGTTAAAAAAAGGTAATATTCAACAAAAAGATAATAACCACCGGTTAGCTTTGTACAAAGCGTCTCACACACAGCACGTAAACCGCGTTGCACAGTTTAAAGCCGCAAGTTCATTAGTTACAGTTCAAGCGGCAGGTATTTGGTGGGACTTTATTCGTCCGAAATTTCAAAAATGTCACCTTTTCTCGGGAAACGCAGTGTCGACACACGGGAGAGCGATGAATATTTGCCGGCGACGGATTAAAGCTTGCCTAAAGACACTTCTTTGCAAAAACATGTTGGCCGGGCGGAATGCGCACCTCATAAAACGAGGACAGGCGATAGGATGGTCGAAAAAGGATTTGAAAAGACTAGACATTTTGCTATGCGTGTCTTTTTTTTTTTTTATACTCTTATACTGGCCCGATCATGTCTTGCCGCGCATAGAGATTTGGGTTGTTTTATTTTCGCAGGCACGACAATGCCTTTAAGCGCGCTATGAAAACTTGATTACAGCTCGAGGTTGTATAGAAAGAAAAATAAATGCACCGTGCTGTGTTCAAGAAACAGTGCGTACGCGGTCCACGTTGCTAAGCATTTTTCAAACTTTGCGATGAGAACAAGCGCTATATCCTCCGTTATTTCACCGCCGATTTAAACCCATACGCATTTATCCCTGAAGCTAACGGCCGGGCCCCTGGAGCAGCACCAGTATGCGCTCAAATTAGCGCGCTCTAAAGACGTTGCGCTAGTTTTGATCTGTGAACATACTGCGCTTCAATTCGAATTAATTTTCGTAGCGTAAGAAAATTTTCACATACGTTGTTATTACGTCAGCTTTCTTTTTTGAGTACCCTAGCATAATCTCTACGTAATGCAACAAGTGCAATGCCTTGTATCAGCACAAATAATGTGTAATTCACGCAGTTAGAACAATTAATAATTATGATATTCAAGATGTACAATTGTTGGTTTAAAATAGCAAAGAAAACAAGAAAACGTGAAGTGGAAAAGCGGTGTTCGAATGCTTACGCATTATTAGGCAATTTTTGGAATTTCTGTACAATTTCGCTTTTTTCTTTCGTGTCCGGGCAAAAATTTAGCTTGCCAAGCTCGCGAAATATTTTTTTAAAGTTTTTTGTCGACCCGGAAATCCCATGTGCTCTCCTTAATTTTTTGAGAGGCTACAGGGACGAAGTAAAAATATCAGGTAGAAACTGGAATCGCTTTTCATTCAACTGTATATATATATATTATCAAAATAAAAAACGGCCGACATGATATTAGTATTACTTCATAACTAAATAACGTGTAATCAAGTCATATGTGCGTGAGATTAATACGAATTGGGGTGTTTTATTTAGTGCACGAGGAAAAACCTACATAAAAGTTGGTTACGTCTTAAACATTGAGAAGTGTTGGCACTCATAAATAACAAGCGCCGCCACAGAAACATTGTTTCTGCTTGTCGGGAATTTTAATATATTCTCTGCAGTCGCAGCTTGCAGACAAAACGTAAATCTCTGCCGTGCGTGAGGTCACAAAGAGCATGCCGGGCGACGTGAGACACAACGACACAGCAATGCAAGACAGAAGGCACACTCTCAACGCGTAATGCTGCTGCTGTGAATGGAATTTAACTTCCACCTTGACCAAATTAAGCTCGGCCGCCGCTAATCGTCTTTGTCTTTTAATAGGCGTAACATTAGTGCTGGTAAATGCCTTATGCGGAGCGTGGAACGCCGATGATAAGCCCACACTTCGAAATAAGCGGCCCAAAAGCCGGCGTCGCGCGGGCTGCGCTCACCGCAACCAGTCCCGGAACGGTGGCGCCGCCGCGGCAGCGATGGGTACTAGGCACCCTCACGCCGGTTTGGGAGCACGCGGCAGGCCGCACGTCAGTGCGCCTCTCATCCAGCGGCCGTGCCCCTTGTTTGATGATTTCCGTTGTCAATTCATGAATGTTTTTGAGCGCAAAAGGAAACTTTCCTTCGACTGTGCTTGTCTGGAACATCTTCTGAGCTAGCAGCAAGAAGAATGAAACGTTCTCGGGACGGCGTTGAACCTGAATCCTGTGAAGGCGATGATGTTACCGTTGTCCGGGATGTGCGAGCACGACGCGACTGCTTTAGACGCTGTCACCTCCCCCTTCTTGCATACATTGGAAACATATAAGGAAGGTGAATCCGGGTCGTCGGTTGAGGTGTCTAACGAGATGATCGTCGCGCTATACCAATGACAACACATACACTACACGTATCCGTACGTATGATTTGCAGAAAAATTCACACCATTTCCCGCGAGGGGAACCATGGGTAGATGCGACGCATCGTGGGGTTTCCGTTGCGTTTCCCGTTATGTCGATTCCATTTAGCGTGTCAATTTGTTGTTGTTTCCATTATATTACGTACGGTTGCGCCGACCATCGCGATAGCAGGCCTGTTAGTCTCCATTCAAATCATCGGTGGTCATCGGATGTCATCGTAGCGGCGGAACGACTGAGCGGAGCGGCGCAGTTACCGCGTTTATATGTACCCCGCGTTAACGGTGAGGGGAATGAGAGAGAGCAGCGCATGCGCATTTGTTAGATGTTTAACCGAGCGCTAACGCGCGCTGTCGCACAGCTGGCACGGCGACGGGAGCGAGCGCTAACACGCAGATGGCGCTGCGGTGAGAGCGGCGTTAGCGCGCAGCTGGTGCGGCGAGGAGAATGGGGGAAGGATGCGGACTATGGACGACGGAAGACGCCGGAGGGACAAGGCGAGTTAAAGAGATGCGTCGCATCTAAAAGGGCACGCCCTATTTCTCTTGGGACATCTGCACGTAAACCTCTAACCACAAGCATGCATATTGCACAGGCCCATGCTCGAACAACAACGCGACTGCAGAACATTTAATTAACAACCGGTTAACAACGCCCTATAGCAGTGCCTAACGGGGTGCAAGAAAACGGATAATTTGGCCCAAAAAATTAGTTTTTGCCGAATTTTATGTAGCTTGCACAGTCAAACCGTCTGTCAATATTTTGTTGTTGTTGTTGGCTTGGAAGAATAGGATAGACTAGGGCTCTTATTTGAATGTTTATAACCTAACCTATCACATGGATGAACTCTGTAGTTTATAGCAATCTGTTCCCGATTCTTGTTCTTGGCGGTCTTGTCGGGAGACTATTTTGTTAACCCGCCACATGTTATTTATCCTTTGTGCGGGCCTGGATACTATGCATAAATGTCGCTCAAACATATCGCACAACAGTTATCATGGCTTTTTCACCCCTTCTGTTGGTGGTTATGTTCTTGTAGCTTTGTTTTTGTAGGTTATGTTCTTGTAGCTTAAAACATGCTCTAAAACAACACTCTAAAACAATTTAGTGCGTCTGTTCCTCCACATTCTTGCTCTCTGTTGCAAACGGGGTTTATATAAACTCCGACAGCTGTGTGAACCTGCTTCGCACGTGGACTCCTTGCCGGCCATTAGAAAGTGAATGTGTCCCCGAGAGACCAATCTCGCACCAGCAAACGTAGTCTGAAATTACCTCCTCTCGAAACCACAAAGATTATTTCTGGTTCCCTATGGCTCTCGTTTCATCCCTTGGTGGTTACGTGGTCATTTGAGCCTTACACATACCATCCGTCAATAGAACCACATGGGCTGCCCAGCTCCGCTTACATTTCTTAATTGTACGCAATGAAGACATCAAGCGTTATTCACTCTTTTACACGCACTTGGCGTTTATAAGCATCACACTCGACACCCTCAGTTTCGCGACCCTTCAGGCGAATCGTGGTATTGTTTTAGCGGAGTCTGTTAAAGGTTTTAAGCATGTGTATTGCGGAAAAGACGAGTAAACGCGAAGAAATAATAATGAACGTCTTTGGGGATATCCCCTGGCCCATAGACGAAGGCTCGGATAAATAATGTTTCTCTCTTCCTTCAGATGAGTCCATACTATACTTCAAGTAGAGCGAGCCCTCAGGGCACGCCTAGTTTTCTTCACGTTCCCATCCTGCGCACTTTATTTTTGGAGCACTATCACATCTTAAATAATATCGTCAGAAGATGTTTTGCCTGTGTGAAAGTGTCTCTATTCGCCCCAACTGAGAAAAACAACGGGATCGTAAGAGATCAACGCGGCGGCAGTGGCAGACTCCGGCAGAATCCGGGTCTCGTATTTGGAAAGCAGCATCTGTACCATATAATTGTTTCTTACGTGTTCGCAGGAAGGGTAGATATATTTTAGGTGCTTAAACAATGCAACGACGTCGTGCCAGACAGCGTGCAGAGCAGTGCGACAACGTCGTTCTAGAGACTGAGAGCGTCGGGCGATGGAAGCAACGTAAAGGACGGGTCATAAGTGCTGCCGCACCTTAAAGTTCTTCGCAGCGAAGTTCCGAAGCAGGAATAGATTTTCTCAGAACCTCTAAAAGGGGATTACACCAACACCGTCTAAAATGTTCAGTCCCACCGCCTACCGCGAGAGACTTGACACACTTCCAGTGGTGTCTAGTTCCCCGTTGCAAAACCTAGCACGACCAGACTGGCAACTTTACCTGAACAAATTCAAGGCAGAGACTCGCAAGAGGCTGGAGGATACCACCCACGTGAGTGTACTGGGCCCGCTCTAGACGCTCACGTGCTCGGAAGAGGAGATAAATAATAAGATCTATGCTAACACGGCCCTAACATCTCATGTATTGCATAAATGGATCTACGTAGGCAGCTCCCACACCCAACACTGCCCCTATTGTGGCAAAGCCTGCACCCCTAACCTAGATCATTTGATATAGCACTGTGCACACTTCACGGCTGGTCTCGGGCCACTATTTGTCCTCGGTTCACCACCCGTAGATGAAGAAGCGCATTTCCAGCGCGTTCGAGTAGACCCCTCAGCACTAAAGAAAATAACTGAATACTCACTAACTAGTGCTCTCTAGAAGCTGGTGGGATAACCTGGACCGACTCCTGTCATAAACGTTCTTGAGCACCTATCCGTTCACGAAATTTACGAACTATATCTTCACAGAACCATAGTCTTTAAAATGCTCTCCACCAATTCCAGTGATTGAACCTTGAACAGTGATATCTATTCGGTTATTCCCTCCCTCTGTGTTCCTCTCCTTCCTCACTAGGGCATTCATACCCCCTCAGGCAATAAAGCTATTCCTCCTCCTGTCTCCGCCATCTCTTGCGAAGTGTGAATACAACACAGCGCTCAACGTTAAGCACGTTGTGCAGCGAGTGCCTCACAAAGAAGAAGGGAGAGGAAGCTTATTTGGTACGGCTTCAAAGAATGCTGTAGAAGCAGAATTCTTGCTCTAAAGAGTACGATAACACAACCTATAATGAAACTCCCCTATGCCTAATAAATGACGTCTGCTGCGAATACGGTTTCTGTATTTTAGAACTCCGTGTTTAGTCATTCCTTTTAGCCTGGTTCTCCGCCCGCTTGCAATGCTGCAACGTAGTGTTCCTGTGCCCATACAAGGCGGTTGAAGGGTGTAGAAAGAGAGCTCGGAATCGCCAAATTAGCGCCGTTCCATGGCACCCCAAGGCTATTCTATTACCGCGATTCATCAGTGCTCGACGTTTGTCGAGTGGGTGGGCACCGTTTAAGAGTCCGGGTCCGTCCGTCTCACCTGCACGCTTCGTAGAGTCGGACGTGTGGTCGCCACGCCTCGTGTGACATCTGGTCGCCGCGGTGGCGAACCACGCGTCCTTGGATGTCGAAAAATAGAGCACGAAGACCGTCCAGGTTACGGCACCGTGACATATATACAACATTGCGCACTGGGCGGGAGCTCTTTTCATTATTTGTTCGCCCCTTCGAGGCTCTAGAAATCACGTAATGTTGTTATGCCTGTTCATGTGTATGTTTGTTACCAAATGACTTACTTTGCAGCTATTACAGGAAATGATCTCGCACAGCAGCCATTATTTTTATTCGTTGTTCTTTTTTGTTATGTTTGCTGCGCTTTGTAATGGTTTGCGCGGGTTACGCACGACCGCCTTCTCAAGTGTGGGATATATACATTTACAACGAGCAGACCAGTTTATAATGTAATGCATTGCAAAAAGTGGTAAACACACCAGAATATACTACAGTTCTAGCCTTGTTAGATTATTGAATGCCCAAATTGCGGGTGACCAAGTTGGCTTCGTCACGAGGCCGAAGCGGGTAAACGAGACGGAGCACACCACAAGCCTACACTTTTATTCCTGTCTTTTCAAATTTTTCATGCTCTGTTGCGAACGCCCGTGCAAAATGTAGATTTTCTAACGAAAGCCCAGTTCCGCTCTGTCATATATCTTTTATGCGACAATAACAAATCTGAGCATGTGTCGTAGGTCTCGGAAGCGTCTGAAGGCTGGATGGGTACTCTGAAGGGAAATCGAACGAAATAGGAGAAGGAAAGGTAGTATAGACGGGGTAGAGTGAATGGTAGTATAGCGGAGAGCGTAGAGTACAGATGATATCAACACACTCCGCGCCTGCGCAGTAGAAACGAACGACGGAGCATGCTGCGCGTTACTCGTGACGCGGCTGTTTGTGTGTGTGTGGACAGCCTCCGCGATAAGCAACGGCAAGGGAAAAGAGGCTCTTCTCCGGAACAGGGATGGACGATGGGCTACAAGAGAAAAAATCGCGCCAATCCACCCCGTGAATGTGGTTGGAAAGCAAAGCTGTAAACGGCACCCATAACGATTACCCATGCGACGACCCTTAAATTCGTTGATTGATTGTGGGGTTTTAACGCGCCGACGCAACGTAGGTGATGAGGCGCGCCGTAGTGGAGGGCTCCGGATTAATTTTGACCACCTGGGGATCTTTATCGTGCGCCGAAATCTCGTACACACGGGCGTTTTTGCTTTTCGCGTCCATCAGAAAAGCGGCCGCCGCGGCCGGGAATCGAACCCGCGACCTCGTGCTCAGCAGCGCAACATAGCCACTGAGCCACCGCGGCGGGTGACGTCCCTTAAAATCACTAACATCGCTCTACAAATAGTAAAACCAGAGATAAGTGAAATGCACTTAACAACACCATTTATTACTTGAAAGAGATATTCTTGGTAAGGTTACATCAATGCATGATGCATGAAAGGTGTTTGGTTGAGTTGTATTGGTGTAGCGCAAGAGTGGAAACTTTCTTTATAAAATTAAAGTAAGCTCCAACCCGGTATTAGCCGATCTGTCTTCTCCGTCTCTGCGCCGCGGACGGAGGTGACGAGATTTGCGGCAGAGAAGGAGGAGGAGGAGGAAGAAATACTTCTTTTCAGATTTCCGAACGGCCCATATGCAGTCCTGGGGAGTGATTCCTTCTTCTGTGGGGCCCATATGCAGTCCGCGCGGCCTGTGTTTTGTCCACCCGCTGAAGCTGGGTAGGTAGAGAGGGCCTGGACAGCAGCATCTTCAATTGCTCTTGTTGGGTAGTTGACGTAAAGAGAGGAGGGTGCTCAGGGCTAAAGTCGCACACCCCGATTACGGCGCGGAGGGTTCTTACTTCTGAGCAATATTTACACTCAGCGCCGTAGCGATTCGGATGCATTAAGTGAAGACGCGTAGGCTGTGTTAACGAGCCCGGATTGTATGAGCCGTATGGTAGTTTGTTGTTTTCTCGAAATGTCAGGGTAAGGCGAAGGTACGGTCTGTCTCAGAAGGCGATAATGCTGGGTTATCTCCTTGAACGGGACAAGCGGGTGACTGTCCTCGTGCAGCTCCATAGCACGGGAGGTAAAAGCGCAGGCTTGTTTGGTGGGCATATTTGTTTCCCTCCATTGAAGCGTGAGGGGTTGTCCGGATGAGCTGAATGGAACCGTTTGGGGAGTGGTTTTTTAGCACGCGCACTGCAGGTCAGGACACCCAACCCGACTGGTAATTCCAGTAGGCTTGCTGGGAATCGGTGACTACCCTCCGAACCCCTGGTTGAGTGAGAGCCAAGGTGATGGCTGCCTCTTCTGCTGCCGTCATTTCTTGGGGTCGTAAGTGAGTTACACGCAAGGAGGTTGGTTCTGGAGGTAGCCACGATGATGGCGTAATGCTGCCCTCGATGTTTGGAGGCGCCTTTGTAGATAACTGCATGATCCCCACCGAGGGTGGTGTTTAGCGCTTGAGCCCGTTCTTTTCGGTGACCCTTGTCATGTGAGGGGTTCATATTTCTAAGAAAAGGGAGCATCTTTAGTTTTAGTCGCCAAGAGTCTGGGAGTACGTCAATCGGAGTGACATCCTGGACTGCCAGGCCAATCTGGTGAAGCATGCGGTTGCCCACCGCAGTTCTGAGTCGGACCTTCTGGCTAGAAAGATGGCCTTCTATCACCTCTTCCACCGTGTTGTGGAGCCCCGTGCTAAGCAACCTCTGTGTGGACACCAATGACCTGCTAGACCACCTTTCTAATCATTATATAAAGCATCTCTGTGTCTTCCTTGTCGAGAAGAAGACAGGGGGTTGACGTAAGTGACTCTCGAGAGGACAAAAGCTTCAATTAATCGAAAGGTACCGAATTCCTTTAGGCCTCGCTTCTTGGTGGAAACTCGCCTGATCATGTTTGATTTGATTAATGCTGTTTTTGAGACGCTGCAAGGAGACGTCACTCTTGGTGTTAGCCTCGAAATCTAGGCCCACGATCTTGATGCTGTTGCTTGGAGTGATGGCCTGGCCATCAAGGAGTATTTGAATGTATTCCTTGATTTGGCGTGAGGGCGGACGACAAGGAGCTGTGACTTTTTACGTGAACACCGGAGGCCGCAGGCTTTAGCACATTGGCGCACTACAAGTGAGATGCCATGCATTGGTGTGAGTCTCCTTTAATTTTTGTGACTCTTAGCACATGAGCAAGGTGCGCACAGGGCCGCTAGACGGGCGGGAATGGTCACGTGACGCTTTCACGTGGCATTCAGCGAGAACGCAGGGGGTAAACCCATAGATGTGCTTGGTGAGTACACCACCTGTCTTCCCCGTCATCTCGTGGGCTCGTAGCTAAATCGGTAAGACACCGGGTTCTCGCTTTGTTAGTCTATTAGTTCCAGGTTCGATTCCCGGTGGTGCCAGTAAAATCTTTTATTTGTTCGCTGGGGTTTTCTGGTGACACCAACGGTCGCGAAAGAACCCTTGGGGGGTAGAGGTAAAAAGCTTTGCTTTAAAAACTGAATAGCGGGTGATCCTTCGCAGTTTGAAAGAGGCACGAAGCGCGTTGAAAATCGCCCCAAGGAATAGCTCTGCGATAGAGCGTCAAAAAAGTAGCAAAACAGATCTAAAAGCGGCAATTTACGCTGAGTTTGCTGCAGACACGCTAAAGGCTACAAGCGAGATTGCTTTGAGTCCGTTTAGTAACGCGAATGAATAAAATTAGGTGGGGTTGCGCACCCAGATCGAATCTGCGTCGTGTTGCCTAACTGCCCAAAGTCTCACTGCTTTCTGAAGTTTGATAAATACGTTTACTCTAAAAGTGTATGCAGCAAATTCTTAGTGGCGCTGCTGCTGGCACGTTTCTCCAAGAGGATCATTATTACACTGCGAAAAGATGCGCACGCATTATGCCTGATAAAATTTCGTATTTTCTCTTGTTTATGATGAAACAGGTTGTTCCCGCAAAAGCGTATCTATAACAGCATATTGCTCCAATTGCCGACAGTTTCTCACTAAGAAAGTGAAATACACGAATTCACGCTGATTACAACGGATGGCGTTTCGTAAAGCACGCTGGTGTTTATTTTTTCCCTATTAGCGGATGCGCATCGAAAGCCTCCCACACGAAAGTTCGTTACTGACGGTGATGAGGGTTTGCGTGGTATCAGGCCATTCGCTATATTGATCTTGGGACAAGTGCATAAAAATGAAATATTGCTGATAGCGAGAGGCGAAAGTAAAAACGCCTTTTGTCCAACCACAAGAACAAAACAGCTTGGAAAGAAAAATGTATGAAGAAACAAATGTGGATATGTTGGTGGCGGCGCGCATTTACAACGGATCGAAGGAGCCGAAACACAGTCGACGACCCGAGGCGCCTGAGAGCCACGCAGCTGTCGTGAATGCAATCCACCGCGGTGTCGTGCCAGCAGGCAACATTATTCTGTTTTTTTTCTACAAGCAAGAAACGAAAAAATGGCTTCTTATGATTAAGTTATCCGATCATTACAGTATCATAAAGTTCTGCTTAACACATCAAACTTGAAAACTGCTATCTAAAGGTTTTTGATATGTGCAAAAGACCCTTTGGACACAAAATATTTATCAATCATTTCCAAAGAAAGAAGTCTACGCAGTAGAGCTTTTTAGATCAGCGCTCACCGGCTTGCTTAACCTCATAATTTTTTGAACGACTTGAACTGAGTGTTTACTACAGAACCAGACTCCGAAAATTTTGATTTCTAGGACGCGGGTTCAATCCCGGCCGCGGTGGCCCCCTTTTCATTTAGAGGCGAAAAGCACAAACGCCCGTGTGTCGACATTTCGGCGCACGTTAAATATCCCATGTGGTCAAAATAATCCGGAGCCCTTTACTATGATGCGGCTGATATTTTATGTGCAACTTGTGCGTAATAAACTCCATTATTTGACGTCTTAAAGGTCATATTTCATGTGTAACTTGAGTGTGATAAACTACGTAATTTGAAGTCATAAAAATAAGTTTGATTACCCCTCCTACCTCCCCCCTTACCCCACAATCCAAAACAAAGGAATTTTGTGCACGGTGCTTGGGGTCTGAAATCTGGAACTATCTTGCAAAACAACTTCTATCGATATGTAATGAGCCGGTTGCTGCATATGACATAAAACTGCAGAATTAATTTATTCATTTGCGAAAACCCAAATTACATGTATTCGAACACTCCTAGAGAGCGACCTCCACCACAGTTCAAAGCAAGTGCAGCCAGCATGCGGAACTTCACGGTCAAGACCATTTCTGGCTGCTTTTGAGGGCAGACGAAATGCCGAGATCGGTTTCGCGCTCTCCGGCACCGCCGATAAATCGAAGCGTGAAGTACAGGCACCGTGCACGCTGCACGGGCCAATCGAACAAGCCCGGGCTGAACGTGCACTGGACCCGCAACTTCTTCAGCCAGTGTCGTTTAAATTACTAGCAGCAGCACGCATATTTATTAAGGCCAAAGCCTCATATGTCTCGCCGTTCCGTTGACTTTCAACTTCCATGAGCGAAAAACGGTCACCATTGTGTAAAAAGGGTTCTTCTTCGCAAGCGTTCCATAGCACGAGGCATTCCATAGGGCGAGTTTGAACTCCGCAGTAAAAGTGCCCGTCCACGCCAGTACACGCATTGATTGATTGATTGATTGATTGATTGATTGATTGATTGATTGATTGATTGATTGATTGATTGATTGATTGATTGATTGATTGATTGATTGATTGTAGGGTTTAACGCGCCGACGCAACGCAGCCGATGAGGCACGCCGTAGTGGAGGGCTCCGGATTAATTTTGACCACCTGGGTTTCTTTAACGTGCGCCGAAATCTCGTACACACGGGCGTTTTAGCTTTTCGCCTCCATTAGAAATGCGGCCGCCACGGCCTGGAATCGAACCCGCGACCTTGTGCTCAGCAGCGCAACGCCTTAGCCACTGAGCCACCGCCGCGGGTCCAGTATACGGCAGATGAAGGGAGAGGAAGGACGCAGCTGAACGAGAAAGAAGGATACGTCGATGGTGGAGATGGATGGGGAAAAAAGTGAAACACAGTAAACCATATATATGTCATAGCTCGTTAAAGGCATCGCCTCTCTCGCTTCCGCCTTCATGTCGTCTTAGGGATAACCTAAGAGACCCTGTTAATTTTTAAAATGTTGTTTCCACAATAAATTTACGCCGAGCAAAAAATATTATATGTTGCATTACAGAATATTTCCAATTGTGGGATTCTTTGAAAGAGTCCCTCTTTTCGACGAGACAGAGAAAAAATTAAAAAACAACTGTGGTGATTCCTGTCATAGGAATCAGTAAAACATGGAAGTGAAACGTGCAGCCAAACCTGATGCTGAGCATGATTTGCCGGTCGTCGGCTGTCTTATGGGTGTGCTTCGTAAACGAGTCACGACGTCCTGCAGGCGGGTCGCTTCGGCAAAGGTATAATGGCGTCATTTCTATGACGGATATGACGTCAATAAAATCTTTGTGTATATCGGCATAAAGCAATTTCGTGTGAAAATATAAAACCCGAAAACAAACAACCCTAAGTATAACGTACTCTTTAGTACTAAAGGTTGCTTCCCCGCAAGAAGACCAGCTGTGCAGGGGTGCACCCTTTACAGGCCGCTTGCTTCATTGTACTGGCGTCACTTCCGTGACGGATATGACGTCAGTCAAATCTTTGTATATCTAGTAATAAAATACTTTCGTGTTAAAATTACAGAAGAATTTCGGCAGCCGCCAGATCCGGCAGGCCCATTGTCATATCGCACAGGGTTCAATCAAAGCGCTGCAAAACCTAACCTATGACGAAGCGGTGGTTTTCACGTCACCGCAAAACACAACAGGCGGAAGTAACGGGCGGACATTGGAGACTACGCAGTATTTTATTCAAACGCGAGAGCAAGTGCAATGACATTGACGAGAAAAGAGCGTGTACATGCGAACCTTCGTAAACACCTAATACATGCTGCGCATGTTTCGAAAGTGGCGTGCAAAAAATAGCGGTGTAAATTGATCTCCCGCTCCCTTTCGCTTTTTCTGCTGTATTTTTATGCGGCTACTTTGCTCGGCAAGGATCGACGGAATCGCATGCCGTGCAGGACACGGCATCAACCGATTTAGTGCAACGCGCGAGTCGTCTAGGCACGTGCACCTTTGTTCGCTTCAATAAAGCCTTCACCTTTGAAGGTGCCCGCACAGGAAACGAGCAAGAAATTGCGTTTACCAGCGTTACGATTCGTATTAGAAAAAAAGCGGCCTAAAAGTTAAGCGCTACACGCCAAATTCTTTATTTTATCCCGGTTATTCAAGCCGTCAGCTGAACAAAGCAATTGAATGGTTGTTCGTCCCGATTGCTGCTTCAAGGCCATAACAATCATTCTTCTCGATGTTTGCTAAAAGCATTGACTTTACGATTTGGTATGAAGCAGTTCAGAGTGTTGAAGAGGCGCTGATGGCACCGCTTTTTTAGAGGCATCAAGCGACGCGGTATAGTCGCTTTAGACGTACTCCTCTAAATCAATATTTTATTGTGACTAAAGTTTCTGCTGTTTGAAAACTGCACGCGAAAGTTTTTGCTTCCCAACCATAGTGATTACTGCGATAGCAATATAAAGTAGAAATATTGCCCCAGACCTAATAACAGGGTCTGCGGAAATACTTCCATAAAAGTCGCCGAACAGTCAGTCGCTCGCCTTGTGATGTGTAAAAACATTTTATTGCAGGGTGAGTGGAATTTTAAATAATATGGCACCATCGCCTTCACTTCTTTGCGCACGTTTCTTACTCGTATCGGAAAAATTTCACTCCACTGGGCATGCAAGTACCTTTAGAGAGCCATCAAAGTTCGTTCCTGAGGCTTGGAGTGACTTGTTTCTCGAGGCAAGATGGCTGCAGAATAAGCGTGAATCAATTTGAACGGGCACTATCTGGATTCAAAATTGCGTATGGCAGGAGTGCATCGAACAAGGGGATATGCCAGGAGTTTCTCTACTCGACACCCGACACCTTAGGAACATCTTGGGTGGAATCAAAACTGTGAGACCGGCAGTATTTTTCCGCAGCAGGCCATCGTAAAAGTAACATCCGATGGCGGCGGCTAGAGCGGCGTTCGCATTGAGAGTGAGCGAGAGAACTAACATTTACTACTACTACATGATCTTCGTCTCCTTGAGGCGGTTCGAGTACTCCGTCCCGTAACCCTGCGTCTCTTGCTGCCGCTTTCGCATGGTAGACCAACTTTTTAGGTCCAACGGGTCGAAGCTACACGGCGCCGCCTCCCACTGCCCGAGGGCAGGGTTCGGTATTTTCAGGGCGGTCGCATGGTTGCGACCAGCCCAGGTTACACGTCATAAAGATATGTCTATGCATAGGGGGCATTTGTTGCATACGTGTATCAAGGGCTAAATTGCGCGTATTAATTCTCGGTGTGGGAATGTATATGCAGTATAGTGTCCAGCCAACGATGTGGATGTCTTCCTTGCCAAAGGATTTCAGACAAAGGGCGGACGACATGTCGGATGACTAAATGGTAGTTGATTAGAGTATAGGTCCCCTTCCGCTTGCGTCGCCCGGTAGACATGAGCTCGCAATTCACCATTCGCCTGCTGCTTTCCGGTGAGGGTCTCGTGTTCGAGTGCCCAGACGATCACGACGTTGGGTATCCGGAGCTTTGCTCTTCAGAATGTGGTTCGGAGTTGCCCGACCGTAGCTACAAGATGTTTGCGATTCCATGATCACCATGAAGGATTGATCTTGCGGGCTGGAAACAATCCCTATGATTATGACTGCCTTTTCCGATTATATAGCGCTGTTTGTTAAGATAGTTGCCGAGACAAACTCGTTGTAATCAAAGCATATCACGTTAATTACCACGACTGGGCTGCCGGTGTTTAGGCATTATATTAACATCATTTTTTCTCGGTCTCACTATCTCGGCAGCGAAGTGACGCCTGGCAGGAACAAACTGTATGCTGAAACATCACATTTTTCGTCGTTTGCTACATCGTCAGCATTTGGCGGCCGCATTTTCACCTTGCCTTTTTTCCTCCATCACAGTGCGCACCCAACTAAAGGCGACGGCCTACACGCCCGTTGTGTCGCCCGCGTCTCCCAGCGGGCTGTTCTTGAGTTCGAGAATTGTCCGCGAAGTTGGGAAGAACCCGGCAACAGCTGCCTCTGATACGACGGAGACAAAGAGCAAAAGCACTCAGGGACGACACGTTCTTGTCCGGAATAACAACCCGGAACACTGAAGCTATACAAAACAGCGCACGTGAGGCAAACCTGGACCCAAGGCACCCGCATGTCCCGGTAACCAATCCCAGCAGCTAAAACGAAATTTAATGTGGAAAGTGCTCATTCTAACCCATATCCAATTCTCGTTGTTTATAAACAGTATTTTCCCCACAGCCTTCGTCGGGTTTGCCTGTTCCTTTATTGGTGAAACGGCAGCGTGCCGCAAAAAACACGTCTTGCAGGAATCTAGTAAGGGCGATAGAACGTTACACGACGCAGTCCTTCGAGTTCGTCGAGTATACTGCACCATTGTTTTCATTCTCTGGCCTCAATCAGGCCCGGATCAGTTGATTGAACCCGACCCCGTCACGTGGCCTCCAGGCGTTTGCCTTGCACGTAACGACGCAGCTCTTGAACACGTATAGGGCAAAGCCACTGGCCTAATCGGATTTGCCGGGCCCTCTCTGCAATATCTGCACAGGCGTGCTGCGGGTCCCTCGCCGGTCACGTACTGTGAGTGACAGCGCTTCAGCAGACCGCTCGGGAAGTGTTGCGTCCTTAATCTGAAAACGGTACGGCAGTTGCTTTGTATCTCTTATGTTCGGTGTGGTGGGTACTGTTTCTCTCTGCCAATGCGTTCATCCGCCGTTCTGCCGCAGTCTTTACCCGAAATTCCTGGATAAGATTCGTTGCTTCCGGCATACGCGAATTTATCTTAAATGAGCACTGACACCAATTTTCGGCGTTAATATTATTGCACAGTTCGCTTCCTTCACTCAACAGAATACCCTGGCTGAAATATGAGCGGCCTGCGACGCGAAGAACATAGTTCATTTGGATCTCATTTACCGCGTCGACGGAGCAGCGCGCGGAGCGGCACTCAGTAAATGGACATCAGCGTGACATCACCCCGTGAAGCCAAAAGAAGTGACGCGACAGCGCTCGTCAAAAACTCTGACGTCACTTCACGCGCGCGGCCCCACGAGCGGCGAGCGGGCGCAATGCCCTCTCAAGCGGGCGCCGGTGACGTCCACACAAAGCGGTGAGGTCAGGCCGGGATTCTGTCATATGCGCCTTTCGGGATGAAAGCGCCGTAATTTGAAACAAACGATTTTCAGGCCGTTCAATGTAATTAACTATCGCACGCTGAAGTATCTGAAGTGCTGTTTCAGGTTCGCCAGACCATTAAGCATCGATAAAAGCAATAAAAGTGTAACAAAATTTTCGTGTCAGTGCACTTTTAACAAAAAGAACGTATGCTAAACTTACAGACTTTATTTTTTTTTGTTTTTTGAAGTCGCGTGGAAGTTTTAACGCATCTGAATGTTCGGCTGGTTTAAGCCCCACAGATCCGGTCAACCCCGGTCCGTCACCTGAAAACGAAAGCACGAGGAAGGCGATGCAAACATGAATTCCACGGCGCACAGTACGCCAATTCTCCAACAGGGGGTTTAGGCACAAATATTTATTAGGTTCAGATTTATTTTTGTTTATATTATATTTTATTTTTTATACATCCAGAGAGAGAGAGAGAGAGACAATTTTTTACACAACGAGAGCAGCCCACACAGCAGGGCGTTTTGTCATTGATGCGTAAGGATTCACCACTGTTAGGTCCATTACGCCACCCACCCATTGGCTCTCGCGCTCTCGCCACCCAAATGATTTTTTTTTCTTTCAGGGGTTTTGAGCGCTGCAGCTACACTTTGGCTGTGAGGTGCCCGTAGTGCAGGACTACATTTAAACCCGCCGGGTATGTCTAGCGTCGGCAGAAATTTAGTGAAACTGGCGTTTTTGTTTTTCGCTTACACTGAAAAGACGACCAATGTGGTCGGGATTGAACCCGCCTATATTCCACTAAGCAGCGCAGCGTTTAAACCCCTGTGCCACCACAACGGGTACGGCAACGTTATAGCGAGACCTCCAATCCCAGGTAACATCGTCGTTGTCGGCAGTCTTTGTTGTCTTATCGCCTCATCGTCGTGTTGTATGCATTGGCGTGCACACGTCTGTGGGTTGCTGCATTATTGAGAGCGCGGCATGCGGGGTATATTACATTAAGCGGGTTCATAAAAATCAACTCCAATGTCGAATAGCCCTCATCCATGTCGCTTGTAAGCTTTGTCATCTGTTTTTGGTGCGTTTATTTATCTATTCATTATAAAACACGTGAAAATCAGTTTTGCCGTGACAGTATGATTTCGCGATACGAAAGCGGTTTCCAGCATGCTGAACCCAACTCCCGAAGACACTTGTTTTTCGCAGTCTTTCTACACAGACACCCTATATATACCGCGCACTCGCGAAATCCCGTGAGACCACGCGAACGCCGTTAAGGAAACTTTTATCCCAATACAATTAACAAATAAGTGCTGGAATTGTACCTTGACATGTTTTTGTAAACCATAATGGTTTACAAAAACATGTCAAGTGTTGTTTCAAACGCTTACTTGTGATGAGAAACGTATGCCGCCATAACGAGTGGCGCCAAGCGCCAATCGTTCGCTACCCTCTGAGAGAACACTTGCGGCGGCTGTTTAGGGAGACAAGAAAATGCAGCGGGGCTGGCATTTTCTACTTCACGAAAGCCTCCGGTCGTTGCGAAGCACCAGTGGCGAAGCACTACAGCAAGCTCATGATGCCGCCGCTATGAAGCGACCGTGTGCGTGAGAAAATGAGATGTGACTCGGTGTCTAAAGCGACCGCAGCCACCCGGACCGTTCTAGCGGAACAATCGCATGCGTCCTTTTTTCAGACCCCTCAGTGCTACGAAGAAAAGCAGGGAGGCGAGGCTCAGGCATCCGGGATAATTGGCTTTCTAAGCTTCGCAGTCTAGGCCTCTAACTAAATCTTCGCTAACTTTCTTCTTTTTCTTCACATTTTCTTGTCGTCTTTGACGCAGCGTTTTGAGCTTGTTTTTCCACTCTCTTCAGGCGATGTTCTTTTTCTTTCTTTCTTATTTTTCTCAATCTGTTCTGTGCTCAAAATGGGTGCGGCAATCTTCCACCTTCATCCGAACCCCCCCCCCCCTTCCCCTTTCCCCCAGACATTATGAGTAGCGAGACCAGTTTGGCTTATTTCCCGAATACAAAAACAACAACAAAAGAAACAGAAAAAAGCTTCCTCCTGCTCGCACCTCTATTCATTTTTTTCTATTCATTTCGTCGAACGGGACGAAATAAAGACTACCTTACGGGATGAAATGAAACGAGGTAGAAAAAATAATGAGAAAAACTGTTTCTAAAGGGCGCTTCGATGTGTTTGGCGTGGTGTATTTGAACGCGACAGAAAGTGAAGGAAAAGATAGGGAGGGCGTTGAAAAGGGGAATTAAACACGAATCGACCGGAACAAACGGATGGCTTTTCCGAGCTCCAGATGGCTTTATGATAAGAGTTTTTGGTGATGCAGTTTTGCACATTTTTTCTTCAGACTTCGACTCAGGTGCGTCACATTTCTTTTTAATCATTGCATGTCGTCTAAAGCAAGAAAAAAAAACAGATTGTCCCTTTGCGCAATAAAAGTGCACAAAAAATTTTTAAGATACCATCTTGAAAAAACAAACGATGCGGTGAACCCCCCCTTCCACTCACCTTCCCCCTTTTAGGCAAAGTTTTAAAGCGAAGCTTTCTATGTTCCGATTGATTGACTGATTGATTGAAGGGTTTAACACGCCGATGCAACGCAGGTGATGAGGCGCGCCGTAGTGGAGCGCTCCGGATTAATTTTGACCACATGGAGATCCTTAACTTGCGCCGAAATCTCGTACACACGGGCGTTTTTGCTTTTTGCCTCCGCCAGAAAAGCGGCCGCCGCGGCCGGGAATCGAACCCGCGTCCTCGTGCTCAGCAGCACAACGCCGTAGCCACGGAGCCACCGCGGCGGGTGCTTTCTGTGTTTCTGTGATGGCGTATGTCTCGTCGAAAACGCACTGCAGGAACGCCAAATTTCTCAGACGATGGTCATGATTGTGGGCGAAGTGAAGAAAAAGAAATCTGCAGAAATTAAAAAAATTGTCTACTGATGCCTAGCACTCTTATGCCGCCTGTCTAGGGTGTGAGTTCTTGACGGGCAAATATGGTTCTGAGCAGCGAAAGACGTGTTATTTTTATCTTTTCAAGTTTCCTTTCTTTTCTTTTCGCCATTGCGGCAAATAGCGATGGCGTGCCTATATGGTATATATAAATACGAATAAAAATAGCGTAAACTGCAGAGTAGGGCTGTTTACGCAATTTTTATTCGTACTTCTAACATTTTTTGGCGCATTTGGTTTGTTCATCCGTCATTTCTGTGGGGAGATGTACAAGATTCGTATTTTTGATGTTGTAGATTACTTTAAGTATATTTTTTTGTATATTTTTCCTTATCTTTGGTCTATTAAGATTGTGTCTGACCAATTTATAGGTTTAAGCTGTTTTAACGATAAAAGATGGAACTTCCGCCAAATCTGCATTTTTGTGGAAATGCAGGGCGTTAAGGCCAGCAAAACCCTTGCGACAAAAGCGACGCAATTTCTGTCGCGCGATAAGAATTTGTCGAGGCCAAACGACAAAGCGATCTCCGGGAGACTAAAGCGACAGAAATAGCGTCACTTTTATCGCTCTTGTCGTAAGTGTGAACGGGCCTTTACACAATATTTCGCCTTTTGTGCTGTTTTTATTCGTATTTTGAGTGTTCCTTTGCAGACTTGTTACGCTTATTTTTCGGTTTCTGCGGGATCTGTTTTAGATGCATATTTTCATTTTGTCAGATCAACTTGTTGATATTTTAGTTGTTTTTCTTGTTTTTTGGTTTTTCAACACTCCGTCTGACCAATAATCTTCATTTATGCAATTCTAACCGGTGCAAATTCCGCCAAATCTGCATTTTTGTGAAAATGCAAGGCTCTTACGCGGTTTTCCGCATTTTTCGCTACTTTTTATTTGGTATTTTAAACGTTCGTTTGCCGACTTTTTGTTAATCCTTCGGTTTTTGAGGGAGATGTATCAGGCCCACATTTCTGATTTTCAAATTATTTTTGTTCAAATTTTGTTTATTCCTCTTCTTCTTATTTTTTGGTTCTTCAAAATTCTGTCTGACCAATTATCTCCATTTACGCTATTATGACAATTAAAGGTGTAACTTCCGCCCAATCTGCATTTTTGTGGGAAGGCAGGCCCTTACACGGTCCCGGCTGTGGGGTGAGCTTTGGGAGAGAGCCTTGGCCAGCTTCACCCTCGAGGATCAGCGTCAGCTGGGCGAGAGGGCTGTGGACGCGGCCCGAGCTCAAGGCGTCCTGGACTAGGGAAGCCATCCCGAAGACTCCATTTTTTTTTTCTCAATAAACAAAGTTTATTCTCTCTCTCTCTCAACAAAAGAATTCTACGCGTTAAAAAAAGCTTCCCGTGGCCGGAATCGAACGTGGTCCCTCGCGTTATGAAGCCGACTTCTATCGGACAACGCCATTTCGACACGGTCGAAGCAGTGCGAAATTGGAGAGGGCTTGGAAGGATGTGCAAAATGAGACAGAAAATCCATCCACCCCTCCGTCTAACGACAAGGATGGTTGAACGTGAAGCTTTCTTAGCGCCAAATAAAATGGCAGAGTCAAAGTCTAAGCCGCTACTGTCAAAAGACCTAACTCCGTGCGAGTCAAAGTCAAAGCTCAACGAGTCGAAGTCCAAACCGTCTGCAAGTCGAAGCCCATACTCAGACTACAACAAAGCTTTACGTTCGACCATCTTGATGATTAGGCAAAGGGATGCGTGATTTTCAACTGCAGAGAGTGTGGCTCATTTGGGCTGTTACCAACGCAAAATGACGCTCGAACTTCTGCACTTATATTAAGCTAGCGTTATGACAGATATAATTTTGTTTGTAAAACCACATTACGTAGCAGAACCACAACTACAGAAAAATACTTCAATCTCCCTCCTGTGGTACTTGCATTCATAGGAACTTCAAAACCTTAGCGTTGGCGTAAAGAGGGACCTCGGTCTGGCTCCGGGGCCACCAAATCTAGCTCAGACGACTTGCTACGTCACAACGCATGACCCAATATCTAATAGAGTTCATGTTACACGCACACACAAAAAAAAATTAGTATTGTGGAACTGTAAGTACCATAAATATACTGAGGTATGCCCTATTTCTTATTATACCCAGTGGCGCCCAACGTAGTTTTATTTCACCTCCCCGGAGTACAGGAAGAGGACTCTATTGCAGAAAAGATCAAATCAGGCTAGTGTTCTCAACAGCGAGTCCTGTTATAGGAGGAGGAGATAGCCTTTATTACATCAGGAAGACGCTAGGTCAAGTGGGGGAAGTGGGAGTAGAGGGTGGGATATTCGTAGCTTGGGACATCTTGTGTTGGGCAGTCGTGTGCTGTGAGCGCGGCCTTAAGTTGGCGGTGAAAGCGCTCGACGAGTCCATTCGTTTGTGGCCGGTACGCTGCCGTGCGCAAACGAGTCGTGCCGAGGAGGTGAAGGAGCTCGGCGAATAAAGTAGACTCGAACTGCCGAAGCAGGGCGCTGCCAAAACGCGACAAGCGGTAGCATAACCAGCGTCCACCACGAAGATTGTTACGACGTTCTCGTATTAACCCTAGAGCACAGCGCGGGCAAGGCACAGACGGGCCTGATGTGGCGAACCTAGACGTCCAAAAGGCACCGCCATTCGGCCATGTTCCTATAGTTTTGGCGAGATCGAGAGTGCTTGTAACTTAAAATTACCACGAGTACAGTTCGCAACTTTGTAAACCCCAAATCTACTTAAAAGATACGCATCCAGTTATATTAAATCACGTGTCATATTCTGTTTCCCAACAGCACTCTGGATGCAAAGTAGGAATGCGGGTGAAACACATTCATACTTGCAAGACATGGTAGGTATCCATGGTACTCCTGCACGTTGTAAATATAAAAGAAGCACAGGTTGCCTACAACAAAAAGCACACAGGCGCAGCGGAGGTGTAACGTCCACGCTACTCTTACCATACGCTGGGAAGCCATGAATAAATCGTGTGGCTTCATCTCCTAGCCTCGCTTTCCCTTGTAACTGAGCAATTTATTTTCTCTGAAGGCAATTTGTCAGCACTGCGAGGGCGCCCTTCTTGAGAGGTTCACTGGCCATTTTAAGCTTCACCACGTGAATTTAAAAGGCTCATTTTGAAATCCTTTCGGCGTTTAGGTTTTTGCTGTATAGAACGTGCTCGCGTCGACTGCGCTTGTTGGAGAGCCATCGGTCTGCCGTCCTTGTGAAAGTGAACGCGTCGCCCCCGTTGTCTTTCGGGCACAGGCTTGCCCTGGGCACGCAATGTGGAGAAAAGTCGAGCTGCGAACCTAGGCTGCGCGAACAGGAGGTCACGCTCATCATACGTGCGGACACGAACTTTTCGCCGAATGCACTCCAGGCTACAGCGTAGATTACGAAGCACGTTCCCGAAGAGTGTTACCCCGGTGCAGGTATATCCTTTTTTAGTTATGTTTCTGCTTCGAAACTCACGTTAAGTCAGTGCCCGCGCACTGGCGATCTTTGTCGACATTTTGGTTTTGCTTATCAGCCCAGTATAGAGACTGCTCTCTTTCTCTCTCTCTCTCTCTCTCTCTCTCTCTCTCTCTCTATATATATATATATATATATATATATATATATATATATATATATATATATATATATATATATATATATATATATATATATATATATATATATATATATATATATATATATATATATATATATATATATATATATATATATATATATATATATATCTTACGAGCGTGTTAAATAGAGAAGGAAAGAAACTATGCTAGTCCGCACTCGGAGGTCCTTTTTACTGTTCATCCAAGCCGGATGGGTGGTAATAAAAGTCACGCAATGCAGTGAGTGTAAGGTAGTAGCAGACAAGTAAAAGGTTTGAGAAGTATTCTGAATGTAGATGAAGGGAAAAGCTCAAAGTCGTTCGGCTCCGTGACTGCTATTTGTTTTGCACCGCTGTAATTGTTGTTGTTTGTTCGTTTATTTAATAGCCTCAAGGCTTAGTAGACACCAAGCGGGTCCGATCTATATCCAGGAAACTAGGTTGGCCTCCCGGATATAGTCCAGTAGGGAACGGTAGGCAGGACCATGGAGCCACCGATTGTAATGCGTGTCTTGCTGCAAATTTAGGCCTGCTGCCATCAAACATTTTCTTCGAGTGTCCTTAGTTCCAGGGCATGTCCATAGTAGGTGGTGAAGGTCTGCCGGAACCGTTTATTCACAGCAGGTTGGACATTTTACATGTCCTCGGTAGTCCCCTTTCCATCCACTCGTGCGGGCAGGAGTAAGAGCCACGCCCAGTCGGATCCTTCGTAGTACAACCTCCTCCATCCTGGTAAGATTGAGGGGGAGGAGAACCGAACACGGAGGTATGAGAGCACGCGTTCGGCGTCGAAGGTCCTCCTTGGCAGCCATTCTTGTGGCCCATGGGTCACTTGGGAGCTGGGCGGGGGATGATGGGGCCGGGCAGTTGTGTGACAGGAAGTCAGCCCGTTCATTTCCTGCAATACTGGTGTGACCGGGAACCCATGACACAACCACTTTGGATGGCATTTTGCTGTGGAGCTGGTGGATGCGTTGGCAGATGATGGGGGTCTGCGCAACCTGTTTCAAATAGTGGATCACTTGCGTAGAGTCGTTACGAAGATTGATGGTATTCAAGTCTTCATTGGAAGCGGCTGCACATAGTAGAGCGTCGTGGATAGCCTGCAATTCCAGCAGGATTGGGGTGCATGTGGCAGACGCGTAGGGAATACGGCCTTCGATGCTGGGATGAGTGGGGCTGGTTCACGCAGTGACTCCATGCGTTCCTGTGCATGAAGCGTCGTGTAGAGGAGGCATTGATCGTCTGGTCCCGAGTGATTTGGGAGGGGAGAGAGCTGCGCTTTACCCTCCTTGGTCCGCTCTCTCTGCAGATGGCTTGTTTTGTTGGAGGTTATAATCGTATAACCCATACCTCTCCCTTGCGTCACACTGTTTTTTTATCTCCCTTGTTTGCGTAAATCCAAGCAATGGACTAGTTATTTCTTGCAGAGGAGGAAAGCTATGCGTAGGAGGCAGTAACGTCGCAATAGCCGTTCCTGAACTCATCGTCGACACTTCTGTTGGTCTCATCTGCGATTGCTCCCATTGTAGCTTTTCCTCTTTGTTGTTAGCCCTCTAACCATGCCGCTAATGAGAGGACGGAAACTTCAAAAAAAAAGTTCCTTTGGATAATTTGCAGAAACTAGACTACGCATAAATTGCTAGCAAATTCGACCTGAAATAAAAAAACGGCCTATTGGAGGAAAAGCATATAGAAAGTAGGGCTCACATTTTCAGTCATGAGTGCTTCGGGGTAGCATTATTCCACTTTCCGATTCTATTTTTTTTAAATCCCGGGCTACCTCCACTAACGTGAAACATGGGGAGTGGCGAAGCATGCAGAGAGCACCAATGTTTCTCAGAGGAGAATCGCTGCTAATGGGCAATGAGAGACAGAATACGATTTTGTTTCAACTATGTACAAACGTACATTTACTGAGGTTGTGGCACCCTCTCCTGCGTTCAACCGGGCTTAAGCAATTAAATGACAGATAGACCGGCGGTACGTTGTGTTCGTGTCACACGCCGCAGCACGCTAATAAGTATGTTTTGCAGGAGAAGACCTGGCGTTTTAAACCAATTTCCAGACTGAATTTAACAAATTCCTGTTATAATGCGATTAAATCCTGCCTACTCCTGTATTTTTAATGTTGAAATGTTAGTTTATTCTGAACCGGTTTTATTTGTTATACACTTGTTGTCTGATCATCGCTTGACAAGTTGGTTTACCGTGACAACCGGAGACAACGACGACCGGAGACGCCGACAGCCCGAGTCCCTAAAGTGCTTCGCCCGCAATAGACGTAAAATTTACGAATGAGTGATAAAACCCAGAGAACTTAGAATAGTCGGTACGCGTATATAGTATTGATCTCTTGAGACAACAAATATTTTAGGGACCTCCCGCGAAGTGAACTTGTATGGAAGTGAGAATGTAAGGGCGAAAAGAAGTGCACATTTGCTCCTTTTAGTTTTTGTCCTAATTATTCTCTTTATATAACACTGTGCGTTTATTATTATCTTAGATTTTACGCCCCCGCAACGCGAATCTTTGTGGTTAGGGGGCATGCGTCCTGGCGTAATATTCAAAGTGGTTTGATTGCAGTGAACACTATTGGTAGTACTAAAGGGGGGGGGGGAGGGAGAGGAGACGCCTGGTTTTGCACTGTAGCGGACGACACGCTTCGAGCGCTCCGCCTGCAGCGCCACACCGACTATCCAGGGGGCAGCCAACAAACGCGCTTTATTGATTGCGCGGCATTCTTCCCTTCTACAAAAGCATTCACACTCCGACAGAACGATTTTATCTGTATAGCAACGCTCTTGGCTCCAGGCGACGCCAGGAGCCAAGGCGTATTCACTTTCGAATAGCGCGAATCCTTGATTGATAGGATTTATACATACACATGCTAACCAAACCTTCGGAGTTGGTGCATGAGCGCTCACGCACAAAAAAAAAGAAACTAAAGAAACTTTTCACACTCAGATTTCACTCACACTTTATACTTTACGTGAGAGGCCCAAGTACAAACTTCTCAGCTAGTGCGCATTGGCGCGGCCGTAAGCGAGCAGTACGATGAAGGGAGCAGGCAATAGAAACGAAGATGAAAAGTCGAGAATGCAAGCTCGGAATTTTGGTTTCAAAGCGAAAGAGCATGCAGCGAGTTCCGGCAGCACCCTCATTTTAGCGTTGCCGCCAGTCAACCCTAGCTCCGAATTTTATTTACCCGGTAGTTAGGGCCTCAGGCCTCGTCAAGCTGCTCAATGAGCCACTTCTTGTCTGGGGTCCATTTTTCCTTCGAGAATGATAAAAAACAATTTCTGGTTATGATTATTATTCTGTCTTTTGTTTTATAGTCGTGTGTTCACGCTGGTCGCACGCAAGAAGCGAACGTCTTAGTCTCTCATGCGACTAAGCCAGTGGCGTGGATGTCCTCAGAAAATGGCCTCCTGTAGAGCCGAGGTTGCACTGTGCTGCCGGCAGTTTTCGCTGTGAAAGTGAGGGCTGGTACTGTAACTACAGCAGCTGAGTTTATTTCGGAGCCATATTTTCGAACATTTACCAAGAGTCGAGCATGCGAAGCACGTTTCGTAACACGTACAAAAAGAATAAAAAACGTAAGTAACCTCTAGCGAAAATTCGAACTCTGAGATGAAAATTGCCACCGCCGTATCGATGATGCACCCTTCGCCACGTTTCTTGATGTAGTACGCCTCGTGTAACTTCCCGCTCATGTCATGGCGTCCGCGCCAACTTTTCTTGCAAATACAGGAAGCAACTGCCACAGCAGCGTTTTATAAGGTCGACAGCTTCGTTCAGGCGAGTAACGTTGAAACTCAGATAAAACGTGCCGTATGGTTTCCGTGTCCCGCAAACTTCCCGCTCGTCAGTTGCGGCCATTCCCATCATTTACGAGTGAACCGAAAATAACTGCTGGAAGTCGATGGTATAGTCAGGTCAGTTTCATGAGTAAACTTGCACGGGAACCCAAAGTTTGCCGATATTTAGCCAGGAGCCCTCTACCGTGCTAGCAGCTCATTTTCTGCCAAGCTAAACGAACACGTACCGCATCTGCATACTATGCACAAGGATTAGAGCGGAGCCTCGCTAATTATCCGCCACTCGCGACAAGAAGCGCGGAATTACCGTTCGCCTCGTTACGCAAGTCGTTTTTTTTTTTCAAGGCTGTCTCTGTAAGAACCCAATATCCGATCGCGTACTGCCTCCAGGGGAGGAGATTTCGCTCACCTCGGTGGCCCTGTGCAGGAAAATGATCTCCCACTTCCTGGTGTAACAAGACGAGGCTCCTGCTCGCAGTACTGTCACCTTCTCGGGGATTTGATAAGAAGGGCAGCCTTCCCGCGACCTTTTTCGCAACGCGCCATCGTGATCGCACCCTGCCTCCCTACGCGTATATATATATATATATATATATATATATATATATATATATATATATATATATATATATGGGAAATGAGGGGCTCGTTGAATTAAGACATAAATAAAGGTTGGGTGTCAAGAAAACCTCGTAAAGCAATGGGGAGGATGTAGTAGGTTATTGAAACAGATAAGGAATTTGGAAAGACACAAAGAAAGTGGAGAAAAAAAGCGCGCCGGGTGGGATCCGAGCCCATGACCTCCAGAATACGCGTCTGGTGCGATACCCACTACACTACCGGCGGGGCTATTTTCCCCTCCACTTTCTGGGGTATTTATGTTACGCTATGTTTGTTTCCTGCGCTTGGGGTGGTAGCCAGCGCCACTCGGACTACTCGGGGTGAAGGGGACCTTCTTTTGGGGAGGACCTACTACATCCTCCCAATTGGTTTCCGAGTTTTTCTTGAATGCCAACCCATAGAGTTTCTCACCAGCTCACCAAGAGTGGAATCTGGCGCTAGCGTCACCGTAATTCGGCGAAAGCGCTCGACGCCTCCATGACTGCCGCCATAGTGTGTAGTTCGGCCGGAAGATCGGCGTGGCATGGCCGTCAACGACTTTGTGGCTACGCAAATTGAGTTTTTGTTAAACAAATTGCTGCCAGAAGTGCCGCTGTTAACAAATTTTATTTTGTATAAGACACTGTGTTAGCGGGATTATGTTGCAAAAACATTTGGGTGTTACAAAGAATACAAAAAAGCAGAAGTCCTGCCTTTGGCTCACGCCGCCAGATATAGCGGGCCGTCCAGGATATATTTTTAAATTATTACATACTCCAAACTGGCCGAGGTTTTCTTTGATTTTTTGTAATATTTAGCAGAAAAAAATTATTTAGATTGTCTTAAACTGTGTTCTTGCTTCCTCGCAAAACACTATCACTATCGTATGCTACGGGCCTTGGCAGGCAATGCAGATGCAACAGAGATGCAAGAATGATGTAATCGCGTTGTATTTATTTGTTTTGTCCAAGCAAATATAAATAAACCTAGAGGTAAAGCCTATTACCGCAAGTAAGTCTTCAAGTACGCGCGCAAAGCATTATGAAATTGCATGAATGCTTTAAATGGCAAATAAATACTGGCCTGTCGAGTCGCCATGTATGTTGCCTCATTGCGCCTGTCCAAGGAAGCGCGTGCTTCAAGGGGTAAGTACGTGCAGCGACGGCGACGAGTGACTCCAAAATTGTAACTGAATGGGTACAGAAAACGGATAGTGTGTGCTAGCGAAGCTTATTTAGTGGCTATAGGGTGGGCGACAGCAGCAAGCGGTATAAACTTACACACCGGCCGCCGGGGCCCTCGGTCGCTTTTTTTGCCGGCCAGAAGCAGCCCACAAGCCAGCGGCAGTAACGATACAGTGAACTGTAGCGACGGGCGACGACGAAAGAGCACATAGGCGGCAGTGTATTAATTTTTTTCGCTTGTCGCTTTCGCCCAGTACACTCTGTTGTTGCACCTTTCGGGTTATGTTTTTCGCGTCGCTTGTCGCCGTCGCTGCATGTGGTCACCTGTTCATCTTAAGAAACTCCCCGCTAACGCGAGCATATCCGTTTAGTGCTAATAACGCTGTTATTTAGCAGTGTATGTGAAAGCCATTGAATGCCAGAAAGTGGGGCTTTTCGATTTACAGTCTCGGACTCACCGCGGACTCCCCAAAAAGCAGTCCGACATTCGATTTTCCCATGTATCTCTATGGCTTCGGGGAATCCTCGGACTATCCGCGGTGAGTCCACTGTAAATCGAAGAGCCCCAGTGGCATACCTAAAACAGAACTACGAAACGCTTCAGGGCCGAGAAGCCTAATCCATAGCACTTTGCACTAGCCACTTGCTGCCAATCCGATTTCCACAGTACCCACAATGCCCATGGTGGTGTGCGATCGCAGCGACACTTTCCACTCTAGGTGATCTTGAGAAACTTTGTGCCAACAATTATATATATATATATATATATATATATATATATATATATATATATATATATATATATATATATATATATATATATATATATATATATATACACAGAAAGAAATGCCGGCAGTCTACAACGCCAAAGAAGGCATAGGGGAATGGTTAGACAATTTTTTACCGTTAGTGATGTTACTTTATGATTTTTTTTATTAATTACGTGAGAAACAAAGAAAGAAAAACACGCGCCCAGAGTGGGGACCGAACCCACGCCTTTCGATTAGATCTCGAATGCCTTACCAATTCGGCTATCTGGGCGACTGTGTTCTCCTTCACTTTCTGGGGTATTTATATTTTACTACAACAGTATCTGACGCTTGAGGGTGGTAGCCAGTGCCACTCAGACTACACGGGGAGAAGGGGACCTTCTTTTCAACCCCCGGGGCGTGACGCGAACGTCTACAGCCTGTCATAAGCGGATAACTGGCGGGAAACCCTCTTATGCTACCTTGGCATCAAGGCTGCCAGAACCGAGGCCCTCGCTAAGCTTTCGCACGATAATAGGGTTTGGAAAATGAGGGGCTCGTTAGGAAATACAGAAAGAAATGCCGGCAGTCTACAACGCCAAAGAAGGCATAGGGGAATGGTTAGACAATTTTTAAATGCAGGGCATTTCAGTAACTCACGATGTCACCCGCTTTGACGTCCGTAGTCCGCACCGCACCCCTCCCTACTATATATAAAAAAAATACTATCCGGCGCCAGGTTTGCGGCGCCAGGTTTCGATCCCTCGACCCTGCGGGCGGAACGCAATGTACATGGTGATCTACAAACTGCGCCACAGAGCCGACACAGAATGCGACGCTATGAACGCACCTTATATCGTTGACTCATTCAAATTACTGCTGACGAGCGCTCTCTCGTCAGCAGTTGCCACAAGTGCAACAACATTAACGTAACGCAAACTACTTAACGTCGTGCGCCCCCGGAAATGCTCTGCATTTGATCGTGCCCCTCGCGAGGGGGATGTTTCACTGCGTCTTCTCTCGGACGCGGGACCCGTGGCGCCATCTGGCGGAGGCGCGGCACAACTCGTAGCACTTTCTTTGAAAAAGCGCCTCGAAAGCGCGGCAAATATGAAATAGGGATGACGCGCTTTCGAGGCAATCCGCCGACGCGGCTGCTTTGTGTACAGACTCGGCGGCGAGCGTCCCGGGATTCTGGTGCCGACCGAACCCCATTTTCTTCAGTTGATGAAGTATTTACCGTTAGTGATGTTACTTTATTATTTTTTTATTAATTACGTGAGAAAGAAAGAAAGAAAAACACGCGCCCAGAGTGGGGACCGAACCCACGCCTTTCGATTAGATCTCGAATGCCTTACCAATTCGGCTATCTGGGCGACTGTGTTCTCCTTCACTTTCTGGGGTATTTGTATTTTACTACAACTGTATCTGACCCAGAAAGTGAAGGAGAACACAGTCGCCCAGATAGCCGAATGGGTAAGGCATTCGAGATCTAATCGAAAGCCGTGGGTTCGGTCCCCACTCTGGGCGCGTGTTTTTCTTTCTTTCTTTCTCACGTAATTAATAAAAAAATAAAGTAACATCACTAACGGTAAAAAATTGTCTAACCATTCCCCTATGCCTTCTTTGGCGTTGTAGACTGCCGGCATTTCTTTCTGTATTTCCTAACAAGCCCCGCATTTTACAAACCCTATATATATATATATATATATATATATATATATATATATATATATATATATATATATATATATATAGACAGAAAATAAGGGTTGGTTGGCAGTCAAGAAAACCTCGGAAAGCAAAGGGGAGGTTGTGGTGGGTCATAGAAACAGATGAAGAATTTTTTGAGTCAGAAAGAAATTGGTGAAGAAATGCCCGCCGGGTGGGATCCGAACCCACGACCTCCAGAATACCGGTCTGGTGCGATAACCACTACGCTACCGGCGGGGCTCTTTCCCCACCAGTTTCTCGGGTATTTGGGTTAAGGTATTTTTTGTTTCCTGTACTTGGGGGTGATAGCCAGCGCCACTCGGACTACACGGGCTGAAGGGGACCTTCTTTTAGACCCCCGGGCCGTGGCTCGAGTGCCTACGACATGTCGAGAGTGGTCGACCAGCGTTGAACCAGCGTTGACTCAGCGTTGTTTCTCTGACCCACCACAACCTCCCCTTTGCTTTCCGAGGTCTTCTTGACTGCCAACCCTTATTTTCTGTTATATATATATATATATATATATATATATATATATATATATATATATAAGGGTAGGCGGTCAAGAAAGCCAAGGGAAGCATAGGGGAGAATGAAATTTGGTAAGTATTATTGTTCAAATAGGTCGCATTGTGAAATTTAGGCCGCATGAATGATCTTTGTTACAGCGTCTGGCCACTGCACGAATTCGGGCAGAGAAAGTGGAGAAAAACACGCCCGCAGGGTGGGACCCGTACCTGTGACCTCCAAAATATGCATCTGGTGCGCTGACCACTACTCTACCGGCGGGGCTGTGCTCCCCTCCCCCTGCTTCGAATAGCCAACAGTAAGAACAAGCGCGCTCAACGCGGTAAGCCCCGCACATTGCGCAAGTAGCACGAGTGTATACGCCACCCGTGAGAGGTGAGCGGGGCTCAGCACTCGCGAGTGCCAAGTGCAATCGCACTCATGAGTGCTCAGCGGGGTTCTCCGAGAGTGGCGCTGGGGCTCGCCGCGAGTGGCGCTCGCACTCACTCGCACTCGTTGACCAGAAACGATGGTGAGGCTCACTCACCACTCACTTGCGAGCGGTGAGGGAGGGGGGGGGGATGAGCCTGCTGGCCTATTCTGCGAAGGCCTAACGCTTGGGTTGGGGTGTGCGGCGCGAATCTTACCTGCTGCTTTTCGTTCTCTTCGACCATGTCGAAATGAAGCAATCGGATAGACCGGCTTCATAACATCAGGGACTCAGGTTTGATTCCCGCCACAGTAAACTTTTTTTATTTTACTTCACCCACGATCATTAATCATCATCGTCAAAGAATGTTAGTTGGCTTTCCTGCAAGGTGTATTGGCGTACAACGGCCTCACTGAGGACCCTAAAACTTTGCTTTAAAATGTAGAGGGGACCTTTTTGCAAAAAAAAAAAGGGGGGTGGGGGGAGACAAGTAATGGCATATCGTGTCTCAGTTCCCATAAACCTCATTTCTTTTCTCTCTTTTCGGCCATTACTACCTTGCGCGCTAAAACCAGAAATAAAGCAGCCCAGCAGCTCAGCTTGGTTAAAATAGACTGTTTTTCGCGTTAAAGGCGTGGGCGTCACCATGTCGTCTTTTTCTTTTCAAGCTGCTGAGGGTCAAAAAAACATCAACTCAAATGATAGCATAGCTGATTTCAGCCTTAGCCGGTAGCGCCAATAAGAAAGCCCATTAATAGTTTAACTGTAAGTTATCATGCCGCCCTCAGATGAGCTATATTCATATCACTCGTTCGGCTGACAGCTTTTCTCTTCAACGCGTAAAGAACCCACTGATGCATCCAGTAACAGCAACAGTGACTGACGTATCCGGCAACAGAAGACTGGTTACCTCAGCCCCGCAGACCAGTGCAGCGTAAGCTTTGCAGCCACCATGCACATGTTCCATTGTGCATGGCTTGCCCTTTTGCTCTGCGTGGTGTGACGACGTGACTCTGATTCGAAATTGAGGACGCAGCCGGACATGCGAGCGGATACACCGACTGTCCTGGCTGTTGTGGCGGCAGTCTCACCTCCTCGTGATTTCTCTCCTTCTCTCGGTTGCCTTCTCGCCAGATTAAAACGTGTTCGGCATTTCGCGAGAAAACCCGCGCCGGCATGTCCCTTGCGAGAGCTCAAACTTCCAAACAGAAGGAAGTCGTGCGCGTGCTCTCGGCGAAACAATCCCCAGCGTCGAAGTGAGGGGAGCCGTCTTCGTTACAGGTTACGCCCCTCGCATCTCTTCATGTCTGAGACATTTTGCTGCAGTTTCGAATTGTGCACAAATTTCTACTCCTGGAAGGCGGAGGAAGGGCTACTAAGTAACAAGAATGGCACATGGCACAACATCACTTGTTTTTCGGAGAAGGCTTAGTCCTAAACCATGCCAGCTTCTCAGTGCGCTTATATTGTACCCATCTTTGAAAGCGAAAAGAGAAAAAACTTGAGTTTTGCCCGAGTTCCTGACAATTAAAACAAGTCTGACCCGCCGCGGTGGCTCAGTGGCTAAGGCGTTCTGCTGCTGAGCACGAGGTCGCGGGTTCGATTCCCGGCCGCGGTGGCCGCTTTTCTGATGGAGGCGAAAAGTAAAAACGCCCGTGTGTACGAGATTTCGGCGCACGTTAAAGATCCCCAGGAGGTCAAAATTAATCCGGAGCCCTCCGCTACGGCGCGCCTCATCGCCTGCGTTGCGTCGGCGCGTTAAACCCCTGCAATCAATCAAAATAAGTCTGTGATAAAAACTTCTTCCTCCGTCAGAACTCTCATGCCGGAAATATGCATCCAGGTAGACGGAAGTGAGCAACGATACGCCGGAGGCATCTGTTATCCTCAACTGCAATTTAAAACTTTTCTTAACGGGCTCTCACCCACTTACACGAGTGGCACGCGTCTTAACTAAGGAAAGACCGTTTTTACAGTCCATACGCACGGTAGCTCTGGACAAAAAAGTTTTATCGCTTCGAGCGAAGCGTCACCGTAGTCTTCCTGTTTCCCCTTTTCCGGTCCCGAGCGTCGCATTTCGTATCCCCTTCGAAAACAAGTTATCTTAATAGGACGCCCTGCATTCCGCCCCAGGGGAGACGCTGCGATTCCCGGGGTTTCCCTTTTTCTGCACCGCGCCTAGAATGGCTGTTGTCATTCAAATTACTTCGCATTAGTATGCTTCACCGCAGAAGTACCGTTTGTGCAGTTGTGCACCCGTTACAGGCATCCTGCGCAATCGGTTTCGGGGCCACACATCCAGAACGCCAGACCAAAATACGGCATTGCACGCTACAGCGCACGCTTCCAGCACAGTCTGCTGCACAACAGCTTGCGCTGTTTCCGCGTAGAAAGGCCCAGGTTCAACGCCTCATGCGAATGCCTTCTGTTCACAAACGCGATCCGGTCACGCGTAGCACCGGGTTTCCCACCGTCACCGCCGCCTGGAGCGAGCTTCTTAGGAGGGCCACGTTAATTATGCAGCAGTGTGATTAGGCCGCAGTGCGGGAACTTGTACCGGCAACAAGGTCACAGCACGTCGCGGTAGGGAGAATGGTAAGACAACGCCGGGGCGCCCCTTGCGACGGGCCACAGCCGTTCTTTCGCATTGTCGAGCACCCGTGTCTGCTTTCGTCCTCATTCCTCTGGTTCGTGTATTTGCGGGGCCTTTTTCTGTCCGGCCTGGGTGAGACCTTTGTCTTTGTTTCTTGATTCATGTGCATTCTGTTGACCGGCGTCGTGAACCACTCGATTACCTTCCACCCTTCTTTTCGCGGAACGCCTAACGAGAAAACACACACAGACATGCGGTAAAGTTTCCTGCCTGCACGAGTTTGCTGTCTGCGCTTTGTATATGTTTTGCGCATTCTCCGAGCAATCCATCTCGAGGCACCGCGAGGCGATTGACCCTGTTTTTGCCGCAGACTGCGCGGACACTCGAGTTCGTGGTTCTGCCTCTTTTAGTTTTGTTTTTCGGCGGAAGGGGTTCTACAGGAACAGGTCGAAAGTAAGTTTGATTGTGGACATCCGAGTGCACAGCAAGCTGAACGTTTAACGTGGGTTAAGATAGAAAGGAACTCCGCAGAGATAAACGGCAATTTCTGTAAATGTCTGGGAGCACATATATTCTGCGAGAAAAATAAACACGGGCAAATGGGATGTTGTCCTCTAGTTTTTTTTTTTTTTTTCACTGCTATGGAAAGTGCATTTAGCGGCTACGGCAAGTATAGTG
The DNA here is from genome assembly GCF_048455015.1 of Haemaphysalis longicornis. Classification (NCBI taxonomy): domain Eukaryota; kingdom Metazoa; phylum Arthropoda; class Arachnida; order Ixodida; family Ixodidae; genus Haemaphysalis; species Haemaphysalis longicornis. The sequence continues at coordinate 251,310,112 of NW_027526295.1, forward strand.
TAGACGTACAGCCATGATCAAAAGTTTACGGACCAAGAAAATGGCCATTTTCGGTTATTTCTCTTCCGGTAGCAGCCCGACAAACTGTCGTGTGCATGTGAGATATCGTATAGTTACTGAAGTAATTAAACATACGGCACATAGTACCCCGGGCTGCCGCGCGTCATAGAAATAACCCAAAATTGTGCTTTTGGGGTCAGTAAACTTTTAATCGCGGGTGTATACTGCGTGAGCACATTATCAATAAGTTGAGCGACGAAAATGAGTCATAATGTCATGAGTCAAGGGCAATCCCCTCAGACAGGAGGTGCCAAACCCCGTTATCAGAAAGCGAAGAATGAACATTTGAATCTCGCGCTCAAAAAACAAACCAACGTACCATTGGAGGTTACGCTGCAAAACCGACCGTATCCTTAAATGAAGGAAGGACGCGACCTCTCTAGACAACAGGGCCAATCCGCGAGTGCCGCGTCGGAGTCCAAAGAGAGTGGAGGCAGAGCAGAGGAGAAGGCAGAAGCACCAGGGGAAATTGCAACGTCCGGAACGAAGAAGCCCGGGTTGACGCTGCCGGGACCCTGGCGTCGCAACCTAAGCCCTGGGTGGGAGCCGACCGACGCCGCAGCGGTTCCATCCTCCTGGGCGTACACAGCAGCGACGACCGAGTGCCTGAGCCTAGCGCCATCGCACCGTTGACTCGCGGCCTGACGACGCCCCCCTCGACGGTGAGTGTATACCGGAACCAGGCGGTGCCCTCTCGGATGCACTGACATGGCGGAAGTAGACCGCAAGCACCGACCTAACAGCACCGATGGTTCTTCCACAGCGGTACAGCATCGGCGGATCACTAACGCCGGGTAATAAGAGCTCGGCGACGCGAAAGCCCCGTCAGGACGGCCGCATGAAGTCAGCGTCACCGCGCCAACGCAAACTGGATAGGTATACTTGATTGATTAGGACATTTTTGTAGGGACTTTATTAGACATCATTGAAGGTATGGAGTGTAAATATTAGTTTGTACTGTTGTTAGCTTGGTTTAGTGGTGGCTTATTAGTTTTGCTGTTAGTTTGGTTTCGGTATGTCATTATTTAGTGTGATTATTTTTACTTGGGTGTTTTTCGTCTGGGATATAACTTTGCCTGTCCCTTAGCACGCCTTCGAGTCGATTACTTCTTGCACGCCAAGAATGTACGTGACACGTGAAAAATGTGTATCTTCGTCTGGTTTTTGGTCTCATTACAATATTAGGCATGCCTTCCAGCCCAACTTTTTTTCAGTTCGAGGAATGGGCGGTAGCAAAAATTCCAGAATTGAGAGAAATGTCTACTGATGTGTAGCGTTTTATGCCGCTTGTCTCGAGTGACAGTTCTTTACAACCAAATATGGCCATGAGCGGCTAAAGATATTGGATTGTTAATTTTTAAAGTCTTCGTTGGTTTCTATTTGCCAAGGATGAAAATGTATATCATTATAGCGATGAAGTGCCATTACGAGGCTAATTATATTTTTTTTTTCGAAGATGCAAGGAGTACCGTAAAGATGGTTCGGTAACGTTATTTTGATAGGTATTTCAAAGGTTCTATATCGGATTTCTCTCGTTTAATATTCGGTTTTGGGGGGATATGTATACTACACATAATTTTTTTTCTCGGGTCATTTTTGTGAAAATGCCATTTTTTCTATTTTTCTCTTTTCTTGGTTTTTCGACATTCTGTTCGACCAATTAACTCCATTTATGCTTTCATGATGGATAAAGGTGTCACAAACGACAAATCTGCATTTTTCTTGAAATGCAGGGCATTACACGGTCCCGGTTGTCGGGGTACTCGGCAAAGGAGGCTACGCATTAAAACTAGCCCGCCTATTTTGTGGCAATAAATAGTCACACAACCGAGCCGCATGCCCAAATTGTAGCGAAAGTATCAATAAAATGCTTTAAAAGGCCTGACTTGTTTCTTCAATCTACGAAACTGCTGAATGAAACTTGATTTTTCTTTTTCAATGAATGCCGAGGTTACATAGTTTCAATCTTTATCGCTTCTCGTATTGTAACATTGAAATATTTAGTACAGCGTCATTGAACGCTGTCACTGTTTCCTTCGCGTCTATAAGCATTCCGAAAGCTATGGTTGTCAGTCCCTACCGGCACTGCGTGCTTTTCTGCCGTTTTTTCCGGGAGCGGGAGTCGAACTCACATGTCCGCATTACGCGTGCGGTGCGCTGACCAATTATGCTATCCCGCAGCGGCTCCTCTCTCGACTTTCCCGCGGGGGTTTATATTTACAAGTGCTCTGAGGTCGGTTAACTAGCGCCGCCCCTCGACCACCGCGGGAGACGTAGAACGTCTTTCCTCTTTCCTCTCCAGCGGCCGCCGCGTAAGACGGGGTCGGAGGTCGGGGTTAGAAATTGGCATATCCGAACTGCTGGAACCAGAACCCTCGTAATGCATGTAACAGAACAGAAAGATACGGGACGAGGGACTCGGTAAGGACACATCAAGGTTTCAGTCGTCATTGCCAGTGCTATTCGGCTGTTTCCGAAATATTTAATAGTGCCGAATGACGTGTGTTTGTCATGTTTCTTTGATACAGTGATAAATTAGCGAAAATATAAGTCGAGAAAAAACCCGCCGTTTTTTTTCCCAGCCGCCGCCACGTCTTACGTAGCGGCCTCTGGGAAAAAAGACGTTCTACGTCTCCCGCGGTGGTCGAGGGGCGGCGCTAGTTGACTGGCCTCAGAGCACTTGTAAATATAAACCTCCGAGGGAAAATCGAGAGAGGAGCCGCTGCGGGATAGCACAATTGGTCAGCGCACCGCACGCGTAATGCGGACATGTGAGTTCGACTCCCGCTCCCGGAAAAAACGGCAGAAAAGCACGCAGTGCCGGTAGGGACTGACAACCATAGCTTTCGGAATGCTTATAGACGCGAAGGAAACAGTGACAGCGTTCAATGACACCGCTGCACGTGCTCTTCAATCTGGCGTGTCTCTCAAGCGTAGGATGCAGATCCACTGAGCCTTCACTGCAGAAAAAACGCGCCCAAGTATGGCAGACCAGCCGAATTTCTGGGCGTCAGAGTTGAGCGAGTCAAACCATTCGCTGCATATCTAAATAAAAGAAAAATGGCGCATCAACCTCGCTTTAAAGGCGCGACGTGACGCCATCCAATCGCAATTACTTACCTGCCTGGAGTTCAATGAATGAAACTTTTATTCTAAAAAGAAAAAAAAAAAGAGCTCATTGAGTTCAGCCTACGAGAGCCTTCGAAGGGCTTTGAAGTTTTCTCCGTTGGGGGTAACAAGTGTTCAACACGGAAGGCCCGATGTTGCGGCCGGAGTGTTTTGTTTGCGTTAAGCCGGCGTATTGCAATTATCGGCGCAAGAACAGAATTTCATGGGAGTCTGGGGTTGCTTCAGGGAACGCGTGGAGCCAAACAACAGACACCGGAATGACTAAGTTTCTCTCGACAGTGCGGAGATGGAGGGAAAGCTTTTACCCGGTGTGCCCATACGCCATGCTCGAACTTTCGAAAAAAACGCTAATGCGATGGCCGTATTTATGGCGGTAGCCAACTTTAATTGCACGCAAAGGAGCTGACGTGCATTTAAAATCAGCTGGCATTTAGAGACGAGCATTTTCAATTAGTAATAATGAGGAATAACGCAAGTGGTACACACGTAAGTTGCAAAAATTACTGTGGAGAAGCGTACACTCTGCCCAGCTAGCGTACTGTCTGGTTTCGCAAGTAGTGTGCACAGAATTGGGCTCTGAAGAAACTGTAACGTTTGAACGTTGTAGCGGTTTTTACGAATTAAAGTCCATCAACAACCAATCTTAACGTTCAGTCCATAGATTCAGCCCTGGATGACCTCCTTATCACTCATAAGGGTATTGCTGCACCCATCGATAAACTCCCAACCAACTCTGCAGTTGACCCCGATGAAATATGCAACGAACTACTAAAACTAACTAAAGTAACCATTTCTTGACCCTAGCTGCTCTATTTCAGCAATCCATAGGCACAGGATGCGCGCCATTCGCCTGAAAAATTATCCGTGTCATCCCTTTCTTCAAGTCAGGTGACCCATCTGTGCCTTTAACCACGATTTCCTTAATCAGGATAGTTTGGGAAGTTCTAGTACAAATATTATCATCTGCCATAATGAGCTAACCAACAAAAAACTGCTTCTTTCTTTCCAATCAACATGGTTTTTTTAAAGAGCGTTCCTGTCATACTCAAGTATTCGAATTAATTACTGATCTCCATACTTCCGCACATTCATCCTCACAAATAGAGGCATATTCCTAGGTTTCGCCAAGACTTTCGACAAGGTCCCTCACATCCACCTGATGGAAAAGATTACTGCTCTCAATATCAACACTAAGGTTGACACGTGGATTACTAACTTTATAACCCATTGGTATCAGTTAGTAACTATTCATGACCATTCCTTCCCTTTAGCTCAAGTAACTTTCGGTGTCCCGCAGGGCTCCGTCTAGGGTCCCGTTATATGTTTAATATATATGAATGACATTACCAGTAATATATTTCCTACTATTAGATTATTTGTGGATGACTTCGTTATTTGTAGACAAATTACAAGCCCCTAAGATTTCTTATTCTTGCAAAGAGACCTTAATAAACTGACAAATTGGTGTAGGGAATGACAGATGGAAATAAATGTGTCAAATACTAGCGCCGCGACAGTTACTAAAACTAGAATTGCGGAGCCCTGTTACTATTTATTTAATAGTATGCCTTCGCAGGCCATGGTAAAATACCTGGGGTTTCACATAGCGTCTGACCTAAAATGGAACCATCATATCCATACAATAACCTGCAAAGCATCTATATCAGGGATTTTTAGGCGCAATCTGTATTTAGCAAGGACGTCCACAACGCTTCTGGCCTACCAATCTCCAGTTGGCAGTAAGTTCGATCAAATATAGCACATGCAGCAGTAATTTTGAACCCCCCTAAGTCGTATCTCGTTAAGAGACTTAAGAACGGGCCATACAGACATAATACAAGTTAATTTTATTCGAAAGATTTGGCGTTTTATAGTGCCCCCAGCGCTTGTCCGGCAGAAAACGAGGTTGTATTCCCTCAGAAACTAATAAATTTAAGTAAAATTGTGATTCTCATGCCCAGTCGTGCGCTTCGTGTCGTCTGCGTTGACTCAACAAAGACAGGTCTTCAAGCAAAAGTTAGTAGGCCGTTTCGTCTGCATGGGACTCCAGAACATTTTGTTTACCGTCAGTGCACCTAGCTTTTTTTTTGTTGCTGTTAGAAGTAATAGTTTCGTGAAATATTGGGTACGCTCGACAAATAGTGTCACATAATATAATGTCGCTTACGCCAGTCGGCCAGTGTCGTGAGAGACAACCGCAAAAGGCCGGACCGCTGGGCAGCAATAACATTTGCGCGCAGTACTGATGGCAGTACGCACTGGGGCTTTTATGTTTACGAGTAATTTTGTAACTTCCATTGTTTACCCCGTCATTCTTACTGCTATAAAATGAATATGCACAACATCTCAACGAAAATAGCTCGTTCCGGGTGTTTATAAGCCCTGCTAACTTGCGTTGGGTTTTGCGGGCCTCAGCCAATCGCACAGTTGTGCATATTACGTCATAGGCTCTAGAGCGGGAAATGAGCTGGTGGATCCCATGGCTATTCCCTTTTTTGCTAATTATATAGCTTATATTTTGAGCGAAGTTTACGTTGAAAGTCATGTCAGTATGATTTTAACGAAGCAATCTTTCGAATCAACCAAACTTGTGTTTTGTCTGCATGGCCCCTTGAAGCACGCCAAAATAAAGCTGCCGGAGTAATTCTCACGAACTACTGACGAACATCACGCATAGCAGGAATGAAAATATCCTAAATGTTCCACCCCGACAACAACGCCGGCTGCATAGTCTTTTGTTGGTTTTTCATTGGCTGTAGCGCATCCAGACTTCTTTCGCTGTCTTGCACATAAAACCCGCTAGTCGCGTTTCTTCTCGGCAGGATCACGCATTCTAAGTCCAGCCATTATTCGCACGTACTAACCTATTTTTCTTCTCCCTACCCTTACTAGCTGTTCGTCACTGAAATCAGCTTCGAGGTAGCATCGCCGCTCGCATTAACCACGGCTCATTCATCAAAGAGGTACAGTCGTTCCTACATGTATAAATAATTTAACAATGTCCGTGTCATTTTCCAACCTGTACATAGGCTTCGTGGAATAAGTATTGCCCCCTTTTCGTTTATCTTTATTGTGCAACGATGCATTTCGACATGAAGGTGTTTATATTTGTATTCCCGTAAATGTAGCGGTCTTTTATGGTATAATTTGTTTTTTAACCCCCACCCCTATGTAACGCCCGGAAGGGCCTTAAGCGTAAATGAATAAAAAATTACTGCTCCCAAGTGCTCCAAATTACTGGCATGTCTCGAAAACTGACGGCGAGGCAAATAATAAAATACTCCCAGAAAAGTGGTGCCCCAGCGCTACTTAAAGAGACCCTGTATTACTTCCGATAAAATGCTTTCACTCTTTCTAAGCTGCCTGGAATCGCTGAGAAACCTAAGTTGTCACGAGCGCAAGGAGGAACTGCGTGATCTGATCATCGCAGCAGATACGTCTTCGAGTTTCTGCTTTGATTTTGTTGTGATTTTCTTAAAAGTGTAAACCGAATGCGTTGACTGCAGCAACTGAAGGGAAACCTACCAACAGCTATGACATTACATGAATGACGTCATTCGAACGCCCAAACAATGCCCAGGGGAAGAAAGATATCAAATTCTTTAGAGAAAATTTCCGTTGCTGATGGGCGTATAGCTGCAATATTTGGCTGGAGGGCCTCGCGACCTCCTCTAGCTTATACCGAATTTGCTTGTTAATTGCTTTCTGAAAGAATTTAAGATGTTGAAAAAAGTGAAAAGAAGTGTTTCAGGACCTTTAACTATGTCATGCCTCGAGGCGGGGGGCCCTACTCTAAGCGAAAATCAAGGATAGTCGGTGCCAGCGGAATAGGCCGCGCGCTTCTGAGTTTTCGATGTGCGGTAAACTCTCGTTATCACGAAAGTCTTCATGCCAAAAAACTGTCTTTATTATAAGCTGTACTTTGTTAAAAGAGAGAACAATTTGCTTCCCCTGCACTGCAGTTGGGACCACGGAAAAAGTCGAACAAAGCTATGTCGTTAAAACGAGTGTTCCGTGTATATCACATGGGGATAGCAAAGCATAGTCTAGTTTCCAGCTGCTTAGTTTAGAAGAATCATAGGAGGCCATGAAGAGAAGGAGGTTCGAGGGACGCAGGATAGAAGTGACAGGGGAAGCACTTTTGACCCCGCTTAAAAACTCGCATGTTACTCACAGCCCGACCGACAGGAAATGCTATCCGGTTAAACATATAACCCCGACCAGTGCTTGGAATGTGCAGTCTTGAGAGCTCAAACGTGTGATGGCATCGCCAATAAGAGCTAAAAACGTTGGTATAAACTGAAGGAACAATGAAAAGAGAGTCACGAAGGTCCTGCCTGGGTATAAAAACTTCGAATTTTGTAAAATAAATTTGCGCAGTATTATCGCAACCTAATGCTCATTCACGCACCGTAAGAGCTTTCGTGCCCGCCCGTGGCTACCAATTTGTAGTTCCTCAGTGCTTTGAGGGGACCCGCTGCATTTGGCCATTGAGTTTGCTTTGTTGCGGTTTCCCCGCCGCGCTAAGGGCTCTTTTCGCAGCAAAAAAAAAACAACAACAAGAAATAGCACTCAAGTCTTCTTACGTAATAGGCGAAAGCCAGCCATTATCGAAAACTTCTCCGCCACTGCACCGTTCTTGCGCTTTTTTTTCTTGTTGTATTTTTATTTTTTGACGGGAATTATTTACTCAGACAGTGTGTCCCCATTCACGTGGCAGCTTTCCCACAATGAGAGCTCTCCTCCACGTACACCTGTTCCACTCACGTGCCGTCCCGTTCCCCTGTCACGGGGCAAGCATCAGACAAAATCTCGTTTTAATGTGGCGCGGTGCCGGCTTAACTCATTGGTCACCGCACTTGGATCCTACTCCAGCTAGCCGAGTTGCAATCTCACACGGGCGAGATTTCTTTTCATTTATTCTCTTTTGTAGCGTAAGCAAACCCGGCCGAGGTTGAGCAGTTTCGCGTGGACCTTGAAGAACCGTGCTGCGCAAGCTCGAGGAGCATTGGATTGTATTGGGTTGAATCCAGTCCATTTGGAGCACGGGTGTGTAAAGAATTTGGTCTGCACATTTGCCGGTCTCCGTATTCCAGACAAGCGACGTCATAGCCACGTCAGACGCATTGGCGCCGGTGCGTGCACCGCTGTACGCCTCCGTTGCGCAGTAGCCAAATCTGATACGCCGGTGCCGCTTGATAGCCATTTCGCCTGGCTCCTGGAGAGCTTTGCTGCGCATGCGCGAGGAGCAGTGACTGGACCGGAATGGACTGGATGAAATTGGACTGGACTGGACTGGATTGGATCGGATTGGATTAGATTGCTGAACCTTAGCTCACGCTACGTATATCCAGGCATAGTCGAGCTAAGCCACTGCTAATTTTTTTACTGCGGCGGCCACTTTAGTACCTCTGGTGTCGATGCTGACAACTACGACTATCATTGCTGTTCGCGTGTGATGATACACCTAGGGCTTTCTTCTATGAGAAATATAGCCTGACCTAATGAATCTCGCCGTTCAAAATTTTAAAGATCCATATATGGATCTTCTTCCAACATACGCAAATGTAGGGGACGCTCTTGCAAGCCTTAGCAGTATTAGTAGTACCGCTAACACCGGGGTTTATGGTTCCGTCTGCAAGAACGTCTTCATTGTTTCCAGGAAAAGCCTACCAGTAAAAATAAATGAATCTGGTCGTCAGGCAGGAAGAGATCCTGACGTCCTCCCGCCTTTCATAATCGGCAGCATGCCTTAGCTAGGACATTCTCTTCCATAAGGCATCTCACGATACCTCGGAGTGGTCGGGATCTTTCGCTGCTCACAAAGATGACCGCAGGTGTGCCGGCTCTAAGCCAGACATATTCTGTTTTCGTATGCTCCGTGTAATTTCAGATGTCTGCGGTGATAGAAACTTGCATTATTCATGCGCGTGTCCTATGAAACTTCTTTTGTTTGATTAAGGAGATGTTTTTCCTCTGTTGATAAATCTGGATGCGGAGAAGGCTAGCGGCTCGGATGAAATACCAACTGCATTTCTGAGAAGACATGCAGAATGGGCATCGTTATTTGTTGTCATAACCTTTGAAAAATTTTTAAAAGGTCACTCTATCCTACAGGACTGGCTATGCGCAACAGTCATACCTTTGTTTAAAGCAGGCAACCGAATGGTTGTTAGCAACTATCGTCCTGTGTCACGTACTCACATTTGATTGCTGCAGAGTTATACCGCACATTATAGCAAACTATATTGTTGTTCCCTTGCAGGCAAATCGATCGCTTAATGACTGTCAGCATCAATTTAGAAGTGGTAAGTCCACAGTGACGCAATTAATTCAAAGAATTTATGATTTCACCACGGATATATAGACGACCTCCAACAGGTTGATGGGATTTGGATTGATTTTGCGCAAACTTTTGAGGTTGTCAACCAAACTAAACTGTTTTTTTAAACGGCGGAAATTTGTATTCAGCGATGAAATTTTAAATTGGATTGGTGCCTACCTGAATAACCACAAAAATGTGGTTACGACTGGTGACACTTTGTCCTCTACACTAGATGCGCTTACTGGCGTGCCTCAAGAGTTCGTGCTTGGTCCGCTGTTGTTTAAGATGTGTATAAATGATATAGGTGCCATTGCAAAGCCATTTGTTAAGACAAAACTTTATGCTGATGATTGCTTGATTTGTATGCGTGTAAGCTGTACTGATAATCAACTAGAGTTGAACAAGTGTCAGTAGTATTTGGATTGTGGTGTTGCGATAGGAATATACAAATCAAGTTGCTTGGATTGAGTTGCTTGGATTTTGCACGTTAAAGATCCCCAGGTGGTCAAAATTAATCCGGAGCCCTCCACTACGGCGCGCCTCATCGCCTGCGTTGCGTCGGCGCGTTAAACCCTACAATCAATCAATCAATCAATCAATTGAGTTGCTTGGATTTGCTTGGATTGACTTGGTTTGAATTTGGATTAAATTGGATTCTGTTGGATTGAAATTTAATCCAATTGGAGTACGGGTGTGTAGAGAATTGGGTCTCCACATTCGCCGGTCTGCACATTCCAGAGGAGTGACGTCATAGTCACGCCAGACGCACTGGCGCCGGCGCGTGCCTAGCTGTGCGCCTTTGTTGCGCAGTAGCTAAGTCTGACGCTGCGCAGGAGCCGCTTGATAGCCGTTTCGCGTGGCTCATGGAGAGCCGTGCTGCGCATGCGCGAGGAGCAGTGACTGGACTGGACTGGACTGGACTGGACTGGACTGGACTGGACTGGACCGGACCGGACCGGACTGAACTGGACTGGACTCCACTGGATTGAATTGGATTGGATTGGACTGGACTGAACTGGATTGGATTGAATTGGATTGGATTGGAAAACGTTTTATCAGCAGTAAACATAATCAGCTCATCCTAGACAACCAGGAAACCTAAGAACAACCAACTTAACCTTAGCTCACGCTACGTATACCCTGGAATAGCCGAGCTAAGCCACTGCTAATTTTTTCTTAGGCACCACATATGTAATAGTGTTCACGCCTGCTTTTTAAACTACTCGACCATATGAGAAATTATACACCAATGCAAGAACCTGGCATCTGGCCGCTCTGGAATTTAAAAAAATGAAGGAACCTCCACTTACGCGTAAATCTTGAAAGCAGCGAAGCTGTACCGCGACCATCACGACAATCACTAAGGTTTAAGTCCATGGTTGCAGCCGGTGTGCTCCATTTTCGCTGCCGCAATGACCTTTACCCCATCTTTATTGCTATAAGTGTGAGCTTCTTTCATTTTTTTGGAAGCGATAATTATAAGACATCACTTTGGAGTGGCGTAGGCTATGCAGTGTTTCTCTCGTTCCTAGCAAGTGTTGCCACGATTAGGGCGAACGCTAAAGCTTTTTTTTTTGACCAATCTTGGCCACTCTTCCTTAGTGGGTATGCCTGGCTTGATAAAAGTGCGCCGGGGAGGCTGTGCGCTCGCCACGATGCACGCACACACGAGCGCTCGGCATTTTCTTGGTTTTTCTAACTGACGGGCGGTCAGCGCAATCTTTGCCGATCTCCCGTAGTGGGTGCGCTTGGCATGACAAACGTGCGCCGGGGAGAGAGAGAGAGAAATTAACTTTATTGAAAATGTCCTGCGGAGGTGGTTGGGGGACCACGCAGGGTCGCCCGCCACGCGACTTTGTTTATGGCGTCTTCGTGATGTTGCCTCCCCAGCCTACGTTGGACCAGCCCGCAGATGGCCGTTGGGGACGTGCCCTCGACCACCCGCAGGCTCAGTCTCTCGCGCTTGCCGGGAGGGAGCCACCTCGAGCCGCTGGACTGCCAGTAGCTGATTTGCTAGTTCGTGTGAATGCACTGCTCTTTGTATGTCTTCTGGCAGCCATCCAGGGAAGGCTGCCGCTTCTGTGGGGTGTAGTTCACAGTTCCACAAGATGTGGGTCAGGGTCGCCTTAGAGTTGTTGCACACACTGCACACGTCGCTGCGGAACAGTTCCGGGCACACGTGGCGCGCGAGCGCCGGAGTCAGCACTAATCGCGTCTGTATCTGCCTATAAAGCACTGCTTGTTCTCGCGTGAGTTTAGGGTGGGGTGGGGGCATGGTCCGACGACCGTACCTGTACCACCCCAGCACTTCTGCATACTCTTGTATTGAATCGTTTTCTTCGTCGTCTCGGTCGCCTGTGTCGGCGTTCACTGCACCACACCTTTCACAGTCTTCGCAGTCCGCCCCAGCCGTTGAGACGAGGGAGGTGGTGGTCGTCGCGCATCTGGTGAGAGTTCGCGCGGCGGCGTCCGCCGTCTCGTTACTATTGGGGTTGCTGCTACTGCATCCGTTGCTGTCTGTGGTAGTGTGTGCCGGGAACCACCTTAGATGGGTGGTGGGCACTGCGTCGCGCACTGATTTACGCACTTCACTGCACCGTATCACTTTCACTGCTTCGCTGCACACCGTGTTGGTTGCGTAGTTCTTGATGGCCGAGCGCGAGTCACTCAGGATCGTGGAGCATCGGGGATCCGTTAGTGCCAACGCTATGGCCATCTCTTCCGCCTGGCTTGCCGACGATGCTCGGACGCTGCAGGCGTTGCAGATCTCACCGGTGGTGGCCTTGACCACCACGGCCACGTAGGTGTCTTGTCTATGTGGGTATTTTGCTGCGTCGACGAAGAGGGTCCCGGTGTCGGCAGCGTATGTGTCTGTAAGGGTCTTTGCTCGTGCTGCGCGTCTTCCCGGGTTGTTTGCCGGGTTAACGTTCCTGGGCATTGGTGAGACTTGGAGTCGTTGCCTGGCGCCTTCCGGTAGGGAGGGGGCTGCCTGTGTTTGCGGTGTTTCTGCCTCTGAGAAGCCCAGTCTGGTGAGTATGTTCCTCCCCGTCTAAATCCTCCTGAGGCGTTCTATTTGGGCTGTCCGCTGGGCCTCCGCAATTTCTTCTAGGGTGTTGTGGACGCCTAGCCCAAGTAGTTTGGCCGTGCTGGCGCAATTGAGGAGTCCAAGGGCAGCCTTGTAGGTCTTGCGTATTGCAGCGTTGATTTTGTCTCGTTCGTGGGCCTTCCAGCCGTGAAAGGCCCCGATGTAAGACACGTGGCTTGTTGCAAATGATTGGACCAGCCGGAGGAGACTTGCCTCTTTCATGCCTCGATGCCGGTTGGCCACGCGCTTGATAAGGCGTGTAGCCGTGGTCACCAGTCTGTCGACTGTGGTTCCGTTACCTCTGCTTGCTTCGAGGAACATTCCGAACACTCGGAGCATCGTGACTCTTGGGATGACGGTGCCATCGCTTGTGTGTAATGTGATCTTTTCTGCGCCTTGGGCGGCTTGTTTCCGGTATCTTCCCGGTGGTGGGATGATGAGGAGTTCTGACTTCTGTGGTGAACATTTAAGGCCCGTGTCTGCAAGGTGGCTTTCTAAGGTGTTAATGGCGGCTTGTAGCGTTTCTTCTATGTGGCCGTCGCTGCCCCCGGAGACCCACAGCGTGATGTCGTCTGCATATATAGTGTAGCGGACTTGCGGGACCTCCGAGAGCAGGCGGTTGGCCAATCCAATCATGACCAAATTGAAGAGTAATGGCGATATTACTGAGCCTTGTGGGGTTCCTATGCTGCCCAGCGCTCGTTCTTGGAGTTGCAGGTTTCCCGCCTGAATCTTGACGGTTCGACTGGACAGGAAGTCCCGGATGTAGTTGTAGGTGCGTTGGCCCATTCCTAACCGAGAGACCTGCTTCAAGATGGCCGAGTGGTTCACCTTGTCGAAGGCGCTCTGGAGGTCGAGGCCGAGCACTGCTCTGTTGTTTCTGGTGGGGACTGTCGTTTCGAGGACTTCGTGTTGTAGTAACAGCATAGCAACTTGGGTACCGAGCTTCTCCCGGAACCCTAGCATGGTGTCCGGATAGAGGCCTTCTTGCTCGAGGTAACGTTGCCACCTGTTTCGTAGTACGTGCTCGAGCACCTTTCCCACGCATGACGTTAGTGAGATCGGGCGGAGGTGGTCTATGCTGAGGGGTTTGCCGGGTTTCGGTATGAGCACCGTCCGGGCCGTTTTCCACTGCGACGGTAGCGTGCCAGTTTGCCAGCAGCGGTTGTAGTATTTCGTTAGGGCCGTGATGGCCCCATCGTTCAGATTTCGTAAGGCTTTGTTGGAGATCTGGTCGGGACCGGCTGCGGACTTACAGTTGAGTTCCTGTAGCACAGCCCGGACTTCCCACTCCTCGATGTCTTTATCCAGGTTTGGATTGTCGGTTCCTTGGTAATCTTCGTGCTGTTCTGCAGGGGTACTGGGCAGATATTTTGCATTGATGCGCTTGCGTGTCTCTTTTTCTCCCAACTCTTTTAGTGCTGCGTGCATGGTTTGGGAGAGCCTGTGTTGTTGGTAACCCCTGGTCGATGTCTCGTGCAGGAGCTGGCGGAGGCGCTTCCATGTCTGGCCCTTGTGTAGTTGACCGTCGGCGACACTGCACATGGCGTACCACTGTTGGGTACACAGTTCTTGGCTGTACTTTTCGATGGCTCGTCCTATGTCGTCCACTTTCTTTCGGAGCTTGCGGTTATGTCTCTGTCGTTTCCATCGGCGTTGTAGCGATTTGCGAGCTTCGATCATGTGGGCTAATTTGCTGTCGACTTGGATGATGTCCTCCTCGGTGTCGATTTCGGTGGTGGCTTCAGTCGCCGCTTGCTTGACGGCTGGCGTCCAATCTTCGATGTCTTGCAGTTGATGGGAATCTTCTAGGGTCTGGCGGAATTGTATCCAGTTGGTGAGTTTGTGCTGGCGGCGTAGTGCGGTTGTATGGTGTACACTTGTTGGGATTACGACTTCCAGGATGTAGTGGTCGCTTCCCAGGTTGCAGCCCGTATTGGTCCACGTGACGTCTCCCTTAGTCTTGGTTGACAGTCGGATGAATGTCAAGTCCGGGTTCGTGTCTTTCGTCGTGGAGGTCCCGATGCGGGTTTCTGGGTCCGAGTAGAGGGTGTATCCTGCAGCGTTGGCTTCGTCGAGAAGATCTCTCCCTTTGGTGGTTGTGCGGCTGTATCCCAGCTCTTTGTGCGGGGCGTTGAAGTCGCCTCCGATAACTATTGTTTCGTTTGCTGCCGTGCGTGTCGCTTTGTGTAACAGGGCTTTGAACTTTTGTTGCCGGTGCGTTGGATTGCTGTAAATGTTGACGAGCCGGAGTGTTTCCTGTCGTTTCTTGCCGACCACCACCTCGGTCGCGCAGTGTTCTATGGTGCTGCGGTCGAGGAAGTTGTCATGCTTGATGAATGTGAGTCCCTTTTTCACGAAAGTACACACTCCCTGCGCTGTCCCCTTGCCACAGTCTCTGTCGCTCGGAGGGCTGGCGTGCGCTCGGTAACCAGGCAGGGTCGGTGCACTCTCCGTGTGGGTCTCCTGTACCATGATGATGTCGGGCGGTGAGTCGATGCTTTGTAGGTGTTGTTGGAGGACCGCCTTTCGGCAGCGAAACCCGTTGGCATTCCACTGCCATATTTTCAGGCCTGTGTTTGCGGGTGTTCGGGCCATGTTGATGCTTGCGGGGAGGTGGTGGGGTTGCGCGTTTCTGTTGCGTCATCTTCATGGCCTAGCTTGCGATATAGGAAGTCTTGGAGCGCGTCCAGGCGGCGCTCTATGGCGGTGAAGCGGGCATTCACTCGGTGCTCGAAGGCATCCATTCTTTTTTCGAGGCGATCAATTCTCTCGGTGCACCTACGTAGGCGCACAGCAAAGCTTATCCTGCTGGTTGAGCGGGGTTCGGTCTCATCGTTGGCAGGCTGGAGGGGTTCGTCGTCTTGTTCTTCCATGCTCTCCTCGGGGTGCAGGCTTTGCTTCTTGTTTGGGGGCATGCTTGCTCGTTGGTGGGACTTGGAAGGTAGGCTGGGGACTTGCCTGTGTTCTCGCTGTGTGCTGTGGGGGTTGTTGATGCCGCGGCGTGAGGGACTGGGGCCGGGGAACTCTCCCTTGTTCCCACTCCGGTTGCGGAGCGGTTGCTGCTGCCTTCGGTTGCTCCCGCTGCTGCTGCGGTGGGTTGCGAAGGTGCCGTAACGCCTCTTCGAGGCGCTGATCCAGACGTCTGATCTCTGCCTTGAGTTCGGCGTTCTCTTCTTGTAGGGCTTGCATCGCGGTTTTGTGCTGCTTTGGCGGGCTGGTTCCTTGCTTGGGGTTCATAACTACGTCCGACCACTTAACCCTTTCACAGGAGCGAGACGTTTCGCGACCGTTTCTGCTACCGCGCCGAGCGCTTCTGCTGCGGCTTCCGCGCCTGCCGGAGGCCGAGCGATCCTGGTGGGCGGGGTTTCGCCGCGTGCAGCCGCGGCTCCTCTCCCGTTGACCTTGAGTTTCGAGAGGTGGGAAATTGGCGGGGTTTCTGCTCGGTGCACGTGCGCTCTGCGGCGGGGGTGGCTGCGCGCGTTCCCAGCGTCGTTTCTTAACTAAGTATGGCATTTTGAATCGGTTTGAGCTGCCGGGTGCCCCTGTGGGGTGCGGGCCACTACACAGCTTGCAGTGAGGCTTGCACTCTTCTTCGTGATTCTCTCCTGGATTGGGCTTTCCGCATTGGAAGCATATTTTCGTTTGAGGATGCGGGCATACGTCTTGACGATGCCCGATTTTGCCGCATTGTCGGCATACCTGATGGTGTTGGCAGTACAGGCTGCAGCGGAGTAAGACCGCGCCGTATTTCACCGTTGCCGGGACTTTGTGACCTTGAAACAGGACTATGACGGCATGCGAGTCTCCTATTCGGTGTGCGTCGATCGCCATGGGGTTGCATTGATTCACTACGTTAGCTCTTATTTCTTCCGGCGTGTCTGCTGCCGCGATATTGTAAATTACGCCTTTGGCTGTGCCGTTGGGCGCCGCGTGGTAAGCGTTTACTTCGTAGCTTTCGTCCCTTATGTTGATCGTTCGGAGTTGGGCGTATTTCACCGCTCTTGTTCGCTTGGGGTGCTCAACACTATGATATTTTGTGCCGCGTTAGCACATACAGTATCTTGCAGGGTTTCGTCTCTCGCTACGCCTGTAGCCGCCATTATGGCCGTCATTGGGGTTGTGGCTTCCACGCGGCCGGTGTTGAGCCCGCCTCTAGGTCGTACTATAATCTTGTGCTCGTCCCTAGGAATGTTGGTAGGCATACGAGCCGCCTTCGTCATAGTAGCAGTTACTCTTCTCACAAAGTGGGCTTTCGAGGAACGAGGTTCGTGCCTTTTCGCGGGAGACTCACCAATTGCACGTGGCGGTTGAGGGTCCCTGTGCAATGCCGTCGGGCGCCGCGCGACGAGGGTCCACCCCGCGGTGTCGCATTCTTGTAGGTCTTCACCGGCGACCGCGATTACGGTGCGGCCGTCTCGCTGGTCCAGTTGCATGTGGAAATTCTGTGGCTCTGCTTGTTCTCGGTCTGGCGCATGATCCGTGTCCATCGCAGACGCCATGCTCCGCGATAAGATGACGGCTGTGGGGCTCTGGCTGGCGGCCGGCGGGCGCGCCGGCCCGAAGTCGTGCTAAGCCTAGGTTAGGCTTAGCTCCCGGGCCACGCTCGAAGTCTTCAATCGCCAAAAATCGGTGAAAAGTCGAGTCGACTCACCAAAATTTGGTATCGGCGTGTTCCCTGGGTCGAGCTGTTTCTCGTGGTAGTAGAATTGCCTGGGTCCTCGGGAAAATTTCGGCACAATTCAGCATAACCGACGGAGCCGATGCGAGACACGTCAGCTCACCTCGGCGACCGCAGCGCCCTCCTCCTGCGCCGGGGACACTGCGCGGTCGTCGCGAGGCACGTACACTCGAGGGCTAGGCATTTTCTTGATTTTGTTAAGTACTGGGTGGTTGCCGCGACGCCCGAGCTCACGTGTGCGCGTTTGGCAGTTTCTTGGTATTTTTAACTGCGGACACGAAAACTTGCGATTTTCTAAACAACATCGCTGTTAAAACTGAGTTTAATTAACGCAGCTAATTGCTCTTAAAGAGTTAGGAGGGGGCGACACGCGGCTTCAAGGCTCGTCAATAGACGCCCAAGAAAGCCCATCCATCAGGGCATTTTTCGGCCTCAGTAATTTTGGATACCTTACAAGTTTTTGGTCCATTGGTATATGTGTGACCATTTTGATTTCCTGGCCTATCTCTGAGCGCAACCTGGGCGGAAGGATATGGTTAGATAGAATGACGAGATTGTGAAGCGGCATTAAATATTGAAGGCGAAGCCACACACCATAAAGAAGAGAAAAGATTTTCATTAAAGGCGTACTGCGCCGGAATCTTTTGCTCGAGAGTGGCAAAGCTAAAGTTGCAGTGCAATGCCGCCAACTTTGACGTAAATAAAGCCTCAGATATACGTCGCCGGTAAAAGGCTGGCTCTGTGGGAGCTGCGAAGAATAAAAGAAAAAAAAAAAGCACTAAAAGACAAAAAACCTCCTGTAACCCCAAATGCGACGCTGTTATTCCAATGCAACCGCTCGGCTGGGGCATTGCGCGGTGCCTCCCGATGGATTCCAAATCGATAACGTCTCCCTGATTAATGCCAGGAGCATTCGCCTCTTGTTCCGAGTCAGCAAATGGGAAGGAATTGGTCTCCTAGTAAGGTGACCGAATAAGGAGAGGGGCTGCAATCGACCTTTGCGGATAATTACGAGGTTGCGAAACGGAACGACATCTTTGTCCTCCCTGTGCGGACCG
The DNA here is from genome assembly GCF_048455015.1 of Haemaphysalis longicornis. Taxonomy (NCBI): domain Eukaryota; kingdom Metazoa; phylum Arthropoda; class Arachnida; order Ixodida; family Ixodidae; genus Haemaphysalis; species Haemaphysalis longicornis. Next base: position 251,328,450 of record NW_027526295.1, read on the forward strand.
ACTCGCCCAATCTATGAGTATCAGTAATTCCTTGCACGCGTTTTCTTTTACCACAACTGTCAAAGTTTTCGTGTAGTTAGCACGGCGGAAAAAATGCCTGCCGGGTGGGACCCGAACCCACGACCTCCACAATACGCGTCTGGTGCGATAACCACTACTCTACCAGCGGGGCCGTTTCCCGTCCACTTTCTCCCGCCGGTAGAGTAGTGGTTATCGCACCAGGCACGTATTCTAAAGATCATGGGTTCGGATCCCACCCGGAAGTGACTTTTTCTCCACTTTCTTTCTGTCTTTCCAAATTCTTCATCTGTTTCAATGACTTACCGCATTCTCCCCTTTGCTTCCCGAGGCATTCTAGACTGCCAACCCTTATTTCTGTCTTAATTCAACGAGGCCCTCATTGCCCATTCTGATTCGCTACATGCATAGCGAGGGCCTCTGTTCTGGCAGTCTTGGTGCCATAGGTAGCTTAAGAGGGCTCAACGCTGCTCGACCACTCTCGACATGTCGTAGACACTCGAGTCACATCCCGGGGGTTTAAAGGAAGGTCTCCTTCACCCCGAGTAGTTCGAGTGGCGCTGGCTACCAAGTGCAGGAAACAAAAACACCTAAGCATAAAAACCCGAGAAAGTGGTGGGGAAACAGCCCCGCCGGTAGCGTAGTGGTTATCGCACCAGACCGGTATTCTGGAGGTCGTGGGTTCGGATCTCACCCGGCGGACATTTTTTCTACACTTTCTTTCTGTCTTTCAAAATTTTTCATCAGTTTCAATGACATACCGCATTCTCTCCTTTGATATCCGAGGCATTCTTGACTGCCAACCCTTATTTCTCTCTCTCTCTCTCTTATATATATATATATATATATATATATATATATATATATATATATATATATATATATATATATATATATATATATATATACACACTAGAGAGAGAGGACCAAGACCAGTAAGCTTATTAAAACTTGTGGGAAGCTTTATGCCCCTCACGATACGTACCTATATAAACCTGCCGTGTCACCGAGAAACTTACGGAACTGAAAGCGAGTACACTTCTATTGAAAAAAAAAAGATTTGGAGGGCAGAATGATCGTTGAAAAAGGATTTGAAAAGATACGTTTCGTTATGTGCGTCTTTTGAAGCTAGTCTTTATTGGATCAAGTCTTGCCGCACGGAGAGATTTCCGTTGGTTAATTTTCGCAGGCGCGACACTGCCTTTGAACATGCTTCTGAAAACCTTATTATAAAGGTTGTTTATAAAGAAAACGCAAATGCACCGTTCGGGGTTTAAGAAAAAGTGTGTGTGGTCGTGTCTCCTAGCTGTTAAGCATTTTTAAAGTTCGCGATAACATCTAGTTCTAGGTGCATTACCTCCGTTATTTCATCCCCGATCTGGTGAATTTGTACCGGAAACTAAGGCCCGGGCTCCTGGTGCAGTATCCGGATGCGCCCTCATTAGCATGCTATAAATACTGTTACGAGGAATGGACAAGAAATAACGGTGTATTGACAGGTATTTACAGCAAATAAGCCCAAGTAGGAAGAGTCACCAGTCAGGTAGGTGGCCGCGGTACAAGCGAGAGACAATCCTCGTCTTCCTCCTTGTTTTCCGTAAGCGTCGGCGCATAGCCGGCATGACCCGGGCACATAGCCCCATGGTATCTCAAGCGGGAAGCATTTGGTTGGGCTACATCTTCCTAGGATCATAACCTCCGGGAGGAAAGGCACCGTCCCGGTGCTAGGTAGCAGGAAGAGGTGTGGGCGCGTGGTAGGGCTTATGTCATGCGACATCGACAATATCTGATTGACGGCCACTTGGTGAACCCGTTGGCAGTACTAGGGAAATCTCGTATGGCACATCTGTAACCTGGCACAGAACACGGTACCGACCGGTGTAACACCAAAGATGTTTATGCCCCTCGTGCAGCGTGACTGGTGACATTGATCACTTCATTATTAACTACTCCAAAACCAACCCTGAGCGGACGAACTTTTTAGATGCGACGCTCAGAGCATCTCTTGTCGGTGGCCCTGTCCTTCCTGCGTGCGTCCGTTGTTGTCCGCGGCGTGCGTCCGTTGTCCGCAGCCACTCTCCTGCTCTCCTCTCCGATAGCGAACACTCTCTCGCGAGGGGCATTGGATTGAATTCGATTGGATTCGATTGGATTGGCGTGGCTTGGCGTGGCTTGGCTTGGCTTGGCTTGGCTTGGCTTGGCTTGGCTTGGCTTGGATTGGATTGGATTTGGATTGGATTGGATTGGATCAAAGTGGATTGTGTTGCGCACTGATCTCCACTAGAGTTGCTGGATGGCGCTTCGAGCTCTCCGGCGCACGGCCGCCGGAAGTTCGAGCGCTCGTCCCGGAAGTCGGGCCGGTCCAGCAAAGCGCATGCTACGCATGGGTTGGTTTCGCACGCACTCCGTCAAAAATGCCTGCTTGTTGCACCGTCAACTGCACAAGCAGACCAGAGTAGTCGTCTGGGAAGACGTTCCAATTGAAAGTATTACAATATTCTGTACGACGTGCGTGATACGCAGCGAAACGCAAATGTCATATCAGTGTCGTTTTTAAGCTGTGGCTCTTGTTGCGCAGATTCCCTCGCTCTAAGCCGCATTTATACCGGCGTTGGGTGGCAAACTTATACCCTAGTTACACGGCGAAAGTAACCGCAGTTAAGTTTAACCGTGGTTACTAAACTTTAACAGCGGTTATCGCAAACTGCGGTTTTGGATGTTACACGCGAAATTGCAAGTTTGGTGACCGCAGTCACTTGATTATGAGCGCAACAAAAATAAATTACCACACTTTTAACTTCACGATAAAAAACAAAAGAGAAGCAGTGTAGACAAAAAGAAATATCGTTATAGCATTCGCTTCTGACACAAACGCAACGCACTCGTGCGCGGCGAGAAGAGGGGCTTCCCAAACAGCTCGCAACAGGCTTGGTTTGCTTAGGTCTGTTCGGTGTAGGGAACTTTCAGTTTAGCATCGCAGCAGATATTTGACCACCGCTATCTCTACAACTGCGAATAACAATCCATAGCACAATTTTTCCCCGCACTAACATCCATTTTCTCGCACGCGGAAGTTCTTTTCCGCGATCAGATTGATTTCGAAGAGCGGCGATGCGATAAGCTGTTCCTGCCGTGGTCTGGGCCGGTTCGGGCCGCAAGCAGTGCCGTGCGGGCAGGCGCGCCGGCGTGTTTACAGGCACGGCCGACGCGCGCGCCGATCGTTTCCGAGTGCTGAAAACGCTTCAAGATTGCTGCTATATCCATTTTTGGTGGACGACGCGCGGAATTTACAAATTTAGCACGGATTTTGTCGTAGTTGATCGGGCGGATCGGGAAACGAGCCACTGCTGACGGGCACTCGCGCTGATTGCGAGAGCGATGCAAAGAACGCAAGCGCGTCTTGGGAACAGCTTTGGGGCGCCCGCTATTTGACAACCTTCGTCTCTTCCGAACGCCAGGTGATTTTGTTTTCGCCTCCGCTGATGCGCCGCCACCTGCGTCCGAACTGAATTGTGCAGTTTTGAGCACTGCGGCTGCGAAAACTGCGGTTAGCGTGACCGAACTGAGGTGGCCAAGCTCAGTTTGCGTTTACCTAGGTTAGTGACGTAACCGCAGTTTCATCTGTCGTGTAACGCAGCAAACTGCGGTTTTGTTTAACCGCGGTTTGCTTAACCGTGGTTAACTGTGCCCGTGTAACTAGCTCTTCATCCCCAGGCAGCAGGCTCTGCAGTGACCACTTTACTGACAACTGTTTTGACAGAACGGGCGCACGAACTCGGCTACAGCCTGACGCCGTGCCCACGTTGTTTTCTTTCTAGCATAAATCCCTAGCATAAATTTCTAGCATAAATCCCGCTAGAGCTGCGTCGTCTCCTCTCAAACCAAGACCCAAGAGACATTTTCGTTCTCCTTTGCAATTAAATTCTGCTTCATTATAACGTCGCATATTTCGGTATAGCATAAGTTGCGATATGAACGCGATGTGTATAGCCAAAATACAATAAAGTGAGAACAAAATGCCGAAATGCGCCAATGGGGACGCTTATCAGCGGTTGAGAAGCGTTGCAGACGCCTGACTTCCGGGACGAGCCGTTGAACTTCCGGTGGCCGTGCGCGCGCCCGGCCGCGACATTGGTGAAGCGCCATCCAGCAACTAAGTGGAGATCAGTGGTGTTGCGTCATAGCCGCGGCAGACGCACTGGCGCCGGCGCGTGTTCAGGTGAGAGCGTGTGCGGCCCGGCGCGCTCTCACTCCGCCGGTGGGCGGCGCTGCGCGCGGTGGTGCGCATGTGCAGTACTTTCTCTCTCCGCGGTTTCCTCTCCTTCGGGCACGCTGCGCATATATAATGCCTAGAATATAACCGGTGTGCCGCTCTCCGGCGGCCTTTCGGTCGACGGTTGCTCTCTGCTTGCGCTTGAAACCCCTCAGCGTCGCATCACACCAGGGTTCCCGCGAGGGAGGTGGTTTTTTTTTTGTGATCTCCAGAAGTTAGGAGTGCCCCATGCTACGTCGGAGGACATTATTTTTCCTAGGGATCACTGCATTGTGCGAAGAGAGGTGTCTCATCTCCTACTCGGATTCTTGCAGTCCACAGGACTAAGTGAGGTGTGGTGACATTGTGTGTCTGTTATTTTAGGACTAAGTGAGGTGTGATGACTTTGAGAGTTTTGATATGGTATTGGGGACGATTAGGCGGAGCAATTGCCGGCAGCTATGCAAGGCTAAGTCCGCCTTATTCAACAATACTTACTTACTTACTTACTTACTTACTTACTTACCAAAGATATTTTGAGACAGTCCCAATAGACCATTGGGGAACCATAACAAAACGAGTGTTCCGGGAGAATAGCTAACGCCCCTGTGGCAGTGATTATACCGAACATTTTGCGACGTTTGGGAAGCTCAGAGTTTTGCACGAGCCACTTGCCGTGCGAGGTGGGCCCGTGTGATTGCATAGCCAGCGTATTCCGTTGCTGCTGGGCAGGGAGGAAGCGATGTGTCCACCGGTAATGTCGGCTCACGTCCGTAAAGAAGATAACAGGGGGTAAATCCAGTCGTGCCATGTCGAGAACGGTTGTAGGCAAATGTGACGTAAAGTAACGCATTGTCCCAGCCTCAGTGGTCAGCTGAGGGGGGCACGTGCTCGGACGTGACGGGTTCGGACGTGGCTCGTTCGGCTCCTGCTTTTTTGCAAAGTTTCCGGAGATTTTTGATAGTGTTCCCCTGAACTTTCTGCATTTTTGGATTCGTGAAGTCAAGAGGAACACGCTGATACCCGACTTTTATGGGTGGGTGGACGTTTGTGACTTTTATGGCCGCTTTTCTAGCGACCACGCCGTGACTGTGGAAACGCTAACCGCGCTCGTGCGGCGAGGCTTCGCTCGCCTGCCTTTTTTCGCCGGGAGCTTTTTTCACGGACTTTGTGATGGAGTGCGAGGTGGAAGGGGAGCCCTTAGCCCCCGACAACTTTACTAAAGACTTCGGGTGGCAGCACGTTGTCTCCCGGCGTTCTTCAGTGCGAAACTCGGCCATCAACCAGATTGGCGGCAATGCGAGCGGGCTTAAGCCTAACGCCGATTCGAACGCTATGGGCCGCGCCGACCGCGCCGACCTTAAAAGCAAGATCATTCGAGGGGGCAGGATGCCTCCGCTGCCCAAAGAAGAAGCGAAGATCGTCGTGCGGCCCCGGGGAGGCCTGTGTATCAGCAAGGTTGGACCTACTGTCGTCGCCGACGCCATATGGCAAGCTGCCGGGCTCGGTCTGGCGACGCGGGACACCGACACGATGTGTCCCAACTTTCAACAAAATATCATGGTGATAAGCACACCCAGCAGGGACAACGCTGCATGCTACGTCGGCATCGAGGGCATCACCGTCACCGGTCAACGCTTCGAGGTGAGCGCTTACGAGGCAGCACCCCACTCCACGTGCAAGGGCGTCATTCGAGGCGTTCCTCTTAGCGACGGACCCACGGAGATAAAAAAAAGCTTGTAAATTCAAGAAACCCCGCAGCGCTCGGCGCCAAAGAATCAAGAAAACTGCCCCCGTAGTGGTCCTGTTCGACGGGTACAGGGTGCCTAATTTCGTCTCCTACGGCGGCACAATGATCAGGTGCACTTTATTTCGCAAGCAAATGGACGTGTGCTACAGCTGCGGCCGCCTCGGGCACCGCTCCGATGTCTGCCCTTCGCCTAACGATGCCGTCTGCAGGGGATGTGGAGAAGCAAACCCCGACGCTCAGCACAGATGCTACCCCAAATGCAAGCTGTGCGGAGGCGGTCACCTTACGGCCGCCAAGGAGTGCAAGCGAAGATTCCAGACACCGTACCTGGTCAGGCGCAGACGGGGGCAACGCTCCCGCGCCGCGGAGAGTTCGAGACAGACCGTGACCTTCAACGACGGCGATTTTCCGCCCATGGAGACATCGAATCAAGCTCAGCAATCACCGTCTCAACGCCCATCCGCCCGCAGCCGCTCCCGGTCCAAGGGGAGATCCAGATCTCGTAGCCGCTCCCGGGGCCGTAGCAGGAGCCGTTCCATCTCCAGGATCCGGTCCAGGTCGAGATCCCGAATCCGATCCAGTCCCAGGTCCCCATCCGGATCCAGGGGCCGTTCGGTTTCCAGAACCCAGCCAGCATCCGGACATCAGCCCGTCTCTACACGTGGCGGGAGGCAACCGTTCCTCGCTTGGGCCGATTTGGTGCGTCCCAACCCCAGCGCCAATACTGGGGCCGCTCCGGGCGCTCGTAACAACCCGCTCCCAGAGCAAGCTAGGGACGCGGAAGTCATTCGTTTACGCAAAGAGAACGACGACCTTAAGAAAATGATCAACAGGCTAGTTAATGAAATGGCAGAAATCAGAAAACTCGTTTCTAATACGTCGGGTAACGGTGAGGCAGTCAGGGCCACCGAGACTCCAGTCGCGGCTCCGGTAGACGGTACTGCAACATCCTCCAAACGCAGGGCAGTGGTCGATCACACATGCGAGTCGGGAGTGTTGACCGCAGAAGTTGGCGAGATTAAGCAAACGCTCACTGCGCTCGCAGACGGCCTCAAACAGGTCACCGCTAACGTCAGCCTTCTTAGCGACAGCGTTCGGCAAATTCAGGTTGCGCTCGGGGATCCCAACAGGGGCCTCGGAGCTCTCGCAGATCGCATCGACGCCAATGAGGCGCGAATGGCTTCACCTGCCACTGTCGTACATCCTCTAACCGTTCCCACCGTACTGAGGGAAGCTACGCTTAAGTATCCCACCAACGCGGTGACAGAATGTCCCATTTTTAGCGCAACCTTAACTGCCCCGCTAGGCGGTAGTCAGTTCGATCAGCCCCATAATGGATAGGTCCAAAGAAAGTTTTCGCATTTGGCAATGGAACTGCAGGGGGTATTCTACCAAGAAAGCCCCTCTGCAGCAGTTTTTCAGGTCTTTGGCGGTTAAACCTCAGGTCGTCGCACTCCAAGAAACATTAGTCTCCGCCGCATCGCTTCAAGGCTACAGAGCCGTATCGGGCCAGCCTGGTGGCCGTGGTATTTGTACTTTGATCGATAAAAGGCTAACTCATCTCACCCACGACCTCAAGCTGGTGAGCGGTAGACTCGAATACGTCATGGTGGAGGTACTGCTCGACGCGCCACAGCGGAATCAGCGAAAAAATAGCGTCTTCGTCCTCAATATCTATAGCAACCCTAGAGACTCGCGCCAACAGTTCAAGACCATCCTCAAAAAAGCGACCGACCTGGCCGGCCCTCGACCCTTGGTCGTCGTAGGTGATTTCAACGCCCCGTACGGCCTCTGGGGTTATGTCTATGACACTACCAAGGGGCGTAACTTGTGGCAAGACGCCAACGAGATGGACCTTACTCTGGTAACAGACAAGGCTTTTCCCACACGCATCGGCAACTCCGCAACCCGAGACACTACACCGGACCTCGCCTTCGTCAAGAACGTGGAGGACGTGGGATGGGAGAACACCGCCATGGAGTTCGGCAGCGACCACTACATTCTCGAGACGCATTTCAAGGTCGCTCGGAGTAGGGTCAGGGAATTCACGTTCGTCGATTGGGACCATTTTCGCAAGATTCGGGAAGAACCCGGGAGAGCGAGTGCACCTGCCAGCCTCGAGGAATGGAGTGAAGGCATCCGCAACGACGCTTCCGCGGCCACCAAGAAAGTGGTAACCGATCTCGACGTCGAGCAAATGGATAGTAGGCTTGCCCACCTGATCGCGGCCAAAAATGCCCTGCTCCGCCGATGGAAAGGTCAAAGACTCAATCGCAGACTTCGAAAGAAGATTTCGGAGCTCAACAAGGTTATCGATGACTACTGCAAAGTGCTGTGCAAGCAGCAGTGGGACGAGCTCTGCGAATCCATCGACGGACAGATACGTAACGGCAAGTCCTGGGGCATGCTGAAGCACCTTCTCGACGTAAGCGGCCCCAAGTCAAACCAGAAGCACACATTGGCCCGAACCCTTCACGAGGCCACATGGACTCACACGGGCGACGAACTAGTCTCCAAACTCCTTCAGAAGTACCTGCCCATCCGGCACAACGGGGATGTGGTGACGCAACTCCCGGACTACCGAGGCCCTCCTCGCCCCGTACTGGATGAAGACTTCTCCGTTGCCGAGGTCAGACAGGCCATATTCGCGCTCAATCGCAAGTCTGCGCCGGGTCCCGATGGGGTCACTAACAGAATGCTGCGAAACCTTGACGCCCCATCGATTGCCTTTCTGACCGACAAGATCAACGAGGTCTGGAAGAATGGCGTTGTTCCTGCAGAATGGAAAATGGCCTGCACGGTGCTCATCCCAAAACCCGGCAAGGCCCCGAACATCGAGAACCTCAGGCCGATTTCTCTAACGTCTTGCGTCGGCAAGGTAATGGAACACGTCGTCCTTAATAGGATTAACAGGTACCTCGAAGACAACGGGATTTACCCGTTCAACATGATTGGCTTCCGAGTCGGACTCTCGACGCAGGATGCCATGAAGCTAATCAAGCATCAGATCGTGGATGGCCGTTCCAGGGACGTAAAGGCCCTGCTCGGCCTGGACCTCGAGAAGGCTTTTGATAACGTGCTCCACACCTTCATCGCCAAAACAATTTCGGACCTGGGTCTCGGTTCCAGATTCCACAGGTACGTTATCTCTTTTCTAACTGACCGGAAGGCCACGCTTCGCATTGGAGACTTCCGCTCCGACGAAGTGCCCCTCGGAGGACGGGGAACTCCTCAGGGCGCCGTAATCTCCCCCATGCTATTTAACATCTGTATGATTGGCCTTTCGGAGAGGTTGGCACGAGTCGAGGGCGTCAAGCATACCATCTACGCCGACGACATCACCATCTGGTGCTCCGGCGGCTGCGAGGGAAGAGTTGAAGAAGCTATGCAGGAGGCGATCGATGTGACCGAGCAGTACCTCCGCCCCACCGGACTTCGTTGCTCCCCCGCGAAGTCGGAGCTTCTGCTTTACAGAAAGGAGAAGGGAGGCAGACCCAAAGACTGGAAGCCAGTCTCCGAAAGCAACATCACTCTTCGCACCAGTGACGGGGGGCTGATACCCAGGGTCGACGTCATTCGGGTCCTGGGCATGTTTGTCGAATTCAATGGCGGGAATGGAACGGCTCTCCGCAAAATCATTGCAAAGACGGAAAACGCTTTCCAGCTCGTTCGCAGAATTGCAAACCGACACCGGGGCATGAAGGAGGACAATCTCCTCAGGCTGATTAATGCCTTCGTACTGTGCCACTTCACGTACACGATTTCCATGCACAACTGGCTCAGAGCGGAACGAGACAAGCTCAACGCTCTCATCCGTAAAGTAGTCAAAAGGGCTCTCGGATTGCCCATCAGGACTCATACAGAGGATCTCCTCAAGCTGGGGTTACACAACACCGCCGAGGAGATTGCCGAAGCCCAAGAACGCGCACAACTCGCTCGCCTGAACACCACAGCAGCAGGCAAACGCATCCTCGAAGAGCTAGGCTACCCTTCAGCAGGATCCTCGAGGAGCAGTACCCCGATCCCTAGGTGCATTCGAGAGAAGTTCATAGTGGCCCCCGTGCCCCGTAACGTGCATCCTGTCAACAACGAGGGCAGACGCAAGGCAAGAGCAGCAGCGATCCTCAAACAGATCAAGCAAAAAAACATTATAGCAAGCTTCGTTGACGCTGCGGAGTACAGCAATGGGAAGACCTTTGCCGTCGCTGTGGTCGACTCCAGCGGAAATATTTCTAACTGCGCTTCCATTCGCACATCAGACCCCCAAGTCGCTGAGCAAGTCGCCATCGCCTTCGCCCTGCTAGACGGTCGTGGGTCAGAGATCTACAGTGACTCCAAAACGGCAGTGAGGGCTTTTCAGAATGGCCGCATAGCTGAGCAAGCTGCTCGCCTTCTTAGCGTTTGGCGTACAGATGCTCTCACGCATCATTCGATTCACTGGTTCCCCGCTCATGTAGGATCTCTCGCGGGTGCTCCCCCGAACCTCAATGAGTCTGCTCACGAGGCTGCGCGCGACCTCACTGACCGCGCTTCCTCTGTAAGGAGAGCTGACTCGCCTCCTCCTTACGGCCACAGGGATGCTCCCGCTACTTATAACGAGGTCACGAAATTTTTCTACATGTCTAGAAGGGTCTTTCCACCCCCTCACCCCAAGTTGAATAGGGCGCAAGCCGTTTCCCTTAGACTATTACAGACCTGCACATATCCGTGCTTGGCAGTTCTGCACGAAGTTTACCCCGACGTATATCGCGACGACGCCTGCCCGTACTGCGGACAGACCTCTACTCTAGCTCACATGCTCTGGGAGTGCGGGTCCGCACACCCCAAGTTCAGCAAGGAGGAATGGGACTCTCTTCTGCGTAGCCCCGCTCTAGACAAGCAAATCCTGGCAGTCCAGCGTGCCCGCGACCGGACCGGTGGGCTAGACCTGCCGATCCCGACGTGGGACTAGCCGGGTGCGCGACGAGCTCGCGTCATCGCCGGACCCTCAATAAAGTTATTTCACTCACTCACTCACTGGTCAGCTGACATGTACATCGAGAGCATGTCCGTCAGTGTTCGGTTAAGGCGTTCCGTAAGACCATTTGTTTGGCGGTTGTATACTCAGTCGAAGTCATGTGGGTGGTAGAGCAGGAACGAAGAATGTCGCTGATAACCCTGGACAGAAAGTACCGACCTCGGCCGGTAAGAAGTTGTCGAGGGGCGCCATGCTGAAGAATGACGTCACGGAGGAGAAACTCTGCAACGTCAGTCGCACAGCTTGTCGGAAGGGCACGGGTAATGGCGAAACGCGTGATGTAGTCCGTAGCAACCGCAACCCATTTGTTTCCTGAGTTAGATTCAGGAAAGGGACCTAGTAAGTCGGCGCCAACCCGATGGAACGGTTCAGTTGGGACTTCTATCGGTTGTAGCGGCCCGGCTGGCAGCACAGGTGGGGTCTTGCGTTGCTGACAAGAGTCACATGCATGAATGTAGCACCGCACTGACTTGTACAGACAAGACCAGTAGAAGCGCCGGCGTCTGCGGTCATAGGTGCGAGTTAAACCGAGGTGACCAGCTGTGGCAACGTCATGGAGCTGCTGTAGTACCGATAACCGCATTTGCTCAGGAACAACAAGTAGCAAGGCTGAACCATCAGAGCGAAAGTTGCGGCGCTACAGCACGCCATCCTGGAGTAAAAAGATGTGAAGCGAGTGGTCGGCATTTGCAGACTCAATCTGTTCAATTATGTGTCGCAACGAAGGTTCGCGGCGTTGCTCCTCCCCTATGTGCAGGAAAGCAGATATTGCAATGACGCACGCGTCGGAATCAAATGCACACCTATCAGGTAGGTCTACGTGGTGGCGGGAGAGGCAGTAGGCATCTTGATGTAGACGGCCAGACTTGTACGGGACGGAGAAAGTGTATTCTTGAAGGCTTAAAGCCCAGCGGAGCCGACGTCCTGTCGGATCCTCCAACGAGGAAAGCCAGAATAGTGCATGGTGGCCCGTTACAACAGAGAATAGTCGGCCGTAGAAGTAGGCGCGAAATTCGGCAACTGCCCACTCCAAGGCGAGACACTCGTGCTCTGTGGTGGAGTAATTTTGATCGGGTGTGTACAGGAGACGACTCGGATATAGAATAACGCGCACGCTACCATGTTGTTGTTGTGCCAGAACAGCATATATGCCGTGGCCGCTGGCGTCTGTCCGGACCTCTGTAGGGGTGGATGGGTTGAAATGCCCCAAAATAGGGGATGCTATAAGCAGAGAAATTTAACCAATGTTGAGAATGCTCCTGCTTGATCGGGGCCCAAAGAAAAAGTCGATTTTTTTCGAAGAAGCTCGGTGAGGGGACGGGCGATAGTGGCAAAGTCCTGTATATACCGGCGAAAGTATAAACACAGGCCGACAAAGCTGCGCACACCTTTGGTCGACTGCGGCTTAGGAAAGTGCTGGGCGGGGCGAATTTTCTCGGCGTCAGGTCTTACTCTATTAGCGTCAACAAGGTGGCCAAGAATAGTTATTTCGCAGTGCGCGAAGCGACATTTCTTCGAGTTTAATTGAATACCCGCCCGTCGGAACACATCAAGTACGTCGGCAAGTTGGTGAAGGTGAGTGTCAAACTCGGGGGAAAATACGACGACGTCATCTAGGTAACAGAGGCACATGAACCATTTTAAGCCATGTAATAGAGAGTCCATCATGCGTTCGAATGTGGCTGGCACATTGCAGAAGCCGAACGGCATCACTTTGAATTGACAGAGGCCATCTGGTGTTACAAAGGCTGTCTTCTCTCACTCAGGGTCGCCAATCGCAATCTGCAAGTATCCGGGTCAAAGGCACCATCTATACGAGGCAGATGGTACACGTCTTTTTTGTTAATCTTGTTTAAACGGCGGTAATCGGCACAAAAACACCAGCTGCCATTTTTTTCCTTACTAAAACGACGGGGGAAGCCCAAGGACTTGAAGAAGGTTCTACTATATCTCTGCGGAGCATAGTGTCCGCTTCCTCCTGGATGATTTTACGTTCAGTGTGGGACACGCGGTAAGGCCTTCGGTGAATGGGGCTGGCATGAATACTTTGCTTTAGTTTTGCTCTGCGATATTCACTGTGCTTCAATTCGAATTCATTCTCGCAGGGTAGGGAAACTCCCTCCTACATTTTCAATGCGTGAGCTTTCTTTGTCTAATACCCAAGCAAAATCTCTCCGTAATGCAAGAAGTCTAATGCATTGTATCTGCACAAAAGGGCGTAAGCAACGCCTTTAGAACATTTATTCATTATTCATTTATTCATGCGAAAGCGCAGATGTATATTGTTGGTTGAGAATAACAAAGAAAAGAAAGGAAACCAGAAATGTGATACGTAAAAGCGGTGTTCGAATGATTACACATCATTAGGCAATTTTTAGAATTGCTCTAGAATTTTTCTTTTTTCTTATGTGTTTGGGCAGATATTTAGCATACCGAAACTTACCAACTATTTCTTCTTTCTTTTTGTTTTTATCGACTCAGACCCTACATCTGCTGACACCAATTTTTTTCCCGAGGCTATAGAGAGAACAAGATTAAAGCTAAACGTTTTTTTTTACTTTAACACTTTCTGAGGTAATTGTTCTTCGAGAGGGAGAAAAGCGGAAAAATGTTCGTAAAGTTAAGGCTGGCTGCTTTGCAATTCGTTTTAGAAGAACGGGTGATATGGTCGAGCTGGAGAAGAAACTACAGTGAGCTTCTGTCAGGTGAGCGTTTGACCAATCAGCTTTCGGCCTCAGAGCTTTGGTCCGATCCCCTGGTGACGAAACTGCACATCTACCTTTGTGTTCGCAATCCACGAAAAGGAGGCCATATGAGTAATGAATTCTTCCACGCGAAGATTCTTTCCCACTTCGTTACTCCTTAAAAAAATCCGCAGGACGCCATCCCAATTTCTTCGCTATTACAACCTTAACATTCTTCTTTCTGAATAATTTAAAACCTATGGTAACCAGAAACTTGTTTGATCGTGCCTTTGTAGAAAATGATGGCCCGCAGTTTCACGACCACTCGTTTCCACCAGTGTCGATTCGCGTTTTTTCATTTTACAGAAAGACACGATAGAGAACGTTGTGAGAGAGAGAATGTGCTTTTCTGTTCATGTGGGAATACGCTTTTTTATCATTTTGTGGAAGGGAAAGGATGGCACAAGGGGAACTTCCCCTGTGTAGCCGGAGGAAGGGAGGTTCACACGTACTTTCCCAGCAGGAACGCGTCCCCTTCCCCTTACTTAGTGGCACCTGCAAGCTGACGTGCACATTCGTTAGGAAAAGGACGAAGTCACCAGAGGTAAGACGGATAGCGGAAAATTATGGATTCCGCTTCTCTCAGAACTCCTGCCGCACTTCATGGAGTGTTTCCGCTTTGACTTGCGGCGTGGATGACGCCGACCACACCAAGGAACTTTCCGAAGTTCTTCTAAAAAAAACTACTACGACCTTTGCTGGCGCCTGGGCCAGGAATGTCAATGCGACCATGGATCGGCTTGTAAAGTCGGCGGAAGGACCACTGTCACAAAACATTTGAGGTTTTGATATCAGGTGGGATGGCTTTTCATTCAACAGTGGTGTCAAAATATAAAAGAAGGGCCGACATAGCTATCACAGTAGTATCGCTTCATACCTAAACAACGTGCTATGAAGTATGCGCCGCGAAATGAATACGAATGGTAGCGTTTTATTTTGTGCACGATGAAAAACGTACGTAAAACCGGCGTTTTGTCTTAAACATTCAGAACTGTTGGCCCTCATGAATAACAAGCGCCGTCGCAAAAGTTTTTAAACATCCCTCTGCAGTCGCAGCTTTCAGACAAAACACGAATCTCTGCCAGGCGTGAGGTCGCAAAGAGCATGCCAGGCAATCTGAGACACAGGGCACACTATCAACGCTGCTTGTGCGAACGTAATACAATTCGCGTCTTGAGCAAAAGAAGCTTGGCCGCTGCTAATCGTATCTGTCTTTTATCGGGCATGACATTGCTATTCGTAAACGCCTTACGTAAAGCACGGAACGCTAGTAATAAGTACACATAATCGGCGCGAAAGCCGACGTACTGCGAGGCGCGACGGCTGGGAATCGCCACCAGCCGTCCCGGAACGGTGGCGCCGCGGTGGCAGTGATGGGCGCTAAGCTCTCTCACGCCGCTTTGAGAGCATGTGGCAGGCCGCAAGTAAGTGCACCTTCCACCCCGCGGCCGTGCTTATGGTTACTTATATTGCTTTTTATTGTGGTTTGTTGTTTCTTGTGCCAGGTACCAATCTTCGTTCGGAGAATACACTACAATAGGTGGTCCTCAAAACATACAGATGTTGATTTATGAGCCCCTCGGGTCTTCCCCGTTTTATGTCTCTTCCACAAGGCCCGCGCATGCACCTAGAGATTTGCGATACCCTCGGGCGATTTCTTGTGTAACCGCACCTTGCCTCTCATTCCGATAACCTTATACGCTTTATCGATTTTTTTTTTGTTCTCGAGCTCCCAGAATTTATCACCCGTTGTTCCTGTCGCATACCCCGGGCTCTCGGTTGCAAGCTAGAAGGCCCCGCCTTGTCTTCCTTGCAGTGGCTACGAGCTTCGCCGACGAACGTGTTTCAAGAAATTGCTCCCCTTTGCTTTTCTACCCTTTAAGAAAGTTGTAGTTTTTCATTCTCGCTTTCACTTCTGTTATTTCAAGTTCTCAACTTCTAGAATTTACACTCCCCTGTCTTTTTTAAATTAGTTTTTTTTTTTCATAAGAAAAGTTAGCAGAAGAGAAAACGCAGCAAAGCCCTTCCGCTCGTTTTTGTTCTTTTTGCAGCTATTTCGTGCGTTCATACCTTCACTGTACAGCTATGTCTGAATCGCATGACTGCAAATATATTTTATATGATGATATTTGACCGCAAAATTCTCAACTCGAACTCTTGGGCGGCTCTTTTGGTTAAAACGGTAAGTCATGCGGCACGATTCTAGTCTGACGGCCCATTTCAAATTCTTCACGCTCAGAAGCCGCAGGAAGAAACACTGGTCGCGTTTGCTATGCAGATAAAAGAAGTCGAGCAGGTGGAATTGAAGGGTACAAAGCGCTTTAATGCATGAATTACACGCATGCTGGAGAGGAAAAAGGGAGTAATAATGGCTTTGCTCGATTCTTCTGTTTTTACCGCCATGACTACGTCCAGTGAGCAAAATAGGTGGTTTCTGTGCGTAGACAAAAGTCGCATAGAACCTAACGGCCCGCAAAAAGCTAAAATAAAGACAAGCATGTTCCAAGATTCCATGTAGGATGGAAAACTTTTTGATGCTTTGATGCATACTTTTCGGTGCTATGTCATTTTTTATTCCCCCTCCAGTCTTCACGTTACATTACCTCAGACAAGTTCACTTAAGTTGGTATTCCACCTTGCTTTTATTAATTTCTCCAGAAACTTTATGTCCGCTCTTGCTCCCCGGCATTAGCGTGGAATATGAGCTGAAACTCAGTTTTGAGGCAAAGGGAACTTTAACACGACAGTATACCCAGAACATTGCGCTTAGCAGCGCCAAAACATAACAAACGAAAACCCACGTTCCGCATGTTGATACTGGCACGCAAACGCCCCTCGTTACGCTGTCTGTGTGCTTCGCATGGAATACTTTTACAGCGAAGTTGTGGTCTCACATCCACAGACCATAAGTATGGGTCAGGTCCCGGGAACGCTCGTGTCCGTGTGCAGAAAACCCGTGTAGCGCAAGCGCCCAAAAGGGCAGAATGAACGATGTGAGAGTGCGGAGAAAATCTACTGCCGAAATGGGACACGGGATTTCAGCACGCGCCACGCGTATTTCCAATCGCGCACCTGGCATAGTTTTAATAAATAAGCGAAAAACAGGTCTCACACCACACGAAGGGTGATAAAGCACTCAATACTCGTAATAAATACATATCTATGCACAAAACATAAATAGAACACATTTATGGGCAGTTTGTTGTAGCACACTATACAACACACCACCTGCGGTAAGCACACCATCGTATGTAATAGGGGGCCCGCGTAGTGGGCCATTCCATTTGAATTCTGATATCACTATTCGAAGGCAACGTATAGTGACGACTCCTAACGAGAAACGTCATCACGAGGAGCCGCGAAGGAAGCAAAAAGAATAATTTTAATGAGACTTTGATAACCAGCGTCTCTGGTTAATCATCTGTATGGTGCATAGGGTATTGTTTCAGGTGATACTCAGCGCTTAGATGCCCGAACCCTTTCACAGCGTGTGTTGGAGACCAGCGTTTTAACGTTAAATGTCCTTACGGTGCTCTGATTTTCACCTGCTGTGCCGTGCCGTACGTAGCCCTAGGACATTGAAGCTTTCATCTACTGCGTTTTACACTTTTAGCGTGAGTGGGTGCGCCCGTGCCGTCGACTGACGACCTCGAAACCCTCAACGCTGATTGGCCAGTGGCCTCAACGCTGATGGGTCAGCATTCTGTATGTACGGCGCTCATAAACGTTTAAATGCGTATCGACCCTCTACACTCATGGCAATTGAAACTGACACTCATGTTCATTGCCCCTACTTCGCCGCGAATAAATGTCGGGCAAGAGTTTAACCCAGTAACGTAGCGAATTATGAAGGTTTCAAGTATTCGGCATGATTGCTTAGCAAATTCATAATTCGCCATTTGTCAGCAATATCGGTGCCGTGTTTCACATTCCTTCGTAATTTTCCATGGCGTATTGGTGGCCGGCGTGCCAGTAGATGTGGACGCAGCCTGCAAGCTCATGATGCATGCGTTCGCGTTCTTACAACACCTTCCTTTCCCCTTCTCGTAAATAAATGGCCCGATCTATGGCAACAAACACCGCTTTCTATTTCCCATTAGTAGCACGGCGTTTAGCGTGGATACTTTATAGCATGCCCTCTTCCTCCCCTCCTAATCCTTGTTTGTGGAATGCACGTAAATTAATCTCGTGATTAGTCCCTTTCCTCTGTCTTTCAGCTACTGCACATGCAGTGCTGCATTCGCCACGTGGTTTCGGTGCCGTGATTGAACGTAGAAGAAAGGCCATTAGCTGTAATTAAAGCCATCGACGCATAATATTCCACTAGAAAGTTGCGGCGACATCTATGGTATACCTTTGTATTTGTTGTTAACGTTTATCCTTTTAACAGCCGAGATGTTTATGCTTGAGCTTCGTGCGGTGGCGTTCGCAAAAAGTGCCCGCAAAAAACCGATCGCATGTGAGCGTGCGCCTCGTGAGGAGCACCTGGGTTCTTTCAGCCTTGCGCGTGAGCTTGCGCCACGTGAGTAGCTCGCAAAAAGTACGCAGAAAACAGTTCACGTAAGCCCGCGCCTGACGTGGGGAGCATGGGACAGCTTGCGCTACAAACGCCGAGTTTGTGAAGGCGGTTGCCGCGGGTTCTGGCACGTGCTAACGCCCTCCACTGTGGGAGAAATGTGAAAGTCTTCGGACAAAATTATCCGGGCCTGCCAGTCAGGGTGACCTTTCAGCGGCAAGTTCGGCAATTGATGTGAGGTGCAGCAGCCGGGTCTCCGACGAAGGGAGAGGGGCCGTCAGATCTTCTGTTTCTCCAGCCTTGCCCCACTAGTGCAAACTGCGCCCATTCTTTTTCTCCTGCAACGCCATGCACACTACATGAGGCAGTCCACTTTCTCAGTGGTCAAACCGTATTTTTGCATACCCAGAAGCAAATAACGAGATAATGGAAACACAAATTATACACGGTTTGGCATTCATGCAGGGTAATCGCAGTGCTAAATGGAAAAAAGGACCATTAGGAAAATTTATCTTGAATGAATGTCGATAAAATTCGGTTCCCATTTTTCCGGTTGTGTTGCAGATTTGTATTTACCAGATGAATTCCCTTGAAATATCCTCCACCCCCCGCTTCTGTATCTCCCACCACTCCTCCGCACTTCTCAATATGACGGGCACATTTTGCGCGCTTGGAGAATTTTCGCGTTGAGCCCAAGAAATCGTCGATTAAAAATGACAGAAGGGGTAGCTGCACCATTCAAGGAATATAGTGCAAAGGCAGCATGCATTCTTGCATATAAATTGTTGTCCGATAAAGCACTAAGGATAGGTGCTACTCTGTGGATAGCAGCTTACTAGACTTCGGAGTACGGAAACGTGCTTCTTGTGACCGATGGTTCTAGCGCAAGCGCTCGATCTCATTGATTGATTGATTGATTGATTGATTGATTGATTGATTGATTGATTGATTGATTGATTGATTGATTGATTGATTGACCAACAACACGGGTGGCAGCGCTGTCGCAATGAGCGCAGTAGCAGCATACGTTTATCTTCATTAAGATAAATGTTGACAATACACCACCGCGGGTATGTGCTTCTCTGCGGCATTAGGCCTTACGTCACGCTTTGGTGTCGAACTTCGTCAACCGGTGGCCACAGCTCCACGTGCAATGAAAATAACATTGGCTGGCATGTTGTAACACTCAACTTCAAGGTTTCTAACCTAAGGCCCCAACCTGACCCTTAGACCAAACGTCATGCTCTGCGGTATAACGCCGTCAACCTGTACACATTGGGGAAAAAGCGCGAATTTTTAAACATACAACGAGGAAAAACTAACAAATCATGCCTAGAGTATGCTGTAATTTAGCGAGAGAAATCGAACAGCACTCTCTTAGAAATTGTTTAAACAGTGCAAGAGTAACGTGCAAAAAGTGTGTGGTCTCTTGCGTGGTCACGGCAGCATTTGGAAATGACTTCAGCGTAGCTTCGCGCCTGGCAGAATGCCCCATTTTTGTAACATTCGCACCAACCGCACTGTGGCAGTTGTGCTTTCGCCGAGAGGTTCACGCGCCCTTCTTGTTCATTGCCTCCATCTCTTTTTTGCCTAAATGGTCCACAAGTTGCGCACGCACTGCCGCTCCACTCCGCAGCCCTGGAGCCACAGGTGATGCCGCCGGAGGTGGTGGTGTCACTACCTCCAGTTGCGTTACTCTTGGTGCGTTCACCTCCCGCACTAACGCCCATTGTCAGCAGTTACACTTTTGCCCCAACTCCAGCTTACCGAGGATGGAAGTCTGAGGAATGGCGATTTTGTGGCGTGCGTGCACGGACCTTCGAGTGACCCTTTGCACAACTCTATGAATTCTCGTACGGACAGGTCCTTATCGCTTGTGGAGGCATGGACAGGAAGGCCAATGTAGGCTGCTTCGGCGTTCACAAAAGTGCTGACGCAGCTAGCTTCTCTTTATAGTTCATTTTTTTTAAAATTGACTTCATTTGCATTAATGGTGTTCCAGGTGCTCACACCGAAATCTTGAGCACTTTACGATGTCCAGGTATTGTAAACAAATTAGAGCAGTTCATAGATATGCTCCCAAAGCATAATCCGGTTGCAGCGGCATTGGTGAGGCTTGTCTTCACGAACGTTTTATTCCGACGTTGCAGAACCGCGGCTGACGCGGTATCCCACCCACCAACGTGCTGACATGCTCACTACTTTCGCGTCAAGATCAAAGAGGACGCCTACGTGTTCGACGGCTGTCATCACAGCGGCTCGTAGCCCACATTGCCAGCAGCAAAGGCCATTACGGCTCACTGGCGGCAGCGGCACCGGTGAAGCTCGTCTTCATGGACCTCTTACTCCCATGTCAAAGGACTTCTTTCCCGGAATCCCGGTCAATAATGTGCTGACACGCTGACTGTGGCCGTGAATATCGAGCTGACGGAGCACACCGAGTTCGCCTGCACCTGTCGCCGGCAGCTGCTCGGCGACTACAGAGGCAGCAGCAGAAGCCACTGCGGATCGTTGTCGCGAGCGGCATCGATGGGACTTGACTTCATAAACGTATCCCCTCCGATGTTGCTGGTTGGTTTGCCAACCCTACACGCATTTACTGCGTCTTTTTTTTTTTTTTTCGTCTTTTTCCACCGCATCTTCCAGTACATTTTTCATTGCATTTCTCGTGTCTACCATGTGTTAAGATGTCAATTGACATCTTTGCTTTGCTGTTGCCATGAGTCCAATGGATCACGGTTATTCAAGCTGTCTTTCGTAACAAAAGGAACTCTGAGGGGAATATAAGCTGTTTACGTGCTATAAAAGCAGTCTGTACTGCCGTAAAACATGCTGTTTCAAACGTATTCCTTGACCACGCTCCAAGAAGTAGGCATGACCAAAAATATCGCACTGTCCCAACTGCCAAGAACAAAAGTGTGCCGCAGGAACTCGGTAAGTTTTGTCTCTCCATCACCGCGACATTCGTAACCTGCTGACACGCATGCTCACAAAATTAGAAAAAGTTGCTGCCATTGCGATGAACGGTTGCCGGATTAAATTATCTAAAAAAATCCCGGGCCATCTCCACTAACGCGAAACCTGGGGAGGGGCCAAGAATGCAGTGTATTAGTGTATTCAAGGTTTGAAAGTCTCTCTATTGCCACAAGGCACGCGCTGATTGGTCGCCGCAGAAGCGCTGGTGAGAGAAGGAATCGCATGCTTGCTGAAGTGGTGGCGCCCTCTTTTGCACTGAACCGGAATTAAGCAATTTGCATCATGGCCTCCGAGATCACCCCGCGCGCGTTGATCTCGGAGGCCATATTTGCAAATCAAATCAAATCAAATCAAATCTAATCAGTTTATTTTCCACAAGTGGATGGTTCCGCGGGTTAAAGCCCCTTTTGCAGCTTGACAGAGCCCGAGGAACCGATACATCAGACAACGGTATGCAATCGGTTTGCATGTTACACGGAATCAAGACAAAATACATTCCACGATGAAAAGAAAAAAATCGCCACGTGTTCTTTGTTTGCCCCATCTACCCCATTTTTGGGTAGTGGCAGGAGTCAACGGGAGCGCAGTGCACACCCCACGCCTCACCCTGGAGGCTCGAAAAGAAAATTTAATAACAACTGGTACAAAGACCAGCTGCAGCGAAATACTACACGGGTCGCCTAAAATAACAGTTCCAAAGATTGTAACCGAACACATACTAACAGGTCTCTCAAGCAGGAAACCATGCACACTACATGTATCACTTGACAATTCTATCACACCACTCACTACAGTCTTCAATAGCACTTTTCAAGAAAATTTATGAATCGCTGATACAAAGACCCGCTGTGCTAAATACTACACGGGTCGCCTAAACCATACACACTGCATGTATCACTTCACTTACTACACCACTCACTACACACACAGTTCACTCCACAGTTCTCCATAGTTCACTAGTACACACACTATTAGAAGCACAATTACTCTGAAAGATCACTGTAGATCACATCCTCGAAAGTTCACGACAATACGCCAAGATCGATACAACAGGCAATAGTCCTCGGTGATCAAGGAGGCCACGGCACCAGGTATGTATGCCTCTTCTTGCTTCGACCGACCACCCCAAATCAAGCGTAGCGTCAAGCGCCGGTAGGTACTTGAGTGTAACACAAATTATAGCCCGTCTACAAACAGCTTCTGCTTGTGCTTGACGATTGCGGAAGCAGAAAGGGAGCGTTACACAAATCTTTAAATTAAATTAGTTTATGTTAAACCGATTTCATTCATTGTACACTTTTCGTACGCGTTACGTTGTAGCGCGAGGCGTTGGAAAACGAGTGTCCCAGGGTTTTAGTACCATGATCACATGAGACGCCGACAGCCCGAGCCCCTAAGGCGTTTCACTCCTAAAATGTCTGTCTGACAAGCAAGATGAAACATTTTAGCAACTTTTTCACCGAGAGGATGAACTGAAAAGAGAAAGAAAGTGTCTTGACTTTTTTTCAAAAGAGTGACGCTTCGAGACAAGCCGTTCAGCTTAAGGCTGGTATCAACGAACTAGAATGCCGAACTCTCAACTAGAGTATAATAATTGATGTTTTTCAAGCATTAGAACAGGAATATTTCCTTGGTTAAGTGGATTAGGTGACTACTAAACTTAACGTTCCCGTGATTCAGGTTTGTGGTGCCGTTGCTTTGCACAGACTGGCTGCTAAGCCTTGAGACGAACGTAGTACCAAAGTGCCTGTTTGCGCAGAAAGTAACAAAAGACGCTTGGTCACATAATTCAAGTAAACTGAAATCCCCTGGCACTTATTTTTCCATTGTTGAAAACCTCCCACGGGGGTACGGGCTGTTGTTATTATTAGCAGCGCAGGACTGGGTCCGCGAATGCGATTAATAGTATACGCTTGGTACAAAGTGGACTATGCGTATACACCATTTATCACATGCGAAGTAAACCTGTCTCATTTTGCGGCTCATACTTGGGGTGACAAAGGTTCAGTTAACTGAAAAATTACCCCAACGAGCCAAGAAAATGATGTTACTGCACATTATTTCTAAGACCAACGAACTCTGCTTGAACCTTCACTTCACTGTTTTCATATCAATACTCGCTCTGATGTCAGCAAAGCAGCCGATTTAGATTGCTCGTTCAGGCAAACACTGCTGATAGACTTTACTGAGACCTGGTATAGTCAATTTGAAGATATAACCAACTCATCTAAGTTCAACTCATTTTTGTCCAGATTAGGATCACTGTCGAGGAGGAGTGATTTGTGAACTTGTTAGAAAACCTCTGTCATGCGAACGCAATCGCACCATTGTTGTGCTACTATGGACAATAAAATGTGGGCCTCAACACTGACGGTATTTTTTTTTTTCAAATTTGCCGCATAGCCCAGGTATAGCTTCGGCGCATTAAACCCCATAATGTGGAATGAACGGCTTGTTAGATATTATCTTTTACTTTTTTTCTTAAGTAGTGCTAATAGGTTAAACTTTTTTCCTAAACATTTCCTAATTTTAGTTGCTATAGAAAACTACTACGGCGCGGGTGTGCTTACCTCCCACTTCATATCAGCGTATTCCAGAACAAAGCCTTGCTGCTCCCAGACAGGTCACTGATAACAAAAATTGGTGGGATGCTTTGATTGCAGCAGAAGATAGCGCATGTCGTGGCCCTATTGTCACGCCTGAATGGCTGACCCCGTTGAAATCCCACAAAAATAAGCCAACCACAGTGCTTACAAAGGCGAGACCGTCACATCACTATGGCGCCTCGGAGACTGCCAAAATTGTTCCCAAAGCTATGGAAGAAAATTATTGCAATTATGCTCTAATGAATAATATCAGCTCACCAGAGGGCACTGTTGCCAATGAAAATGTAGACCATTGCGGTACGTATCACGATTCTTTTTTTTTTTTGCTTTTTATTAACAAGAACCAGACTGCTCCAGTTTGTTTTATATTGAGAAGTTTGTTTTCGTGAACTTGCGACGGACGCGGAGATTGTCAAATCCAACATTTTTGACGAACGATTCACATTCGTTTCAAGTATAGTATTCGGCGTTTCATGACAGTCAGTTATGCCCGAATACTCGAAGGTTGTACCATTCTTCGGACATTTTAACTTATGAGGCATATTTGTTGCCAGACAGAGCGGTGACTGGGCAATCGTGCGGATAATTTTGGGGGGTAAAATATCGTTATCTGGCCGCAATAGAAATGTATCCTTTAAATAGCTGCGAGCTGCGGTATATTTATTTTTCTTTCTAATTACTCCTGCATACGTTTTATTTATACATACTAGTAGCAGATACTCGCGTGCGTTTACGTTAAACCTATACAGCCTCAGTTACGCAGTCCTTAGTGTCTAGTAGAATTGTCTAGTTCCTCACCTGAGCAAAAAAAACACCTCACTTTAACCTGCTAATCATGCATAGTTAATTTCCTCTATTTATGGTCGTGGCATTGTCCCAAAGATTTCGAGGCCGTTTCACTGAATGCCTGTTTGTGTATTGCACAGTGGAGCAGGTTTCACGTTGCTTGACTCGTAAACCATGCAACCTATTTCGATAGTTAGAATTTTTCATTCCTTCGCTCTGCCACTACCGACAGCTATTGTTTTATTTTATTTTCTGGCAAATAAAAATATTCCTAATTAGTTTCTACTAATTCGACAGATTTGCAATTTGGGAGCAACTATGTTTGGGAGCAACTAGTTGCAATTTGGGAGCAACTATGGGCAAATTA
The DNA here is from genome assembly GCF_048455015.1 of Haemaphysalis longicornis. Taxonomy (NCBI): domain Eukaryota; kingdom Metazoa; phylum Arthropoda; class Arachnida; order Ixodida; family Ixodidae; genus Haemaphysalis; species Haemaphysalis longicornis. The sequence goes on from NW_027526295.1 coordinate 251,353,482, forward strand.
TTACTTGCTCTTTGTATACTTTACTTGAGTTTAAATAAGCAGCTGAAATTTCTTGGCCCCGTAACCAATTTAACAAGTTCTGCGCTTTTGTAAAGAAAATACACCTGTCTCGCATTCCTCCAGCGCTATCGTTTTTAGCCGAAAAAGAGCAGAGACGAGACGACCTATACCGGCAGTGCGCTGACGGCAGAGACGTGGTCGGCATGCTTTGCAGGAATCCTTTCTGGCCACGACGTGCCTCTAATTAAATCTCCCTGCAGCCGGTGTCTGCCTCCCCCAGACGTTCTTTTTTACGTGCTTGGCGGTGCGGCAGACGACGCTCCGTTTTCGCTTCGCCTTGAGGACGGTTCCCAAGTCGTTCTGCGTTTCCTGTCGATAAAAAAAAAGTTTGTGTGTTCCACCTCTTTATTGAACTAAAGGGTCGAACAGAACGCAAGTGAGTTCAGTTATCCGTGGTTGCTTGGGAAAGGAGCCGTGTTTGAAGTAGGTGTCGAAATATTACGGCTGGGCGTCCAGCAAATGCGGGTGGTCTCACGAATTGGGAAGAGGCAGGCGTTATCGCGGTATACCCCTATAGCGTTAGGCCTTATCCATATAGCGCCAAAATAAAGCCAGCCTAACTGATTTCGTAACCTCTATTAATATGCCTCGACCGTATTCTCACTGTAAGGACAGGAAAACTGCACTGGGGTCTCTCATGCTCACGCTTTCGTAGAGCCCCTTGTTTCTGCGGCATGATGCGAAATATTTTAAGTATGGTTATCTTTTAGGCAATATTCAGTATGCTTAGTTTTAATTTCTGAGTGGACACAGGTAACAGAGGAGGAAAAGTACTGACAATATGGCTGCTTTTTTGAAAATTTCGTGGAAGTCTGTTGTCGCGATACACTCACAAAATCACGTAAATTTTGGAAACTAGTATTGATTTCATCAATCGGTTACACATACCGCTGGGGTACTTGCGGGAGGAAAGGAGGGAATGTGGCACGATTGCATCACCCTCCTGGTATGCTCGCAAAAGCCCTTACCTATCCCCCACATCATTCATAATTAAGCATACACTTCGAAAACGATACATGTTTGTTCATTGTGTTTTCAGTTTTAACAGCACATCTGATTCCAGAACGTTCTTTGCTTGTTTATACATTCACTTTAACTGATGGTTATGGTTTGAGTTTCATTTGTAAAAGCAAAAAAGCTTTGCTGGGGGGCAAAAAGCAGTTTAAGGCTACTGCGGACACGACATAAATACGCGATCGTCTCGAATAGCAAAGCATCCAAAAAAACATAGTTAATAAGATTAGGAGCCCCTGACCGGTTATCTTCAACGGGTCCTTCGGCAAACAAACTTGAAATGAGAAAAGAAAACGCATTTTTGTGTCTGACATTAAAATGATCCCAGAGCTTGTTTACTGCAGTAAAACACAGTAGACCTGAATATTGTTTGAATGAGCTTCCTCGGCGAAATTAAGCCTTCTAGCTGGTTGGTTGGTAGCAGAGATGAGGTGGACAAAACCTGACAATGCCGGAAAGTCATCGCTAGTGAGTTATTTGCCTATCCTTGCTTCAAACCCATGCATGGGACTTGCGACACTTGAGTTCGGGGCTGGGGTCTGGAGTGAAGTCTTTTCCAAAAGAGACGCCATCAGCCCATTCACAACGCATGCACACCATCACGACTAATTCAAAATGCGGTTTTACGACCGCGAGCTTCCCGCGGTCTATACTATTCTGAGTAGCGGTGGAGCTCTATGGATTAATTTAGACCACCTGGGATCTTAAACTTGAGAAATACAGTGTGGACGGGCACGTTGTTTGGCTTCCAGTACTAGACTGAAAATGCATTCCACCACTGCTGCACTGAGGTGTAATTCCTTCTGTAAACATCAGGCGAAATGCATTTAGAGATGCACACAGAAACACACTGGGGTGAGGGAGGCGATGTCCAGATGCACATGACTTAAAGATATTTGTTTGTACGGGAAGTGGGTGGGTGGTGCGTGTGAATAGAGCATTTCACAACTCTCAAGAATTGAAAATATGGAAAATTATTTAAAGAGGGAAATACGCCAGGCCTGAAGAAATAATCCAAGACTTTCTGAGTCACGTGAAAAATCAAGGATCATCAAAGTTTTTAAAATTATTGCTCTTGAGTTATTCAGCTAGTATTCAATGCTAAAACTTGCTTTCTGCGTAGTTTAAGTTAATTAAGCACGTAGCCCTAACAATTTCTAGAGACATGCAAAGCATCTGCTATAATCTTCGGGTAGGAACGTTTCATAACGCACTATACGAAATCTATTTAACGTTCTGAAAAGTACTTTTTCACTTTGTATATCCAAGTTGACTCCTTGCTCTCTGCAGAATATTACTTTTGTGCAATGGTTTAACTAGGTATGAGAGAGGAAGCTGCAGGGATGGCTCATGTGCAATAAAATGCAAGCTTACCAAAATTTTGAAAACCATGCAGCTTATTCTGGGATGATGAGTTACGTAAAACAGCACTCGAATTTCGCTCGAGTATCATTGTTGCCCTGCATCCCGAAACGCCAGCGAGAAATATTATTCCAAGCTTGGCGAGAAAACTACGTTTGTGGTGTCTATCGAAAGAGTCTCATTTCATTCACTCAGGAGCGGCGGCCTGCCAGTCTGAAATAGTGTGTTCTGCCAACCACTTACATTTGGCGGTCCCCTGGAAACTCAAACGTTACAAGCACTCTTCGTTTCCCCATTGCGTAATGATTCCAAGTGAATATTTTCGCTCGCTTCACACCAATTACACTTGAACGTTTTTCTACACGCCAGCGAGCTAACTGATGCGCATACACTAAATTTGCTGTTTCTGATTTCTTTGCAACCACTAACCGCTGCGGAAGCTTCACAATCGAGGCGGTCGACGCTATTATTTTGCAATTTAATTATGGGCTTCCCCCGCTCCACCTGGCATGCCATTTATTGAGAGTGGTTGGCGCGTGCAAGCCTACTTTTTTAATTCAACAAGTAGAATTCGCAGGAACCGAAGTAGAAGAAACGCAAAATTTTTGCCTAGATGCAACGTCTCACGTTGCAGCTGGAGGGATACCAATAAAACAGGTTAAATCGCTTGAGCATAGTCAACAGCCATCGACAATAGCTGTAACGTGAAGAGCCATAATTCGTTGCTTTACTCTTCGGCGACTTTTTTGTAGGGGCACAAGTGCGTTGATATAAGAAGAAAGGCTTTCAAGACCTTGAATTATTGTGATGCCGCTTGTCTAGAACGCGAGTTCTTTAAAGCCAGGTTTAGCTATTATTAGCCAAAGACGTTGGGTTATTTTATTGTTTTTAGGCTATCTGACGTTTCTTTTCAACAAATGCAGCAAATTTATGCCTTAATAGCGATTAAGTGCCGTTACATCACAAATTATGTATTTTTTCTGAGATGCAAAGTGTAGTGCAGGGTTGGTCCTTTCTCTTAAGTTTTTAAAACGTGTTTTGCAGGTTGTTTACCGCGAATTTTGGTCTATATTACGAAGGTGTGTATAACATGCTCATCTTTCATTTCTTCGGGTTATTTTCATCAATTTTTTATTTATTCTATTTTTCTTATTTTTCGATATTCTGTTCTATCAATGATCTCCATTTTCGCTTTTATAACGACTAAATGTTTTACTTGCTCTACTATGCATTTGCGTGGAAATGCAGAGCGTACAGGATTTGCTCATTTTCACAATTTTTTTGTATTTCCCACGTTCTTTTGCAGGCCTTTTTAACGGCGCAGTTGGTCTACCTGGCCGTAAAGTGTGAAGTGCAACGCTGACCGCGTTAAAAATACGAAGAAAATTCGAAGCCCTCATGAGTGCGTGCCCGCAGCGACCACCAAGTCTCTAGGGCACACCCAGTGGCTTTAGCAAGAAATAAAAAAGCCTGGTGCAAACCCCGAGGAGGGAGGAAATGCCGAGCACTCGTTAGCGCGTCCCTCGCGGGGACCGCCGAGCGTCCCCGGCTCGCGAAGTGGGTAAAGCAAAAAAAAAAAACTGTGGTTGATTTCTCCGTCATAGGAATAGGTAAAACACGAAAGTGAAATGTGTAGCGAAATCTTCAGCTGAGCATGATTTGCGGGTAGGCGGCTGTCTTGTGGGCGTGCTTGGCGAGCGACGTACTGCTGCTGGGTCGTATCTGCAAAGGTGAACTGGAGTCATTTCCGTGACGGATGTGAAGTCAGTGAAGTCTTCGTGTATACCGGCATAAAACACTTTCGTGCGAAAATATAAAACCTGAAAACGAACAACCCTAAGTATAACGTACGCTTTACTACTAAAGGTTACTTCCCCTCAAGCAGACCCTGTCGGCCGCTTTACTGGCCGCTTGCTCCGTTGTACTGGCGTCACTTCCGTGACGGATATGACGCCAGCGAAATCTTTCTGTATCCGGGAATAAAACACTTTAGTGTTAAAGAAAAGCTCGAAAATCCCGAGAAGTGCCTGGCGTTGCCAAGCAATCAACAATTGCACGGCTGGCGCAGCACCTGCTCCACGGTACTTCGACGTGACTCCAGGAACGTCGCGTATGCGTCGTGCACGTACGTTCCGCTGCTGCACCCCAGCTGTCGTCAAGCGCTACCGCGTGTTTAATGCTTGGCATGACGATATCGATGCATATGGCGACAACTACTACTACACAGTGCAAAGCGACGACGGAACATGTAAATAAACAACTTCAAACGTACAAATGCGTGGTGATGTGTCCTTCAGCGTTCACGTAGAAAGAAATCCTGCAGATCACTAGGGCTCAAGCCTTGCGTGACTTAGTGCAAGATTCACCGTTTTTTTAATCTTCGGTTTAATTTTTGGTTTTTGGAGGAGATGTATAGGATGCGTACTTCTGATGTCGTCATATCAATTTGTAAAGGCCTCTTAGGCAGTAGCTAAAGACACCTGCGAGTTTTTAAAAAAGAAATTTTCTCTAGCAGTGGGAAAGAGTTACTTTCTCGAAGAGATTAAAAAACAGGCATTGTGGGGGGTAATGCCAAAATTCTATGTGCCTTAAAATGAATAAAACAAAAACTAGGGCATGAAGGCGATTTGATCCCTGGGGAGACGCGGTGAGAGGCAGGCGTCTTAATCACTACACCCTGCACGTGCCCCAAATAAATCACTCCTTTTGAGGTAGAACTAAGTCTGCTTACCTGTTGGGCATGCGAAAGCGTTGGGACTTCCCTTGCCGACTTTTCTGTTACATCGCGAGTGTGTGCCGAGCTGGTTTCTAAAGCTACCGTAATAGAGATCCGTAGCTGATAAAATTCCCATTCTCGTAGTGCCTTCGGATTCAAACCGGGTGTTAAGCTTCAGTCCCCCCCCCCCTCCCCCTCTAAATTTCTTTTTTGCATCCCGATAAGGGTATACACATTCGCCAGACCCTGCGCGTAGTTTTCAATGTTAGCTCTGAGAAAGGCTCTTACTCCACAAAAGACTTCACCCAACTCTAGAAACGTTCGCCTCGGACATATCATTTATCTTGTAGACGGCCGGCCGATCGTGCTGGCAATCGATTATTACAATCCCGTCCCCTCAAGCCTCACCCATGGATCTGCTGATGCATTTATCTAGATATTTTGCAATGCAGAACGCCTCCAAAATGTTTTCAAATTTCTGATTTTTTGATGGTGCCCGAACGCAAACTTTACGGTTAGTTAGCTGATGTATAGTGCAAATATCTATCGTCTAACTTTCCTGATGCTTGCAGTTGATCCCGCGCATTTTAATGTTCGCGGTGCCTGCAATGTAAATTTGTTCCCGCCTGTCCAACGCAGTTACATCCAGACGACTGCGGGATTAAGCAAACAACTCTCCATAAACAATTAATGAACTTCCCCACGTGCTGAACATCCCGAGATAATTACACGTACCGCCGCGTTTCACGTGCACGTTTCTGTTGATTTTCTCAGCTTCCATTGTCTTTCTCGAAAGCAAAGAAAGTATAGATTATACACGTACAACCCCTATCGTGGTACATTTCTCCGATCACGGGTTGGGAACCAGAAAGCCCACACGAATGGAATGAGAACGCGGTGACCCAAGCGCCGTGAATGCGGCGCGTCTCTGATGTGTCTCTGATAACGGCTGGATTAGGAAGTGGCCCGTCAGAGCGTGACGATGGGACGTATGTTTTTTCTTTCTGTTCAAGGAAAGCCATTTCGTGGATCATTAACTCGAAATTGGAGCGGCAACTTTGAGGAGTCGCTTTACCTCTATGCCCCCCCCTGTTGTGTAGACTAACGTAGCTGAGCTTTGTGTGGAGTAATGTAGCTCATGCAGGCTTGTTACACATCCGGGCACAAAAAAGAGAAAAAGTACTAAAAAACAATGAAAACAAAGAAACCGAATACCCGTTTTTCTTAACACCTTGAAGACACAGGGAGAGCGAAGGTGCACTTGATGTATCTCTGGATTGCGGGCGCGCTTTCAAAAAATAAATCGTGCAGAACTATAACTAGGGTTTTTACGTGCCGGAATCGCACTTGGGCTATGAAAAGCGCCGTAGTTGCTGGATACAGATACATTAAGACCTCCTGGGTATGTTAAGCATGTGCTGAAATCTTGTACACACTAGCGTTTGTTGTTCGCCTCCATCTAAAAAGTGACCACAGAAGATAGAAATCGGACCCTTGAAGTCCTGCTCAGATGGAAACTGTAAGGGCCACGTCGTCTGCTTTGAAGAGGGCCTTATTTACGAGGAAAGAAAACACTGCTCTTTCTTTAGTGCAAAATTGTAAATGGAAGTTCTGTTGATGACCAGAAATGTCAGAGCGCTTTGCAGTGAGTACCTGGTTTTAGGCAGGATGAAGTTTCGCTATTTATTTTCTTCGCTTTGAAGAGGAACACACTTGGACGAAGGAAAGGATGAGTGTGCGCTGTGAATATATCGGTGCGGACACGTGGAAGCTTTGCAGAGACGCTTTCCCTGCGTCTAGCTCAAGGAAGCCTTGCGGAAGATATTGAGCGAAGGATGAGAGCGAAGAGGGTTTGACGAGCAGGGGGGGACAAGCGCTATACAATGACCAGGCGTCGCGTGACGGGGGCACTGTCGGGTCGATCGATGAGGATCCCTTGAAAGCAATGGCGGGCAAGGACCGAAATTGTAATAAAGGGGGGTAAGAGGTAAGATATCGTACTGGTGAGCGTTACGTTACCGGATATTATACAGGTACATCTTCGCGGAAGGAGGGGTCCCGTTTCTTTACAGATACAAAGCACGTCTACAGCTATACAGCATATCAATAATAGCGCTTGTTGTTCTTAGACTGTCAGTAACCGCATCCGAAGTATCTGCCGGCGTTATTGCTGCTCAACTGCCCTTTTTTTTCTCCTCCTTCAGTCTTACATTCGTCCTCTTCCGTTAGCTACACGATTCAGGCGTCGCCAGGGTTCAAGAGAATAACACAGTTCAACCGCAGTCCTTCTCTCCGAACTTTCAAAAGTGCTTCCGATGCTGTTGTAATGTCACCCAGCCGAGGAGTGAGAAAACACTTACTTATAGCTAATAAAACGCTATAAGGAGTAAACCAATTAAATTTTCTGAGACAAAAAGTCAGCGCAAATTCAAGCATGAAAAGGAAACCGAGTGATAAAACTACTGTGTTATTAATGCTTTTTGGAAGCCCTGCAAACACTCTAGAAAAGTCCCGGAGATGATTCTGAAAAGGACAATCTGGCTACAACGGGGGCGGGCTTAAGAACTACACGCTTGAAGCTTGGTTGAACACTTACCCGTTCTGATTTGCAGCCGCCTTTTTTTTTTTTTTTTTTTTTTTTTTGAGACGACCAAAAGCCGGTCACTTCCTCTTTGAGCCTAAGTTTTAGTCTTTAATTACCGCAAACTCATCCTGTAAGTTAAGTAGAGCATTCACTATCTTGGAAAAACACAAACTTACAAATTCTACCACTAGTAAGCTAGAAAAGCCGGGTTTGTTGCGGCTTAAAACCCTCCGCTCACTTTGCTATTGTACTCCTTTTTCTTTTTTACATCCCCCTTTAGAACTTTTTCTCTCATCGCTGCCTTTTTTAATGAACGGTGACGTGACAAGCTCGCAGTTTTTCTCCTTCCATTGTTTCGTCGGCCGTTACTGGATACGAGAAATCGCGTTGATGCTCCTCGAAATGGTTCTCTGACTCAGCGCCGCGACATGCCGAGGCATTCCGCTGGCTTGACGAAACCTTTACTGGAGCGAGCTTTTGGGGCGAAGTGCTTCAGGGGCTCGGCCTGCCGGCGTCTCCTGTTGTTGTCGTGTCCTGTAGTCGCGGTAAAAAAATTTATCAAGGAATGTTAAAAAAACAAGTGTGTAAGGGACAACACCGGTTCCAAATAAGCTAAACTGATTTAAACTAATTTAAAATACAGGAATAATGAGAATTTATTTGCATTAATAACGAGAAATTGTTAAATTCTGTCTCAAAAAGTGATTTCAAAGCCCAGGTTTTTTCCTGTAAAGCATACTTCTTAGCATGCTGCGGCGTATGACAAGAAGACAACTTACGGCCAGTCTGTCTCTCATTTGATTGCGTAAACACGGCTCAACGCAAGAGACGGCGCCACCAACTCAGCAAGCATGCGATCGCACCGCCCACCGGCGCTTCTCCGGCCCCTAATCAGCGCGGGCCGTGTGGAAAGAGAGAGGCAAAGGCACGCGTTGGCTCCAGAAGCGCTCTTTTCTGATATGGTCACTTGCCCATTAGCAGCTATTTTTGTTTGGGAAACACCGCCGCACACTGCATGCTTCGCCCCTCCTCAGGTTTCACGTTAGTGGAGATGGCCAGGATTCTTTTTCTTCCTGCAGCGTATCACGTCTTTTGTTTCTTTTATTGAGTTCTATGAGAACACCAGTAATGGTTCACTTGGTTCTTCCTTGCGTGCTTTTTCTCTGGTCCATGTACTGACTTCTGAAGTACTAAGGAATTTCTTGGTTTGTTTTTTGCACCTCCAGTATTACAGAGTTTTTTAACAGCGCTTAGTCACTTTCCACAATTTATATGTTGCTAAAACAAGCACCCCGTAGCTCCATGTGATAACAGTAGAAAATGGCAGCGTATTTGCTCCTTTCGTTGCAAATGTCGCCGAAAGACGATAGTCACTGGTGCCCCTGGAAAATAAATGCCTCTCTTCTCTTTCCCGATCGCCTCTCATGTTCCTCTCCCATCTCGTTCCTCCACAGATAACGCGCTAGAGGTTTGCTGAAGTCAATTTAGATTTACCGCGTTCCCCTGCTCCAAGTCAGGTGCATCGATCGAAGCGCTGCCGCACGCGGAGACGCGAATGAAGTGAGGCACCCTACTACAACATTCATAGAGGCACGATGCCCTACTGCACGAGCGTTCCAAACGCAGCATGGATCCCATCTAGTGGAACCTTTCGTTGCTATTGCCGTTTGATTTATTAAATGCCGCCAGGAGGTAGCGCTGGCCACAGCAAGCGACGGTTTTCTGCTGTTGATGTAGTATTTCATTTGCTATCGCAAAATCCAAGCATTCATGAATATTTTAATAAAGAAACACGGCAAATATCACTTATATTTTCTGCCTTATATTTGCGTAATGTCTCGTTCTTGTTTAACAATGTTGACATGTATGAACACTGACACCAGACTTAGACGTTTAGATTTGGCTGTGAGTATATAAGACTATTGCGCAGATTTTATTTCACTTTGGCCGGGTGGCTGAATAGAGTCCCAAACAGGCAGACAGACAAACAAACATACAGACCAAAATTTCTGCGTTTAAGTAGCCCAAGAAAGACTATCGTCTTTAAAAGAAGCAGTAAAGGGCTTAAAAATTTTTTGCGTACCACGCTCTCGAAATTAATACGGCTTTTTTTGCATGCTTGCAACAGCTATCATCAGATCTGTGCGTAGCAAGAAAAGCGCGTATAAAAGTCACCAGCATGGAGCGAGAAAGGCTTTCACTAAACCACACTAAGGACTGGAAATACGGATATAAATAAAATAATAGAGGACTAACAATAATTGTAATGTGATCACAGTATGCGATGCGGGATCAACAAATAGTAGCAATATTGAGGCCGTGCGATTTCACGACTAACGTTGAGTTAAGTACCAGACTGGCGCTGCTGCTTTGCACTCGCAAAAGGCGACGTTCTGGGGCTAGAGAAGTTACCCGTGCACGCAGCCCTGAGTCCGCACGGCAACACATCTTTCCTATAAAACACACCGCTAATCCATTCTTGCAGATGTCTCAAGTTTTTCATTTCCATAAGCACGTCGGCACGTCCGGTACTTACTCATATGTACTTTCGCCCGCCCTGTTTTGTTAGGACAAGAACAAATCCAGCCGGCACGGAAGGGCATAGCAGCCACCGCTACAGCGAGCGTCCCCCCTCCCCCCCCTTCCCACTTTACACACACTAAGACAGATGGTATGAAGGACAGAAGGTATAAGAGGGAGTGTCATGCGATAACCATGAAGCCCAGTCATAAAAAATAGCAAGTTAAACTCATTCAAACTGACCTCAACGCTTGATAGCAATCGGTAATCACCCGCTATACATGCCACGCTGGGTACGTGAGAGGGGCTGCTCAATGTCGCCTGCCACGCGCAGCGTGTGAACCGAAGACACGCAGCCGATGAGGCAGACGAAGCGGTCGGTATGTATGAAGTGACGGTACGCCATCGAGCAGGCGAAGCAAGGCGAAGGTTTCCGCTTTTTTAGACACGTCTCAGAAGATTTGACACAGTTCGTTGCACTGCTATAATGTGAGGGTTATATGCCGCAATATCTCCAAGAAAAATGCGAAAAGCAGTCGCCTTAGAGCACCGGAAAAACATTTTACAACCGTAACCATTCGGAGCATGGGAAAGCGTGAGGCTCCGAGTTCGAGCGTACTGCTTGTGTCCTCCAAGGGTGACAGCGTTAGAGAACGAGGGGTTCGTGTCAGAACTCCGATACGGCTCGCAACAGCCAAGGACGTTTGCTGTTAGACATTGCATCGAACTCTCGCCTCTCTGTATCCCGGCGGCCATATTTTCGAGGGCCGACGCTGACTTGAGGTTTTATTTTTAAACGCGGTGAGAGCAAGATTGGCGACCCAGGTATCTATTCCCAGAAAGCAGCTTGTTCTCTTGTAAGACCACTCCGACGGCCAAAACGACTAAATACTACCACCAGCCTAGGGCAGCTTTCGCTATGCAGCTCGTCGGAGGTACCCAAGGAAAGGAGTATGCTGCGCCTTGAAAGGGCTCGGACCACTTTACACTATCTTCCCTTCTGTTCTTTCTGTCTTTTTTGTTTTCTTAGGATTCGCCAGCGCTTTTAGGCGAATAGCTGCTGAAAGAAACTCTGCAGCAATTATGATAAACGCTTTCATGCTTTCCTTCGCGCCTAGAAGTACTGCAAAAACTATATCGCAAGCACCGAGCGGCACTACGTGATTTGCTCGTCTCAGCAGGTACGACTTCCGTTTCTGTTTTGCTTTTGTGGCTTTCTTTTTAAAATTGCTAACGAATACGTTCATTGTCGCAACTGAAGGAAAGGCGGTCAATAGCCGCTACGCTGCTGTAATGACGTAATTGCAGCGGTCGGAGAACACTAAGACCTGTAAAAAGAGAAAAATCTCCTGAGCAAGTTTCTAAGTCATCTGATGGGCATATGCCAGTCACTTCTGGCTTAGGTACTTTGCGCCCTCCTTATCTAAGTACTGGATGTGTTGGCCGACTACGTTCTGCAAGCATGTAAGATTTCGAAAAGATTACAAAAAAAGTTGAGAAAAGCGTTTGAGGGTCCTATTAACAGCTGCTGTCAAATGAGTGGAATAAACGTAGAGCTTGATAGAAGGAAGACAAAAAGGACAGCTGTTCTCGTCAATGATATCTAATGAGATGCGTACCTTGTGATCTAATTTCCCCATACGTGTCTAGCACGCGTATAATTCCCGCCAAGGTTAGCCTTCGGGAATAGGTCCATTCACCCTGCAGCCTAGGCAAGGGGCGTGGCGACATGGCCTGGTGTACTTGTGCCTTGGCAATGATACTAAAATAACGGTGAGAGACATGTCACCCACGCTTGCAGCCCTAGTTGAATACCTTCATTCATTTAAAAAAAATTTCCCCGCATTTCCCCAAGGGGAAGAATGTGAAAGTGCGAATGCACGAGTTGAATTTGCGCGGTTCGGTAATGTTCGCGAAAGAGAGATCACACACACACACACACACAACTACAAAGAAAGAAAGATGCATTTATTCACAGACACCTATTTGTGTTGTCGTTGTACTTGATTGCTAGAGCCGATCTCAGCTTTGAAATTTCGTGTCAGTACTCCTTTAAGCGGGTGCATTAGCCCTTCTCACACCCGATTCCTGGCCAATCCCCCACGTGGGTATGTGCCATGCACAGACACCATTTTGTGTTGTCGTTGTACTTGATTGCTAGAGCGGATCTCAGCTTTGAAATTTCGTGTCAGTACTCCTTTAAGCGGGTGCATTAGCCCTTCTCACGCCCGATTCCTGGCCAATCCCCCACGTGGGTATGTGCCATGTCAGCGGCCAGGCAGCGCGCGCCCATTTCCCCCCGTTGCCAAGGAAGACGAGGAGATTCCTGGCCAATCCCCCACGTGGGTATGTGTTAAAGAACCGATGCGAGGACCGCGGGACGTGAGTGATTCTTTTTAATGGCGGATGGAACTGAACAATGATAGTGATAGTAAGAGGCAGCTGCTAATGGCCACCTCTTCTTCCTTTCGGATTTTTCCAACATCCTCCCGGCCACGCGATAAATGGCGGAGGAGAATGGGCATGACGTGAAGGATTGCAGTTATAACGGTCATCAAGCACTCGTCTTCGTCTAAGGTCCCGTGATAAGTTCAATGTGCTCAAAATCCTTGTGATGAACGTCGTAGCCGCCCTGTGTTAGTCTAGTCTATACTTCCGTTTCCATCGATGCTTGGTGCGTTTGTGATACCTGCGCCTTGCAGAATCTGAGCAGGGTAATCGACTCGATTGCACCGTCGTCCGTCCTGGATGACGACCTTGCAAACTTCGTACAAACTTCATGCGGCATGGTCGTCGGGTTGACTGTCGGGTCCTAAGGAAATTCAAGTACCGGATGTATCTCTTCAGGTGTATACAGGTCCTTCGACATGGGGCTTTCCCTTGATTCCTTGCTTTTAGTCTCACATTGTACTGGATCACACGTTTCGGTTGAGCCTTATTTGTGCTACTTGTACCTGCCTGTCGTAGGGTTGTCCGGCTTCGCCATTTTCGCCGTCGTTGTTTTGGCATCGGGGATATAAAATCTTCACGTTTTGCTCTATTCAAAGAAATCCCCTCCGAAGTCGTGTTTCCGTGATGGCAACATATAATTGAACGATCGACGGGTGCGGCTGTAACTTCGTCAATCTGTCGATGTTTCTGCAGTGTTCTTTGGTTCACCTTCGGGGTTCCATGAAGTCGTTCGTTGTGCGGTGAACACTTCTTAATCTCTTCAAAATCCTGCGCAGAAGGCTTCTTTCTTGGTACCTCAAGTGTAGTGCCGTCACTTCTATCCCACGTTATATTCATTCGAGGTAATGACGCGGGTTCATCGTTTGCACCGTCAACTGTGGGAAAAACTGTTGTCAGTTCATCTGAGCGAGCCTTAGGAGCAGCTGCCGGCACTTTGTCGATTGAGGCATTATGTTGTTCTTTGAAAGTACCAGCTCGTTCGGTGACTTGGGGCTCCTGACGATCGTCCTTCGAATGTGCCGCCAAGTCGCTGTTTTTGTTAGGACGGCCACTGTTCTTCTGTGCTGACTCTTTGTTCTTTATGGTGCTGTTGTCTTGTTCGGAGGCTATTGCTACAGTATCATTGCTAGAATATTTTTGTAACTCCGGGAACAATCGCTCCATTCTAAATTTTGTCAGCAGGATCAAATCTTCGAATTCATATGATGCTTCACATTCTTTCTCTAAATCATCCAGTTCGACAAGCTCTTCAATTTCGCTGTCCAGTTTCTTTAGTATTTCATGTTTTTTCATTAGGCTTTTCTTGATGGAAATTAGCTCACCCATTGATGGTATGTCGTCATTCATCCGTGATTTTATGTCGTTGATCAGTGTGGTGGTGGCGTTGCGGATTAGGCTTCTTCGTTCGCAAAGGCCTTGCAGATCCATTCTCGACGTCGTTAATGTCTAGGTGGTCATCGAGAAGGATCACGCTCGGTGGAATGTCGAAGCCGCTGTCGATGTCGAAGCCGTTGTCGTTGTCTTCCAGTGGTCTCCGCGAGACGTCCGCGAAGAATCGGTAAAAGTTGTTGAGGGCGTGGTATTCGGTACACGTTTGGTGCGTGCTCAATTCCTTGGGTTTTCTTCGCAGACGCTTGCGGTCGATGGTCAGGAGCCGTAGTTTCCTCGCAGCCGTGTCACTCACGTCATCGTTGATGGCGGTACGCACACTCCGTTCTTCAACTGTGTAGATCTTCTCCTATCCTGGTCACGGCACCATTTTGTTAAAGAACCGATGCGAGGACCGCGGGACGTGAGTGATTCTTTTTAATGGCGGATGGAACTGAACAATGATAGTGATAGTAAGAGGCAGCTGCTAATGGCCGCCTCTTCTTCCTTTCGGATTTTTCCAACAGTATGTGCCATGTCAGCGGCCAGGCAGCGCGCGGCCATCTCCCCCCGTTGCCAAGGAAGACGAGGAGCGCGCGCACCCGCAGCTGTTGCTATGTGGACGGACGGCGGTCGCCGGAATTCAGGGTCGCTTATAAAGTGCATTCGCACTTAATAATCGTCTGAAGACTCCTGGGTGCCGTAGAAGACGTATGTTACATTTCTCAAATATCGCGGTACTACACGAACCATGAGGTCCCATTCTTCCCACTTTTCCGTGCCGGCTTTTACCATGCTTCGCGTCCTTCATCGTGGGACCATGGGACGTCATTTCTGTCGAAATAGCCTACTGCGTGTTATTTCTTACATGCTACCATGCTTATTAAGGCAAAGGGAGATAGTAGGCCCGGGAGTCAGGTGCTTCTTTGACTCCGATATTCGTTGGGAACAGACTCAATCGAACACGCCTTCCACTCATTATCCAAACAAAGTCTGCCCCAGCCCTCGATGGCGGGCGATCTCTTTCGTGTTCCCGAGTAAACACAGAACCCCTTGTCTGCCCCGACCATTATTTCGCGTGGAACCGGTAGCACTACGGCAAAAATCCCCATTTTTCTCATTTTTTCGGGGCAGTTTTTGAATTGTTCCTGATGTGGGTTTGGTGATTCGTATTTACCTGGCTGTGAAACGGTGGAATCGATTTGGAATTTTGAAACACGCTATGCTTTTTCTATGTACTCCCGCCACGCTTCCACGCTAGCGCATCTCGTCGAACATGGGGTGAAATTTCGCCAATACCTTCTCGAAACTGTAGGGATGTCCTGCTGGGAGGCCGATCTGAGCAGACTTTCGTTAGCGGGATCCTCCATCGCGAAGAGGGGAAAGCACGCTTGTTCAAAGTATAAGACGCTTCGTAGAACAACCTCCGTCACTGTGCACTTTCGCGTCTCGCGAATGGCTGCTAAGTGGCAGAAAGAAGAAACGAGGCGTGTCGCCGGGGAAGCGAAGCAACAGCGTCTGGTTAACTAGTGAGACAAAAGAAGAGCACAAACGATTCGCTTAAGAAGCGACACAGGAAGAAATGTCCGTGTGTATAAATAGGGGCTTCGTGTAGAGTCCTAGCGTCAGTAAATGAAGTCACTAAACTAAGGCCCCTAAAGAGTCCTAGATCTGGTGGAAAGTTATCCAATGATGAAGCATTATATTTTCTGTAGTTCTTTCGAGGACCGAAGAAGGGCTGCAAATTTATAGCGGTAAATAAACCTAACTTAGCATGACCAATGCTCTTACATCGCGAATATTTCGTATGTGTTATTTTATGTTTTCGAGTACGTTTCATTGTTTTCGAGAAATTTTCCCGCGGAAAATCTTGCCAATAGGCGAACGTCATGATTACATGCCTTCCGTTTTCCTAAGACTGCGTGATCCAGTGCTCCCCGTGCCTCCCGTGTTGTGCCCGTATTGGGTATTTTTTCCCCTGTTAAAGATATTTAGAACAGTTTTGTGCGAACCTTTGCTTCATTTGATTAAAGTCAGACTGAAAAGTATTCAGAACGATCATAGAGAGTGACAGGACGTCGCATGAAACGCAAGCATAATGTCAACAACAACAACAACAACAACAAATAACTCCACCTACGTGTTATAGGTCACCATCGAATGTTGGAAGGCTCGAAATACGCCACTTAATTTAAAGCAACGACTGCGACTGCCATCACTAGCCTTACAGTTTTTGTAACAGTTTATGCTTGAATTATTTGTCCGAGGCATTTGCGTTATTTTGCTCTTCAGGATATGTGATAAATGTGCTCTTTCAATAGTTTCAATGGTCGAACACGTCCCTATACACAAATTCTTCATCTGCTGCTTTTGCAACGTGGTGGGCAGCAAACACTGACAATCGATTGATTGTGGGGTTTAACGCGCCGACGCAACGCAGGCGATGAGGCGCGCCGTGGTGGAGGGCTCCGGATTAATTTTGACCACCTGGGGATCTTTAACGTGGGTCGAAATCTCGTACACACGGGCGTTTTTGCTTTTCGCGTCCATCAGAAAAGCGGCCGCCGGGGCCGGGAATTGAACCCGCGACTTCGTGTTCAGCAGCGCAACGCCTTAGCCACAGAGCCACCGCGGCGGGTCAAACACTGACAATCAGGCTCCAAACATCGCGGCTGGCTTTGGACGCTTACGCTTGGTATATTTTAGAATAGAGTGTACCTTGCGGTGGAAGGGGTATTGCTGGTATCCCCGTGCCACGGATAGAGCGATTTAAAGTTTCTATGTTTTGCGTTCTGCATCTGCGCTCTGAATTTCTAGCGACAAGTTCACGCAACACCACTCAACGAAAAGTTGCGCAGTCGCTTCTCAAGTATTCTGAGACCTCCACTATACGTGACCGCTCCTAAATAGTCTCTTTGGGCACGGAGAGTGTTAACCGCGACCTTATCTATCCAGTAGCTCATGTAACTAACAATGCTAATCGCATGCTTGGCTACTTACGTTGTAACTTTCCCATAGCTCCTGTTTCCTTGAAATTAGTGCTTTATAAAACACTTGTTAGGTCTACACTCGAATACGCTTCCTCTATCTGGGATCCACATTTATTATCGCTCTCGACATCGCTTGAATCAATTCAGAACCGTGCATCTCGTTTCATCGTTTCCAACTACTCTCGGGAAGCTCGCGTTTCATCAATGAAAGAAACCCTTAACCTTCCCACTTGAACAACTCACAGGAAAATTGCACGTTTGAGCCTTTTTCACAAAATATACTACACAAACCCGGACTTTAAAAATGACATTGTTTCACCTCCATCTTACATTTCCCCACGCTTTCACCACAGAATAAAAGTTGCAGTGCCCAATTGCCGGACGAATTCACGTTTCAATTCGTTCTTGCCGAAGACAGCATCGGTCTGGAACAGCCTCCCCGCCTCCATTGCCAGCAACCCTGATCCTGTTTCATTTAGGACGGCCATAACTTGCACTATATAATGTTGCCACTCCTCTCTGTAACGCCTTTCGGAGCATTGAGAGTATTGAAATAAATAAATAAATAAATAAATAAATAAATAAATAAATAAATAAATAAATAAATGTCGACGAAAGACGATAGTCGACTGGCGCCCCTGCCAAGTAAATGCCTCCCTTCTTTTTCCCGCTCACCTCTCATGCTGTTCGTCTCCCGTCGCATTGCTCCCAATATAACATGGTAGCGGTCTGCTCAAGTCAACTTAAATTTAAAGCGTTCCCCTGCTCCAAGTCGGGTGCCTCGATGCCAGCGCTACCATACGGCGGAGACGCGAGGCACCCTACTACAACATTTACGGAACCACGTTGCCCCACTCCACCAGCGTGCCGAGCTGAACGTGCAACCGTTAGTTTGCCGTTTCAGTTTTTAAATGCCGCCAGGAGCTATAGTAGCGCTGGCAACAGCAGGCTACTGTTTTCTACAGTTGATGTAGTATTTCATTTGCTATCGCAAAAACGAAGCATTCATGAACTTTTGAATAAAGGAACACTGCAAATATCACTTATGTCTTGATTTTCTGCCTTATATTTGCGTAACGTCTTGTTCTTGTTCAACAGCGTTGACAAGTACGAACATTGACACCGGACTTGGACGTTTAGTTTTGGCTGTTGGTATACGCCTCGAGCTTCGCGATTGCTGCGCCGCCTGCCGCCGCTTCTCCGCGGCGCTTTCGGAAGGAGCGCTGCGTGACTCATAGGGGCTCATGCAGTTTTTTGGTTCTCTTTGGCTTGTTTTTGCCTTTCCGCGCCCTTAACAACTTGTTGTGGTGATGTCTGCAAGAAAATAGTCTGTTTAGGGCACTTCAAAAACAGCTGCGGCTTGGTATAGTGCTCGAAGGCCATCGAGAGCTATCCGTGGAAGCGGTTCTGCGCGCTTCTTCGCCACTCTTACGGGCGTCGGTGACGGCAGCAGCATATCACCACTGTCACCCTCCGAATATGTCAGGCAGAGGTGAATTCTATTGTCGAATGGTTTAGACCTGGTACTGGCGCAGTGAGCGGTTCGTTTCGTTTTGCAGCGCGGGCATCGAATGCGGCTTTGTTTCGAATATGCACGTCGGAGAAAAATATGTTTCGAAGGATATGATTACCCAATACCTGACAATAACTTGTGCCTTTTATGGGAATATAAGCCACGCGAAAATGTTAAGTATATTCCAAGGCTGTGGTTCGTTAAGTATGTGCCCACTAGCGCCTTATATCAAGGACTAAGGAAAGTTAATGAAACCGCGGAAAAATAAATGGTCTGCCAAGTCCAGAAGAAACAGAACAGTTCGTACGGGAATGAAAATACCAAGTGCAGCTTCGGGAATGCTAAAGACGTCTGTCGAAACTTAAGCAAGCTGGTACTCACCAGATCAACTAGATGTGGAATGCACTGATATTTCGCAAGACATCGGGTGAGGGGGACGCTTTTCGTTGTGTACAAATGCGGAGCGAAATCAAAGCATGAACGTTTTAGTAATCTCACGCATACAAGCTGCGCGTTCACTTTCCTTTTGTATTTCGACTTCAACGAGCATCTTATCCCTCGGCGGACGCATTTTTAGATGCGAAGTATCTCATGCTTGGGACTGTGTCCCTCTCTCTCTAGTCGTTGTTGTCCCCCGTCCGCACTCTACTGCGCATGCGCGTCTCTTCAGCCCCGTCAGCGCTTGGCCTGACGTCAGCGCAGTCTACTATAAAACATTGGCCGCGTATCTGCTCCTTTCGTTGCGAATGTCGTCGAAAGACGATAGTCTTTGTAGACATTTGCCAAGGAAATGCCCCCATTTGCTTTCCCGCTCACCTCTTTTGCTGTTCCGGTACCGTCGCGTTCATCCCAAGGTAAACACACTAAAGGTTTGCGAAAGGCGATTTGAATTTGCCGCGTTCCACTGCTACAGGCCGGGTTCCTCGATGCCAGCGCTGCAGTACGGCGGAGACGCGCATGACCGAAGGCGGCCGACTACAAGGTTTATAGAATCGCGTGGCCGTGCTCCACGTGCGTTCCAAGCAGCACGTGGAACCTAGCTAGTGGAACCTTTCGTTGCTGTTGCCGCGTGATTTTTCATATGCCGCCAGGAGGCGGCGGTTTTCTGCAGTAGAGGTGGAATATCATTTGTTATCGAAAAACCAAGCATCCATAAATTTTTAAATAAAGGAACACTGTAAATATCCCTTTTATACTAATTTCCTGTCTTATATTTGCGTAATGTCTTGTTCTTGTTCAACAAAGTTGACAAGTATGAAATTATAAACTGGGCTTAGACGTTTACATTTGGCTGTGAGTATATGAGACTATTGCGCAATATCAATTTTACTTTGGCCGGGTGGCTCAATCGAGTTACAGACAGACAGACATACAGACAGACAGACAGACCAAAATTTCTGGGTTTAAGTAGCTCAAGAAAGACAATCGCCTTTAAAAGAAATAGTTAGCGGCGCCCGGTTTCGATCCCACGACTCTCTGGCTGCAACGGGAGGTACGTGGCGCTCTTCTCATTGCGCTACAAACCGAGACAGGAGTATGTGCTACGAACGCGCCCTTCACTCATTCAAACTACGTCAAGAAGCTACTTATACAACGAAGGCACGCGAAGCTGAACGTCAGCGGAAACGACAAACTGAAAACTTTAGAGGAGGATGTTGAATTTCCCGTGGGAAAGCTGTGGAGCGAAGCGCCACGCGCCTTGCGGCTCAACCAGAGAAGAGGACGAAGAGGGCGGGCAGTGGGGTAGGAGCGTGAGCACGCAATAAAGGAAGAGGAGAACCAGGACATGTTCGATCAGGTAACGCTGGTGTCGATCTCTTCGCTGTCTCTACATTTCTCTACGTTTCTCTGTCTCTACATGGGGGTTCACACTACGTTCCCATTCGAGCTCCGATAAATGAAACAACATAACGGCAACACAATGGAACCTACGCGGAACCCCCACGATGCTTCGCATCCTCCTCAAGGTTCCCCACAGGAAGATGGTATAATTTTGTTTAAGTATACAGTGAATAAGTTATACAGTAAGCTTACAAGCGATAAATGGTGTCTTTGGAAGAGTATGGTATCTGATAAGGCCCTCTGATTTCAGTTTGTGCTAGATTCTGCAGACTTCCTGTGTCATATGACGTTGTTCCGAAGAAGCGTTTAGTCGCGGACGCGGATTACTCTATAAGCCCGTCACCCCGCTGCTCGCTGAAGATATGCGTAGCAGATGCCCGATTGCGAGCGCTGACCTCAGGACAAGACGACGCATCATTATTTTTTTTTTGTCGTTTGCTGATTCCTGCGTAGAATTTTGCATTATTCATCGTACTTATTTCGTATGTTCGTGAAATTTATGCCACACTGCTTGTTCAAGGTAGTAGCTGAGGTGTGAAGCGTAACTGGCGTGGTCAGGCATGAGTTGGTTCTACGCATCAAAACAGATAACTGGGCGAGCTGGTTTAGATTCATCTTCACTAGGCGCAAAAAGACACGGACAAACACCTGAGGTAAACACAAACAGGGCGCCACAGTGGCTCCCTGTTTGTGTTTACAGTGAATAAAGTTATAGAGTGGAAGCGTGCTTCGAAATGTTTCGCGTATAGTACGAACGCCTCGTTCAAAACTTTAACTTTTGGTGGGACGGCTGTATCCAGGGTTGGGCGGGCGGGCGGACGGATGGCCAGGCGGACGGACGGACAGACAGACAGACGGACAGACGGACAGACAGACAGACAGACAGACAGACAGACAGACAGCCAGACAGACAGACAGACAGACAGACAGACAGACAGACAGACAGACCAAAATGTCTGCGTTTAAGTAGCCCGAGAGAGACTATCGTCTTTAATAAAAATTGCTTTTTTAAATGACCGCGGCCCATTTGAATGTGCAAACGATCTCAACGCCACTCTGCTCGTAGCAAAAATGTCCCAAGCCCGATCGTTGCGGCTATATCGACTGCCTCTCTAAGCCCCACAGGACCTGTGTTGTGGTGTCACGAGAGCGCATGTCCGTTTTCGGATGCAAATACCCGCTGTCATTCCCATCAGGCCATGAAATCAAGTCGCGGTCCATTGGAAACTCATTTCTAAGTTTATTTCCGGTGTGCTTAGGGTGCTTAGGGGCTAGGAGTGCTTAGAGTGCTTAGGGGCTCGGGCTGTTGGGGTCTCATGTCTTCGTTGTATCAGGTAGTCATGCTACTAAAACACCGGGACACTCGTTTTCCCACGCCTGGCGCTAGAACGTTTCACCTCCGTGAGAAAAACGCGTACTGAAAGAACGCGCCGGGACGCACGTTTTCCAACACCTCGCGCTAGGACGCTTCGTGCTTCAAGGACACGATACTTACAGCAACGCTCTGTACCTCTACCCCGCAACGGTTTCATCTCCGTAGGCAAAACTGCAAGGCGACCAGAATGCAGGTATACTGCTTTGACACCCCCCCCCCCCCCCAGGTTTCACGTTGCGGTTTCATCTCCGTGGACAAAAACGCCAAGGCGCCAAGACACCACATGCTGCGCCCCTCCCTAGGTTTCACGTTAGTGGAGATGGCCCGGGATTTTTTACAACTCCCATTAGGTTGAACACATTAACGATTGTAAGAACCTAATCATTTTCATTTTCATTTTCAAGCCGATCATTTTCAGGTATTTTACCCTCCTAACTAAATTTTTAAAAATGGTTCAAACCAGCGCGCATGACACGCCAGCGGGCTTTTCACCTAGGTTAGATGAATACAAGGGAAGGCTTAGGTCATTGCTATTAGAAACTGCACAAAAAACAAAAATAAATAATTCTTGCGCTTTGATTCAGATCCGTGACAGAGTACAGCCCAAATCTCAAAATATCACCCCCCCCCCCCCCTTGTATGAGCCCCCGTTATATGGAAAACCGGAACCATTTGGTTTTACCGCGCACGCCTGATGGGTAGACCTACGTCAGAAATGAAACCTTCCAAGGTGCCATCATTTATTGCGGTCTAAAATGTCGCTTTGTGGGTTTGAATATGTGTATACTTATCATAAACGCTTATAATCTGCGATACGAGTTTCATGCAAACAAAGTCGAAATTCAGTAGGGTATACTTGTAGTCATTTCGCACTAAACATTTTAAGGCTACTTCTGCACTCACTTATTATTGCCACCAAAGTGGTAAAAAATAATAGCCCCATTCGTACAATAGCGACGCAACGTTAGCGAACTTATATGCAAAATATTGGCGCATATATAAAATGTGAGCTTTGTGTCATTCAAAGAACCGTCTCTTCAGATGAATTTATTGTAATTTTGTTTACAGTAATGTAATGTAGTGCAATGTAATGTAATGTCGTTTACATTAATGTAATGTAATGCGATTCGTTTATACGCTACAACCTCGTCGAAAAAGCTTTACCACTTTTTTCATTCTGCTTTTGACATTTAGCGACGCCCAGGTCAATGCAGATGAAGGACCTCACAAAAAATGTATTCGGAACAAAAAAAATGAGTTTTTTTTTTTGCTGCAACATACACAACTAATTAGATTTAAATAACCTTATGAGCTCTGTGCTAAAATAACTTCCAAATGTTCTGAGCGGCAAGCATTGATATTCCAGATGGAATTAGATCATGGAGTGTTCTAAGATACAAGTACGCTCCGCCAACTTCCGCGGATGTTCAGTGCTGTTTTTTGTGCAGGCTAATATACAGCCAAACCCGGTTATAGCAAACTGCGATATGCGCCACAATATGTTCGATATATCGAATAGCCGAGACCGCCTATAACGAGTTTTTTTGTTACAAGTTCGCAATACGCGGGACCCCCTTACCCTCACCCTCCTCCTTCAGCCAACCCCATATGCATACACGAACTCAAGAAAGTATGCCATTACCATACACAAAACTATCTATTCATTTCAATCAATGAAGTTACTTTCCGCTGTAACTACCTAATTTCCCAAAAAGCGGTGATTCTTGTTCTCACTTTCGTTTTGTAGGCGTCAATTAGCACAGCATTCTCTACATGAGACATCATTTACATGAGTTGCAGTACATTTCATTCAATATCGAAGCAATATTGGTGGAGCACATTGACTGCTGATAGCGCTTCATTAAGCATCGGACGGCAACGTCGTCGTCGCAACTCAGGCAATCCACGAACAGCACTCCTTTCACCAAAACATCGGGAACGTTGTTGATTGGATTGATTGGATTGAATAAACTTTATTTAATCCGGCTGAACGACGTTTTTACGCTCCGCGATGCGGGCCTCAGCGTCGTCCTGGTGGCTACTCATATGAGACGGGAGTACGCCGCTCGCGAGTCTCGTGCCTTTCGAGGGCCCGCACGCAGGACCTGCTGGACGGCCCAGTGTTGATGTGCGTAGGTGTAGCTCCTTGCGGCTTCTGCAAGCCGTGGCGGGATGGTTCTTGACTTCGCTTCCACAGGGTTTGTAACACAGTCCCATAAGATGTGAACGTTGGCGAGCTCTTCTCACAGGTCATCGAGGCTTCCATCTCGGTCCGGACTCGCTGACTGGGAGGGTTTAATCGTGAGTCAGGCGCATGGGAAACAGTTACGGAAAGTGCCGGGAGTGACGTCGCTCCATGGGAGGCTAAACACCTCCATCGCAGCCAGTCAACATCTCCATCGCCACTCCGAGACCATGCATTTTGGCGGCAATTCTAGGCGCGCCCAGTTCGATATATCAGATGTGAACTTCGTTATAAGGATTATGTTTCGCGTGCATTTTCGTAACTGGTCTGTCTTTATTCGATATATAGCATAATTCGCTCTATCCGGGTTCGTTATAATCAGGTTTGACTATAGACTGAAAGGAGGTACAACTTCATAGTATAAAACATCTTCACAGTTGGTTTGTCAAGGCTCATTTTTAGGGTCTTATCGCCCAAGTTTCAGATAAATTTGTTAGAAGGCGCCTGTTGTAGGGCGCATTTTGAAGCAGAGAATGGAATTTATTATAGCCAATGATTTGTCCGCTATTTCCAGTGCTAGTCAAGAATTTGTCCGAAAATACGGTGGTGAATAAATAAGGACTTGGCCTACATATGCCTAAACTAGTTTTTGACGCGTAGATATATGCCTCAATGACACTGCTCAGTGCCTATTATAAAGGCGCCTAAACATTAATTTTACGTAACCAAAGTTCCGGTCTCTAGTTATCACACGCGCCATATTGATGACTTCCCGGCGTATTCTACTAGTCCTTTTAAATGCAGAGCATTTCAGTAACTCACGATGTCACCCGCGTTGACGTCCGTAGTCCGCACCGTCGTTGTCCCTACTATATAAAAAAAAATACTATCTGGCGCCCGGTTTCGATCCCTCGACCCTGCGGGCGGACCGTAATGTACATGGTGCTCTACCCACTGCGCCACAAAGCCGACACAGATTGGGAAGCTACGAACGCGCCTTATATCGTTGACTCATTCAAATTACTGCTGACGAGCGTTCTCTCGTCAGCAGTTGCCACAAGTGCAACAACATTAACGTAACGCAAACTACTTAACGTCGTGCGCCCCCGGAAATGCTCTGCATTTGATCGTGCCCCTCGCGAGGGGGATGTTTCACTGCGTCTTCTCTAGGTCGCGGGACCCGTGGAGCCATCTGGCGGAGGCGCGGCACAACTCGTAGCACTTTGAAAACGGAGAAATTCCCCGCATTTCCCCGAGGGGAAGAATGTGAAAGTGCGAATGCACGAGTTGAATTTGCGCGGTTCGGTAATGTTCGCGAAAGAGAGATCACACACACACACACACAACTACAAAGAAAGAAAGATGCATTTATTCACAGACACCTATTTGTGTTGTCGTTGTACTTGATTGCTAGAGCGGATCTCAGTTTTGAAATTTCGTGTCAGTACTCCTTTAAGCAGGTGCATTAGCCCTTCTCACGCCCGATTCTTGGCCAATCCCCCACGTGGGTATGTGCCATGTCAGCGGCCAGGCAGCGCGCGCCCATCTCCCCGCGTTGCCAAGGAAGACGAGGAGATTCCTGGCCAATCCCCCACGTGGGTATGTGCCATGTCAGCGGCCAGGCTGCGCGCGCCCATCTCCACGTGCGCGGTCATCGCCTGTGGACGCAGGTTCAGGGTCGCTTAAGAAGTGCATTGCACTTAAATGCGGCGCCATCCAGCTGTGTGTGTGCGTGCCGCACTTGTACAAATGGCGAGTGCATTGGCTGTCCACAGAGCAAAGCATTCGTGCAAGTAAGCCGTTGCAGTCAGTCAATCAGTCAGTTAACAACTCCGCAAGCATTTGCGTTTCTTTCCCTCTTTTTTCGTAACGTTTGGCGGGCATCCTGCTCATCCTTCTTCTCACAGCCAGTGTATGTAAACATGCCGTGTGCTCAAGCTGCATGAATCTGACTTTGGATTTCAAAATGAGGCCCCGTAGGGCCTTCCAAAAATTGCCTCGGCCGACGGTGTTGCACGTCGTCCAGGCGGGGTATTGGGAAAAGTTTTCAACTAGCAATAGTCGCTGCTCCGCTAGGTGAAGAGGTTTATTTGTCCATCGAAGCAGATACATAACATGCCTCGATGGAACTACGCATCGGGTAACAAATATACATTACAAATCGGAAACACACAGAAAAACAACAATCCAGAAGTGGCTGCCGCTGGCCTACACACAAGTTGTAACAGTTTGTACCACGCAGGGTACAACATAAGCAGAGTAGAAAGTCGAGTTGTTGGCAAACGCGAACAGTAGTTTCAGGGTCGAAACACCACGAATGTGGGTAGAAGTGCTACAGTCTTACATAGTTACAGATACACACATGGTAAAGTGAACACTGCAGATAACTGTGTATCGTATTTAGTCTGGTTACAAGGCTAATATTCTAACTTTTTAGTATGGTTACAGGGCTAATATTCAACTATTCTTATTTCCAAACGTGCGTTGTTGACCTTGATGAAGCGGCACGACCAACGCAGGAGGAACGCCTCTTCCCCCAGCGTGGCGAGCTCTGCTTCCAGGTGTTCGAACAGACGCGTGCGCATGCGCAGCAACATGGGGAACATAGCCTTGTGAGGCCGGGACCGGAGTGCCGCGACACCACGACGCCTCCACACAACCAGGGCCCCCACACATAACAGAAAAGTTACTAGGGCATCGCGAGATTTTGTGCGCTCCCCTAGGCGTACTTTAAACATCCTAGACATCAGCGTCCAAAACGTCCTCGCTACAGAACACTGAAAGATTGCGTGTCGCAAAGTTTCATTTTGTCCGCATTGAGGGCACCGCGCTGACGGAGTTACGCCCCACGCTGCCAAGCGGTCTCTAGTGGGCAGAACTCCCCAACCACGCTCCCACCCGAAATCTTTGACGTCCGCTGGGAGGACCGGAGAAGTCAGCTGCCTCCAGCGCGCCTTTTTAGAGCGCTCTTTCTGCACCGCAGTGAGTTCCGCCACAGCAAGTTGCTCGCAAAGTTCGCTTGGGGCAATGTCCGAAATTTCGAAGTCGGGAATCTGTGCTAACAGTTCTCGAAAGGTTTTCGTGACATAGGTGTAGAACGACGGCGGTTCCTCTGCCAAAGGACCGATGTAAGGGTCACTGTAAAACACACCTCGCGATGTGCCCAGGAAGTAGTTTAGAAGGCTGCTTCCTATGTAGTCCGGGTTTCGCGTCAAATCTACAAACCTACGCAACGCCAGGACGCTGCACATTGTCGACATGCATGGAAGGCTGTATCCCCCCATGCTGGTTGGGAGCCGCATGAAAGCCCGAGCTACCCTCTCCGTCTTTCCTCCCCAAAAGAAAGAGAATAACTTGCTCTCCAGCTTCCGCACTACATTTCGGGGTGGACGAGCTATGCGCGCAACGTAATAAAGAGCGGAAGAAACGCATGCTTTAATTACGAAGCTGCGCTCCGTAAAGGACAGTTTAAATTGCGCAGCCACCGACAGGCGCTTTTTAGCCTTCTTCACAATTCCTGTCCATGTCTCACGCGCCACCTCCCCCGAGGCGTGGTACGTTACACCAAGGACTTTGACGGCGGCGATCCACTCCACTTCTCCCCAAAGGTCTGACGTGAATGCTCCGAATCGCAGTGCCTTACTCTTACCCCTGTTTATTTGCGCGCCAGACAGCTCGCTGTAGATGGAATAGAGGCGCGAGAACGCGGTGAAGCTGCTGTCGTCCCGCAAAAACAGGGACACGTCATCTGCGTACGCTGACACTTTTACCTGGGCCTGTCCGGGAAGGGGAAAGCCGCGTATGCCAGGAGAGTTCGCCACGCGTCTAAGTAGAGGGTCGATTGCCAGGACAAAAAGTAGGGGGGAGAGTGGGCACCCCTGCCTGATCCCTCGCTCAACTGGGAAAGGGGCGCTAAGTTGTCCGTTTACGAGGAGTCGGGAAGTGAGGCCACGGTACAAGAGGTTTAACCACGTAATAAGTTCCATTGGAAAGCCGAAGCTGCGAAGAACGGCCATCAAATAACGATGTTCCACTCGATCAAAGGCTTTGGCTTGATCCAGAGATACAAAGCAGCCTGGAATGCCTGTTCGAGTGGCGAATGCGAACAAGTCCCTGGTGAGAGATAGGGCCGAAAAAATCGAGCGCCCCGGCACGCTACATGTCTGGGTGGGACTCATTACGTGCGGCAACACTTTGGAGAGGCGCCTTGAAATTATGGTGGCTACGATCTTATAGTCAGTATTCAGCAAAGTAATAGGCCTATATGCTCGCGGGTCTGACGGCTCCCCTCCAGGTTTCGTTATAAGGACTATGTTGCCCTCTTTAAAAGAAAGTGGCCGCTCACCATGGGTGAAAAAGGCGTTCACCATCTCTAACAACGGGTCCTTCAGGCACGAAAAGAAGGCTTTGTAAAAGCTCAATGGGATGCCGTCTGGCCCAGGGGCTGAGGACTGGTTCATGCTTCCGACTGCATCCCACAGCTCCTCATAAGAGACAGGAGCGGTCAAAGTGTCAGCTAAAGAACTGGGAACTTGTGGAAGCTCACCGCAAAAGTTGCGAACATTCTCCTCAAATTCCGGGGAAGATTCGCGCTCTCCTGACGCCTTAAAAAATTCCCTGAAGTGGTGAGTGAACACTTCACTTATGTCGGCTGGACGCGAACTGGCGGCGCCGTTCGGCAACACAACGTGGGGCACGTGCGCTCGACCGACGTCATCTACCGAACCTGCCCTAATATACCTTAGTGCCGACGGGTCTGACAAAGGCCTGCCTTGCACGAATGCGCGACCCGCTGCGCTAGACGACTGACGCAAAAGCCTCTCGTAGCGCGCCCTCAACAGACCCTCATAGTCGCGCATGGCAAATGTCATTTGCCCGCTCTTTATGATGCGGAACCTCCTCAAAGCCTCATCCAGTTCTCGTGAGATGCGCGCTTTACGTTTGCGTCCCGCCTCCATAAGTATCTTGCGCCAACTCGACCTTAAGTCTTCCCACTCGTTCCTCTGCGGCCCGGGTTTCAGCTGGTCCTTAAGAGAAGCAACGCTATCAGGATCTGCTAGCAGGCAGATGTCCATACGCCACATGTCATGGCTGGAGATGGTTCCGCGTTGCACCAGCTTTACGGAGACGGGAGAATGGTCGGAAATACGAGGTGTGCCAGACGGAAACACCAGCACCTCGCAGCTTTCGAGGCATCGACTGAGTTCTGGGGGCAGATAGAATTTGTCCAGCCGGCTGGCGGACGCTCCTCTCGCCCAAGTTGCAGCGAAGGTGCCGCCGTGGGTCTGCACCCAAGCGTCACTCAGTCTAAATTGATCTACCAAGTCACCAAGAGCGCACGCGCCGCGCCGTGGTCTTCCCTGACCGGGCCCCCGAAGGTCTCGAACAGGGTCTAAAACGCAGTTAAAATCACCCACTAAAAATGTGGGGTAACTGTCGAGTAAGTAAACATCCAGAGATGCAAAGAAATTTGTAGAAAGGTGACGCTGTGCCGGCGCGTACACGTTTACAGCACGTACTCTGCGAGAAAAAAGGTAAAAATCGACCGCGATCGTTCGGCCGTCAAACCCAAAGGTGACATGCGCTTTTTGGCGCAAACTGGGTCGCAACAATATTACGCCAACTCCTGAGGCAGGCGAGTTCGACAATGTAAAAAAAGCGTCAACACAGAAGCGCTCTTTAAACAGGGAAACATCTCGAGGCGTGCGAAAATTGCACTCCTGCAAGAAAAGAACATCAACGTTTCGCGCTCTAGCAAAGTGCATAACCTCCCTCTGCTTATCCTGGTTTCGAAAGCCTTGGGCGTTCAAGGAAAGAAAGTGCACTAGCATAAAAGGTTAAGGCGCTACTTAGCGTTGATGCTCCTTTCTTTCTCCACTGAGCTCAGTGATCGACTCGCACGCTGAACATACCTCGATCTCCTTGGGCCTGGCGTAGCGAACGCACCTCGTGAGGCGCAAAATAGAACAAACAAATGGCACGTGACATGAGCGGCACGCGAGCACGGAGCAACTAATAGGTGGTTCGATAGGGGCCGTGTGCAACGTGGAACGATGTCACGCGACTCCGGAACGGAGCAACAATCAGAAAGGACCCGATGATAGCCGCTGGGGCCAACAAAAAACAAAATAAGGAACGATGCAATGAAAGAGGCATCAATGAAATTTCGCGAAGCCTGTATACGCAATTTGTGTTTCCCTGCTCGCCAGCGAGAATCATCGCCCTTGGGCACGAATAGCAAGGGCGCCGGTAGAAAAAGAACGTTAATAAAGGCTGCGAAACCCATTGATGCCCCTTCAATTACAAGTCTGGACTGGCGTTAGAAATAGGCAGACACAGCTTCTTACTTATGTCTGCCGTGTGATCCGAGTCGGTTGCCGATGAAAGTTCGCGTTTGCTGTCCACACGAGAGCTATCCAATAGGTCCGCAACCTGGCTAATCGGGTTAATCAGGCGCGGGTCCTTGTTCTGTGTTGATAGAGCTTGCTTGGTCAAGACAAGTGGTTCGGCAGGCAGCGAGGCGTCATCCTGGTGTCGTGCGAGGCCAGCCGGGAGACTTGCCGCCGTCGCATCACGGTGGTAGGGCTTGGATGCTTCTCAGCGGGCGGGCTTGGCGTCGTCCTCGTTGAAGGGAACGCGGAGTCCTCGGTTGCGGGCACCTCGGGCCTTGGCCGCTGGAACGTGTGTTTGATCCACAGGCTTAGACAACGATGGCTGCTTACGCTGATCCGCTGAGCTTCCTTCTTCTGTGTCGACTTCCGAAGAGCTGGCCGGGGAGAAGGAATCATCGGTGGATGAGCTGCCCGCTGTCGCTGCAGTGGGTTGGCTAGCAAGCTCGTTGGTTGATGACGTGTCCCTGTCAAGTGCGGGCAATGATTCAACGTCATCCATCGGCGTTTCTTCAACGCTTGTCGTGGTTTTCGAGGCGTCGTCATCGCTCGAAGGCACAGAACTGCAAGGAATGTCCTCGGGTGGGGTCTGTCGCTGGGATGAAGTCGCCTGCGAAGCCTCGTTGGCGCCGCGAGGAAGCTCGGGAAACTCACTTGCTGCGTCTGCGTAAGACCGCGGCCGCAGGCAGTCCGCCGTGGCGTGGTCTCCCCGGCAGCGGCGACACACGGCAGAGCATGAGTCGAACTCGCGTCCGAAGGCCTCGCACCGAGGACACCAGGGCGTCTTGCAGTCGGAGCGGTTGTGGCCCTCGCGTTCACACCGAGAGCACACTCTCTTTACGCCCCGGTACTCGCACTGTACCTTGTATCCTCGCACAGACAGGAAGTTTGGAATGGGTGACTTCATCTCAATACGAACGAGACGAACGCCGTTCTCGATGCGCGGTCGACCATTGAAGTTCGGGTAGTGCACGCTGAGCACCCTGCCGTAGGGCGACAGGGCTGCTCCCAGATCTTGGTCGTTCATGTACCATTGGAAACGATAGATGGTGACGTACACGATCTGAGGACCTATGCATGTAACGGGGCACGAAGTACCATTCACGACGATGGCACCACGCTCGTTGAGGGTCTTAGCTGCAGCAGCGGACGAAACCGCGGCACAAAACTTCATGCCTCCTTGGTGCTGGAGGCCCTTGAGGCCGTGGGGACCCACGACGTCTTCGATGGCATCAATGATGTCGTCAACGGAAGCATCCTTGGGGGCATCAAGCTTGAAGCATTGCGCCTTGGGGACTGGTGGCCGGTATTTCACGGCAGCGGGTTGCATAGAGGCCATCTTGGACGGCGAGACGAAGGAGACGGGCAGCAAGGTGGCGGAGAGCGTCCAGAAGCACAGGGGGGGCTACCCAACGCAAAACGTAGGGTCGCCCCGCAGGAAACGAAAGAGAGCGCCAAGAACACGAACTGACGTGGCTTCCAAACGCTTAGCCAGCGCGCGTACCGAAGGTGATCAACGAGGCCCCGCACACAGTGCTAGGACCCGGCCGACGGCCGACGATGTTGCTGAAAACCTGAGGGATCAACGAGTCCCCGGCACCAGCTTCGCTGCACAGAGAATCTCTTCAAGAAAATTTATTAATCGCCGATACAAAGACCCGCTGTGTTAAATACTACACGGGTCGCCTAAACCATACACACTGCATCTATCACTTCACTTACTACACTACTCACTACACACACAGTTCACTCCACAGTTCTCCATAGTTCACTAGTACACACACTATTAGAAGCACAATTACTCTGAAAGATCACTGTAGATCACATCCTCGAAAGTTCACGACAATACGCCAAGATCAATACAACAGTCAATAGGGTAGAATAGACACTTCTATTTGTTTGTTTACCACACGGATAAACCGAGTGGACCACCGCTGAAGGAACTGCTCTTCCCCCAGCGCGGCGAGCTCAGCCTCCAGGTGATCGAATAGACGCGAGCGCATTTTCCGAAGCATTGGAAACATGTACTTTTGCGGCCGCGCTCTGAGAGCCGCAAAGCCGCGCCTTTTCCAGATGATCTGGGCACCAACGCACAGTAAAAACAGAACAAATGCGTCGCGCGACTTTGTGCGTGCGTCGAGTTTGTGTCCAAACATCCGAGCTAACAATTTCCAGTAGGTCTTAGCAACCTTGCAATCGAAAATCGCGTGCTGCAGGGTTTCACGCTGCCCGCACTGTGGGCACCTGTTGGAGGGTGCCACACCCCATTTTGCGATGCGGTCTGCCGTGGGCAGGACCCCCCAGCCGCGTTGCCAGCTGAAATCTCTGACGTCGGCAGGTAAAAATGAGGCCGTCAGCTGCTTCCACCTTACCGCCCTGCTCTTTCGGAGCTGGTCCTGAGTGAGCTGCGTCACTGCGAGGGTTTCGCAAATATTACTCGGCGGTGTGTTGAAGAAGTCAATGTCAGGGAGTTGCGTTCTCAAATTTCTGAACGACTTTATGACGTGCTTATAAAACGGGGGTGGCTGCTCGGCTGAGGGTCCTACCCGCACACTATCGAAAAACAATGCTGGGTCAGTGCCAAGGAAGAACTCACAGAGCTTTCGCCCCGGGTATTCCTCATCACTAGCTAGGTTGAGCAAGTTCCTTATTGCGAGGAGACTACTCATTGTTTCTAAACAGGGGATACTGAAACCGCCCATGCTGCTTGGAAGTCGCAAGCAAGTGCGGGCCACTTTTTCAGTTTTCCCACCCCAGAAAAAGGAGCCGAGCATAGTTCCCAGTTTCCTGAGTACATGCCGTGGTGGCCGCGCCACCCTCGCTACGTAGTAGTAGGCTGCCGACACGCAGGCTTTTATCACATAGCTGCGCTCCTGCAAACAAAGGTCGAAGGATGCAGCTACTGCTAGCCGCGCCTCCGCCTTTCCTTTCAACTGCCTCCATGTCTCATTCGCCACTTCGCCCGACGCGCGAAAGACAACCCCCAACACTTTCACTCGGGCAACCCATTCAATGCCGCCAGGCAGGTCCGACGCGAACGCGCCAAAGCGGAGCGCCTTGCATTTCCCCCTGTTCAGCTGGGCACCAGACAGCTCGCTGTACTCTGTGAAAAGCCGTAAAAACGCTGCGTAACTGTCTTCGTCTCTTAAGAACAGGGAAACGTCGTCCGCGTACGCCGAGACCTTGACCTGGCCCTGGCCAGGCAACGGGAAGCCGCGTATCGCAGGGGAGTCAATTATTCGACGCAAAAGCGGATCAAGGCATAGGGCGAAGAAGAGGGGCGACAGCGGGCAACCCTGTCTTATTCCACGAGTCACGGGGAAGGGTTCAGTGAGCTGCCCGTTCACAAAAAGCTGCGATGTCACGTCCGTGTACAGTGCCCCCAACCTTGCCACGCAGTCTTGAGGAAAGCCGAAGTTTTCCAGGACGGCGAGCAAGTACTGGTGCTCGACCCGATCGAAGGCTTTCGCCTGATCGACCGAGACAAAACAGCCGGAGATGCCCGTCCGCGTGGCGAAGGTGAAAAGGTCTCTAGTTAGTGTCAGCGCCGAGAATATAGTGCGGCCGGGGACGCTGCACGTCTGCGCTAAGCTAACTATTTCCGGGAGCGCCATGCCGATGCGTTTAACCAGCACAGACGCTACCAACTTGTAGTCCGCATTCAGCAGAGTTATCGGCCGGTAGGCATGCGGTTCTGAAGGATCACCGCCGGGCTTAGCTACTAGAACTACCCTCCCCGCGCGAAACGAGTCGGGTTTCCTTCCTTCGGCCAAGAATGCGTTCACCATTCCTAGCATCTGCTCTTTGAGGACCGGGAAAAACACTTTGTAAAACCCCGCCGGGATTCCGTCAGGACCAGGAGCGGAGGAGTCACGCATATCTTTCAGTACTTTCCATAGCTCCTCCGCCGTGACAGGGGCACAGAGACGCTCGTGCCAGTGGCTAGGGACGCTGGGCAGTGCCCCGCAAAAGTTCCGTACGTGATTTTTGAAGCTGTTCTCATCAAGGTAAGCCTTCTCTGAACTGAAAAATTCTTGGAAGTACTGGGCAAACGTCCTGCAGATATGCTCATTATTCGTACTCCGTTCACCATTCGGTGATTGTACGTATGGTACATGAACACGCGATGCCTGATCTATTGAGCCTGCTTTAACGTGCCTTAAGACAGACGGATCTGAAACTGGGCGCCCCAAAACGAATGCTTTGCTTGCTGCGCGTGACGATTGCCGCAAAAGGCGCTCGTATCGCGCTTTTAGCAGATCCATGTAGTCTCGCATAGCAAACGTTACAGTATCTGCGCTCTTAACTATTCGTAACCTCCTGAGGGTTTCGTTTAGATCACGCGTGATGCGAATCTTGCGCTCACGCCCTGCTTGGGTAAGAAGTGTACGCCATCCAGCTTTCAAGCAGTCCCAGTCGGCTTCCCCTTGATGAGTGTCCCTTTCCTCCACTAGAGAAGCCCTAATTCCTGCCACGCTAACGGCATCAGTAAGCAAGCATTGATCCATTCGCCACAAATTGGGGTTAGGATCACCTGTATGGGATTTTAGTTTCACCGAAACTGGCACGTGATCTGAAATTCTGGGCACCTCCTCTGGGAAGGACAACACTTCGCAACTCTCTACCAAGCCACTTAACTCGGGCGGAAAAAGAAATTTGTCTAAACGACTGGCCGATCGACCCCCAGACCATGTAGCAACAAACACGTCTCCGTGTAGATGAACCCACGCATCGCAGAGGCGAAACTGATCCATCAGGTCGCGCAACGCGCTCGCACCTCTATACGGCCTTCCTCGGCCTGGCCCTCTAACGTCTCGCTTGGGGTCAACAACACAGTTAAAATCGCCCACTAGAAAAGTTGGGTAGGCATCCAACAAAAACATGTCTAGCGAACGAAAGAAACTGGCGGAAAGATAGCGCGGTGCAGGCGCATACAAATTAACCGTCCTCACCCGGCGTGAGAACAGGTAAAAATCAATGGCAATTACCCGGCCGTCAAAGCCAAAAGTTACATGTGCTTTGTCGCGAAGGTAAGCACTCAAAAAGACAACACCAACGCCTGAGGCCATAGAGTCGTTTAGCGAAAAAAAGGCGTGAACTGAAAAACGCTGTTTAAATAATTTAACATCATGCGGGGTGCGAAAATGGCACTCTTGCAAAAAAAGAATATCAACTTTCATTGCTCGCGCAAAATGCATGATCTCTCTCTGCTTGTCAAGGCTGCGGAAGCCTTGAGCATTTAAAGAAAGTAAATGCACTTGCATTAAAGGATTTAGTAAAATTAGGGCCTTTTTTCGTTGTCAATCCCTTACTCCTCCTCAGAAATCAGCGACGCGGTTCACGAGCTCAGCTGGCCTCGTTATACCTTTAAAGG
This sequence comes from Haemaphysalis longicornis, assembly GCF_048455015.1. Lineage (NCBI taxonomy): Eukaryota > Metazoa > Arthropoda > Arachnida > Ixodida > Ixodidae > Haemaphysalis > Haemaphysalis longicornis. The sequence goes on from NW_027526295.1 coordinate 251,389,225, forward strand.
AAGGCGAAGCATACGGCCTCGTGAGGCGCAGCCTTCCTGCGTCTCGCGTGCCCAACGCTAAACAAGCTCCTAGCGTGGGGCGAGCCCACGACATGCACGTGATGCCGGAACGGAGCAACCGAGGGAGCTGGCAGAGGCCGTGTGCAAAAAAGAACGCTGTCACATGATGTGTGTACTGAGGAGGAAAGGCGACCAAAATGGCCGTCGAACCCAAAACAAAATCGAACATCAAAATGGCAATGAAAGGAGCATCAATGGGATTTCGTGCTGGCAATCGTTTCAACCACTGCTTCCCATTTCGCCAGCATAAAACCCCGTGGGCAAGCAAGAATAACACGGCCATCTGACAATGAAGGATGGCTAGACTGGCAACGAAATCCATTGATGCTACCTTCATTTACAAATCAGGACTAGCGTTGGAGGCGGGCAGACACAGTTTCTTACTGGGGTCTGCCGTGTCATCTGAGGGCGTTGGCATCGATAACAGCCGCTTGCTGTCCACTCGTGAGGCGCCTAGCAAGTCCCACACCTGATTAATTGGGTTGACCAGACGCGGGTCCTTGCCTTGCGTTGAACAGTCCGGTTCGCTCAAGGGTGCTGGGTCGGTCGGGAGGGAGGCATCCTCGGAGGGTCTAGGGGAGGCGCCATGATGGTCGGCTGCTGTCACATCGCGATGGGAGAACTTCTTGGATTCCCCAGCTTGTACCCTTCTCTCCCCTGGTTCTAAACGCCCACAAAGGCCGAGGTCTGATAAAAGCGGGCTTATCACTACCCAGACAACTAGCATAGAAAGGAACGCGTTCTAGCTAACTCATACCGAATAAAGATGGGCTGTGAAAACCGTGGCCACATCGCCACACCGAATTCTGAGAGAAACGAACGCTTTTTTAAATGCAGAGCATTTCAGTAACTCACGATGTCACCCGCGTTGACGTCCGTAGTCCGCACCGCACCCCTCCCTACTATATGAAAAAAAGAAATACTATCCGGCGCCAGGTTTCGATCCCTCGACCCTGCGGGCGGAACGCAATGTACATGATGCTCTAACCACTGCGCCACAAAGCCGACACAGAATGGGACGCTATGAACGCGCCTTATATCATTGACTCATTCAAATTACTGCTGACGAGCGCTCTCTCGTCAGCAGTTGCCACAAGTGCAACAACATTAACGTAACTCAAACTACTTAACGTCGTGCGCCCCCGGAAATGCTCTGCATTTGATCGTGCCCCTCGCGAGGGGGATGTTTCAATGCGTCTTCCTACTGGCCAATACACTCGTCGTCATCTGTCGGATGTTGTGCGAACCCTTTGCGGCTGATGGCGCGCGATTTGAAACGACATTTGCATATGATCAAACTGAAAGGCTCTCCAAGAAAAACAAATACCAGGGCCAGAGTTTCTGCAGTGGATGTTTTATCTTCACCTTTAAATTGAAATATACTTTTTCATACTACAAAGCAATTTTCACGAATGCGGATATTTCTTATTTCTTGAATTTCTCCTTTTTACGGTACATCTTTCAGGGTCATTTATCGCGTCGCAAGTGACCTGAAACATCCGGCGTGCAAGCTACACCTTTCTTTCTTATCGCGTCCCTCGCTGGGAGCCTCGCCGTTGCGGCACCACCTCACTACGTGAGGGTAAAGCAGCTGCTTCGCCTGCGCTTGATCGATCTTCGTGGGCAGGCTCGTCTGTACGGGCGCTTGAGCACAAGCTAACCACGTGAGTAGTCGAGGATTTAACGGCTGCTTCGTCCCGCTTGGTCCCCTTGTCTCGCCATCGATGGCGAGACCAGGAGGGGCTTTCTATGCGTTCCCTTCAGTGCAAGAGAAAGGAGGAATCCAGCCAATCAGTAGATATAGCTACACGGCAGGCACAAGCAAAGGCAAAATATCATGAAATACCGCGTGCGTGTATTTGCTCTGGCTCGTGATAACTAGGTTTAGAGGTGTTAAACTAGAGCCATTTTTTTCTTCGCCAAAAAGGGGCCATGTAGGAAAAACACAAGTTTGGTTCTTTCTTCTAAAAATTCTTTCTCGATTCTTGGGTCACCCCTTTTTAACGCACACTTCACTCAAATAAGCTATGTAATTAGGAAAAACGGGAATGGCCATGCGACTCACTAGCTCATTTTCTGCAACAGAACCTATGGTGTCATATGCCGAGCTGTGCGATTGGCTGAGAACGGCAAAAGCAAATGCAAATTAGGTAGGGCTTTTAAGCATCCCGAAGGAGCTATTGGTGCTTAAATGTAATGCATATTCATTTTACAGCAGTAATAATGGCGGGGTAAAAGATAAAAGCTACGAAAATACACGTAAACATAGAAGCACCGATGCGCACTGCTGTTGGTACTTGGTGCACTGTGCTCTTTTTTTTTTAATGCGAACTTTTGTACTTTTGTTGAGTGCAATTTCTTGTATTTGTTCTCATGAAAAAATGGCTCCGCCTAGTCACCCAAAAACCTGTAACCTCTTGTTACCGAAGTAAAACTAACGTTTGTGCATATAACACGGCAGTTTAAAAACATTAAACAATTCCAGGTTCATAACCGTTCTCCTCTTTTTCGTTTTTTTTCTTTGTTTGCGCTAACCCACGCACAGATTGATTGTTGCTGACTGGTTATCTTTTGCATAAATTAAACGTGAATCTGTCGGTGTACTTCTGCGTATCTGCATAGTACGCTTATTTGCACTGATGTATGAAAAATACATAGCTGTGTGTAATTTGCATAGTTGTGTGAAATTTACAAGCACTTATGTGTGTCGTGCGCTTTCTACTTTTTTCCTTGTATGCGGGGCACTCTCCTAGTCAAGCCGAGCCACGGCTTTTTGATTGTGCCCCCAGCATCGAGAACTGTTGCAATTGTTGATGTCGGAATAAAGATTTGAAAGATTTGCACTAAGGGGAAGTTTGAAAGCAACTAAGAGGTAGCTATCCACCGGCAAAGACACGATGCAAACACTCAGAGACGAGCAGGGTAACGTTATGCACAACTTGGACGAAGTGATAAAGGTAGCAGAACGATTCTATGCCTGATTGTGTGCCAGCGACGTTAGACCAGGGTAAACAACTGAGAGTATCAGCTCAACTTGCGATCTCCCACTAGCAACTAAAGAGGAAGTAGCAAACCATTTCATGGAAATTCGAAAAGCTCCAGGTGACGACAGGATAACTGTGGATCTTTTGAAGGAGGAAGCAGATATTGTACAAGGAAATCTTGCTGTACTATTTTCAGAATGCTTGAAGACTCAAAAAGTGCCAGTAGTCTGGAAAAAACGGCTACATTATTCTGGCTCATAACAAGGGAGATAACAAGGACCTCAAAAATGACAGACCCATCAGCCTACTCTCAGTTGTTTACAAGCTGCAGCGCTCGTCCTATCCGCTCCCTTCGTCCACGTCTTTTTTCACGCTGTTGTTCAGAATGATGCCGCACCAACTCGACCAGCTCAATTAGCCGCATAACTGACAGCCTGAATTCCCATCAACCCAGAGAGCAAGCTGGGTTTAGGAAAGGGTACTCTAGCCATGGCGCACATTCATGTCGTTAATCCAGTAATAGAAAAATCCGTTGAGTGCACTGAACCACTTTACATGGCATTTATAGATTATGAGAAGCTTTTGATTCCGTACTCACCGCAGCCGTGCTAGAAGCACTAAGAGACCAGGAAGTAGAGGAAACCTAAGATTTCTAATAAACCTATACAGGAAACCTAAAATTTCTAGAAGACATATACAGTCGAACCTCGTAATTGGAACTCCGAGAGGACAGAAAATCTATTCGAATTAGCCGGAGTTCGAACTGGCAGGGTCCCTTTTGATTGGTGGTACAGCACGCGCTACCAGTATTATAAATGCATGCGCGATAAAGTGGACAAAAGTTCACGTCCTTCGGAGCGCACTTTCAATAATTGATGTGCTGCGAAAGTAGGGCATACACAATGGTCAGTTTGAGATGCTAACCCGAAGAAGCAGGCGCGCACTTCCGCATTACAATCCATAGTGCAAAGGTCGCGTGGTTTATGCCGGCTGCTTGAGTGTACGTGGAGCAAGCACGCGGTTACGGTTTTGGGTAGCTGCGTAGGCTAGTGACGCATTGAACGCTGGCCTTTGGCTTCTAATTTCCAGAAAAGTAGTCTGTTCGGACGGGCATAATTGTTCGAAATAACCGTGGCACGTGTTTCACGTTCTAATTAGCAAAGTTTTCCCCCATTCAAATACACTCCACTTTCCTGGGACGAACGGACTGGTTCGAATTACCCTTTGGCTCGAATTATGCGACTTAGAATTAACGAGGTTTGACTGTATAAGGAAGGTACAGGCAGGATAACCCTCCACAAGCAAAGCGATAAATTTCCGATCCGAAAGGGAGTAAGACAGGGCGATAACATCTCGCCAAAAATATTTACAGCATGTATGAAGGGGGTATTTAGAAAGCTCGACTGCGAAAACATAGGAGTAAGGATAAACAGGGAATACTTAAGCCATTTGAGGTTTGCGGGCGAAGAAATCATGCTGAGTGAGACTGCAGAACACATGCATACAATGGTTCAGAAACTACAATAAAAAAGCATGGCTGTGGGGGTAAAAACATATTTTAATAAATCAAAAGTAATGAGGAATAAGCATTCCATGAATGCCTTCTTCAACTTATGGAACAAAACGCTAGTAGAAGCAAAAGAATATAACTCCCGTGGACAGATAATTGGTGCTGAACCCAACCAGGAAAGAGAAATCCGGCGCAGAATAGGTATGGGCGAGGGAGCACTCGCAAAGCACTCCAAAATAATGAAAACTGAGCCACCTCTGTCACTGAAAAGAAAAATCTACGTCAGGGCATACTGCCGTTGATAATTTACACAGCTAAAAGTTGGCGCCGTACAGAACAACTAGATAGTAAACTTAGATTCGCTCGACGTATCATGGAGCGAATAATGTTAGGAGTAACACTCAGGTACAGGAAACGAGCTACCTGGATCAGAGAACAAACTAGAGTACAAAATATCATTGTTCAGATAAAAAATGCATTGTTCATATCAAATTCGTATCATTGTTCAGATAAAAAAATGAGTAAAAATGTCATCAAAAGACGACAGTCTTTGTAGACATTTGCCAAGGAAATTCCCCCCTTTGCTTTCTCTCTCACCTCTCATGCTGTTCCTGTACCGTCGCGCTCATTCCAAGGTAAACACACTAAAGGTTTGCGCAAGGCGATTTGAGTTTACCGCGTTCCACTGCTACAGGCCGGGTTCCTCGATGCCAGCGCTGCACTACGGTGGAGACGCGCGTGAATGGAGGCGGCCGACTACAAGGTTTATAGAGCCGCGTGGCCGTGCTCCACGTGCGTTCCAAGCACAACGTGGAACCTAGCTAGTGGAACCTTTCGTTGCTGTTGCCGCGTGATTTTTCATATGCCGCCAGGAGGCGGCGGTTTTCTGCAGTAGATGTAGATTATCATTTGCTACCGATAAACCAAGCATCCATGAAGTTTTTAATAGAGGAACACTGTAAATATCCCTTGTGTACTAATTTCCTGTCTTATATTTGCGTAATGTCTGGTTCTTGTTCAAGAAAGTTGACAAGTATGAACATATAAACCAGGCTTAGACGTTTACATTTGGCTGTGAGTATATAAGACTATTGCGCGTTGGTGTAAACACGCTTAAGACTTTCTGTAAGTACAGTGGCAGTGGCGTAAACTGGCAGAAATGCTTGGGTTTTTGGCATGGCTACTGGGACACTACACCGAGTGTGTTTGAGTGCATTAGCTGGCAGACGACGCCAGCGAAGTATTTGGGAGTGCCGTTGGAAAATTATGTTGATAGTGATCCTTATTGGCACAGGCAGGCTGCTGAACTGCGAGAAAAGGCCGAGAAATGGAAAGGCTCTGGCCTTTCAATGTTTGCCAGGGCCTCAGTGTGTAACGTGTTTTTTATGAGCCAACTCTGGTACGTTCTTCAGGTACTTCACTGTTCGCGTAAGAACGTACAGGCTCTGCATCGTGTGTTTGCAGTGTTTATATGGGGGTCCACGTGGGAGCAAACGAGCCAGACGAACTTGTTTCGGCGGGTGCGCGTCGGGGGTCTTTCTCTATCGCATTTGTTTTTGCGACAAGTTGTCAATCGGTTTTTATTTCTGCGTGACGTGCATGATCCTTTCTTGCGCACTGTATGTCAGATGAGGCTAGCTAGGGCGCTACCTGATTTTGTTGTTTCTTCTGCGTTTTTTACTTCTGGTGCACCCAGAGGATATTTTCGGGAGGTGGTACTGGCAACAAAGTTTTTACGGGCCCGCTTCACGCTTGAATACTTATCAAACGTGACGCGCAAAAGACTGTATCATGACCTTGCGGATATTGTTTTGCCTGAGCCGATGTACAGATCCATGTACCGTGCAGGGCCTGGGCAGGACGTACTTAAACGAGTAAAGAGAATGGCAATGCCGCCATGGGTTAAAACGTTCTTTTTTAAACTTCACGTGGGCGTCCTTCCAGTAAAAACCTGGCAAAAAGAGAAAGGTCTATACATTCCATGGGGGGTAGACTGTTACCCATGCAAAAAAACCGAGACGGTTGAACATGTTTTCTTGGAGTGTTGGGATGGGGTCTTCTTTTGGGATGTGCTTCAGCGCACATTAAAGAAGGACTTCCCCCTGGATGCCTACGGGATCAGGTTTCTACCCATTCAAAGCGAGGATGGGGTACCATATGACCTCGTCATGGTTCTGGCCCTGCACGGCATTTGGAAATCGCGCATGGCCATCCGCCATCGCGACATCGATGTCAAACGGTCCAAAGAGTACTTTTCTGAGTCTGTTCGTCTGATTATTGAAGTGTGGAGGGCTCAGCCCGAGCCTCCGGAATGGTTGCCCGTGTTTGAAACTTTAACAAACATGAAACAATTTTAGCCATTACTCTGTTAGTCAAGTGCTGGCTAGCGTCTTTAAGAGTGTAGTGTTTTGTTTGTGTGTCAAAGTATGGCAATAAAGAAAAAAAAAAAGCTTTGGCCGGGTGGCTCAATCGAGTTACAGACAGACAGACAGACAGACAGACAGACAGACAGACAGACAGACAGACAGACAGACAGACAGACAGACAGACAGACAGAGAGAGAGACCAAAATTTCTGGGTTTAAGTAGCCCAAGAAAGACTATCGTCTTTAAAAGAAATGGTCTTGGATTGGCCACGTAGTGAGACGAACCGACAACCGGTGGGCAGTTAGGGCAACAGTGTGGATAGAAGAAGGGGAAGGTTAATAACACGATGGAGGGATGAAATAAAGAAGTCCGGAGGTAAACTGGACTCGAACAGTGCAGGACAGAAGTGCTTGGAGGTCAATTTTGGAGGCCTTAGTCCTGCAGTGGGCCTGAACATGCGGCTGCTGCTGCTGATGATGATGATGACTGTTATTAAGTAGAAAATTATACAGTACTAACGCCGTAATACCCTGCTACGCCACTCAATAGGATAGCCAACATAAAGATGCTTCACTGCATATATTATTTTAGGCGATAGTGTTACTAAGAGAAAAATACAATAAAAACCTTTTCCCCGAAAACAAACATTTCCAGTGACAACCTCGTGGGTCGGTTACTTAGTTGCACCGAACCGCAGAGAAGGCCTTCTTAATACCCCATTGCTTTCGAATTCACCGAGAATCACCCTTTCTGAGCAGTCTGGGTTGCAATACGTCGCTTAAGTTATCACAGTGTACTCATCGGTTCGACAAAAGAGCAAGAGAGAGCGTCAAGCAAGTAGCCATTCCCTACGGGGGAGTGTTGACGTTGCACGTTTCGTAACCCCGCCACGCTGGCCTCCTGGGACGCTACCACCTGTCCTGACGGCGTGTGCGACCTTGAATTCGTTAGGAGCCGTGCTCCAGCTCCGACCCGGCCAGCGTCGGAGCCCCACGCGCGCTGATATGCAAAGAGGGGGAATGCGCGCGTGCTCCGCCTCGACCACAAACAAGCGGCGCTGCGTCGCCGCAGCGCGCTGTAAAATGAGCCGCTGGAAAGCGTGCCGGTGCCCGAAATGTTCCGGCATGAATTAGGCTTTCATGCCAACACTGAGCAACCCGGTTTCAATACGACGACTTAGTGGCCGATGTCAGCATGACAGTAGAGGTTGGGGGGGGGGGGGGGGGGCAGATGGCAGGTAAAGATAGTATGAGAGGTGTGTAATTAATGACGTCCAGTCTGGCCCAGCGGGCGCCAACGTCGTGAAGGCCGGAGAGAGGAGTCAGCAGTGAGCACCCTGCGTTGATGGGGAGCAGCGTTCCGTTTTGAGAGAGGCACGTTCTAGTGCGAAACACGCAAGCGAAGCGGTGGATTCCGGGACTGTCGATGTTGCTCCGGCTGCTGCGGAGGAGTGAAACAAGCTTGCGGTGACGAGATTGAAGTCGTTCCGCTGATAAACTCCCGTGACGCTTCCTCATTTATACCCTCATAACGGACCGACATAACAAAAGTACTGCAACCCTTAAGTGGTTCTTCTTGGTGTCCTGTACATGACGGTGTTCGCATAAGCTTGTAATACTAAGGCACATTTTTTTTGTATAGATTTGATTGATTGTAGGGTTTAACGCGTCGACGCAACGCAGGCGATGAGGCACGCCGTAGTGGAGGGCTTCGGATTAATTTTGGCCACCTGGGGATCTTTAACGTGCGCCGAAATCTCGTACACACGGGCGTGTTTGCTTTTCTCCTGGCATATTTTTTTGTCACTCACTCACTCACTCACTCACTCACTCACTCACTCACTCACTCACTCACTCACTCACTCACTCACTCACTCCCTCACTCACTCACTCACTCACTCACTCACTCACTCACTCACTCACTCACTCACTCACTCACTCACTCACTCACTCACTCACACATACGCTCACTCACTCACTCATTCACACACACACTCACCTACTCACTCACCCACTCACTAACTCACTCACCCGCACACTCACTTACACACCAAACTACCCACCCGCCCACCCACCCACTCGTTCTCTTACCCTCACTCACTCACTCACTCACTCACTCACTCACTCACTCACTCACTCACTCACTCACTCACTCGATTCGTCTGACTTTGTGTCCCCAAAGGTACCAGATGTAATCAAAGCTCTAGTAATGCTTTCTCCACAAATCAAAAGCAAGAATAACTGCCGTATTTAGATCAGGCAATCGCTCTTCCCCAGCTAATTATCGCCCTATTTCTCTAACGTGCATCTCGTCCAATCTTCCCGAACACATAATAGCATCTCATGTCATGAATAATCTGGAAAGTATGAATTTCTTTTTCCCATACCAGAATAGATTTCGGAAATTTTACTCTTGCGGAACACAGCTCGCTGAGTTTGCGCACGACATTCTAGTTCATATGATAACAACCTTCAAACATACGTCATTTTCTTAGACTTTGCAAGGGCATTTGATCGCGTTCCACCTAACCAACTATTCTAAAAATTAACATGCATTGATGTACCTTTCAACATAATAAACTGGATTCAGGACTTCCTTACAAGCCGCATGCAATGCACTTTCGCCAATAGCAACCAATCACCGCCCACAGCTGTTACATCGGGGGTACCGCAGCGCGCCAGTCTATCACCACTTTTAATTCTAATCTACATAAACAAGCTGCCAATTGACATAAAAGGTAAACTAAGACTTTTCCTGACGCTTGTGTCCTTTAGTCTGCCATTAAAAGCTCCGATGGTAAGAGCACACAACAAGATGACCTTAACACTATCGCATCATGGTTCAATAAATGGCTTATGCCCCTTAACTTATCGAAATAAAAAGTAGTCTCCTTCTCTCGTAAACACGTTATCAGCCACTACACTTACAATATTAATGCTGTTCCCATAAGCCCTGTCACACCGTATAAATACTTAGTCGTTCGCATGACACCACCATCATCATGGGTATTACACGGCAACACAATCTGTTCCGAAGCATCAAGGACGCTTCGTTACCTCTGACGAAATCTGAAATACACGACCATAGAAATTAAAAAAAAAAAACTTGCTGATCTCACATTCGTGCGACCAAAACTTTAATACATTTCATCAATCTAGCATCCATCGCAAGCATGTTTGACCCCTAACTTAGAATCCATACAAAATCGGGCAGCTCGCTTTATCCCGTTCCAATACTCCTCCGGTACCAGCGTCACAGCTTTAAAACTGTCCATTTCTCTTCCGTAACTTGTATCGCGCCGTCATATCGTCCATTTGTGCCTCCTTCATATCGCGTACTATCACCCGAAATCAAGGCACGAACTATTACAACCATCCCACCGCACGTCAGCGCTCCTTAATCACACCCACACCCACCCAATAGCAGACAAACCCGGTCGAGCATCAGCATTCTTAAGTTCATCTTTTTTCCCAGTGCAATAACGCTTTGGAATTCGCTACCCGACGATATAGTATCATGCATGCACTGAACGAGCATTTTTTTTTTTAATTGGTCGACCATTATCACAACTACGAACATCAGGGCTGATTCATGCGCCTTATTAGCTTGAACCTGTGTAATCGGTCTTGCTTGTCCTTTGTTTTCCTGTTGTTTTTTAGTCTTGTAACTGAACCTGTGCATTCGGTATTAGTTATCTTATTTGCCCTTTTTTTATTTTTTGTTAGTTATACTGACTGATGCATGTTAGTCACAGTTTTTTTTAGCGTCAGTTGTATTTATCTTATACTTATTCATTGTCGTCCCTATATGTATTTGCCCCCTCCCCTTATGTAATGCCTTCGGTCCATTAGGAATTAACAAATGAAATGAAAAAGGGAAAGGGGGAAATTATGTTCGAATTATTATACCGTAAGTCAAGAGCGCTACATTGAAGAAATTATTGCAGACAGGCCAGCCAGTGAGAGAGGTTCATTTTAGATTAGGAAAGTTCAGTGAGGTGTCAAAATAGGTTCTCCATTTTGCAATGAAAAACCTCGACACGCGTCAGTGGCTGCGCCAAGTGCACCGGTAATGCTCCGTTGAAATCGCGCCCATAACTTCCAACGCCCCCAATTCAACAGATGAAAGCACAACTTAAAAGCTTCGACAGTTGGGGCAGAATTGACTCTGCGAAGTCCAGAAAGGCGCGAGAACGGCTGTAATGCAGCGTAGTTAACCCCCGTCGCTTGCCAAGGGCAGAGAACAGCCAAAAACCATCGGCGTGGCTCTAAAACCCCCGGGGGATAGAAATAAAATATTACTTCCCAGTGACGCGTTGCAGGACGCGAACACGGAATTCCACTTGAGTGTAACTGTCTTCCCCGGTGGCGAAGCATGGGTGAGCATGTATGCCAAGCACCGCCGCGTTCGTAGTCCTTCCTGGCGGGTTCTGACGAAAATATACGTCGACAGGTCAGAGCCCCCATACGTGTGAGACTTAGTGAAGTTGACGTGAATGCGAAGCTCGTACATTGAAGCAAACATAGTGATAATTTTTGGGTTTACGAAATAAATACCTAGACCAAATTAATAAAATACAGGAAACCAAAGGAGCTGCACAGAGATGCCTCAAGTTCTTTTTGAAACAGCCATCTATCAAAGAAAATAAAAAAGAACCTAAGGAGGTTAAGGATTCGCAAGACAAAAAAGAGTAACTTGAACTTCGAGATTTTCGCACCGAAGCAGCACCTACGCTTCATGACTCGCCGTGATGTGGGGCTTGTACTGATAAATTTATTTATGCCATTTACGATATGCGTTTCTACGAAGGAATTTCACCAACTTAGTGACAAGTTTCTGAATGCTCGTTTTGACGGCCTGCGGTGCCATAGTGCCGATCTAAACGAAATCATGGGGCGTCCATGAAATTCGGGCACGTTCGCGTTCGACGGTTGTTTCTTGTGTATTGCAAGTCGCTAAAAGTTAGAAGTGGTTTTGTTTGCTTACCTTGGTACACAAAGGCGTGCCATGGGTACAAAGGATAAATACACAACTTTACAACACTGGCTTTGGTTTGTGTATTAGTATTTTATTAGTACTCCAGCAAGGCCGTAACCACATTCAAAAATTGTGCGATTAAAGGGCTTCTATTTCCTAACCCAAATAAATGTAAACTTGTTTCTTTTTCCCGCCGTAAAAATCCCTTTCTTTTTTCATATCACATCGCGAACGTCACTGTACAGTCACAATCATCCTACAAATATCTAGGCGTCACATTGTCTTGCGATCTTACTTGTAATGCGCATATTACTAACGCCGTGTCATCCGGAAACAAAACACTTGGCTTCCTAAAACGTCACCTACGCCATGCGCCCCCGCACGTAAAGTTGCTCGCTTACCAGTCCCTCATCAGATCAAAAGTTGAATATGCCTCCGCCATATGGAACCCGCCCCAAACATATCTCATAAATGATCTTGAATCTGTTCAAAATCGAGCCGCCCGATTTATTCATTCCCTGTACTCGTACAACATTAGCATTTCATCTTTGAAAGCACAATCCGGTTTATCACCACTCTCTGCCCTCCGCCGTATCGCCACCCTTTTCGAAACTCTTTCACAAAAGTCTTCACTCGTCACTAAATGTAGCCCCTTACATCCTCCCCCCGACATACATTTCACACCGCACCAACCATCCACTTCAAGTGTCCCGTTATCGTACCTGAACTGTCACCTTTTCCGCTTCTTTTTTTCCCCGTGCAGACAAAGATTGGAACGACCTTCCCTGCTCCATTGTTTCAACCACCTGCCCATCAAACTTCATAGAAAATGTCAGTAGTCACCTGTGTTCATAAACTAATGCGCTCAAATGTTTTTTTTTGTATATCCACTCCTTATGTAATACCCCCCAGTGTGGTCCTTAAGGAAATAAAAATGAAAATGAAATGAAATGAAAAATGAAGTGTTCGGTCACAAAGAGCGCTGCGTAGCAAGACCATCGTATCGCGTCGGTGTTCATAAACAGCGGCATCGGCGAAAGAATGCACTTTTCCCCTTACCGTTCAGACGCAAGTTCCCTCGCCACTGCAGCGAATGTACGCAACCATACTAGCTTCCTTACCTCTCTTGCGAACGTTGTGTTCAACTACAATCTTTCCATGGTCTCATTTCATTTGAAACTTAAAAACTAGTTACAAGATCCCACTGGTATAGCTCTGCTGCCACGCCTTAGATACTGAACCAACGCCAGCTATCATGTGTTGGAAGAGGACGAGAAAGAAAGAAATATCCCCAGCTTTCTCGCTGAAAAGGCCGTTCAGGAACGTAATAAAGCGCTTGAAGAAAAGTAATGATTCCCATAGGGCAAGGAGTCAGTAAAATGTGTTGCTGGGCTAGTTGGTGCATTATGAATTACGAAATTTCCGCTAACTGGACATACAGACGAAGGAAGACAAACAATGCGAACTCACAACTATTTATTTGCAGGAAAAGAAGACGTCTTAAATAGGCTGCTAGCATAACATAAAACCATAAAAGCAGATACTAAAAGCGATAACAACCCCACAAGATCCCGCATAGCCCATGCTGTCTAAAGAACGAAATGTATTGCTAAAAAGTGATAATGATGGTTCACTGCGATTTTTTTTTAATGAAGTACGCTTCTGAAAGCTCACGCGCCACAGTGTCCCGACTTCTGTCACTGATAATAGTTTCTTTGAGGCGGGGCGTACAACCACAATCACGGCAATGAATGGGCAAGGTTCGTGATTGATAAATCCTGTTCTATGAGGAGACCATTAATGCTGCGTCCACTTCGCCCAATATATACCTTGTGACATGTGAGCGCTATCTGCTAAACAATTCGGTATCTGGTAAAACAAAGATGCAAAGTGGACGCTGCATTAGTGATTGCCTCAGAGAACACGATTTATCAATCAAGAACGGCACTGGATCACACATGCCCATTCATTGCCGTGATTGTGGTTGTACGCCGGGCATCAAAGAAACTATAGTAATTGACAGAAGCAATGACACTGTGGCGCGTAAGCTTTCAGAAGCGCACTTCTTTAAAAAAAATCGCGAGGGGTGCATCAGTGAACCGTCATTATGACATTTTAGGTATAAATTTTGGTTTTTAGACAGCATCGGTTCCTATCGCTCTTACTCTCTGCTTTTATTGTTTTTTTTTTTCAAAAGCCTATTTCAGGCATCTTGTTTTCCTGCAAGCAAGGAGTCAACTTCGATATTAATGCGGCAAAAAAAAAAAGCAGACTTTGCAGGTCTGTAACAGGACTTGGTGTTATTCGTTGGAAACGTTGCAGCTCGCAGGTTGAAAGGTGATAGTTTTTATGGCTCTTGAACCTGGTAGAAAAACGTGCTTAAAAAACTGCCCACAAAGCAGGAATTTGTTTCCACTAAACGGTTGTGCGAAAACACTATGCATTACAATGAACAACTACAGCAACTACTTCCGAAAGAACTGCGATGAACCGTAAATGTTCACATGGTGTGTTTTACGCGCTAATTCTGCCAGAGGGAAGAAAACAGTACGTAATTCAGCCAGCTTAGGCTCCAACGTTTTTTTTACATTACATATAATAAACAAATAGCCGGAAAAACAGAGATCTAGCGAAAGATAACATTTCACGAAATCCATTTTCGTCGAATCGCCCGGCTGAGAGAAAGGATTTAGAACAAGCTCAGTGATAAAGCCTTCCGCTGCAGCGCAGAAACACAGCCCAGTACCGTAGCCAAGAGAGAAGGGAAAAAAGGTCAGTCCGTTTCCAGGTAATGCGCATCTCTCAAGACCTAAAACTGCGCTCCATTTACCCAACAGGATTGGGTCGCCATGCAGCAAAGGCGTCGCAGTCCGCTTTCGCTGGGTATACCTCTGCACAAAAAGAAGTCTGCGGACACAGTCTTCACGGGATTCTTTTTTAGGTTATAGCTTTTATTACGTTGTCCCCTTTTCCTGCTCTTCCTTATGCCGATTTCATTACATGTTCGTGGCTCTGCCCTTTATATGTTGCGCACTCATGCGGAGAAAATTGCGAGCAGGTGGCCGTAGACGGATGTGGTCCGCGAAGCGAGAGAGTTCATGCGCGTTGCTCTCTTGCCCCTCGGGTGCGCACCTCTGAAGACGTTCCTCGAGGGTAACCACACCTAAAAATTTATTTTCGCTGCGGGTAATTTACTGCTAACAATTTCGGCTGGGTGAAGAACGAAGAAACGCAATTTATACATTTACAATTGCGCGAACAAACGTTCTCTCTAAATGAAGGAGATCTACTGGCGGGTTACGTGCATACACGCGTTATTTTAACGCACTATCAAAAAGAAAGTGCATTTCGGACAGCCTTTTTGTTCCTCAGTAGTTCGGAATTATGCACCCGAGTTTTTTTATTTCGGAACTTTGAGCCCTGCATTGTCAACAGATGACAGCCCAGAGCGATTGTCGACGCAAAGTAAACCCTGTGCTGACACACACTTGCCCGTTCAATGCAGGGCTTTCGTCGCGAAAGGCTGAATGATTCCACAACCATTACAACTCTAGAGTGGCAACTCCGCAACACTGCTTACATGGCCGCTGCAAAGTGGCACCAATGAACGTTTTTCGGCCGTAGCAACATAGACGCCATGGGTGTTTCAGGTGCTCGATTTCTTTTAGACCGCTGTTCATTTGTCCAACTCCTTTTTTTTCATGTTTTGCTGTTATTATCCGTCATATCGTATTGCTGGTCCACGTTAGCTACCACACATACACTATTCATAAGAATTTCAAGACTCTGGGCCTGAAATAATCCATGTGGTTCGCGAGATGTGCAATTTAGTGCAGCAGCTAGGACCTAGGGAATGCTTGCTTGAAGTTGACTTCAGCGTTGCCATCGAGTGCTTGAAATGCCAATGGGGCAATAAAGGTTAGTGCCATGGCTCACGAACGGGTGTTAACAACTTCGCATGACCAGAAGGAGACAATGAAAAAAAAAAGCCCAAAAAACAAAACGTCTACATCCGAAGAAATCGCTTCAGCATGCCTGGAAGCCGCCTAAATCTGTGATGAAAGTTAACCTATTTCTACAATGACACCCTCAAACACTGTGCTCTGGTGTTTACCTTAGTTTACTCTCGTTCATGCTTGCCATGCATATTCATGTCATCTCAACTTCGGCGACACTTCGTCGTTCTGCATCTTGGCCGATCCCCTCTGATAGCCGTGCACTAACTGTAAACGAATTCTTCTCTCTTCACTTTATCGTGTCAAAGGTGGTACTGAAGCTTATTTTCTGATGCACGTACATGAAAAGAAAGAGAAGAAGTGAAACTAACTAGGCTTCATATGTTGTATACATTTTTGGTTTTCACCACTACAATGGTTTCTCGTAATCTTTAATTGCTCCGGCACCGCTATGTTTCTTGCTTGCAGGAGTGGTTCCGCAGTTATTTTCGCTAACTAACCACGCGTTGGTCTCCGAAAAAGTAAGCCCACCGTTCCTGGTTCCTTGTACTTACAGTATCCAATGATGGTCCATGACGTCATTTTTGAATTCCTGGCATTCAGCCAATCCGGAAAATTGTTCGTTTTCAGGTCAGGTGTTATTTTCGTTTGCAATGTTTGTGTTATCGGGTGTCTCGCGCAAACTTCTATGAATTACAAACGCGGCTAATCACAGTTCGTCTGGTCGTTCGCATGCCGAACGGTGCATTATGGAGTTCCTTCTACGCACACCCGTTGCGGTGGCTCAGTGGCTAAGGCATTGCGCTGCTGAGCACGAGGTCGCGGGTCGCTTTTCTGATGGAGGCGAAAAGCAAAAATGCCCGTTTGTACGAGATTTCGGTGCACGTTAAAGATCCTCAGGTGGTCAAAATTAATCCGGAGCCCTCCACTACGGCGCACCTCATCACCTCCGTTGCGTCGGCGCGTTAAACCCTACAATCAATCAATCAATCAATCAATCAATCAATCAATCAATCAATCAATCAATCAATCAATCAATCAATCAATCAATCAATCAATCAATCAATCAATCAATCAATCCTTCTACGCATTCTTCATCGCTACGCGTGGCCGTTGCACAAAGACTTCCTTTATTTCAGGGCCAGGAAAAAAGGTACAGAAGAATGAAAGAAAAGCCTGGGGCTGTAAGGCTGAAGGGAGCTGTGGATTGTCCTAGGTAATTTTTATAGCCACCGTTACAGCCGGACAGCAAGAAAGAACTGAATGATATCTGCTCTTCTAAAATCATGCTTCAAAGCAGCAGCTCCAACCAGACCAGAAAGAAGACGAGTATGCCGCATAAAGCGGATAGTCACGCATGTTCACCGCACAAAATGTTTACTAAGGTTTTGAAATGTAAGCCTTTTAAGTTTATCAAACTTTATTACTTAGCACGCGTTCTTGGCCTTCAAAGCATGGGCCATCAGCTAAGTGTTGAAATGGCCAATAAAATGATTCTACAGAATTCAAATGATCAAAAATTCTTCTCCACCAAAATGAATGACGGGTGCATGTGTTGGCTTTGTGAGATCAAAAAAAAAACAACTAATGAGCAGGTAAGCCGGCAAAATTTATTCAAGGTCTTCTTTCGCATTGTGCTGTTCATCAGTGGGCCCTCGACGGAGGGCCCGCTGATAAAGGCTGTAAAAAAGGCTCCAAAAAAGGAAACCAAAGCGTCCAAAACCAAAAAAGGAAACCAAAGTGGGCGACAGTCGTTCGGAGCACGTGCTGTAGTGACTGACGCGCGAGTGGCAGCTGGAACTGCCCAAGCTGCTCATTACGGTACACGGTGCAAAGACCAACTTCCACGTGCAAGCCTAGCTGAAGAAGGTGCTCTGCCGGGGACTCGTGCGTGTCTCAAAGACCGCGGGCGCCTGGATATTCACCGGTTTAACCAACACGGGTACGTACGCGTGTGTAGGCCTCCGGCCATCGTTGGAATATCTTGCTCCCCTGCCTCTTATCTCGGGACGCCTTCCTCAATATCTACGCTTTACACAACTTGCTTTACTCAATCTCCGCACTTCACTCAACTTGGGCATTTAGCGAAAAATGAATATATTTCTTTCTTCTAAGTTTTTACTTAATACCCATAAATCGACAGCACCAAAAAGCGTTTTTTTTCGCATTTTCTGGGAACCATTTTTTCGTAATAAACGATACGGAAGGCGTTGTTGTAGCGGTAAAACAACAGTTATTTCAGGCATTCACCGAATGTAGTACAGGTACGTCGGTAGAAACGCAGTTTCTAAAAAAGCGGTATTGTATCAAACATAACTATTTACTAAAACATTTTGTACCGGTTTCACCCTGCATGGGGAAGTTGCTACTCATTCACGGGTCGCACAGGTTGGATTATTTTTTCTTTATTTTTATATAGAAGAGAGAATCACAGGCTTTGCGAGTAGCCTCGCTGCGGAAAAGTATTGTAAATTTTAACACCTTGATAGAAGAAGGAAGGTCAGGAGCCGAGTTGTTTTACGTGAGGGGAGGCGGTAGTGTGTTGTGACCTCTTGTGACTTCTTGTGAAAAAGAGCGCGGGAAAAATACCGGACCCTACAGTTACCATCGATGGACAAACCATCGCCAACGTACCGCACCTACGTATTCTGCGCTTAACGATTCTAAAAGGCGGATCAGGAAAGCAAACCGTCTTACCACTTCAACGCACTGTTACCCAAATAATGCACCTCATACACAGTATTTCCCAGAGATGCTCAGGGCTGAAAGAAAAGGATACTATCCGCATAATACAGCCTATTCTCATCGGTCTAATTGCTTACGGGACACCCTATCTAAGTCTGAAACCCTCCGAAATTGTCAAGCTGAATGTTATGATAAGACAAGCATTCAAAACAGCCCTCGGCCTCCCCCCCCCCCCCTCCCCAGAAAACCTCGACAAAGAAGCTGCTTCAACTACTAATACCTAACACATGGGAAGAAATATGTGACAATCATTAGAGATAACAGAAAAAAAAACACTCTGAATAAATGTGAGCCATGGAAACCATAAATCCAGTGGAAAGACTTCTGTCCTAAACCAGCCTGCAGAGAGGCTTGGGCTTGCTTTGAATCGGGTTGGGTTCGTGTTATTTTCTGTGAGCGCACTGCACTGTAATGCCGGAAATAAAGCGCTTAGCTTGTACTTCTCAGAAACGTTTGCAAACCAACAGCTCAGAAGTAATGAAATACTTTAAAACGCTGTTATAGTGGTATTGTAATTTCACACACACAAAAAAAAGCCTGTCAGAGTTGTCTCCGTCAAGTCTGAGCGATAGTGGCAAGGAGGTCAGGGGGAACCAAAAAAAAAAAAAAACCTGGCGAGGCTTGCACTCAGTCGCGCAAGGCTTGAACCATAACGGAGCTGTAGGATTTCCTTATACGTGAGCAGTGAAGGACACGTCACCACGCATTTATGCAAGTTTGAAATTGTCTATTTACATGTTCCGTCGTCGCTTTTCACTGTGCTAGTACTAGTTATTGTCACATGCTTCGATATCATCGTCTTCTTCTGAACGCTTATCCACATCAGGGGCGCAACGGCGGCGCGTACGTGTACGGCGCATGCGCGGCGTTCCTGGAGTCCTTCGAGGTTCCCTGGAACAGTTGTTGTGCCAGCTGTGGCATAGTCAATTGCTAGGCAAATCCAGGCGCTCCTCTGGGTTTTCGCCAGAATTTTTTTTTAAAGACGATAGTCTTTCTTGGGCTACTTAAACGCAGAAATTTTGGTCTGTCTGTATGTCTGTATGTGTATGTCTGTCTGTCTGTGACTCGATTCAGCCACCCGGCCAAAGCAAAAGAATGCCTGCGCAATATTCTTATATAGTCATAGCTAAATCTACCCGGCTTGGTCCGGTGTGAGGTTCATACTTGTCAACATTGTTGAAGAAGAACAAGACATTACGCAATTAAGAGACAACAAATCAATACAGAAGTGATATTTGCAGTGTACCTTTATAAAAATTCAAACATGCTTGACTTTTGCGAAATTAAATACTTCATCAACTGCAGAAAAAGAATTCAGTCCGCCATCGCCTGCTGTCGCCCACGCCACTATAGCTTCTGGCGCCATTTTAAGAAATCAACCGCTAACAGTTACGCAAGGTTCCACTAGATAGTTTCCACGTTCTGCTTGCAACGCACGTGGAGTAGGGAAACGCGGTTCTATAAACGTTGAAGTAGGGTGCCTCGATTAACGCGCGTCTTCGCCGTACGGCAGCGTTCGCATCGAGACACCCGGTTTGGAGCAGAGGAACGCGGGAAGTTTAAAATGGTTTAAGCAAACATTTGGCGTCTTTACTTTGGAAGGAGCGCGACGCAAGAGGAACAACATGAGAGGTGAGCGGTAAAGCGAAGGGAGGCATTTACTTAACAAAAGCCGATAAAGACTATCGTCTTTTGACGTCATTTGCAACGAAAGGAGCAGATACGCGGCCAATTTTTTTTTTGGCGAAGGCCACTGCGCGAGCCGGCGATGCTCAGCGGTCGCCGCGAGGCACACACTCACGAGCACGCTCGCCATTTCATTCGTATTTTTATGTATTCGTATTCGTCTATCGCCACACGTTGCGCTCCAGCTGCAAAAGCTCCACTGTTAAAAGGAGTTTGGAGGGGGAGCACAGAATAAGTTCGTGAATCCGAATCTGCCACACAATTGGACTCGCACCGCTAGCACAGACCCGACGCATCATTGGGAATCATCGCCGCAATTTGTTATTGTCGATTGAATAATATCCAACTAGGAAGAGCAGCCAGATGCACATTAATTAGGCTATGAAATGCTTGAAAAACTTGGGAGTAAACGCCAGACGAGAGAAGTGTCATACATTGCGTAGCCTTCCTAGTTGAAACAGGTCCTTTCGGCGTTCTTTTCAAGCGATTCGGTGGAGTTCACCGAATCTGTGTGGTTTAAAACATTCGACCGCCGTTGCATGTCTTGTTTTTGGCATTGGTATAGTTACGAAAACCACGTCTACGAAAGCCAGGCTGCAGAGCGGCGAGCGCGCAAGGCGGCGGCAGCGCGTGCTCGCAGACAGAATCCCGATGTGCGAGCCCGCGAGGCAGAAACGCTCCGTGAGGCTGCGCGACGCCGCCGCCAAGATCCTGCCGTACGAGAGCGGGAGGCCGAAGCGTGTCGTCTGGCTGCGCGACGACGCCGCCAAGATCCCAGCGTTCGAGAACGAGAGGCCCAAGCGTCACGGCAACGGCGCGAGGACCCTGCCGTACGCGAAGCGGCACGGCTGCGGCGCGAAGAGGATCTCCAAAACGTCAGAGAACGGGAAGCGGCGAGAAAGCGCGCGTATCGGCAGGCAGACCCCGATGCAGTGAGAGCTCGTGAGGCGTCTGCAAAACGCATCAGGCGAGCTCAGCCCCAAGGTGCCGACGCGCGGTTTAAGCGAGACTTTCTAGACGTTACGTTCGGACACAGTTGCAGTGTGTGCGACAGATTGTGGTTCTCAAACAGTCTAGTCACAATATCTTCCATCAAGAACGACCAGGCTCGCGCCAATGCCGTGAGGCAAACGGAACCGGCTGAAGATCTCAAACTACCACTCACGAGTCAAAGTCACAACGGAGAACATGCAGCCATCAAAGTCCTTGACTCTGGAATCGTATTCATGACCATGTATCTAGCTCCTAACCTGTCGGTCGGAAATGTCAAGGCATACATAGACACGGCATTGAAAGAGTACAATACAAAGTACAAGAATGCACCGTTCATACTCGTTGGTGATTTGAACGTGGATATCGCAGACACGACCAATAATTGGCTTATCTAACATATGGCTTCTAGATATGCACTCAGATGTATATCGTTTGACCATATGAAACCTACCACGATCCGAGGAACACGCATAGACCTAGTATTTGCAAATTTTCCACTGCAACCCATACAGGAACCGCTCACCCTTCATTTCACGGACCATAAAGCCGTCATAATGAAGGGACATCGCAAGCCATCCATCCTCTCTAAGAACAAATAAAAGTTGATTTGTATATATACACACACAGTGTTTCTCACGTCTTTCTTGATGATGTAGTGGGCGAACTTTCACTGAAGAGTCACGGTTTTACCGATGATTTCTCCTCAGGAGCTTCGCCCACTCATCATCATTCACCCCGTGGATATGCTGTGAATTTTTTTTTTTTTTTGGCGGGCGCGGCGAACTTCTTGTACCGGTGAAGGGGCATCGCTGTGGAGGGCGAGGGGGACTGCTTCAGCCCTACCCTCGGCAGCAGTAAACGTTGGGAAGGAGCCCTCTCCTGCGCGGCGTCAAGTGTCGTTTTATTTTGCCTGAAGCACAGCGTTTGTTGCCAGACACCCAGTCGATGAGGGTGTTTGTCTCATTCCGGTTCAGGGGCTGAACTTGATGTATTTCATTGGCGGCAGAATGAATCAAATTATGAGATTTTAATGGTGCGAGTGCTTCACAGGAATCCGTGAAAACGCGTATGAGAGACACTATAAATGGGTCAGAATCGAAGGTGGCGAATACCGCTGCATGGTTGATGGTGTGTAAACCCATGTGGACGCTTGACATTGGACAGTCAAGTACAGCAGAGTACGCCCAGAGGACGAAAGCCTCAGGGCATGACCAAGCAAGTCCTACTATTTGATGGTTCACGCTTGCGTCTGTGAAGATTTCGATTTGAAGCTCAATGTCCACGATTCATTTTGGACGTCGGATTTGCTTTTGACGGCGTGATGTATTATACTGTGCCTCACCGCAGCAGCCGGATACTCTGCGCTGCTCACGTAGTGCGTACTGGGAATATTCTGAACATGCCAGGAGCCGTTTCCGTGATTTTGTGGACTTAATATGCTTAAAATGCTGCAGCGACGACAAACAAACTACGTGAGAAAAGGCAGATGATATCACGCATTCATAGCTATCTCCTTTCAAAACACCCGCCCCCGTTGACAACCGGGTCGGTCGCTTAGGCGGAGTGCTACCTTACATGCACTGTTGCTGTTCTTAACTTGTTCTCGATTATCGCATGCTGGTCACCGCCAGGTTACTGTCGGTACTGGGAGGTCGCGAGGTCCATCGGGTGTTCTCGGGTCCTACGCGGCTACCATGTGCGTGAAAGGTCGTTTGAAATCCTTCGGGGCTTTGACTTTCTGTATAAAGACATGATGCGAGGAGTTAGTACAGCCTGTTCCAGTTTGATAGGGGGCTTATGTTTATGCAAGCTTCTGGCTGTCCGGAGGGTCGCGCAATACGAGAGCTGGATGGCTGGGGTATTCGTGTCGTTGAGGTCCTAGGCTTACGCCATACGTGAGGCGGCTCTCAGTGAAGGCCCTATCCCGAGTCACCGTGGCTTGCTGAGATGCTCCACTGTATTTATTTGACTTCGCGGATTGAGTGCAGCATGTCATTGCATTTCTGTTTTAATTTTTTGACATAAATTCCGGGACTGTTTTTGTTCCAATGGACAGTACCAGGACGGCAGTGGCCTCAATTGAAGCCTAACGTGATAGTTGCCAACGGTGACTTAAATTCCGGGAGGGGGGCGGGGGGGGGACAGGTGATGTGTGTGACCTCAAGGCTATTCACAGCGGATTGTATGTACAAGATCTGACCCCTAAGCAACTGATCGTACCGTGATCAGTTCGAGGCAGTTTCAAGTTGCCAGGCTAGCGGCCGAGACAGGACGTTGTGTGTTCCCATTCAAGGTACGGTTTACGAGAGCGTACAGGCCGACTTTGTAGAAAGGCCCTGATCCAGCTTGCAAAAAAGAAGGTAAAAATTGTGTGGATGGCTTAGAAATTATTGTGTATTTTTGCATAATTCCCGATTATATGTTGGGCCTTTTAAAGGAGTTTTGAACGAATCTATTCCTTAATGACATTTATAAATCAAATCTTATTGCTGAAGTACCCCTTTACTCGCCCCGAAGTTTACATGAACGGACACTTTCTCTTCGAGGAGTCTTTTTATGTCCAACGCAGAAGTTGGAAGCTGGGGCACAGTTCGAGAAAAGAGGTGTACTGTACACCTACCCACATAAGGATCGAAGAATTGAAAGCAATAGAGAGTACGCTGACCTATCTCCACTGAAGGCAAGCGCGCTTGAAACTGCAACCATGATACCGAAAAAGAAGGAGCCATTCAGTAAATATTGCAGCCCCGTTACTTCTTATTCGGCATAACTCTAGTCGTAAAGCAAGAAAAGACAAAATACACGTTAAAAGCAGCTGTAGTAAATTAGGGAAGAAACAAACATCAGAAATATCAGATGCAAAGACGGAAGCAATGAGCACCGAGGAAAGTCTCTCCCCGCATAAAATGTTTTTATGCGCCACAGAAAGACCATAAATCCGTGGGTTAACGCTGTAAGATGGTGTACGGGCATGATCGCTGTAACTGTAAGCCGCGGCGGTAAATGCAAACATGGATTTTTTAGCCTGCAGAGCAGTGTCTGAAGTACGTAACTTTGTGCGAAAGTTTTTAAGGGCGTATGGGCCTTATCTCAACCAGTGGCGGGGCCTTCAGCTGTTGCTTAGGGCGTGCGAGCTTATGTGCGTGAGGGTAAATGCTGTTTTGCTATATAACATGCCGCTCTATTTGTGCCGCGGCTGTTTTGTTATGTTTCCAACTTGCTGCTTCTCTTTGAAGCTCTTTATTTTTACAGTTTTATGTACTATCGGCGTCAAATGAAACGCGAACACGACAATATGAACCAGAATGTGCAGAATTGAAAAATACTGTTCGTAGAGTTCATATAATGGCATGCTATTGGTATGTTTGGAAATACACTTTTCCCAACTTCGTTTTTGTAACTAAGCCACGCGTGATTTTGGCTTCCATGGAAAGAAATCGCGCTATTTGTGCGTTCAGGTTCATATTTTCGTGTTCGCGTTTCATTTCACGCTGATAGTACTTGGTATTCGTATATTGTGAGCATTGTGTATTGTGACCAGCGAGTGGACTATGGACAGATTACTAGTGCCTTGTCTTCATCTGTACATAATCATCAGCACTATATCTTATGCCTGCTCTTCCTCATCTTCACTCCTATCATCATCATGGTGTGCGGGCCATTCTAGCGTCAGAGCTTCTGTAATAAACGTCGCATCGGACCCCTGCCTCTCAAGTGGTGGAGGGTGCGTCTTGATCCCGCTGTGTACCTCTCCGGTCCCACCACTGGAGCTTCGTTCGGGCATCGTTTACCGCCGCGCACCATGCCTATGTCGCTGGAAGCGGGTAACGTTTCGGCAGGCGCACCGGCCCAGTGCATCGTCACGACCAGCCAGCGGGATCCCCCGAAGTTCGCCGGCCTTCCTGGAGAGGATGTCGAGGACTGGCTTGATAGCTATGCCAGGGTGAGGGCGTTCAACCATTTGGATGACATTCAAAAGCTCCGGAATGTCTCTTTTTCCCTCACGAAAGTGGCAGAGACGTTGCTTTTAAACAACGCGGATTCGATGACTGACTGGGTGGACTTCACCACTCGGCTGCGCCTGATTTTCGGGTCTCCGGCAGGTCGTTCCAACGCCGCGAAGAAATTGGGGGTGCGCATGCAACATCTGCAAGAGACGTATATCTCATACATTGAGGACGTTCTTGCCCTCTGCACCCGCCGCGGTGGCTCAGTGGCTAAGGCGTTGCGCTGCTGAGCACGAGGTCGCGGGTTCGATTCCCGGCCGCGGCGGCCGCTTTTCTGATGGAGGCGAAAAGCAAAAACGCCCGTGTGTACGAGATTTCGGCGCACGATAAAGATCCCCAGGTGGTCAAAATTAATCCGGAGCCCTCCACTACGGCGCGCCTCATCGCCTGCGTTGCGTCGGCGCGTTAAACCCCACAATCAATCAATCAGTTCTTGCCCTCTGCGGGCGGGTGAACAAGGATATGTCGGAGGCGGATCGCGTTCGTCACGTCCTGAAAGGGATCGTCGTACAGTTCGCTTTCGAAGCCCTCGCCGTCCAAAATCCGACAATCGTTACGGAAATGACGGCTACCTCTCAGCGCTTGGACGACCTTCAGTCTGCGCGTCTTCAGCCGGCCACGCCCGCTTTGAATCTTGGTGACGAAAACCTTCGCACACTCATACGAACGATAATTCGTGAAGAGCTCAACTACCACTCCGCTGCATGCGCACCGGCCTGTTCTCAACCCGCCTACACACCACACTCTAAGAAAAAAGGGTAGAAAAAGGGAGCAACTTTCACTGTTCGTCCCTTGAGCCGCGCAGTTACTCCTTCCGACTAACTGGTTAGCCCCTCAGGCACGCGGGTATAGGGCCAGGAGCAACCCGGTTATGTCGCCGCGTACCCTCCTTCTTCGGGGACGCGGCCTTACCACAGAGGGTGGCAATCACCACGTCCTGAGCCTCCGACCTATACACCTGTGTGTTATTATTGTGGGATCCATGGCCACATCGCCCAGTTTTGTCGTAGGCACCAGCAGGATGAACGACGCGGTTATACCCATGACGAACGTGATGACCTGCGACTCTGTTACAGCTACCGCCAAAGAGCCTACCAGTTTCCAACGCGTAGACCTCAACCTGCGACGGACTCCGCTGATGTTCCCCGCAACTCCCGTGAATACCGACGCCGTTCTCCGTCCCCGTTTCGCCGTACTGTTTCACCTCTTTGCCCTGTGGTTCACGATACCAACCAATTCTCGGAAAACTAGGTCATGCAGTTTCTGGGGGAGGGGGGGGGGGGCTGCATCAATTGGGACGATAACAATTCCTCCAAAGCATCCATCTAACGTGTTGTCAGTATCAGTTGAGGGTATTTCTGTTAAACCATTGGTGGACACCGGCGCAAGTATTACGATTATTCATGAAGATTTGTGCACTCGACTTCGCAAAATGAAAACTCCGTACGACGGTCCTTCGTTGCATGGCGCCGACAAGACTTCCATTCGGCCGACGGCACACTGTACAGTTCGTGTTTCAATTGATGGTCTATGTCACCACACTCAATGTGCCGTGTTGCCTCCGTGCCCTTACATGCTTATCCTCGGCTAGGATTCTCTCTCTTCGACGTCTGCTGTTATTTGCTGCCGCACGCCCGCAATCAGCCTCGTGAACACTGAACATTCAGTACTTCCTGGCTCCGAGGCCCTGCCCCTGGTATTAAATGAAGACTATGTTGTACTGCCTCGTCACGAGCACATTCTTTCGGTTTCGGGAGCACCAGTTCTTGACGGAGACATGCTAGTCGTCTGGCCGTCTTCTTTCGCGAGAGATCGCCGTTCCTGCCTGCCTTAACCGATTTTCTCAAGGACGTGCCCTAGTCCCTGTACAGAACACCACAGCTGAACGTGTCCTCCTTCCGCAAGGCCCTACGCTTGCTTCTGTGTCGGGCACCGACCTCACACTCCTCCCCGCCAGCTCCGCTTCAACTCCCACCTGCACCTCCCCAAACACAAGCGCACCTCAGTGTTCTTTCGAACGCACCATCAGCCCTGATCTTACATCTGAGCAGAGACTATTGGAACTGGAAGTTTTAAACAAGCACCGTACTCCATTTGATACACACTCCAAACTTTTCCCTCAAACGACCGCTGCCACGCACCATATTTGAACTGATAGTGATACCATTGTTCGTCGCAGCTCTTATCCCGTCTCTTCTTAAGAAAGGAAAATCATCGAGGAAAATGTGGCCGATATGTTAAAGAGGAACGTTATTCGTCCGTCGTTCCGTCGTCAAGTCCGTGGTCCTCGCCAGTGGTATTGGTTGAAAAAAATAATGGCTCTGTGTGCTTTTGCATTGATTATCGGTCACTTAAAAAAATTACCCGCAAGGATGTATATCCAATTCCATGGATCGATGACGCGCTCGAATGCCTACAAGGAGCCGAATACTTTTTTCAGCCTAGACCTCCGTTCCGGCTACTGGAAAATACCTATGCATGATTCGGATAAGAAAAGACAGCGTTTGCAACTCCCGAAGGTCTATATGAATTCAACGTTATGCCGTTTCGGTTCTGCAACGCTCCCGCAACTTTAGAGCGGGTGATGGACACTGTGGTCCGGGGACTCAAATGGAAGACTTGTTTCTGATATCTAAATGACGTTGTTGTTTTCTCGTCGACGTTTCATGAACACCTCAAGCGTCTGAATGAAGTCCTCGCGTGTCTATCAAACGCTGGACTCCAACTCCGAAATAATACCATTTTGCCAGCAAACACCTCAAAGTACTAGGTCACATTGTTAACAAAGAAGGCATACGGCCTGACCCCGAGAAGATATCGGCGGTAGTCAACTTTCCTCCACCCCTTCAAGTAAAAGAGCTACGCAGTTTCCTTGGTCTTCTGTCGCACTTTCACCATTTTGTGCGGAATTTCGCTGCGATTGCGCCTCCTCTCAACCAGCTCCAGCAGTCTGGTACGCCTTGCATCTGGTCCGGTGAGTGTCAAAATGCTTTCGAAGCGCTGACAGTCGCCCCGACGTCTGGCCCAGTGCTCGCCCATTTTGACGAGACAAAGCCCATCATTGTCCACACAAACGCCGGTGGGCATGGCATTGGGGCCATTCTACTTCAGAGAAATTCAGAGGGGAAGGAGACGGCTGTTGCTTATGCAAGCCGTGCTTGGTTGACTGATTGGCTGCCGCAAATTCTGATGAGTCTTTCGACGACAGGTAAATGCAGTCTCCAGCACGCTCCCATGGCACTCCCAGAACCTTCATCCGAATTGCGTCTCCCGCTTCATTTTTGATTGCGACGTTGTCCCGCACAAACTGATGTCCGAGCTCCTCTGAGTTCGATGCCCATTTTCGTATCTCTATTTCAGCCTCGGAGAATATTTTGCGAGCTTCCTCGTACACTTGAATTGCCTTTTCTACGCTAGGTACACCAATTATGAGGTCATCCACGTAGAATGCCCTTTCCAGCAGCGCTACTGTTCCCGTGTACTGCTCCCGACAGGCGTGGAGATGATGGCGAATCGTGGCAGCCAGCAGGAATGGGTACGCGGGTCATCCTCCAGGTGACAATGGGGACACCAGATTATCTCGCGTAGGCAGTCATTCCACCCAGAGGAATCTCAACGCGTCGCGATCTTCTGGTCGAATCAGCAACTGCAGGTACGCCTTTTTTATGTCTGCGACGATGACAACAGGATGACAACGAAAAGTCATGAGCAGCTGAACGACTTCGACCCCAAGCTTCATGCCCTTGCAAAGGACGTCGTTTAGGCATGGCTGGCCGGCTGTATGCAAATTGTCGCCTGGGCGCTGCTGTTTCGCATCTCGTTCCGCATGGTTGTGTTCAAAATATGCTCGAATTGCCCTGTAATACTGCTCGAGCAACTCAGGTTGTTCCCGGAATCGGTTCAGTTTGCGTCCGCAGACGGTGCTCCGCGAGCTGACGATTGTCGCTGCCAGGAGGTAAACCAGGAACCTGGATCATAAGTGGTACTTGGTACCGGCCTTCGATAAGGGTGATGTTTCGCTCGCACGTTTCCATCGGGCTATCCTGCAGCGACTTTTCGTGACTCGGGTGATGAATGCCAATGGCATCCAGCCGCCACATGGCGGACGCGTCAAAGTCCAAATGTCCGGGTGAGATGCACGACAGGAACATGGCACTGGTAAGAGTGCATGCGGGAGAAGCGAGCCTTCTTTGAACGGTCCAGCCTAGAACTGTTTCTACTGCTGTGAGGGCTCCGTTGATTCAGTCCACCCTGCCCGGGGCCACCTTCCAGTACGCGTCTAAACCAACCAGTACGCTGACTTCATTTGCTTTCGATGTACTCGGATGGAAGGCGTCGGCTATGTCGTACCGCTTTTCTATAAGGGTTGCACCAAATATGTCGCGTAAGCTAGCGCGAGTCAAAGCCCCAGAGCCCAAGACGGAGCGATACGTGCTTCTTTATTGGCTGTCCTCGAACAACTACCGATGATGATCGTGGCGCGTGCTCACGCCCGCTTCCTCCATCTTTTATACACAATCCATCTTTTTTCGTGTGAAGGCCATGGCTACACTCTTATCGGGGGACAGCTGAAGGCCACGGGCTGTGAGGTAGCTAGAGATGTTATGGAGGGCTTTCTGTAGGCGCTGCTGTGTAGATCGTCGAGAACGTGAGGCACACCAGATACAAATGTCATCTGTATATATTGTGATCTTCACTCCACGGGGCAGGACTCGCTTGAGTGAAATGAGAGCTAGGTTGAATAGCAGTGGACTTAGTACAGCACCTTGTGGCACACCCTTTTCTACAGCGTAGTAAGATGTGGGGCCGCTTGGAGTAGACATAAAAAGCTGCCGTCTATCAAGGTAGTCCGCTATCATGCGCATATTCTGCCTCCAAGACCATGGTCTTCAAAACCGGCAAGGATTGCTGCGTGAAAGACCGAGTCGAAGGCGGCTTTGATGTCCAGGAAAATGGCGGTTGGTGTACAGCCGGAATTGATTTATTCTTCGATAGAAGGCGCTAAAGCGATAATGTTATCTATCGAAGATCTGTTTTGACGGAAGCCATTCATTTATTGGGGAAGAACTTTCCTGCTCTCAAGATACCAGATCATTCTTGAATGTATCATTTTTTCTATTAACTTTCCAACACAACTGAGCAAAGCAATAGGCCGGAAATATGCGTAGCTTGTTGGCGCTTTCCCGGGTTTCAAAAGTGGTACTATTTTTGCAAGTTTCCACTACGGAGGCACTTTCCCTCTTTGCCATATTGAATTATAGAATTCTAAAAGGCGCAGCTGAGAAGGCCGTGACAAATGAGCTATGGCCTCATAGCTGACGCCGTCATTGCCTGGTGTGGAGCGCTTGTTCACATCGAAGATGGCCGAAGAAAGCTCTTCAATTGTAAAAGGAAGGTCAAGGGCTGGTTCGGACACTCCCGAGTTCGTAGAGCAAGACACACGCACAAGTCGGGGTGAAGGCGTTGATGACGTTGAGAGAAGTCTGCAATATTCCTTGGAGACTCGCGAAAGAATTTCGCCGGCTGCCTCGGTCCTTTTCCTCAAGCCCAACGCGAAGCTCAACTTTCGGTAAAAAGCTACAAGCATCCGGTGGCGCGTGTCTGGGACCTGGAAAACCTGTGGCGAGAAAAAGCGGCCCGCACTGAACTGCAGCAAAGAGGCTATCCTAGACGAGCTCACAGATTTCGCCAACCGGAATCACGCTCATGCCCCTTTGTTGCTCGAAGAATTCTTCACTTACGTCGCGAAAATGGGCGACACAGTGTTTCCATGGGAAAAGATGAGGCCTCTTCTGAGTCGAAGACTGGAACTTGTGATAGAAGAATTTCACGAGGCATCAGCAACGACTGACCCGCCAGCCATGCCCAATGTGGAGGTGTTCGAGTACGAAGAAATGAAATATGGGATCTTCGAGGCCATCAAACGCTTCGACTGTGCGCCGTTCAACATCCAGCGGCTGCGTGAGCTGGTGGTAGATCCCTGGAAACACTACAACCACACCGACATGTTCACGCGTGCCATGGAGAAGAACGTTCTGGTTGTGAGCAGGATGGAGCCAAGGTCCCTCGCGCAGCAAGCCAAGGCATCACTGCCTTCGGCAGTCAATGGAGTCCTGAGTGTCTGAGATGGCGCGATCAACGGCAGTTTCGCTGATTCCATGGCAGAATCGCTCGGAGGGGTGGATTGCAAGCATGGCCGCGGCCAGGAAGAGGGCATCTCCGCCTAAATGTGGTCCGAGCCCAAACGGGGACATCGCCGCCAGTATGGTAATCATCACCGGCGTTCCCTTTTCCCATCGCCGACGTTGCAGGGGCTGATTCCTACGTGTGCATCGCGGTTTTCATGACGTTCCGGTCGCCGCTAATGCTGCGAATGCTGACTTTGTAAACAGTGCTTGCGGTGACCAAGGATAAGAGCAAGAGTGGTCAAGCGGGGAACCTTGAGATGTACACAGACGGCTGATGAGACGCCGAGCATGCCTTGCAACGTGTAGAGCTTCGTCAGTGACGACGTTTCTCCGTGGCCCTTAAACTTCTGATTACCCAGTTTTTTCTGTATATTGAAGTCTAGATATAATAAAATGTATAGTTCAAATAAGCTCGTACTACATGTTCTCTCACATAATCCTTGTAGGTTTGAAAAACAAAATATCGGATTGCTTGGATCGATTGATATCTTGCAAATTATAATTGGG
The DNA here is from genome assembly GCF_048455015.1 of Haemaphysalis longicornis. NCBI lineage: Eukaryota > Metazoa > Arthropoda > Arachnida > Ixodida > Ixodidae > Haemaphysalis > Haemaphysalis longicornis. The sequence goes on from NW_027526295.1 coordinate 251,421,204, forward strand.
GCAAGTTGAAAAGTTCATAGCCGAATGCTTCATTTCACAAACGGCGCCTTTGTTTGCCAAAACCGCGTAATCGGTTATAAATGCAGTGCGCACACTATGGTTAAAAATGCCAACCCTATTGGGCAATGGGAAAGTATGGCAACCGAAACGCATACTAAAGCGGCAGCATTCACGTCCTGTACACAGACACACACTAGCTGCAGTGCACTTTTCCCATTTTAGGATTGTGTTACTGGCATCTTTTCTTATTAATGTCGGCCTGACAAAATGTTCTCACGTAACACTGCACTCTGCCAAGCCTCTAAGAACTATCCCTACTGTAATCCCACGAAGAAAGAAATTTCTCAGTTACTTAAGCCCGCTTACGTGATTTGAAGGCGAAAGCAGACGATACTCATTAGACTATTTGCTGCTACAGCTTATTAGGACCTCTTTATTTTGCCTGTATTTTGGCGGAAATCACTCGATCGCCTTCAGTTCTGCAACACCATCTTTGCATATCTTTATTTAGTTTTTTTTTTCGCATACGGCGCTAATGAAGTCAGTAAACCGGCTGGCACACCCCACGGCTTCCCTAGAATCAGGATTCTAAGCGGCTAGTAGCGCCTTTCTACTCACATAACTTCACGTTCAGGTGTGTCACGCGGAGCACGAGGTCGCGGGTTCGATTCCCGGCCGCGGCAGCCGCTTTTCTGATGGAGGCGAAAAGCAAAAACGCCCGTGTGTACGAGATTTCGGCGCACGATAAAGATCCCCAGGTGGTCAAAATTAATCCGGAGCCCTCCACTACGGCGCGCCTCATCGCCTGCGTTGCGTCGGCGCGTTAAGCCCCACAATCAATCAAATCAAGGTGTGTCACGCGGCACCCACTATTTCACATTTACGTTTCTAATTCATAATTTTGTGAATTTTGTGAACCGAGCACAGTAGCGCCTCAAAGCTCCCGCTTCCTGGCCAATCACCCGGATGGGTGTGTGCAACCAAGTAAAAAAACAACAAGAAATACAAGATTTGTTCCACGGCTGGCAACGTGCGGTGGTACCGTAGATGAACGGCGCTGAATGCACAGTGCAAAACTTCTTCAAACTTTTTCTTCTAAATAGCAGTTCGTTTCGGTACAGTCAAAAATAGCATTGAGTACTTGGAATGACGGGTCGGAAAAAAGACCCAGGCACAAATTGCTGCTGTACGCCCATCAGGTAACGAAAAAAACTTGCCGTAAAGATTTCTTTTTCTCGGCCTGCGCATTGTTTGCTCAGTTGAGCGACGTCACCCGGGTTGTATCGCGGCGGCTTCCATTCGGTTACAGCAATAAACGCACTCAATAGTCACATTAAATAAAACCGCAACAAAAGCAAAGAGTACACTGGAAGGCGTATCTGCTCGACGATTACATCACTCAGTGCCACTCTGTTCTGGCGATAACTACTGATTTCGCTGTGCTTCCAGGCAGGAAGGAAAGAATGAAAGCGTTTATTGGCAGCGTTGCAGGGTCGCTTAAAAAAGAAAAAAAAAATTCCCCGCGCCTTCCCGCGAGGGGAACACGAGTAAATGCAGAGCTTTGGGGCCTCAGTACTGATTGAAGGCAGTGTTGCTTCCATCGCTTCTTCCGTGATGCTGGAATAGCAGACACGAGTAAACGTGGGCACGAGCGTCAACCAAGGAAGGAAGGAGCAACGCAGTGACTGAAACACGAGCGACCGCTAGCCGCTATATTTGCAGCGCGCCCAGTAGAGGGAGAGCAGTACGGGGGGGAGAGCGCGCATGCGCAAGCAGTGCGCGCCCTTCCACGCCCCACCGCGCTGCTATCACGCACCTGTTACGCCGAGACCGCGACGGAGCGAACGGGCTGTCTACGACGCATGCGCGCACCAGCTGCTGTTCAGAGGGAGGAGGGAAGGAGGCGCACCTGCTGCGGACGCGGAACTGTTGACACCGTCCGACGCAGGAAGAGGCGAGGCTAAGAAATGCTCTGCATTTAAAACGTTTCCTTATTTGGCGGAAAACACCTACGCATGATACGCTTTAAAACAGCGGCGTTATGGTGAACCATGTATTGCTGGCGAACAGATATTGCAAAGGTAAACAGATATTGCAAAGAAAACCTCGCACTAAGAAAGTGATATATCAATACACACAGGGAATACATGGTTGCGAAAAAATGAATGTCTATTCCTTTGCCGTACATCTGCCGCTGGTGCAGTCAACCTTAAACCCGTGATCATTCTTTTATTGTTAGCTGTGATGGGTATTGTCCTGGAATATTTTACAACGGACCGTTAAAAAAGGACATAAGTATTATATCCTACACAATTATTTTACACATGTTTATGGGGCGCGCTACGATGTTTTTGTTGGGATGGTATTGCATAGCTTGTGGAAGTGTCGCATTACGGGCTGGAATTCGGCTCTCCTCGGCAAACGAAGTTCATTTTAAGGCGAAAGACTTAAAGGGATACTAAAGGCTGAATGAAATTTTGTTTTAACTGAAAGTTCATACGATTCTTAGCTCTTTCGGTTTTTGTTCGACGAGCAATGGTGCATTATTTGCTGAGGAATAGGCAAACAAATCTGGCCTTTCTCTCACCCGCTTCCCTTTCATTTTTCATGACGGAGCTACTGCGTCACAAACTAGGAGCGAAGCACCGGCGGTACTGGTGCGGTATACAGCGTACACGCTGGCACCGGTAGCTTTTACGTATCCGACGCATGGTGGACTGCGGATCGTTTCCCTGGCCGAGGATTCGACGTCCATGATTTTTCACCTACGAAATGAGAAACGCTTTAAATGCTCGAGCGGCCGGTGTGCCCGCCTACTCCAGATTCCCAGACCACATCCAACCGGCTGCCCACGACGCCTCTTTTGAGACCACAAGCCGTGTCAGGATCGCAGGCGATAATAGAAACTGTAAACGAGACTAGTTTATGTAATACCCGAAAACCAAACAATATACACACAATGAAGTAAGGAACAATGATTAAATGCAGTGAAGAGGTATAGAGAACAATAGCAATCTTGAGTTCAAATAAAAGGGAAAAAATTTTGTCGAAGTGTGAAGGTAAAGGACACACTACATGGTTTTGACTTGAGGGCGTCGGCTTGTCCGGTCCTAGGATCAAATGTCTGGTAGCCTAGAGGTCACGTCTCCTACCACGTGGTAGTTCAGCGCGCTCCAAGCCCACGTCACGGTCGTGGCGAACGCAGTTCTCTAGGCCTTTCACAGTCGCCCAGGTCTTTCGGAGATCGGTGAAAGACGCAGGTCTTTCACCGATGCCCGGCGAGGTGACCTTTTAAATGCAGAGCATTTCTTTAAAGGAGCCATGAAGAGAAAACACAAGTTTGGTTCATTCGAAAGATTGCCTCGTTAGAACCATAACGACACCACTTATAACGCAAACTTCACTCAAATAAGCTACATAATTAGGAAAAAAGGAAATGACCATGCGACCCACCAGCTCATTTTCCGCAACAGAACCTGTGATGTCACTTGGGAATGCTCTGCGATTGGCGGAGGCCGGCAAAAGCAAACGCATGTTAGGCAGGGCTTACAGCTTGCATAGCGAGCTAAATGCCCGTGAAACATACTGCACATTCTTTTTATGACAAAGAACGGTGGAGTAAACGGTTGAAGGTCCGAACGAACTCGCAAGCGTGTGCGCCAATGCGTACGAAACTAGCGCCGGCCAAGCTCGACATCTCGCCGTCGCGCAGACGAATTTTCGGGTTCGAGGCTCTTCGGGGCCAACGAACCGTTCCAGCACGCACAGCCGCGACCTTGCTTCGTATCGTAATCCCTTCAAAGGAGGTTGGCCGTCATATCGCCAACCAGCAAAGGTAAAAATAGAAACGAGGGGAGTAAGGAACAGCAAGAAGCGACGAGATAGTGCCAGTCGTCGCGTAAGTTTCTAATGGTGTTGGCTTGCTGCTGTCGTTACGAGCTCGTTTCCAGTTTACAACCACTGAAAACTTCAGTTTGTTCAGTTACGGCAGGGACCCTTACGTTAGCTCACTCCTGGGACATGCTGGCGCTCGTCCCCGACTTCGTCAAATCGCTCTGACCTTGGGGAAAAAAATGCCGTAAACACCGCGCATTGACGCTCGTATCTTTCTGGTCGAAGCAGAGAGCTCGCGCGAACGGCTTTCCATACACGACACCGGGCAACTGGCATAAGTGATACTGCTACTGAAATTGAACTATTATTAACCGTATTCAAATACGGCACATACGTACCAGTCTATATTCGTCCGTCGCGACGGGGCTGACGAGGCAGCGGTGCCGACGGCTGGGCGTTCGTCTGTTGTGGCTATCGCGGAATGGTCGCTTTCCCGTCCACCGCGTATCCCACAACTCTTGCCGCTCCTGCACTTAGAAGCATTGAGCGTTTTTGTGGTGTGAGGTTGTTAAATGCAAGCCCGAGCTCCTAGGCGAGAGTTTTGTTCTCCGGATTTTCTTCCTCCATGGGGTGCACTAGGTTTTACTAGTATTTTCAAAATGGCCGCCGTCTCGATCGACTCCCGCGTGTGGGTGCTATATGGAGTCGACATACTAAGTATCTGTTTCATGGACCGGCTCTATGACGCCATTGTACACGTCACGGAATGTTCAATTTTAGCGGGAGATTTAAAATTTTGGCTTAAATTGCCTTATTTCTCAGTGAATAAAGCATCATTTGCTTCCGGGAAAGCGCTTGGGGTACTATGAAACACCTAATCTCTCGAATAAAACAAACTTTTGTTTTCTCTTCATGGCTCCTTTAACTCACGATGTTATGCGTCCGTAACTCGGCGTCCTCACCACGGCAGCTGCGCCCTCTCCCCCACTCCTCATCGCCCTCAACACGCTTGCAACAACAGGTGCAGCGCGCGCTCCGGCGTTTGAAGCACCGTAGCAACAGCAGGTGCGGGCGCGTCATGGCGTGACGGTGGCGTGATAGCGCGCTCTCTCTCGGCCTCCTCTCCCTCTACTGCGTTCGTTGGGAATATAAACCCGGGTGTCGGCGCGTACGCCGCACTCCAGTTCTGCTTCGCTCTCTTCTCGTCGCGGTTGCCGCAGTTGCTAAGCGATGGAAGCAAGACCTTCACCTAGTACCGCGACAGCTACCACAACCATTACAACACCCATCGCTACCGCCACGCGCGTAACGCCGCTAATGCTCTGCATTTACTCGTGCCCCTCCCGCGGGGGCATGTCGGGGTCCCTTTTTTGCGGAGGAGACATCGTGGAGGTTGCGATTGTGGAGGACCATTTGGGACACAGCACGCGTCCGGTCGCCAGACGGCTGTGCGTCCCGGTCACGCTCCGCCATCCGACCCAACCTCCGTGTTCTTTTCAAGGGGATCGCTTCTGCCACCGGCCGCTGTTCCTGGCTGCTTCCGATTGGCCGGCGGCCGGCGCGAGCTCGTTCCGTGGTCTCGAGTGCTCAGCCGCGCAGCCAGGTGAGCGACCTTGGCGCCGCGTACCTTGCGTATTCTTCTTTGTCGTCGTCTCCTTTTGGCGTTTCTCGTTGTGGTGGTGCTTCTTCCCATACGATTCCTTCCCATGACAACCGTTTAGACTATGAAGCGCAACGTCCCAGGGTCCCGGCTGTCGCCGTTCAGACAGGCGCCTTCACTGCACCTCGTTAACCTACAAACCAAGTGATTGCTACCGATTTCAATTCATGTATTTTCCTGTGCTTACCTGTTGTAACAGTATACATTCTTCTTTCTGTACCCAACTGTTCTTTTATTTCGTGCCTGTTTCTTTTTTTAGTATTATGTAAAAAACGCGTGCAACCGGGATTGTTGCGTGCTTTATGTTATTGCAGACTGCTGATTGTTTGTTTCACTTTTTTTTTCCTTTTTGTCTTCTCCTTTCTTTTGTCGGTGTGTTTATTGTACGCTCTACACTATTGAAAAATTGAACATGTTATATTGTATTTCATGTTGGGGGGGGGGGGGGGGGGGACGGGAGCAAGTCAAGCTGATTCACGGCCGGGTTGTTGGAGTGGAGGCATGCGCGCGCGCGTTGGTATCAACACAGCGCGCGCCGCCGGTCTGGCCCACCCGTGGATGATTGTACAGCTTTTTTTCCTTGCCTCCCCCATCTCGAAGGATGGAAAATAAAGGAAATATTATTAATTTACCCCGTTCTAATGCTCCAGGTCGGGTGCCTCGGTGCCAGCGCTGCCGTACGGCGGAGACACGCATAACTCGAAGCACCGTACTACAATGTATATAGAATCACGTTGCCCTACTCCACGTGCGTTCCAAGCGGAACTTGGAACCTATCATGTGGAACCTTTCGTTACTGTAGCCATTTGAGTTCTTAAAATTCCGCAAAGAGATATAACGGCGCGGGCAGCAGCAGGTGACGATTTTCTGTGGTTGATGTATATTTAATTTGATATCGCAAAAAACAAGCATGCATGACTTTTTATATAAAGGAACAGTGCCAATACCCCTTATGAATTGATTTTATGCCACACATTTGCGTAATGTTTGGTTCTTGCTCAACAATGTTGACAAGTACGAAGATTTCCACTGGACGTAGACGATTAGATTTGGCTGTGGGTATAAAATACTATTGTGCAGATTCAGTTTCCTTTGGCCGGGTGGCTGAATCAAAAGACAAAGCGTGCATCCAACAGATTTTCCCTGGTTACGGTTTACTTCAGGTAGGCTGCCAGAAGACGCCAAAAACATCCAGTGGCAAAAAAGTCACGCCATATCCACGGAATGAATGATGATAAGTGGGGCGAAGCTAGAGAGGGGGAGATCATCGGTAACCGTAACTCTCCCGTGAAAGTTCGCCCATTACATCATTAAGAAAGACGTAAGACTGTGTGCGTACATTGTACAAATCAACTTTTATTTTCGGAGTCAATGCTCCTAGGCCCAGACCTGGTGAAAGACCCCGCGCCATCGAGGACTACCCCGCACCTCCACCACAATTTGTCACGTAGGATGGGACACAACGGTAAAGAAAGAACTTTTATTTAGGGCGAATTTGTGCCCGAACAAGACGAGAGGAAACGAGCAAAGGTCCTTGCGTCTCGTTCGATCTTCGAGAACGACTGCCTGCATTCGTGGCGTGATCTCTTGCGTGGTCTCCCCCTCGCAGTGCACGTGCGCTTGCGCCTCCTTTGGCGAACACAGACAAGCTCGCGCTCCCGGTGCCGAGTTTGCGCTGCCGGTTGCAGCCGGTTCTTGCGCGTGCAACGCGGCCCACTTTGCGACATCTCCGAAAGCATGCGGCGGTCACGTACCACAAGACACAAGGGATGGACAGACCCATTATTTAAGGAGCTTCGCCCCTAAAAGCGTGGCGAATTCTTCCCACAGTTGACAGATTATTTCACTGGGGAGTAACATAGAACTCTTTCTGTCCTAACTGCGGTGAACAAGAATCCACGGCACACAGATTCTCAAGTTTCACTGTTACGCGTTGCTTTTGGCGCATCATACACCGTCACTTCAAGTTTGGGGCTTCCAACGTATCAGCTGAGAGAACAGTGCCCTGGTACTCCGCTAGGTAAACTATTGGTAGCAATTGGCGATTATGTACTATGGCGTAATCGCTGCAGGGCTGTTGCACAGAATCGCAGGCTACGTATGCAGTTGCCCTTGCTTTCCTTTTTCAGACAACACCTCGTGACCTTTCTGGAAAGCGAGTTGGCTCTGTTGGGTGACGAAGAGTTTCTGCGACATTGGTCTACCCGGTTTATTGAGGTGTCGAACAAAAGGGTTGTTATTCGTGCCAGTTTTCCACACCTGTGTCCTTAGGGATTTTCGTTGTAACAAGTGATTTTGGTGATAGAATTGGGTGTTATTGCGCTACAGTATTCGTTGTGACATTAAAACCAACCCTGTTCTGTATATTGCTGAATTCTTGAAGCGAATGTGTTTGTATCCTTGTTTCCCTCGCATGTTAATCTTTTGGCTGTATGCAACTCTAAATTATTTGTATGTTGATCTTTTGTCTACAATCAACTTGAAGCTGTTTGTGCGTTTCTGTAAGGTTCTGTAACTGGCAGCCTTAGAGCTATTTTAGTGTTGTAGCAACAGGCGCTCCACTTGTTTAATTGTGTCTGGTTGTTTCGTTTTATCATTGATACCAGAATTTTTTGATAATAAATTTATCCTTTCAAGACAGAGAGACAGACACATACAGACAGACCAAAATTACTGCGTTTAAGTATCCCAAGAAAGACTCGCGTTTAAAAAGACTGTCATCTTTAAAAAGACTGTCGTCTTTAAAAAAAATTTGGTTGATGCGATTGACTTACGAGGTGAGTGACCTGATTCGGCGATTGTGTAACCGGCCAAGACGAGGAGATGATGATGACGGCTCTGTGACGGCTCTGGGCGCGCCGCCGACCTTCTTCCGGACGACGAGTACGTGCACGCCTCATCCCTCGCAATCTGCAAGGCCAAATGGGCATTCAGCAGAAAGCTCCCTTTTTCTTGGGTTGTAGGCGTTGAGAACTGGGCAGAGCCTGGTGCGACGGCATACGATGTATAGGATGTTTCTACTCCTCCGCCGCTGCTTTTGTCTACTTGACAATAAAAATGTTCTGACCTCCCACCCAACAGCGAGCTGTTACTTCTTTAACTCTACAGCGCGTGAAAATTCGCGTGAGATGCGCGAAATGCACGAAAGGGCTGAGAGGGTTGCTCGAGAAGAGGGTTGATTTTAGTCACGCTTGCCTGTTACGTTTTCTTACCAACAGCATTCCCGTAATCGCAACAAGACGCCAAAATATTTTTTTAAAAAAACCACACCGCTGCATTCCCGGTTTATCAAACTCTTTGCCTGGACAGCTGGCTTCCCGCCTTGGCTAGTTTTGTTTGCGTGCTCATAGCGACTGTCTACCTACCATGTCCCTTAGCTCTGGGGCTGCGAATACAAATATTCTTCCATCGGGCCAGCGTATGAGCTATCGATTTTCTAAATCCGCTCCCAGGTGTAAACCACCTGAGGGCTTCCGAGAGCAACTCATCACCACCGTAGAGAAGACGTTCCAGATACAACAAGAGCAATCCCAGCAGGTCTACGTGGAACTCCTGCAGTCCATCATGAAGAAAGACTTGGTACATATGCGTGCTCGCGAGAACGCTCTCGCAAAGGGGACTCTGTGTGTGCTTTCGTCGAAATACGCTTGCTCCTCTTTCATTTTAACCTTCCTTTCCTCCCTCTTCGCCGTGCCATTGCGACTACTTTTATTTCCCTCTCGCTGTCGGCGTCGTGCGTTCTGCTGTGGTTGGCTGCAGTTACGTTTTTAAAGAAATTGTTTCGCTTTATTTCTCTTTATACTGAACAGAGAAAAATACACGCTGCGGCGGGTAAAAATGCCACTTTGTCAAGGAACATTCGCATGCAAAATGAAGCTGGGGAACGGGCTTTTCCACACAGGGACTCGTGTTGCTGAAGGTAAGAACCACTGCAGGGATGTAAACATTGAGCGAAAGCGCAGATCTGCATATACAAAACCGAATGTGTGTTTGCACACACGCCCCGAGGCACCCGTGAATAGATAAACAACTCCCAAGAACGAATTTACCGGCCTGGAAGCTTGTGTGTGTTCTTTGTTGAGATGCATTTCTTTTTTGCGCCCACTACTAACGTGACTCAAAGCCATTCAGCGTATGCTCACGTATACGCACGGCTAGAACATCGTGGAGAAAAGCGCCGGACAAATGTTTGTGTGGACAACAGACCCAACGGATTGGGGTCAACGGTGGGTGAACTGCTTATAGGGGGCGGAAGGAACACTGTCGAATCAAGTGCACTGGAAGTGTCCCTAGGTTCTGTGCTTCGTACCCAGCAACTTTTGTTGTTACTGTTTTTGTGTCTATGCCACACGGGCTCCTGTCTTGACTTGCAAATAACGGTCTTCCGCGTGGGAGAGGGCCCCTGCATGGAACTTGACCAGGTAGTCCGGTCTGCTTTGCTCAAAGGCAAAAGGCAAGCAGTCGGTCCTCTTTTGTTCGTATACACCGGCCAGTCCTGCTGCGCTTCATGGTTATCTCTGCTGCGCTGAAATCATTGTAATTTCGCCTGTCTATTCCTGATGAAAAAGAAAAGCAACTCACTGCAAGTGTTATCACAGCTATAATCGTAATTTTGTAGCAGACGATGAAGTTTGTCTTAGAAAGTAAGGTTCTGTATTGTAGTGCATGCATGTGGAGGAATTGTTCACAGAACGCGCATTCTGTAGAAGGTGTCGCTGCCCTTGGGCAAGTGGTTAAATACGCTCTCTTTTCACCCTCATCAAAGCCCTCTCTATTATGATGGTGTGGAATTTCGCCTTCTTTGAAGGAAAAATACATCGAATTTTACTAAGCTTGCATTTCTCATTTCTGGAACGCCGATGCATGTTCAATACGCCCCATGCCGCTAATACCCGTACCGGCTGCTTTCCCTTCTCTCACTCGACCTAGTGTATCCCTGCCCAAATCAAAACTCTCTCTCTCTCAGTGTATATGTGTTTTATAATAGAAAATAAGATAAATAAGTTATTTCTAACTAGTTTGCCTCTTTTCTGGCATGTTCGTTTTCTCGCAGGCCAGTATTTGACACCTGCCGATTAGCTGGAACAGGGGGCACGCTCAGATATATTCGTGTGTGGGCACCAGGGGCCGGTAAGTAGAACAGCGTTGCCCAGGGCTTCTGGTGTGAAACCGCTTCAGTTTTCTCTGAGTAGAGTGCATAAAATCTCATCGCTCCATTCAACGCCGAGTAGCCAAAAAACAAATCACCCCCTTTTCAGACACAGCAAAAGGTTTGTTGATGCAAAGTGCGAAATTAAAAAAAAAAACCGTAGTATATTTCATACATTCTAGGAAATTTTTCAGCTGCTTTGTACTTATCCCTAAGCCGGGCAAGCCTCCCCATATCGACAATTTACGCCCGATCTCACTCACATCTTGCGTAGGCAAAATCCTTGAGCATGTACTGCTCAACCGGTGGCAATCATACCTGGAAAGCGAGGAGCTATATCCGAACACGATCCTTGGCTTCCGAGCAAAGCTAAGCACCCAAGACGCCATGCTGCTACTCAAACATGAAGTAATAGACCAGACAACTCACTCCCTTGACAATAGAGCGGTTCTGGGCCTAGATCTACACAGTGCATTCGACCGAATCCATCACTCGGCCATTCTCAAGCAAGTATCCCGCCTCAATATGGGACAGAGAACCTTTACATACATCAAAGACTTCCTAACCGACCGATCGACAACGATCAATGTTGGGGACATACAACTCCCCACAAAATCACTGGGCAGCACTGGGACGCCGCAGGGGTCGGTGATATCTCCCATGCTATTCAACTTGGTAATGTTCGATGTGGCCAACAAGCTCGCCAACCTTCCGGACGTCAAGCACACCATCTACGCTGACGACATTACCCTGTGGATGACGGGAGGCAGCGACGGCCACATTGAGACCACGTTACAGCAAGCGATCGAGGTAATAGAGGACCAACTGCAGGGAACAGGACTAATCTGCTCTCCTACAAAGTCGGAGCTGCTCATCCTACCACCTCGTGGAAGACGCACAAGTACCTCTACCACCCCAAGCATCACCCTTCGGACGAAGGACGGAATTACAATCCCGCACGTCAAAACCCTGCGTGTCCTTGGCCTCCACCTAGACGCGCTCAGGCAAAATGGTCTCACCATCAGCAAGCTGGACGCTAAGGTGTCTGCAGCTACCCGACTCATCCGAAGAGTTTCAAACCGCCACGCGGGCATGAAAGAGACGAGCCTCCTCCGACTTGTACAATCTTTCGCGATAAGCCACATTGCCTACGTCGCGGCATTCCATAATTGGAAAGCAGCCGAACGACAGAAGATTGATGCCATCATCCGCAGGACATACAAGGCAGCACTTGGACTATACGTGCACACCAATACGGACAGGCTTTTCGAACTTGGCGTCCACAACACGCTGGACGAAATAGCTGAGGCCCAACGTACGGCGCAGCTTGAAAGATTGTCACAAACAAGAACGGGATGCTACATCCTACGACGACTCGGCCTCCGAAGACAGGAGATGCAGGACAACAAGGTCCCAACATCGCTCCCACAAGATCTGCTGCACAGCCTCCACGTGCCTCCAGTTCCCCGGCACATGAACCCAGAACACAACCAGGAAAGGAGGCTCGCAAGAGCAAAGACACTCACAGCAACGCACGCCACGGATAAGGGCGCTTTCTACGTCGATGTAGCCCAATACCCGGACCGACCAAACGCGTACGTCGCAGTTGTAATAGCCGCCGTCTCTGGTGACGTATACACTGCGAGCAGCATGAAAGCCAGAAGCGCACACCACGCCGAAGAAATGGCCATTGCACTTGCAATCACCAATCCAAGATGCGCCACTGTGCTTAGTGACTCGAAGACGGCGATCATGCATTACGCTACAAACTGTGTCTCCCCCAGTGTTGTGAGGGTGTGCGGGGCCCTACCCCCCAGAACGACACCAGTGACTTTAAGATGGTTTCCGGCACACGTGGGTCCACTGGACTCACGCGGTGGACACGGCAACCGCAATGAGGAGGCGGACCGGGCAGCGCACGCGCTCACCAGCCGCGGCGCTCCTGAGAGTCCAAGCCCCCGATTTGCGACGCAAGTGCCCGAAGAAACGGAGCCACTCACTGCATATAGAGACATTCTCGAGTGGTACCGCATCAATCGCCGAACTTTCCCACCACCACACCCTAACCTAACTAGACAAGAAGCAGTGATTTATAGACAATTACAGACTTGTTCATTAATGACTCCAGTGGTAGCCAAACACATCTGCCCAGAGGTGTATGTTAGTGATATGTGTACACTATGCAACAGAGAGAGAGCCACCATGGCCCATATCCTATGGGATTGTGAAAATCACCCGCAAGAAGCCAGAAACACTACAATTCCGCCAAGATTCATGGACGCCATGAAGAATGGAAACTACGAAGACCAACTCCAGGCTGTCCAGCTGGTGATGGCTGGCCTCGAACGCCAACGGCCTGCAAGCGCCGCCTCCACGGAGATTGTGTGAGCAGGCCTGGCAGGGGCTCAGCTATTGCGACGTACTAGCCGCGTCTTCACAGCAGGCTCTAATAAAGGTTGTTTCTCTCTCTCTCAGCTGCTTTTATCACTGCATCTTACTCGTGTGGTTGTACACGACATTTATGACGTGTCACATTACATAAAATGCATTCGCACGGCAGACAGGTGTGTGCGTATAGACGGTAAGTACTCAACTTAGTTACTGATTTCATAGGATTACAGGGCAGCGTATCAGAGCCCCTTTTATATGATATCGACATTGATGAGATTTTTAGCAATCACAAACTGGTTAGGTATCTGGTTAGGTATCATACATATGTGCAGAAAAAAGCTCACAACTGCTCCCTGGACCAGACCCTAGAGGATATGATTAAAACATGCAGTGTAATATTCCTCATAACGCACCTATCAGGTCTTATTCGAGCCTCATCACGAACAGCTATTATAAGCTGAAGCATATGAATAAACGCCTTAGAAACTAAAGTACTAGGTGTTTGTATAAAAATTACGTCACGCTGACACATCATTGCGTATGATGTGCAGCAAATTCTATTGGTTCTTTTCAATGGTTCAATGGTTCATCCTTTCAAGTATGTTCCGGGAAAAACTGATTGATTGATTGATTGATTGATTGATTGATTGATTGATTGATTGATTGATTGATTGATTGATTGATTGATTGATTAATTGATTGGTGGATGGATGGATGGATGGATGGATGGATGGATGGATGGATGGATGGATGGATGGATGGATGGATGGATGGATGGATGGATGGATGGATGGACGGACGGACGGACGGACGGACGGACTGACTGACTGACTGACTGACTGACTGACTGACTGACTGACGGACGTACGGACGGACGGACGGACGGACGGACGGATGGATGGATGGATGGATGGATGGATGGATGGATGGATGGATGGATGGATGGATGGATGGATGGATGGATGGATGGATGGATGGATACACAGCATATTTAATAGCTATTTTTGCATTGGGTATTTCAGACGTGTTTAGATCCGGCTGTAATATTTTGCTGGCATTTCTTCCGCTTTACCATTGTGCCGCCCCTCGAAGCCTGGAGGCTTGGACCAGGTGATGATGGACGCGTTCGCAGATCCTCTTGGAGAACGGGGACAGCGTGCACAAGTTCCTCGCCCTACCCCGCCTGGAGGAGCTCTACAGCCCCGTAAGCGAGGTGGCAGTCTCGTACCGCCATCCGCAATCCATGTCCAATTTCATGCCGGGGGCAGGCTGTCTGCGGGAAGTGCAGGGGCGGAAAGGCGGTGGGATGCGGACAAAGTAAGTGCAGGGTTGGTCCCGCCTATGAAGAATGGTCTTATTTCCATAATGCAGACCATGCTTAACGTTGCTATTTGGTGGTGTTTCGTCGATTATATACTTTCTTCGCTCTGGGGTACCCGTCTAGCACACACGCACCCAAGTCGCTACTCAACCACAGCCTGCCGCCTGTGCAGACAACACGCCACCCTTTCTCAGATCATATGGGCATGCTGCAGGATCCGGTTCCGCTCATCACGTCTGGCGATCACTGTGAGCCTGCGCTCTAAAGGCACGATCTGGACCTTCATATCCGGTTAATCTATAGGGCTGTGGAGAAGGCCGCTGAGTGGAGGAACCCACCCGCTACAAGTGCGGCCTGAAAGCATCGACCAGACTAAAGCTTCGTCTCTTTCACTCTCAAGGAAGAATGCTTATGGGATTGTTACCGACAAGAAACTAACATCCGCTTGAATGGACCTCTCTCCTTAAATGTCCTGTCGTTCGCAAAGTGCTTCAGTGTAGGCTGTGTGTACTTTCTCATAAAGGAGGAAGTGCAAGACATGAAACCTCTTACTGGTACTTTGTCATGCTGACATAGCCTTAACATTCTATATGATAGTGGTTGATGCAATTTAATTTAAATAATTCAATTTATGCCGTCACAAACTTCAGTTTCAACCCCACTGTGAAACCGTCACTGCATACGCACAATAGAATAAACTTCATTCTTGGCTCTGCAACGGGAAAAGCATGAGACCAGTGTAACAAGCACAACAACGAAATCCAGGCGTGTACCCACTTGGCATGGTGGACCGGCGTCATGCGGATTAAAAAAACTTTTTTTTTGTCCTCATCATGGTTTCTTTTCCCTCATCCACCCTCACCTTTCCTTCACTGCCTTCCGGTTTCTCCGCAGAAACACGGCCCAAGCAATACATTTCGCTCCCTGGTCAAAGAACTACGTGAGGTAAGCATCGTCTGTAACATGTACAAAAACTCGAACTCGCCCCATTATTTCCTTTCAAACAAAGCTGCTCACTATGGAGACGATTCATGGTGGCACAAAACAGTTCTGCGTTCAACTATCAAAACTAAAACCTAACGGAAACAACCTGAAGAATGTTTGGCGGTGCAAAAAAATGCAGCGTCTTTGCGAGTACTCGGACAGTGTTGCGAAGCGTAAAATTGGAAAACACACCTGTCGGGTCAATTCAAGGCTCCGACCACAGAAATTTGTTTTATTCAGTAATGCTGTGTCACGAAATTACTTTTGTGCCTTGATGTCATTTATCTTTGTAAAGCCCGCGTCATTTCTCGTCCCTTTTGCATCGTAATTTCTCTTTGAAGGTAAACCTCTTTTCTTCATTTGCCTCCTTTTTTAACTTGTTTTCTTCTCACATGTCAACTAAAGTATGAAAAAAGAAATTTCTCACTCGTAACGAACACTTCACCCCTAACGCTTCTCGGCAAGCCCGAAAAACCGTCGTGGCCACGTGCATATTCGGTTATATACATAATTTTAGAAATGTAACAAAAGACACACGAACCTGTGTTTGTTTTTTGCTTTTATTCCACTATATGGTAAATGTTTTTCTTCCTGGAGAAGTACCGTCGTAGAAAAAGTATGTAATCACGCCTTTTCTATGCTCATCTGCCGCCCTCGCTTCCTTCTATTCAGTGATTCGGCTGCTGTTTAGACGTGTCTTTACAAATTTAGTGGCAGCTGTTTACGGCACGCAGAAGTTTTGGTGCTATCTTTATTTTTGCTTTACAAAGGCAGTGTTTTATGAACTTCAAGGCCTGTATGTTTTGAAGACAAGAGCCCTTCAGGACAGCGGCAGTGATAAGGGGTTAAATCGCGTGCACAGGAAGGCGAAAGTGCGCGCCTACTGAACAGGGAACGCAGAAACACCGCGAGAAGAGAAAAAACTCAAAATCAAGGAGTGGATAAGGAGGGGATACAGAAGAAGTGAATTTGGCGACGCGAGGGATTTTGAAGACAGGAAAAACATCAAGGGGGAGAAATTTTCAATGCCATCCCCTCCAGCTCCGCTGCGCCGCTCCTCTTGAACGCGCCACTGAAAAACATCTCGGGCCGCTCAGAAGTGCTATCATCAGCTACTTCAGCCTGTATTTTATGCAGGCGAAGTTTCTGGGGTCCTCTTGCTAGCGGTCCTGTTTCTTTATTTTTCCGTAGTTCTTGCTTGAAGAAAACAACTACAGAAAACTCCTTATACGGACGTGCCAGCTGGCGCGTCGGTAGGAATATTTCCAGCCCTCCAAGGTCATTATGTCCTTGTTTTTGGGACAGTGTTTAGCGTTTACAGTCTATTTTTTTATTGTGATTTACTTCTACCTGGCTTAATTTGTGCCGTCGGCAGTAGGTGTACGGTATCGTGTCTAGCATGAGTTCCAATTAAGCAAGGCTAGCTTTCTCTTCCCTTGTCAAAATGCCAAGCCAGCTTTTCTACCCCGGTGGAGTTGCCGTTCATATTTTAACTTTCGGGACTAATATTACTGTTTTCAAGCTCTAGCGAGTGTTTATGAAGTAAGTGTTTCGAGTGCAGGTATTTTTCGCGGAGCCCAGCGCACAGAGCACAAAGATCACAACTGAAAATTTCACACGGAAATACGAGCCACGTAGAACACCGTATCATGGCCGGTGCCTACCGGTCGGCCTACTGCCGCCAAAAGTTCCGCAATCTCTACTCCACTGTCATGCGCCGCATGTCCACGGCACGTTATCGACCTCTTCCTTCTGCAAAAAGCTGGAGTTAAAAGTCAAACGCCAAACCCTTACGTAATGCAGCTTACCTCGTAGCCAAGGCAAAAGCTAAACATCAACTCTATTCTGCGCTTCCTTTCATTGTGCAGTAAACTGCTGGCCCCTCCACTCCTCCACCACTTCCCCAGAAGAAAAAAAAAATGTTACTCAACTCCACGGGCAGCTACACATTGTCGGAACGGGGCTACTCCAGCAAAGCCAATGCTTGTCCGCACACGCAGGACCCCACTCTCCACACGGCACTGAACACGGAGGCCTCGGCGGCCCTGCTCGGTTCCGAGTCGACGTTCTCGCACCCGTTCAACGAACTGCTCATCTGGGCGGTGCTGATGAAGCGCCAGCGCATGGCCATCTTCATGTGGCAGAACGGCGAAGAAGCCATCGTCAAGGCCCTGGCCGCCTCTACTAGGCCATGGAGCACGAGGCCGCCCAGAACGACCTGGAGGCGGACGCCTCGGACGAGCTCCGGCAGAACGCACGGTGAGAGGCCCCGGACGAGAACTCCCAACGCCGCTGGGGCGTAAACGCTGAGAGAGAGAGAGAACAAACTTTATTTCCGCAGGACCTAAGTCCAGGTCCTAATTTCAAAGTTCAATTCACCGGATCCACGTAGTACTCCAGAATGTCCGTGCGGATCCGGTGCACGTGTTTGTAGAGAGCTTCCTGGGCAGCCTGGATGTTTACTGTCGGCGGGGGAGACAACCAGAGCTCCCAGGAGGTGATGGAGGCGAGGGATGGGTCAAGTGATGGCGGGGTGCAGTCCCAATAAGAATGAGGGATGGATGGGTAGGAAGAACAGGTGGGACAGGAAGGATGACCAGGGCGCCGATAGATGCGGTGAAGAATGTGATGGGAGGGGAGTGAAGAGGTTTGAGCTTGCCGAATGAGGCACGCAGCCGCACGAGTTAGACGGGAACTGGGGGGTGGGTACAGGGTACGTGATAGGCGTTGGGCATGTAATTGGTAACGGCGGGAAGCGCGGTGTTGAATACGAACAGTCGGCGGGTGGTACAAGGTTGGCCAGGACATGGGCGGACCCGGGAAAGGTACTCGGGTGAGCGCGTTTGGTAAACGCTGAGATTTTAACTCTTGCTCAGTCACTGTGCAAGTCACTGTCGTTGAACTAAAATAACGGCAGTTTGCTTTTTTTTTCGCGGTAATACCGCAGTCAGTGGAATTCAAGCCCTCACTCAAAAGAGTAGCTTATCGACGTCGACCCGAAGCTCCGCGCTTGCGCATAAGCTGTATTTACATTGGCAATGAAACTTTCCAAAGCACAAATTTCAGCCTTGAATGTATGTGCTTGCGCGGATGTTCGATAATGTCGATAAGCTTCTTCGCAAGTATCCCCGCGCTGTCAGGAGAGATCAAGATGACACAGCTCCCACGACGAACCTTGTCTACCACATTCCTCCCGGTCATGTTTACACTTTTCTGGGCGCCCCAGACAAACCAGCCTATAATTTCGTCGGTATAGGACTGAGCCGGTGCAGCCGGTAAAAACGCATTATGCAGTAAAGTTGGCACTGTACTCTTGGAAGCCACACTTGCAGTATTCAAAGCCTATAAGCATCTCGCACCATATAGCTTGCTTTTGTACAATTATCGAAACAGCCTGAGTTGTCATCCTTTTCTTCGGTTAAACAAAATTGCATTTAATGTTAAAATTAATTATTCTGCCGACATTTCATGGCGTTAGCATTCTTTCTGTAACTTGTAGGGAAGCGAGAGCATAATTTTCTTGACTACAAATTTAAAGAGCCTGGAATGTGGCTAGTTGGTTTTTGAATCGAAACATTGCTGGCGCTGAGCTGGACGAAGGACGAAGGATTACACAAACGAGTGAAGCCCGCACTACCAAATGGTTTTTTAATCACAACAACGTAGATTATAAGGAAACATTCAGATGACATGACAAGAGGGGGTAATCATTCTCGATGAAAATATATACAATGTTCGTCATTGCGCATGCGTGGCCTACGCACTGTCGAGTAATGCCATTTCCGTTGTTAATGCAATCAATGGCGAACTGACACAGTTTTTTTCTTTCCGAATGGCAAAGGCTTCCAATATCTCGCGGGTGAAAGCGTGTCAGTGGATATAAAGAGGATAGTAGTGCGTTCAAATTGCGTGGGAACCAATTGCTTGGGCAGTGGGCAGCAAAGTGCCCTTGTGCTGAAACTTGCTTGCACAGGTTGTTATGTTCTCTAAGCCTTTCATTACCGATTCGTCCAGATTGTGCTATACTCTTGCACGACATAGGTATACTGTAAACAATCCCGTAGCAGCAGGCGACAAACTTGTTCGGGCGCTTAACGCCGCATTCTGTTTGTTTGGCGTCTCTATTTTCATTAGTCATCTTGCACAGCACTTCAGTTTCTTCGGTTCCAAAAAAACCACCGGGACGTCATGCCTCGTGCCAACCTTCATGAACTTGCGTGAAACTTTGTGATTGCACTGCAGAACGACGGGCATCTTCTTTGGTATTTGGCTATCTTTTACTTTGTTAATCCCTTTTACCAAGGTGCAGAAAAAGTGTTTTAAATCCGTGATAAAACAGATAAACAAAGAAAAAGATAATAATGAGAATAACAATAATATAATTAAAAGACGCATTTATTTGTTATTTGCTGAAATTGAACACTTACGCCACGCACCGGGCAGCAGCAGCTTGATTCTTCATCCCATCTCAGGAACAAGAAATAACTTAATTTACCAACTCAGAAACGTTATTCTCCCCAACTCTGAGTTTACCTTGTTGACGAATACGCTTCCGCATTGTGGTTTAATACCGTTTAAACTAAAATACAAGAAGTGCTATCCCCTTATCTTCAATATTCTAAAAAGACCCTGTGATAGAAAACTGCGGCACGAATTTTGCCGTAGAACGTAACCGCCGTGCAGTACCAAAGGCGAACGTTCGCATCAACCAATTTTAGATAAATTCAGCAGGACTATATAAATGGCCGAAAATAGATTTCCGGCATAGAGCGCACGGCCCGTAGCCGGCAGCGACGGCTCAGGGATCCATCATCACACATGGTGCTGCGTCTTTCCCCGCAGCGGAGAACAAAAATTTAAAATTTTGAAGATAGGTACCTGCAAAAAGGGGCGACGCTTCCACGCATGCGCAAGAGTTTAAATAAAAGTTCAAAGGTGCGCCAAGAATTATAATGGCAGCGACAGACCCACGGAAGATAGTGTTGTGCAGACAAGAAACTGTGCAGATTGGGGGAACTACAATAGGCATGCGGGAGAACGGTTGACGCAGCTGGATCCTATTAGTGACGCCAGAGTTGACAGAACAGGGGAGAATTCTACACCACTCTGTTTAGGACGTACCGTCAAATAGTTCGGGAAGGTCGTACCTTGTGTCACGCGTTACAACGCAGTATCGCGCATTACGACGTTGTAGTGGACCCTTAGAGGCTAGTATTCTTACTGTAACAATAATAAAAAAAACTGAAAAAACTACTACTCCGGAAAATATAGCAAAGCTGATGCTTGCGCGAAACGAGTCACCCGCCTAATCAGCAGGGGTCCGTGTCTTTTTCGCACACGATGCTCCTTGAAGAACGCCTACGCTATTTGATTTGACGTCATGTGCAGTTATATACTTCGTCGCTGTTTTAAACTACCAGCAACAAAAAACAAGTTTGCTAACACGCTTATCCCGTTAAAAAATTCTTCAACCGACTTTACAAGTAATTCTGAAAGCTGGAAATTAACAAAAAATGTCGGACAAACTTTGGAGAACAAATGTTGCGATATCGAATAACAACGTTATCAAATCAGTTTCATTGTATCTCTACTGCTCCTTTCAAACATTTACACAATTATTTTGTACTGAAGACTTCAGATTTTTTTCGATTTCTTTCACGTTGGCGTGATTCTATGTTTATTTCGAGAATTATATTTATTGTTTCTTCCTGCATTGATCACACAGTTTCATTGTATCTACTTTACAGGTCTTGTATTCTTGTTGTTGTTTTGCTAATGCTGCTGTTCATCTTATATAGTGCCTCTTGTGGCATTGCGAACCTAATTCCAGCCAATCTGGTATACAGTTTTATCCCTGTTTTTTTTGTCGTGTGATGTATTTACTTTGTGCAAGAAAAATAAATTTCATTCAATATATATACAAACTGTGCGTGCGCAAATGCATTTACACGCTGTCCTGTGTCCTAATGTAGTACCAATTACTCATGTCATACTACTCTCAAGTTGTCACAGCGTCAACTCAGACTTTTGTCCCACTTGCTTTCTTGCTTTTAATAATCTGAGTGCTGGCATGTCTTCACCATCAAACCTTCAATTTCTTAATGACCCTAAGAACATCGCCCGCCCTAGTACAGAATAAAAAGAAATACAGAATCAGGAAGCCCTCGTTACTTTTTGTTCCACTCGTTTCCGGGAGAAGTGGCGATGGTGGGACAACAACGGAGACGTTTGTTTACCAGGCTCGGTTGCAAATGGGCGGACAAAGTGTACGGGATACGCGACGAGAATTCCTCTTCACCACTTTGTCCTCCCGAGATGTACACACTGCGTTTTTTTTTCTTGCCTTTGTGGGTGTTGTTTACCGTGGCTTGGACGTCTGCAGACGTACAGTCCACAGTTTGAATGGGGTACAACAGCGCTCACCAGGACATGGGCTTTGTCGGGAGCCTTCCGGGTTTATCACTGCACACTGTTCTTGGTACGGTGTGTTGCGACTGTGCTTCCTACAAAGTCACGCGTCGTAGTAGCGTTACTAAAAAGCTTCCAAGTTGCGAGTGTTGTCTCCGTTTCGGTGTCGAGTAGCCAGAAGCATATTTCATTACAACTGTTTATTCCATGACGAGATAACCGGCGCTATGACGTTACAGCGAACAAGTTTAC
The DNA here is from genome assembly GCF_048455015.1 of Haemaphysalis longicornis. Taxonomy (NCBI): domain Eukaryota; kingdom Metazoa; phylum Arthropoda; class Arachnida; order Ixodida; family Ixodidae; genus Haemaphysalis; species Haemaphysalis longicornis. Next base: position 251,443,203 of record NW_027526295.1, read on the forward strand.
GACAAAGTTTCCAACATAAGTTCTCGATCGTGCTGCCTATCACTTCTCAAGCTCTGCCCAAAATGCACTGCCCAACATTCTGTCGCTCTCTCAGTTATGTAGGCGCCCCGTTCCAAACGTCACGAGTACGCCTGCAGCATGTGAGATTTCAAACGTCAGTCGTTACCTTTGTTGTGGTGCAAAGATACACATGGGTTGTTTGTGCAGTTTTAAATCATCAATAAATCTGTGACCGTGCTTGTTTTTTTCCCTTTCCTAATACCTCCTACAGTAAGGCCAGGAGTTGAAACACCCTGCGCGAGCGCGCACGCACACACACACACACATTTATTTATTTATTTATTTATTTATTTATTTATTTATTTATTTATTTATTTATTTATTTATTTAAAAGTTTGGCAAGAGTTGTTAGTACAACACTCCTAGATAATTTTTGCCCGCCGTTTTCATACACCGCACGAGCACCCTCATTTTCTTTTAGAAATCAAAAGCACGAAAGCTTACTTTTAACCGAAGCACATAATGTTAGAAAAACCAAAGATACATTCAAGGTGAAATATTTCTTCATTAGCCTTAACGCGCATCCTTACCTGAAACATGCCCGCAAAATAAAACAAGAAACGTAAAACAAACAACCACCTCTCGTTTTTCAAGGGGCCTGTCCAGATCTAGAATAAACGAAAGCAAAGATTTCGTTTAAACAATTGTTCTTTAACCTGACAAGCATGCGTAATTGATGATAACTGGAGAGCGTTCCGTAATAAAATTAAGGGCCGCTTGGTTGCGTAAACAGTAAGGTATTGCCAACGTTTCGCGAGCATTAAAATGACTGGTAACGTTGAAAAATACCTTCGTGGGCAACCATGAATGCTTGCCATCGGCCGCCTGAACAGGTAGAATAATTTAAACCATTATTAATCATTTCTCAGCTTGGGCTCAGTGCCTCACAAACAAAAAGAAATAATTGTTTTTACTCGTTCTATTATAAACCTTGAACGTCTTTTTAGATTCATGTTTATCTAATTTTGCATTTGATTTTGCGCGCAGACACTGACTATAAAGTTGAAACAGTAATTTAACTTATTTCTCGGACCTGACACAAGTATATGAAAGACAGGAGAAGCGATTGTTAATTTCGTGCGTGTGCTCACAGAGTTGCACAGAAAATACAAACCTTCTTGGGAGATTTAGTGGCTAGGGTGTTGGGATAATATTCTACGAAATTTAACGGTTTTTTTTTTGTTCCAAGGCTCGGAGGTTTCTTCTCATAATCAAAAAATGCATGGACAGGTAATGACAATTTTACAGCCTCAAGGCGCTGGCGAAAGAGGGCTATTGTTTTTAGGATCTCACCCCCGTACGATATTTCTCACAAAAGGTGAAAAGGAAAAAAAACAGTTTGGGAGGATTGAGGGGGGGGGGGGGGTAGCTTATAAAGCGGCCAGTAATATGTATCTGATACTAGCAATATTTGGTTACTCCGATGGAATATTCATGAACTTAAATGCTTAAAAGCGGTTGGACGAAAAATGAGAACTGGCACGAATACGTACCAGTAGCCGTTCACCTGAAAAGATTTTTCAACCAGGCCATTTGATGCGCTCCTGCGCGAATCTTAAGCTTTCTCACAGCGCATCATTTCTTATTTAAAAGGGAGGGCCGAAATTTCTAAGGTGCAATTTTGGGCCGGGAGGCACTTCCCGATTATTAATTTTTTGATCAACTTTTTGAGTAGGAAATGCATCTTTCGTGGACATCTTCCTCTCTGCGAGCGATGTTCCAGAGCTCAGCACAGGGCGTATTTTACCCGTATAGAAGGCACCAAGCGGTATAAAATAGTGTTAATACAGGAACATGGCGAAGCATTGTACCGTAATGCTGACTCTATAACGGCGCCACATCGAGCGAAACAATCGGCACTCATGCAAGACTAGAAATAATTACGTATCACTAATGATACATCTTCTTGCACGATAACGGCTTCTCAAGTACCTAATTCGGTCTTGCTGTTATGTATCATGATAATGCGCCTATTAGATTGCAAGCTATCCGTGAAGACCCGGCTAGGCTTTGTGTGTTTTCCATGTTTGGTTCCCTTTTTATTTGCAGAAAATTAGGATAGCCCCGAGAAATTATATGCTGAAAAAAATGTACGTTCTTTTTGGTTTGCTCTTCCAAATCACGCTAGACTTTCATTGCATCGAGGCGTACGCCACAATTCCGCTGATCTGGCCTTTTTATCAATTTGCACTTGCACAAGGAAGGAATCTATTAGTTTACTTAGAGCTCGAAGTTTGGAGCTCTTTCAATACAAGCTTTCCCGGAATCTCCATTTCGTATTTTCGTTTGTTTTCCTCGCACCCCATCATTATATTATTTATCGTATGATGACTTAACTTCGGAGAAGATCTGAAAATTCTAAGCGCAGCGTTTTGTTTTGTCAATCTGCAACTTTTGTTTTTCAGCCCTGACCTGGTATTCGTATCGTGAACACAAAATACACATAGGTAATAATGGGCAAAGAGTGACACAACTCAGTTAAAAATGAAGGAATGCGCGTAAAGCCTACTCTCATATTTGGACAAAACGGAAACTCACAAACGCGCCTCATCTGATTCCTTGGTAGGTAGTCTTACGAGAAAAATAGACCCTATATTTTATAAATGAGGACTCGATCTCGCTTCAACGGTTCCATGTTTGTAAGGAAGGACGTTCTGGGTCTACACCGCGTGTTTTCTTTTTTTTCTAGACTTGAAGATCGGAGGCCTCGCTCCAAGCTCGCTCCAAGCCGTCTAGCGTTGAGCTGGCTTGCTGGCTTACTGGCTTGCAGGCTCACTGGCTTGCTGGCTCGCTCTCCCGTTTGCTCGCTTGTGTGCTCACTTGCTCGCTCACTTGCTCGCTTGCTTGCTCGCTCTATTGGTTACTCGCTCGCTCTAAATACCAGTTGTACAACACCGCATTTTTCAAGCCGAAAAGAAGACAATGTAGGAGAAAGGACGAGTTGCAAAAGTGAATTTAGGCCAACACCACTTGGGCCACAGGATTCCAAGACTGTAGAAAGTTCCAGAACTCACAGCCAATATATACCGACAGTGATCCCGAGGGTCAGATAGGGTCCCGTTAATTTCCGGCCTTTCTCAACTCTCTGCCGCGAGGGGTGAGGTCTACAGCAAAAAATAGCTCACCCACTAACGAAAGGAAAGGAACTAAAAATGGCTGAAATCCCTGGGCGTAAGCACTTCTAAGAGTAAGTCAATATTTTCCTGCGGGCCTTCGCACGAGTTACGCTGATTTGGAATCGAGCTTAACGCAAAACCAACAAGCAAATGAAAATAGGTGCATCAATCGGAAAACTTTTCGAGCCATTTTGACCGCTGAACAACCGCCATGGTTAACCCTGAGCGTTCAGATGTGCCCTACGGGTACACACGCCCCCATGCCGAGTTGTCTGCGCAAACACAGCATGAGGGCCGTGTCCACCACCACAGCGAAGAGACGGGGGCAATTCTCAGGGGAGATTACGGAAATGCCATTCGTGACGTCAGAATCGATCGAACCCGCTTTTGTCGCTACTACTTATACAGCCACCTCCAACATCGCCTCGAATTTATCAATAGGAGGCATTTGCATCGCCCTACATGTTGGGTATAAAGGAAACTTCCGGAAATTCTTGCTTTTACTTGTAAGTAGAAACCAGGGAGGCAGAAGAACAGATACGTTGGAGTTGTTGCTTGCACAATATCAGGTTATCAGTTTTTACTTTTTAAGGTTGAATCATCAAACTAGAACGACGTAAAAAAAAACATGATATCTTCAGGAACACCTGAGCCTTCCTTATGAGGTGGGAATGTGAACGCCGTGATGACTTAAACTGCTGAGAGCTCTTTCCAGATTCGCATTGCAAACCATTGGGGCTGTTGCGCCCATGGATGGGGTCACTGGGGCGAGAACTTGCTACAACCCCGCCCTCGCAGCCACATCTGCACACTTCGTTTTTCACGTGGCTTTGCGCAGGCCCAGGCGCTGCCTATAAACGCGGTCCTTTACTTGTGTTTTTATTTATGAGGAACTGGGGCCATGAAACACTTCGAAGTCAAGTAGTAGCCGTTTCTCGGCTTCCGCCGCCGATGCCGACTTTTACGTGCAATGGACCATTTATTGCTTTCACATTAAAGTGCACCACACCGGCAGGCGTTTGGCTTGACCCCAAGTCTTTTCACTTCGCTAGCACTATAGTGTTCTATAGCAGAACAAAATGACGCATTAGCGCTGCAAGGCTGTAGAAACAGCAGAGCCGGCGGCCCCTCTCCCTTAGCCAAAAACCCGGGTGTTGCACCTCACATGTATTTCCGAACTTGCCGCTGAATGATCTCCATGACTGGCAGGCCCAAATCGTTTTGTCCGCAGGCTTTCACATCTCTCCCAAAGTGGACCGCGGAGCACACTGTAGATGGCGCGGCGAATTTATTCAGCGTTATCTGCGCTGAGGTGCCTGCTCGCTGGCGGGCGCGTCGGCGGTACGGCTTTGTCGTCTGCTTTAGAGACGGTTGTTTTGGGCCTGTGTTGGTGCAGCTTTCCGTCCATTGCGCGGTGCCTTCACCCGGCTTGATTAACTTGTTCGAAAGCACCTCCTGGATAACCCGCACCCGACGTAATTAAGTGGTCGTACGGCAAAGATACGTTAAAGGTGCCATGAAGACAAAATACAAGTTGGGTTTATTAGAAAGACGGCTTAGTCCCAATAACAATGATACCAATATCATCGCAATCTTCGAACAAATAACTGAGATATTAAAGAAAACGTGTGAAGTAGTCGCGACCCCCTAGCCAATTTCCCGCAACTTTTCTATGACGCCACGGAACCTTGTTTGTGCGATTGGCGGCCGCCTAACTGACCTGTCGCGACGACACATGACTGGACGTCTGTAATGGGGCCTCTAGTTCCATTTGATCGCATCACTTGAATGCTAACGTGCAGTTAACGCACGGAAAATTATGTTTTATTGTTGGCCCGTATGACGTCAGTCTTGCTCATAACACGTCACTGTGGCGCTAAATTTGAAAGTTTTTAAATACTTCTTGCTTTTTTTTCGTTAGAAAAACATCTTTTGTGGCTGTAATGGAGCTGAGTGAGATACTGAATCCTAGTTCTTTTAAATAAAACGAAGTTGTATTTTCTCTTCATGGCTCCTTTAAGCATTGGTTTGCAGGGCGGGAAAACAAAATGTACAAACCACATACAGACATCTGGCCGCCAAAGAAACGCTACCTTTTGCGCACTCCTTGCCACGAATGGGACTCCGCTTTCTAAATTGGTGAATACCAATTCGGTTGTGTTTTAAGAGGTATTACAAAAGGCGAAAATAGCAACTGGTTTCTGATAAAAAGCGATTCTAAAAGTTCCCTCAGCTTTCTCGCACTTACTAAACTGACTAGTTTAAATCGGTATAAATGAAAATCACTAAGCTCATGTGCCCAATTGTTTCGGTGTCTGCGCTTGTGACGCGCGGTGGTGTAGCCCCAAGCTAGCACATAAAAATGGCTAGTTTTCCCTGTATTCCCCTTCGAAAGACGCTCCTCTCAGTTTTCTTTCTCCCGACTCACGGCCGGGCTACAGCGGCGGCGTCCGCCTCTCGAACTCGGCTGTGGCCGACGCTGCTGCGTTCGGGACGCCGCCCCCGTCAATTCGAGGTAACGGCTAGCAGAATCTCTGATTTCACTCTTTGCAGAGCCAAGTGTGTTAATTCAAGTGACACCGCATGGGCAATTGTTGTGGGTGTCGTTTAAAGCTTTGCTTTTTACCCACCTTCACAGCGTAGATTGGAGCCAATTTTTTTGTGTTTCTTTTGCGTGAGTTTAGGGCTGCAAACAATTTTGTAGGAATATAAACTTCTTTTGTGCACGTACCTCCGGTGAATTTCCTTTAGGTATACTTTAGGACGGCTTGATTTACGCCCTTTTTTCCTACCGGACTCATTAGGGCATGTAAGCAAAGAAACCGGCGACTGATTAGAAAAATTCCGTCTTCCTATTTTTCTCTTATAGAGTAACTTTGAAAATGAGGGGAACCCGAGGCATCCGAGCGTTATCGATGCGTGAAAGCAAGGACTGAAGCAATACCGCAAGTTGGGCTAGTGTGTGCATGTTTGAAAATTTCAAAGCGCACAAATAACGGGGACAGGCAGGAGCGACACACACAAGCGCTTACTCGCAACTGCCGGTGCATTGAAAAAAACACAAAATTTATACATGAACACAAATCATAGATTACAGAAACATGGTACCAATTAGCGCATGCTCCTTCCCCCCGTTCTCCTCCTGTGCGTGCTCCTGTCTGTCCCCGTTATTTGTGCGCTTTGAAGGTTTCAAGCAAGCTCTAATGAAAGAGAAAGAGAGAGAATCCATCTTTAGTGACAGGAAAGACAGACAGGTCGTCCTGAGGAAGTGCCCTGGCCAGCTACCCTGCGGTGGAAGCGACGGAGGGGAAGCACAGCCGGAAAGATGAGAGATAGATGACTATGGCGGAGAACGGCATGAATGACACGAGTTTCCTAAGTTCCTGTCCATTTCCCAGCGAGTTCATGTAGGACCCGTATCCTCATCAAAAAAGAGAACAATGTACCGAAGAAAGAAATCAGAAGGTTAAGAATATGTATATTGGGTTACCATTGGTGACCCCGAAACACCTCCTTCGGGTTTAGTGCATTTTTACGGGACACTGAGAATTTGGTGTGTGTGCGTGTCTTGTACTCGATGTGCAAGAAAAAACTTTCGCTTTTGGACATCCTAAAAAAATATCAAAGCCAGCTTGCACAACTGTGCATCCTGATGTCACAGCAGAGCTGTGTTCGTCTCACCAAGCTAAACTCGACGAGCGCCATATAAGCCCCTCACAAGGCGCAAGCTCAGGCTCAAGCATGGACAAGGATCTGACGCGAGGCACCAACCCTTTAGCTTTTATTCTTTTCCTGTTCAAGAAGCTGATTCTTCTGTTCCAAATTCTACTTCAAAATTTTAATTTATTCTCGCCTGTTATTATGTGCCCTTTCTTTATTTAACTGCTTAAGTTTATAATTTGCAGTTTAGTGTTGCTGGCACATTAGTCGTCCTTATACACGATTTCTGGCCAAACCCCCAAGCGGGTACTTGCGTGCGGTATTTTATTTTTCTGCATATGGAAGGCGCAGCCAAAAGCTTAAACACCTCTGCTGTTAAATTATACCTCCACTGATAATGTAGTAACCTCTAATAACAGCAATATATCTACGTGCCCGCTTCGCCGGGTCACTCGCGCCATCGCGGAATGACCGTGGTTGATAGCCATAGCAAAACAGCCTATAATTTCTGGCAGGCTTTTGCCAAGGCCATAACAGTTGTAAGACGGTGGCAATCCACAGTCTACATTAACTAGGAGAAAAGCAGTTGGCCGAATAGGAAACATTTTCTTTCTAACACGTGACAAACAAGGAGAGGTGACGCCATGTAAACCTTTCCACTTTGGTTATAGATATTTCGTATTTATTTATTTATTTATTTATTTATTTATTTATTTATTTATTTATTTATTTATTTATTTATTTATTTATTTATTTATTTATTTATTTATTTATTTATTCATGCATACTGCCACCCCATGGGGCTATCGCAACAGTGGGGCATACAAAGCATTCATCACCCGTACAACGTACACTGAAATCGTTCAACACAACCACACAAAAGGAAAAATAACAAGAACTCCAAATACACACTATAATGAACACAGTGACGGCATGGATATATTGGTGCGTATTAAGAAACAGCAGATACAAATGCAGACAAAGAAAGAGAGCGGGTGGAGTCAGCAAGTATGTTCCATTGCTCTACAACACGTGGAAAAAAGCTGTATTTGAATAACATGGTTAAAAAAATTAACACACGGTGCCGTGAGAGTATGGCCCTCCTGTACTCGTTCACCGTTTATTTCTGGCCAAAGGTGTCTCAATAGCTTAAAATGTACATAATAAATAGGGCGTTCCCCCTCCTTCCCTCCCCCTGGTCCATTTTCCTAATATCGTTTCATGACGTTTGCATGACGTTGATTGGCGAACTGGAAAATAGTGACGCAGTGATGGTGACGCGTGAAACAGTGACGCTGCGCCCTACCAAACCTTGGTGTCACTGGACATACCGACAACGAAGTTCTTGTAGGAGAACAACCCCTAATGAGATGGGTGATCCTAGCCGAACGAATACACCCAGCATGCTACTCAAGGTAAACGTCACATTTGGAAAAAGAGGAACAAATAGTATAGTGATGATAACAACTGTGATGATGATGGTGAAGATGTTGAAGGTTGGGGCGGTGGATATGGAGAATGTGCGCCCACAGCCATTTACGTCAGTTAGTGAGGTCCTGCAGTGATCAGACGAACGTTCGGGACGCGACCGGTGTCCCTCGATTGTAGTTACAAGAAACTAGTAACGAACAGCATCATGTATGATTTAAAATTAAACTCCGCGATGCAAGAATGTCACTACCTTTTCGGTAAGAAAAGCAGGACATCACTTCTTGCGCACCATCCCTTCAGTTTTCGCAGTGTTTCTTTCACACTGTGACGTGCCCCATAAAGCTACGCTGGTTTGACGACTCAAACCCTCAACTCCTACAGCAACAAAATGTTTTTACAAGAAGAAAGTTTCTTGCTCATTTAAAAGCCAAGCACCCCATGAGAAACTCGATAAAAATATCATTTACTGTTTAAAAAAAGAAACGGTTCAGACTTATGACATTTGACTTAACACGTAAAATGCACCCATGTGAATATACAGATAAAAAATCAAAAGAAACATTTTATTGGAAATTTACTGGATCACTATGTTTTTTTTTCGAACAACAGATGTCGGATCAGGTTGCAAAAAATGCTGAGAATGTCGCACCAGAAAATGGCAAATGCAAAACTTTTTTGGTCTGCTCTAAACATGTTAAGAGGGCCTGAAGCACCGATTCCTCTATGCAGCGTAGAGGCTCCCGGAATGTATAGCCATAGCAAAAGTTAAATGAAACGAAAAAGGTCAAATTTGAGCGTCAAGAAGAATCGCACGGAGTTGGTTGTAACAAATCGGCAGTAAATTCAGTGGCGCAAAGCAAGACCGAAATTCCCTTGTGCGTTGTAAAGCTCGCGGGAAGGAGCGCCGCAGGTACATGGCCGTTGCGTGGCTTCCCCCCGCGATACCAACTGCGTATTCTACCTTCCAACCTCCTTGTTATCCTCTCCATTCTCTTTGTTTGTGCTGCATTATTATCGTTGCACAAAAAGTTGGCTGAGGCGAGCGTTGAATATAAAAAAAAGAGTCGAAATGGGGCAGCGAAGACTCGTTCAAAGTTTTTTGAGGATTTCCCGAAGAGGACTTTTACGTCTGGAATCTATCGATACGACAAAATGGGTTTAAACATTGGCGTAGTTTGCACAATAAAACCCCGCCAAGAAAGAAGTATAAGAGAGATACCGCCCATAAGAAGATGAGTGGGAGGTCAACTAAGCTATAAGAAATGGTCATGGCTGTGCAAACCCGCGTGTTGTTACCGGTGCACATTTTTTTTAAGTTTGAATATTTAGGTGAATTGTGTACATAGCTCGTTGCCATAAATATAGAGAATATGGGACACTGCTGGAGCGCGCGTGTTATCTTGACACTAAAAGGAGGGCTACAAAACCAGCTGGAAAAGGAACGGAAATCAAACTCAGTGCACGTGCCTTTGGCATAATTCGGGCGCCGTTATGATCCTCGAAGCGAATCCAATGACAACACGTAGCTTTCCTTCATTCCGAAGATCCTCTACGTCTCAGTAATGAAATCAAATATTTTAAAGCAAACTGAGTTTAGACTAGATATAATAGGAAAACAGAAGATGTGCCGGGATAACTCCCAAGAAAACTATCCCGCTCATTCAAATGACGTCATTATATACCAACGTTCGCGATTGGATCGTAATTTCGAAGCCAACGTAAAAGGTTCATTAATGTTCGGCTTGAATGAAATGATGAAACATCTATTTGATATTGTGACTTTTGTTAGACGACGAAACGATGTTTCCCTTCTTCAATAATCATTTTAATATGAGGGTCCGCTGGCGTCTTCCCTTTCAAGCCTCTCATTTCCGTGATCCTCCACAATTTAATGAACCAGGCAAATACCACGAAATAAAACAAGTTTAACAGTCACTAACCCCAGCAATTGGTTAACAAACCTGTAGCTCCTTTCTTCGCTTTCCGCTGCATTCTTAATTAATCTGTTGCTTGTTTCTCCGCTTTACGCTGCATTATGGCAGCGTAATGTGCCTGAAAATTGCGAGGAAGGCAGCCGCGCACTGGTGCCATCTCACAGTACGCGCAGAACAACGTCATGTAAATCATTACCGTGGTGAAAGATAAAACCGACAATAGTTACCTGCGGTAAATAACCCGACACTTTTACCCCTGGTTGTCCTGGATATCGCAGGCGTGAAGACGTGGTTGTCCAAGCAAGCTCCCCGTATATGTTTTGACAGGAGTTGAGAATGAACCTACGGCATGTAAAAATTGAGGTTACCAAATAAACAATATCTAGACTCTAAGATAGTTGCAACCACTGTTACTAGGGAGTTCTGTAAATATCTTCCCACAGTAATCCCAACATCCCCACCGCACATATCTGCTTCCGATCATTCAAAATATTCTCTCTCTTTCTCTCTCTCTCTCTCAGCAGTGGTCGGCACATGCTCGAAGCAGGTTGATACACAGGAGTGTTGATTCAGGGTCGTCAGGAATCCGAAAACCTTCAGAATAAAGGCGAAGTGGTTAAGCATATATCTGTAGGCGGGAACTGGTATACTATGAGTTTTGCGGCAAAGAACCAAAAACAATGATATGAGCTGCTTCTGTGCGCGAAGTGTGATCTCCGCTACGTAAAAGGCTTTTCGTGGCCCGGAATTGCGCTTACGCTGTAGAGGGAACTGGAAATAGCCCGCACACCGCGCAGTAACATAGTCACATTACGAAACAGCGGGTTTATCGGGTTCTGATGACAAAGCGGGACGTCTCTGAGCGACAAGCCATCGCCGGCAGACGTTCCTTGCGGAACAGCCATTAGGGACGAAGTGTAGGCGATATACAATGGGCAGCCGAAACGCGCAAACAATACGCAGGCGGAATATGTGAGCTTAAAGGCGAAGAAAACGACGTAAATGAGGTATAGCCTTGCATCAAGCTACCCGACAGACCCGCGGCCTCGTCGATAGTCCGACAGATGGGTTTTGTAATCGCTTCCTTGCGTTTCCTCCTGTTTACGTCGAAATGCTTCCAGTTCTAATATTCCCCTATTTTTGTTTGTTTGTTCATATTCCACCATCGGAGAGAAGTGGCCGTTCTGTATAGGTGGTTGGTGTTCTTGTACCTGTATATGTTTATCGCCTCAAGGGAGATGTCTTCAGGGCCTCCATTTCTTGGAGAAATGATGCGTGCTCAGCAAAACTAGGCTGCACACACTTTTCTCTCACGGAATAGAGAAAAAAAAGGATGACAAGTGAATTCAAGTTTTCTCTATCTTTTCTGCTCTACGGCTCTGAAAGCGGAACGAGGTATGTGCAGGCTTCTACCGAAGAAATAGATTTAGCAACCCACCGAGCGTCTGCTCTCTGACCCCGTACGCTTTCAATGCAGCCGTGTTACTTGTACTCGGTGATTCTGTTAAAGGGACGTTAAAGGGTGAGAACAAGTCGGCCTGTATCGATCGATTACGGTGCTGAGAATCTAAGTACACCACTCCCGCAACTAGCAGTTGCTTAATAATACAGAAAAAGCCAGAAACGTGAAAACATAGGACGACGCCCCATACGCTTTTGGGTACTATGGTTTGTGACGTCACAAAAGTGGTGAACGGCGAAAGCTCATTGGAGAAACAGCTATAGATCTTTTCCTGAAATACACAGTTCCTAAGTGGTACAGCACGTGCAAATAAACGTACATGAGAGCTTTCCGTGAGCTCATCGTATCTGAAAGACATGGCCTACAGTTATACACCGCGAGGCAGTCTGCTTCGCTCACTCTCAGTCAGCCATCATGCTTTCGGTTTCGTTTTCGAGAAGCACCAGTGCGCTATTAACGAAGTCAATAACCTACGACAGTGAGCGCCCGAGTTTCTGCAAGCGATGTACCAGGCAGGAAGCAGCTAAAATGCCGTCATTTTAATCTAAAAACGGAACAAGATGCACTGGAGGTGGTTAAACGAGCCGCCCGAGCTTACAATATCCCGTTCTCCGCGTGCGGGGGAGTGGTGGGAGGAGGACTAACCCTTTATTTACAGTGTTGCTATCGGTAAAGCGCGCCCGGTTCGAACATAATTGCCCCTGAAATGACCTTACTGAGAGTGGTTAGCTGACCGATCCAGCCGTCCAGCCGTTGATAATCCGTAAAGCGTGCGTCGCTCTGCCCGTGTATGTTTGAGCCTGGGGGAGCGCGGACAATGACTGCCGACACGGTTGCCGTAAGGAGCGTTTACTTCATGCTGGGTTGGGGCCGTGCGAGAGGAATTATGAGATCGCTGCGATGGCCAGACGAGGTTAAATGAAGGCGCCTTCCTGATGACACACGCCGGGATCTCGGGACGCCGCACTTGATATTCGAAAGGGTGCTCGCTGCTTTAAAAGAGGCTTCTCTAGCTGGAAGCCGGCTGGATGGGTCTAGAAATCCGGAGTAGGCGGGCACACTGACCGAACGACCATTTAAAAGCGTTTCTCATCCCGTCGGTGAAAAATCACAAATGTCGTACCTTCGGCCAGAGAAACCAGCCGTAGTTCGCCATGGCTCGGAGGCGTAAAACCTACCCTTGACAGCGTTTACGCTGTAGACCGCACGGAGGCTGCCGGTGCTTCATCCTAGTTTTTGACGCGGCGGCGGCTACGTCATGAAAAAAATGAGAGAGAAGCGGGTGAGAGAAATAACAGCTTTGCTTATTTATTTCTCAGGAAACAACGCATCGTTGCTCGTCGAACAAAAAAAAATTTCATTCCGCCTTTAGTGTCCCTTTAAGCCGAACGGAGTGATTCCGCGTGGCAAAAACACGGAGCGAAATAAAATTTGGTTATAATCCACGCTGTGAAGGTCGTTGGACTGCGAAGCTGTGAACAACGCCCATAAGGATTACCCATGCGGCGTCACTTGAATTAACACACGTGGCTCTACAAAGAGGGAAACCAGAGAGACTCTTCCAGCCGTTACATGGAATTCGCGGGGCGGCGTCCCGAACGCAGGAGCGTCGGCTGAAAAATGAAGGAGAGGAGCGTCTTTCGAAAGGTGAGGAGGAGGGCGGCACGCGCGGCTATGGTGCCATCTTTCTCTCTGCCTCCCCCTCACTCTTGTTTCATGTGTCGCCTCCAAAAAGTGCCCTCCCCCTCCCCAGACGCTGAATCCAAACCACCGTCTGTCTCCCCGTCTCCACGTGTGGGCGTAGCTTTGCCGTAAGCCGACGGGCTCTCGCTCCGCTTCTCTTCGAGCCCAGGTTCGATCCCTGGCGGGGCCAGTAGTTTGTGCAGCCTGGGTGTGTAGCCTGGGTTGTTTCTTTGTGTAGCCAGTAGTAGCCCGGGAGTTAACTGCTGACGCGGACACGAAAATTTCCTTGGTTGCTTAGCGGTATACTGCTTCACAGTAAAAAAATAGTCCTTTACGAATGGCGCTTTGCTTTCTGGTCCTCGTGAATCTTGTTTCCTGAGCTTCTTACTATGTACTTGGACGTTTTTCAAGTATTCTCTGTCTTTATGCCGATTCACGATGTTACCCACGAACTGTAGCATCAGATGTCAAACTTGGGGCTTAATCTACAAAGTTACACATGGTTTGCGTGCACCAACCACGGGATATAGTGCGAATTACTCCTCATAAATCCGTTCCCAACACACCACTGCGGGTGTGTGCTACTTAGCTAGAATCACATTGAGTAAAGTGGCGTAGGATCACACCAGAAACTGCTGGGTGTGCGCCCGAGTTTAGGCCTAAAGTTTCGCTTCGAGGTCCTACTTCAACCAGCACCGGCAGCTTGCCACACCGTACATTTGTAAATACACTACAGCGTGGTCAATCGCGTCAACTAGAAAAGCGCAGTGTACGGAAGCCTTTTACTAAAACGAAAACTAAATTTCACTTCAGTCGCTAGTCAGGTTTAGATTGTTTGTGTACACGTGGGATACGCCTGCCGTGGGCGTGCCGTGACTTCAGAAAAAGAAAGAAGAAATCTTTTGTACCTTCGCCCTCTCTTCCAAAATGCGCTCTTTAACTGAATTGGCAACAGACTGAGGGTTCGACGCACGGCTGGGCTGGTTTCATAGTCCCTGGCGATGAAATGCCCTGAAAGTAATCTTCATTCTAAGCATCCTAGCGCGAATGGACAGCTTTGTCGGCTCAGATTTTTAAATAACATTTTCCTCGACGACCTTGAGTTTACTGCTTCTACAAGCGGGGAAAAATCCCATCGTAACCCGCGTTGACTGGCATTTCCTTTACCTTTAAAAGTAGCATGAGCACGAAGGAGAAACGCTCGATAACGTTTTACTTCCTCCCAGCAGGCGGGTGGCAGCTGGGGGATCGTGTGGACGCGTTATTGGCCAGCATAGGTTTGGAATGAAAGCGAAAGTCTGAAACTTTAAATTTTAACAGGGTGATTACGATCCGGAGTGGTCACTGAAAAATTGCTAGCTGTGTCACAACGAGGTCACGTAGCTACCTCCATAGCTGGAAGATGAGGGCGGTAAATTGAAGGGACGAGGTATGCCTGGCAGGCTGGCTGAATTGCGACGGGAGATGAGAATGACGATGATGTGAAATTCAGACACACAAAATTGGAACTCACGTATGCAGGCTATGAATAGCCCTGCGTTGGAGCGAGTTGGCGAACAAGGGTGAAGTTAACTGAGAGGGGTGAATCAACAGTGCTGACTCACGGTTACGTCCTGCAATCGCAGTCTTGTAAAACTGCAGGACAGAAATTTGAGTTCGTTTGTGGCAATTCATCTTCAAAAACCACGAAAGACCAGACGCAGATTAAGGGGCGAAACACAGCGCACTGCCTTGTTTGTGTTCTCTCCTGTATTTCCAGTCAGAGCAGTCCAGCAATGCAATAATCTTGAGATTCAGCGTTCTTTGGAGCGTAACAAAGAGCTAGAACCCAGCTGAACATTCATTGTTTATTAAAAGTGCACTGGAACTGTACCTTTTCGACGCTTTCTTTTTTCTATTTCTGGAAGACTCAAACGGTGGCATTCCCCACCATGTGACACGTCTTGCATACGGCCCGGCCATTTGTTCTTCGACTTCTCGCCACGTTGACTACTCGGGCGCAAAAAGCATTGATGATTCGTGCGGACCTCTTTCTCTCGAGCAGCCTATTTCTTCCGGGGCTGCCACGTACAGCGTTGCTCCATGTCTCCGCCGAGAGAAGCTTAGCTCAGTCACGCGTCTCCAATTCCGCCCACGGGAGCGGGACAGCAGCGGTGGCCGGAAGAGCATTTGAAGTGGGCGGCTTCGCCAATCCCAAGGGTCACTTTTCTTTGCGTTCCCCGTGCCCTCGTTGCTGTCATTACGTGCCGCGTTTGCTTCTTCGGACGCCAGCTCCTTGAGCTGCAGTCTGATGGCCCTTCCGACGATCAACAACCTCGGCCATTTCCGCGGAAAAAGCACTCTGCCCCGCGCCTCCTCCTACGCGCTGCCTTCTCTACACAAACGGGGCGGTGCGCAGAAGGATGCTACAGTAGCCTCTATCGCTCACCTCGGGGCCATATTAATTATGCAGCAATAAGATTAGACTGTAACGCCGGCACTTGTACACTTGTGACGAGATCGACCACAGGATGCGCCCTCGCACCGTGGCTGCTGGCCGCCTCGCAAGACGATGCCAGGACATCCCTCTCGGTGGCACATTGCTATTCGCAGCATCTGGCGCTACTTCTCCTATCGTCGTCACCCGACCTTTGATTTTTATGTGCATCACGAACTTACTTAATTCTTTCTGCTTGTGCTCATTTGGAGATTCAACACGCATGTTTGTGTCTCCATTCGTCGGCGCGTATTTTCTCGCGTCTTCATTTTTTTTGTCCTATCCAGGTTCTTTTTGAACGCCACCTGAAAGAGGGAGTCTAACAGCTTGAAGGACTTAGCTTGTTACCGATACGCTCTCTCTCTCTCTCTCTCTCTCTCTCTCTCTCTCTCTCTCTCTCTCTCTCTCTCTCTCTCTCTCTCTCTCTCTCTCTCTCTCTCTCTCTCTCTCTCTCTCTCTCTCTCTCTCTCTCTCTCTCTTATCTATCTATCTATCTATCTATCTATCTATCTATCTATCTATCTATCTATCTATCTATCTATCTATCTATCTATCTATCTATCTATCTATCTATCTATCTATCTATCTATCTATCTCCCTCTCTCTCCATATTTTTAAGACTCAGTCTTGCATGTTCGTTTCTCAGTTACTTACTCAGCGTGCCACCTGGAATATCCAAGCATGATGACCCATCTCCGCCACTGTGCCCACAGTGTGATGTGCGGGAAGATCTGAAACACGTAATCTGTGACGTGCGCGATTTAATACGCAAGGAGTGTCTCTCGATGTGTCTCTGGGCCGGCCGCTCTCCGTAGGACTAGAGCTGAGGGCCGTATTATGACCCTCCAATTCTTCCAAACGTGCCTCTCGTACTACACAAGCTTTATTGGCCTACCTAAAACACGCCAGTCTTGATCAGGCTTTGTAAATAGGCAGTCATATGTGTTCCTCTTCATTATTATAATCGCCATTGTGACGGCACTCATCTGGCGCAGCAAGCCATAGCTCATTTTACTTCGCAAGTCTCATTAAAGATTGTTCTCTCTCTCTCTCTCTCTCTCTCTCTCTCTCTCTCTCTCTCTCTCTCTCTCTCTCTCTCTCTCTCTCTCTCTCTCTCTATCTCTCACACACACACACACACACACACACACACACACACACACACACACACACACACACACACACACACGCACACACGCACACAGATTGTTTACACTTTTTCTTCATTTTCCCCACCCGCCGCGGTGGCTCAGTGGCTAAGGTGTTGCGCTGCTGAGCATGAGGTCGCGGGTCCGATTCCCGCCGCGGTGGCCGCTTTTATGATGGAGGCGAAAAGCAAAAACGCCCGTGTGTACGAGATTTCGGCACACTTTAAAGATCCCCACGTGGTCAAAATGAATCCGGAACCCTCCACTACGGCGCGCCTCATCGCCTGCGTTGCGTCGGCGCGTTAAGCATTACAAGCACTACAATCGGCTGCAGCATCCTAGGCGCACCACGAACCTGTGTCTTCGTGGCCCCAGCGGCGGCGGTCGGGCACCTGCGGCCAACGTCTACGCTCCGTCGACCTTCGTTTCGACGGCCCCCAAAAGGCTACGTTTGTGCCGAGCCTTCCTGGGACCTCCAGCGGCAGCGGCTACCAGGGGGTAGCCACCGAGGAAACCTCATGACGCGCGGAGCCCACGCCGTCTAAGGAACGGCCGCGCGCATCGAGCGCCGGCATCAAGGACCTCCAGCGGCAGCGGCTACCATGGGGTAGCCACCAAGGGAACCAGTCGGGACGCGCGGAGCCCACGCCGTCCAAGGAGTGACCGAAGCGAGACGATGCGAGACGATGACGGCTACCACCGAAGCGAGACGATGCGAGCGAGACGATGACTGAAGCGAGACGATGACGGCTACCACCGAGCCGCGGCCACGCAAGGGTGCGACACGTCAGCGCCGACGACCGCGTAGGCCAGTCCATTTGGGATGCAGTCGTAGGACACAACTAGGGAGTTGTGGTGCGAAAGGATTTAACTTGGACTTGATGTAATAAGTGCCTTTGAACTAACTGCGTAGACCTTTGTTGTAGAGACTTTTGGGTTGTGGTTTGAACTGTACGTTGGGATATTTAGTTTGAGGTTTGATTGTTATCGGGTTCGTGCAATTGATTTATCAAGTTGTTGGCGCAAGGGTTGTTTTGAGTGTGCATTAAATGTGAGTTTTGTTAAACCTGTCAACGGTTTTCCTGCGTCCATCTATCTGAGCTGGTGGAGACAAGCTCACTATCCGTTCACGTGGCATACGGAGGCTGGAAACCATCGTGAAGGAAACCTTCAGGGTATACAAGTAAAATAGTTCATTCAAGAAAATCTTCACTCAAGGGAAGTTGCATTTAAGGAGATTTCACACACGTGATTTCAGAAAACTTCATGTGACAGGAATGTTCGTTGAAGTCAAACTTTGCTGTACTTTTTTGTACCATCTTAATATTCGTGCCCTTGCGAAATGGTACGAATAGTTGCCCACCCGACACCATTTTCCACACATTGGGCTCCTCTCTTGGGCCGAAATGTTTCCAGCAATTTTGATTAAGTGATATGTCTATGACCCACTAAATGCAATCATTGCCTAAGTAGGACGGGAGCGTAAGTGTTGGCCACCTTTTCTAAGGCGGAGTTTTAGCAAATAGCGCTGCTTTTCTACGAAATTCCAACAAAAGGGAAATAGTTTCACTGGCCTCCTGCGGGTACATTTAGTAAAATTTTCCTGTACTTGGAAGGACTATGCTCTCTAAAATTGTTTTTTAAGCATTATTATCGTTATATACCAGATCATTCTGTCTTTTTGTGTATATTAAAGTTACTTTCCACTGCTACGGCCGCTCACGCGAAAAGACTTCCAAAGAGTGAGAAAATTTTCTCGGCAAATATCGAAATTCTCTTGTAAAATCAGGTGAAAAATGAATCCTGTTCCTTCGTTCAAAGCTCCCCCGTTTGCTTCAATGTAACGCTGTCAAGTGAAATCACCGGCTTCTACCGCCTATAGCGTCATTCAGTTCTATTAACGTTGTCTTTTTTCTGCACTTATTTCCAGTAATAATCAGCTCCCCGCGTAACAGTTCAAGCCGTACCGTTGTAACGTTTTTTTTTCCCTCGAGGCGACCCGCAGGTAGATTCATAGCCGCAGGCCACGGAATCATCGCCATTTACTGCACGGGGTACGTATCTACAAGCTTCGCCTCAGGCTCCTTCCGGGCCTCGGTAAGCCGTCCTTGTCTTCCACGTGCCGTTTCGCAAACGTATCCGAGCAAAACGAGATAGGGCGACCATCGTGGGCGCCGTCGTTTCCGTTGCTGATTATACCCGCGCAGTCGTCATGTGGCCTGGGTACGCGCTCGGCCGCATAACGGCCCCGTCATTATCAGTTGCCCGGAGAGCCGTTAGCCCGCTTCACGTTTTAACGCTTCAGCCAGACCGCGGCGGCGACATCACCGCGGGTCGACGGAAGCCAGGGCCCAGGTTACTGCCTTGAGTGGAAAAACCACATGAAACACGACGGCATGCGTATTAAGCTTCCACTCACAATTAGAGCAGATATCTCGTAGGCGATGTTCGCCTTTTTTGTCTTAATCACCGATCTAAAACTTTCCGCTGTGTTTCCGAAAAACCAACGCATGGCATGTCACTTCTCCTCCGTCTCTGCCGCAGATCTCTGCGCCTCCGTCGGTGGCGGCAATGCCGGAGGAGAACTGAGATAGTCTAACACCGGGTTTTTGCGTTCTTCAATTTTATTTAAAAAAAAAACGTTTCCATTCATTTGCTTCACCAATACAACTCAACGTTCATGAATCTTGCATGGATTTGAATTTAGCAAAGTAAAAAAAGTAAAAGAAAAGAAAAGTAAAAGTAAAAGAAGGAGAAAAGGGTGTTGGGTAAGTGCATATCACTTGTATCTGGTTTCACTAGGTGTAGAGCCACGTGTGTGAATTCAAGTGACGCCCCATGGGTAATCGTCACAGCTTCGCTTTCCAACCACCTCTTCAGGGTGGATTGGCGCGCTTTTTTTTTTGTATGTCGCAATGGCCACTAGAACAACTTTCGGTTTGTTCATACGCCTAATATGTGTACCTGGCTTGGCCAAGCTTTTATTCTGATATATTTTGAGAATTATCCCATAATTCCGAAAAGTGCGCCCACCCACATGACCTGCTACATGGAAAATATCCTATATACCCCATCTTTGAGTCAGGCAGCAGAACAGACCCACCCAACTACCGGCCGATTTAAATCCCTTGTGCTGCATCCAAACTCTTCCAGTATGAGCTACACACAGTACTGCCCTCGTGCGTAAAAAATGGGTGGTTACCTAATCAGCATGGCTTCACGAGAGGGCGATGAGTGACAACTAATCCTGCTTGCTTTTAAAGCAGGCTTCCAGAGCAGTTACAGATAGAGGCAAGATAAACGCTGCTTACTACAGTGTTAGCATGGCTTTGAACGTTGTTTTTCACCCACTGTTGCTTAAAAAACTATTGCTCTATGGCGTTGATGCTCCTTTAGTAGACTTACTGGCAGCTGTCTGCTTGATAAAAACTGCTACGTAACGGTGAATGGTCAAACTCCTGTCCCTTATAGTCCAATCAGTGAGTTGCAGGGTGTCCGTGTTGGGTCCCCTTCTATTCTCCGTTTTCATTAATTCCGTATCCAACTCACATTCATTCTGTGTGCTGATGAGACAAAGGAATGCGAAATGTTTCATTCTGTAGAGGACTGCTTCTCCCTTCAGCATGATAGCTCGAAGTTCGCACGCTGGGGCACTGAGAATAGCCTCATTCTGAACACACCTACAGCCACCCTCAATTGGAATATTCATTTCTTGTTTGGAACGGCTCGTGCAAGTCCAAGCTCCAATAGCTTGAGATTGCAGGGTACATGGAAAACGTTTATCAATATATAAACAACGGTTCGGTCGTAGTCTGCCCCAACCTCACCTACCAACCCTTCTTCCTTTAGGTTTTCGGTGAAATATAGCTGATCTTTTTCTCTTCAAACTCCTTCACGGAACCATTTCTTGTCCTGAAGTACTGTCCCAGCTCGTGCACCGAGTTCCCCTGAAGTGTACGCGGTCACAACGTCCCTTTTATAGTGCCGCAGCTGATAGCCACCACTCGCCCGCCCACCGACTCCAAAACCTATATAGCTTGTTTTGTGCCAAATCGGATGTTTTTAATGATGCGCTCGCCAAGTTTCGCGCAGATCTGAACAGTGCTTTCTTTTAGCCGTGGTAGTTATCTGTACTGCCACTGTATTCATAATCATCCTCTGCTATGCCACCGAAGATTACATGCTCTTTTCTTTACATAGACTGAAAATTATAATGCGCACCACCGTTTCTTGTTCGTTTCTCATTCTTTTCAGCGTTTTGTTTCTAAACAAGCGTTCGTACTTCAATGTTTATGTTTCTTCTTTTGTACAGGGCATTATTTTGTCTCGTACTTTGGTGTTATGTACCTGTCTACATTATCATCTCATCATCAGTTTGTTATAGTAACCGCTGTTTAATCTCTGTGGTAATCCATATGCGTAATGTGACAGTAATTATTGCCGTCCTTTCGTTTTCAAATGTACTACCACTTAGACCTCATGGTTGTTCCTTGGCGCTGTACATAAATTGATTGATTGATTGATTGATTGATTGATTGATTGATTGATTGATTGATTGATTGATCGATCGATTGATCGATTGATCGATTGATCGATTGATTGATTGATTGATTGATTGATTGATTGATTGATTGATTGATTGATTGATTGATTGATTGATACCCGGGAAAGCAGTGCGGTGCCTTCAACACTGCCACCCGCCGCGGTGGCTCAGTGGCTAAGGCGTTGCGCTGCTGAGCACAAGGTCGCGGGTTCGATTCCCGGCCGCGGCGGCCGCTTTTCTGATGGAGGCGAAAAGCAAAAAACGCCCGTGTGTACGAGATTTCGGCGCACGATAAAGATCCCCAGGTGGTCAAAATTAATCCGGAGCCCACCACTACGGCGCGCCTCATCGCCTGCGTTGCGTCGGCGCGTTAAACCCCACAATCAATCAATCAAATCAATTTCAACACTGCCACTCTTCTGGTCCAAGCCAAACTCCATATCGCTAACCCGATGCATTCGCTTTCCCAGTACACATAACACTCTTTGTCCGTCAACAAAAATACAGCCCCGCTACTCTATCTTGACAAGAACTTGCCATGACCTCCCTTATATGTCAAGATCCGCGCAGTCTTCGCACTCGCGATCAGCCTCGGAAACTGCCTTGTCGTTCAATGAGGACGGGGAGCATAGACGATGGGAAGTGGGTGCTTCGCACGCCACGCGCTCGCCATATTACCCGGGATGCTCTCGATCGAACTTTGCCTCCGCTCATTATCCAAGCACCGTTTGCTCTCGGCACACCGTAGCGGCCGCCCGCTCTCCGTGTTCTTCCACCTAAGCAAACTCGGGCTCGCCTCGCTGCCGTGATCGTTATTTCGCCCCCGAATACCCGCCACCCGCCTGCCTGCTACGTGCTTTGCCAATTTGATTACTGCCCGGAATTCGATACGCACGACGGCCGTTGCCCGCATCGAATCCTCAGGGGCCGCTTCCTGTAAATGATCTGAGTAAATATGCCTATCAACTGGCCTTAAACGTGCTGATGGATTTGGTTTCACCGATGGTTATCGACGATGCTTTCAGAGGCCCATGCGACGCGAACTTCATCCTAATGAAGGCTTTGTGCGGATGGGTAAATGCCATTTCTGGGTCCCTCAACATGACTTAAACTATCACAAACCGCTATTACGGAATACGCATAGCACGATGACGCAGCCTCAATAAAATGGGTGAAAAAACATTCTTACTCAAGGTGAAAATATCAATGATATGGCTGCACGACATGATTGCCCTGAATTACTGAAATTATTCAAAACTATAATTGAACTCAGGGGGGGGGGGGGGGGGCATGCAAAGCATTGCCGTATTTGCACGATTCTAACGTGCCCCCGACTGAAGAGCGCAGGAGAGTCCAACATGAGGAAAGCAGACAAACAACTTGGCGCCGATTCTACCACGAACACGAAATAATGCCATTCACAGACGCTACAAAATTGAATAAAACAGTTACCGCAATTACCCGATTCTAACGCGCACCTTTTTTCCGGAAAAACAGGTAGAAAAATCGCATGCGCGTTAGAATCGGATACGAAACTGAAACTGCCGAAACAACCGAAATTTCGTCCCGCCCTTCGCCATCGCCTTCTCAAGATGGCGCCAAAGCTTTTGGCCACGATTTTTCGGACGCAGGAAGCATAGGCGCACAGGCTTTTCTATCGGCGTTCACACAAATCGTCAAATCGTTCCACTTGCGCACTTGATAACAGCAATGGCAGCAGCGGCTCTCACGCGTTCGAAACGAATGGTCGGCTGAAGCGTGCGCCAACGGTGCGCCTCTGGAGAAGTTCGCACGATGGGCGTGCGACGCATGGGTCAGGATCCCATCGATCATGTTTTAACGTTCGTTATGAAGTGTGGCATCGCGAACGCGCTTGATGGCACCAAGGACAGCACCAAGGTGACGGCACCAAAGTCAGCGGAGAGTGGCAAGTAGTGAGATGAGTGAGATTACTTCAAGAAATAAATCGCCTGTTTATCTCGCATTCGTTTTCTTGCTCACAAAGTTCCGTGCGAATTACAATCGGAAGTGCAATTTTTTTCTTTTTTTTTGCCAGAAAAATCGGGTGCGCGTTAGAATCGGGTAATTACGGTATATAAATAAAACTCGGCACAAGATGTGGCATAATCCCCAAGCGAATTTTCAAGTGCAGGAAATCGACAACGCTGTGGGCCACTAAAGCCCTTCTATTAATTGCACCTAAAAATGGGGTCCCTTCGTTTTTGCCAATCGTGAACACCCTGCTCCGGGACATCTAATGCAGGGGACGCCTCCCGTTTTCCTGTCATATATATATA
This sequence comes from Haemaphysalis longicornis, assembly GCF_048455015.1. Taxonomy (NCBI): domain Eukaryota; kingdom Metazoa; phylum Arthropoda; class Arachnida; order Ixodida; family Ixodidae; genus Haemaphysalis; species Haemaphysalis longicornis. The sequence continues at coordinate 251,467,013 of NW_027526295.1, forward strand.
TATATATATATATATATATATATATATATATATATATATATATATATATATATATATATATATATATATATATATATATATATATATATATATATATATATATATATATATATATATATATATATGTAAGCGCGAATCTGAAACGTCCCGTCATCAGGCCATAGCTCAGTATTATGACTGGCCAATACCGCCTTCGTGTTTTGTCGTCGTCGCTGCATTGGGTGCGTCCATCATCATCTCATCGCTCGTCGTCTTTCTCGGACGCGCGATCATCGCCATCGTGGTTGATCCTGTTCTGGCCAGGGTACCGCTCGTCGAATAAACGTCGTCCTCCAAGTCTCCTAGCATTGCCTCTCAAGATATATGTATATATATATATATATATATATATAGTATAAGTAAAGAGTCGGATACACAGCAAGAACAATAACAAACAATGTTTACTTACGTAGCGGCAATGGAACTTGCCTTCATCAGAGTAAAGTTACATGATTATGGTGTCGCAAACATCGCAAACATTGGTGTTCAATGTTTGCGACACCATAATCATGTAACTTTACTCTGATGAAGGCAAGTCCCATTGCCGCTACGTAAGTAAACATTGTTTGTTATTGTTCTTGCTGTGTATCCGACTCTTTACTTATACTATTTCTGCGCGCTTTGTGAGTTTATCTTTCTCTAGATTTATATATATATATATATATATATATATATATATATATATATATATATATATATATATTGCAGATGGTTATTCCTTTGCGTTTTAAAGAAGCCTCGAAATGATAGCGTCGTTTCTTTTTCATATTCACACTGGCCGAACTGACGCAGCTTTCTTCTGATTACAACGTGCTTCTTGCGGAAATACAAATAGCGACCAAAAAACTCTCGACGATTTCTCGGCGGCTGGGGATGATATAAATGGGGCTGCCCATCGTTGCCTGATCTTCTCCGCTTCGGTTTCGAGGTGGCGGCATTGGCTTTGAGGCTTTTGAGTTTACAGTTACATGGTAACGCGCAGGTATTTTTAAACACCTGTTTTCATTTAAAAATGAGCCTGTTAGAATAATTCAGATACGGTATGTAATAATGCCATTCAGGCAGCCAAGGTATTTCTGATTCTGACATCGTCATCTTTGTATTATTTCTCTCGAGGACATGCCCTCGCTCTTCGTGAAGGATTGTACGCTCATACCGTGCTCCATAACGTGATTAGCTAAGTGAGGTGGAGAGATCGTGATGATTAGAAGCCGAATCTTAACCAAATGACTATTTTGGTTCTTGCGATCCTATCGCCCCACTTTGATATATGAGCACAAACTAGAGGTTAAGGAGCTCCTTCAAGGTGTTTTTATAGTGCCTATAAATGCTTATTTTTCTGTTTGTGCCTTAATACCAGTAAATGCCTATAAATACCTTTTTTTGGAAATCGGGAACTATATGAACACTATTTAGCCTCAAGGTACGCTTTCGAGTGCAGTTTGAGATTGTTATCCTTGTTACCGGGCAGCATGTACTGTTCGGAACTGTACGGGGTTCAACCTAGCCCTCTAGTTCAACTAGCTCCCGGAGAACAACTGCTAGCAGCAGCGGGATGGGACGCTCATTCTCAGTGCCTAGAGGAACAATTTTGAATCGAAAATCGAGAATGGTGGCAGTTTGCTATTATTTTCACAATATTAGACCAGCAACACTTTTTTCAACTTTTTTGAAATCTGAAATGCTTGCAGAGCATAGTCACCCAACACACCCAGTACTTAGATCAGGGGGTGGCAAAGTACCTCAGCCAAAAATTACTGCTCTATGACCATCAGATAACTTGTAAACTCGCTCTAAACATTTTTCTCTCTTTCCCGGTCTTGACGCTCTTCGACGGCGCGAACTATGTCATTAAGGCCATGTAGCGGCTGTTGGCCGGTTTCCCTTTAGTTGCAGCAATGAACGCTTTTCGAAACCAACTTTTCAAAAGAAGCCACAAAAACAAAGCAGAAATGGAAGGCGTATCTGGTGCGCCGAGCAAATCACGAGGTGCCGCTCCGTGCTGGCTATATATATAGCTATAGCTTTCGCAATGGTTCCATACGCGAAGGAAAGAGTGAAAGCGCTTATCGAAAGTGTTGCAGGGTTCCCTTTAGACTACGCTACTCTTGCTCTCCAAACAGATTTCTTCAAACATGTGCAGTCGCCTCCTCCTTTCGATAAGCATGCTCAAGTCCAGTTATATTTTCAACGTAACGGTTGAGCATCGAACACGCCTTTGTTAGTAGATCATTCCTACATGGAAAAGCCAACGGCGAAACATCGATGCGCAGCTGCACTTCATTACACCTTAAAGGGACCCTGCAACACTTTTGATAAGCGCTTTCACTCCTTCCTTCGCGTCTGGAACCACTGCGAAAGCTATAGTTATCCCCAGCATGGAGCGGCGCTGCGTGATTTGCTCGTCGCACCAGATACGGCTTCCATTTCTGCTTTTTTTTTTTTTTTTTTTTGGGGGGGGGCTTTTTTTTAAGTTGCTATCGAAAAGCGTTCATTGCTGCAACTTAAAGGAGTACTGACACGAAATTTTTATGTTACGTTTTTTTCGCTGCTATGCGTGCCTACCAGCCCACTAATCATAGAATGACAGATTAGACGGTCGAGCGCAGCGTAAACATTCATTTACGGCGTCGTTTATTCGTGCCAGTTTCGGTTTCGACTGAAAAACGCCGAGCGGCCGCCATGACAGCATGTATAACATGACGTCACCATTCTTGCCGTATCGCTGCCTCTCTGGAAGCGCGCGCGAGCGAGCGCACGCGCGCGCCCAGACCGGCCGAGGTTTTCGCCGTCCCCACAGGCCCGGGCAGCATGACGTCAGTCCCAAAACCATGACGTGTACACACGCCCGAGCAGCGCGCGCCAACCACAGCCAGCGCGTCGGCTTCGTCACGGGAGCCCCGACGTCGGCAGTTTGGGGCACGTAGCAGATGATGTCACGTCGGCCCGCTCTGGGCTTTCTCGTGCGGGCGGAAATTAAAATGGATTTTAAATATGTTTCGCTGAACGGTTGCTGATGAAACTTGCTGGGAGATATCTCCTGATAAAAAGGAAGCGTTTTACGTAGTTATCTCAGCTTTGAAATTTCGTGCCAGTACTCCTTTAAGGAAAACTGGCCAACAGCCGCTACATGGCCTCAGTGACGTAATTCGAACCGCCGAAAAATCTTAAGACCGGGAAAGAGAGAAAAATGTTTTGAGCGAGTTTACAAGTTACCTGATGGGCATGGAGCAGTAATTTTTGGCTGAGGTACTGTGCGACCCCTTAATCTAAGTACTGGGTGTGTTGGATGACTACGTTCTGCAAGGATTTAAGATTTCAAAAAAAGTTGAAAAAAGTGTTGCATGGTCCCTTTAAAATTCACACTGCCGACGGGCTCTGAAACACGCTTTTCTATTAAAAAACCATTCGGCCGCTGAACAGTTTTAAAAAAAAATGCTCTTCAAATCTGTGAAAGTGTATTTGGCTGTGTTGAGATGTCTTGCCTGAATAATTAAGATAATGTTGATGTACGTGATCAAATTTCTGGAGTTGTACCGAACAGTACTCGTGTAACAGCGCGTTAATTTCTAGATCAATCGTCGTCTCTCTTGCGTTTATAATTTGTGTATGTTTTTGTTTTGTCGTAATTAAATTGTGTCAGGCAGACGTAAAGTAGCGTTTTTTAATCAGCATTCCCAGCTCTCAAGTATTGTTTTTCATAGCTGCTTCACAATATGCAACGCTGGAACAAGCTACAGTGGCCATTGAACACGAATGTAAGCAGTGCGCTTGTTGAATAAAGCCAATGGATATAAGTTACTCCAGCAGTTTCAAGGGACAATTGAACGGCTATGTTTAACTGCTGGTGCCCTTGTGCCATTATAAACAGTAACATTTTCGCTTTTCCGGTCGTAGATACAGGTCAGATTCGTCTTTGTTTGAAATGATTGGCACTTATATAAAAAAGTTGGTGCCTTACATTTACGACGTCGGAGGCCTAAAACTTTTTGCCTGCGTAGTTTCGGTGCCAGAAGCAAGCTTCTTTGAGGCCGAAAAATCCGGCCTCTAGTGATGATGCCATGATGATGCTTCTAGTGATGAGGCTTCTTCCGGTATGAATTTGCACATGCAGAGCCATTACGCGCATTCAAGTTACCTGACGATGGTCCCGGAAGGGCCACCAGCAATGAAAGTCCTCCTAAGACTTGACGAAGTCGTCATTCTTCAAGTGACATCTAACACCCGTTATGCAACATCCAATTTGTTGCGTCCACTTGAGGTATTAGCAATTAACAGAAAATAATTCCTCTGGACACGCACTGACGAGTTTAGCAGTTCACATGCCCCACAAACACGCAAGCAATGCCGCCAGACTTCCCGCCTTTGACTGTCTGACTCTCCTTCGCAAAAAGAGCGAATTCCAGCAATTGGACCAAACGAGCGCAATGTCCTAAGCTGTACCCCGCCAAGAAGCACTCGACCACATCATCAGTGTGTATCGTATATAATGTGCGTCTATAATGACAACTGAGCTTCCTATTCAAGTAGTTTTGCCGGTACGTTTGCTTCACCTACGACCCAAACGTGCGGGCGGTGTCGTCAGCATCGGCCGGTCTTTGCCATGTTAAAGCAATCCGCCATACTTTTCGTAGCGACCAGGTCAGCTGTAGATTATTACCACTTTTAACGAAGCTCACGGGACCTAAAGGATTCCTGCCGTAACCTTCTGACAATGTTACTGCTCTCGAACGCTGCGTACGCCGACAATTTATTTTATGGCGCAGAACATAATTGGACTCTTTGGGAGCTTCCTGGACACTACAGCAGTAGGGAAATCCCAGGGAGGGATGAAGCGGCGCGTTAGTGTCACCAATGTGCAAACTTCAGGAAGATGTTATTTGCACGAAGGGATGTCTAAACTTTCGTAAAAGACGTTGTCACATCTACCGCAACGTGACCATCAATTTTTATTCCCTGGTGGCCCAACTTCCAAATAATTAATGCTCGTAAAGCCGCACCGTAGTCGACTAAAACGCTCTACTTACGTTTTTTTTTTTTTCCCTACACGAAGCCTGCGCATGCTAACCGCTACCACGTCCGTTCTGGCAAGGGCGCACAGTTCCCTACTCTAGCCAGGACACCCTACCCTACTGTAGATCGCTAAAAAGTTCATTTAGATTATGTTTATGAGTAGGTAGGAATGATTTCAGATCTTTCTGCGATTCCCACATTACGATAAGCCAAACAAATTTTCATTGTTCCGTTGAGTTCCTCTGAGATGAGTGTGCTGTCGGTGGCTTTGCGATATATTATCCTTCGTCGGCATGTAGTTAACGACATCGCACTAACTGAAGCTTTTAAACACGATAGTCTTTTTTGGGCTACTTGAACGCGAAAATTTTGGTCTGTCTGTCTGTCTGTGTGTATGTCACTAGATTCAGCCGCCCGGCCAAAGTGGAACAGAATCTGTACAATACGTTTATATGCCCACCACCAAATATAAATGTCTAAGTTCGGTGGCAATGTTCATACTTGTCAACATCGTTAAATAATAACAAAACATTACGGAAATATGAGGTAGAAAACCGATATATACATCATATTTTCAGTGTTCCTTTTTTGAAAAAATCATGAATGCTTGATTTTTGTTATTGCAACTGAAACACGACATCCACTGCAGAAAACAAAATTCGCTCCTTCACCTGCCGTCGCCCGCGCCAATATAGCTACTGGCGGAATTTTAAGAAATTAAACGGCAACAGTAACATAAGGTTTCACTAGATAGGTTCTACGTTCCACTTGGAGCGCACATGAAGCAGGGCAACGTGGTTCTATAAACGTTGTAGTTTGGTGCCTCGATTCACGCGTGGCTCCGCCGTACGGCAGCGCCAACATCGAAGCACGCGGCCTAGAGCAGTGGAACACAGCAAATTTAAATTTCCATGAGCAAACCTCTAGCGTGTTGGGACGAACGAGACGGGAGATAAACAGCATGAGAGGCGAGCGGGAAAGGGAATGGAGGCATTTACTCGGCAGGGGCGCCCGACGATTATCGTCTTTCGCAGACATTTGCAACCAAAGGAGCAGATACGCAGCCATTTTTTTCGTGTGTGTGTGTGTGTGTGTGTGCGTGCGTGCGTGCGTGCGTGCGTGCGTGTGTGTGTGTGTGTGTGTGTGTGTGTGTGTGTGTGTGTGTGTGTGTGTGTGTGTGTGTGTGTGTGTGTGTGTGTGTGTGTGTTGTGTGTGTGTGTGTGTGTGTGTGTGTGTGTGTGTGTGTGTGTGTGTGTGTGTGTGTGTGTGTGTGTGTGTGTGTGTGTGTGTGTGTGTGTGTGTGTGTGTGTGTGTGTGTGTGTGTGTGTGTGTGTGTGTGTGTGTGTGTGTGTGTGTGTGTGTGTGTGTGTGTGTGTGTGTGTGTGTGTGTGTGTGTGTGTGTGTGTGTGTGTGTGTGTGTGTGTGTGTGTGTGTGTGTGTGTGTGTGTGTGTGTGTGTGTGTGTGTGTGTGTGTGTGTGTGTGTGTGTGTGTGTGTGTGTGTGTGTGTGTGTGTGTGTGTGTGTGTGTGTGTGTGTGTGTGTGTGTGTGTGTGTGTGTGTGTGTGTGTGTGTGTGTGTGTGTGTGTGTGTGTGTGTGTGTGTGTGTGTGTGTGTGTGTGTGTGTGTGTGTGTGTGTGTGTGTGTGTGTGTGTGTGTGTGTGTGTGTGTGTGTGTGTGTGTGTGTGTGTGTGTGTGTGTGTGTGTGTGTGTGTGTGTGTGTGTGTGTGTGTGTGTGTGTGTGTGTGTGTGTGTGTGTGTGTGTGTGTGTGTGTGTGTGTGTGTGTGTGTGTGTGTGTGTGTGTGTGTGTGTGTGTGTGTGTGTGTGTGTGTGTGTGTGTGTGTGTGTGTGTGTGTGTGTGTGTGTGTGTGTGTGTGTGTGTGTGTGTGTGTGTGTGTGTGTGTGTGTGTGTGTGTGTGTGTGTGTGTGTGTGTGTGTGTGTGTGTGTGTGTGTGTGTGTGTGTGTGTGTGTGTGTGTGTGTGTGTGTGTGTGTGTGTGTGTGTGTGTGTGTGTGTGTGTGTGTGTGTGTGTGTGTGTGTGTGTGTGTGTGTGTGTGTGTGTGTGTGTGTGTGTGTGTGTGTGTGTGTGTGTGTGTGTGTGTGTGTGTGTGTGTGTGTGTGTGTGTGTGTGTGTGTGTGTGTGTGTGTGTGTGTGTGTGTGTGTGTGTGTGTGTGTGTGTGTGTGTGTGTGTGTGTGTGTGTGTGTGTGTGTGTGTGTGTGTGTGTGTGTGTGTGTGTGTGTGTGTGTGTGTGTGTGTGTGTGTGTGTGTGTGTGTGTGTGTGTGTGTGTGTGTGTGTGTGTGTGTGTGTGTGTGTGTGTGTGTGTGTGTGTGTGTGTGTGTGTGTGTGTGTGTGTGTGTGTGTGTGTGTGTGTGTGTGTGTGTGTGTGTGTGTGTGTGTGTGTGTGTGTGTGTGTGTGTGTGTGTGTGTGTGTGTGTGTGTGTGTGTGTGTGTGTGTGTGTGTGTGTGTGTGTGTGTGTGTGTGTGTGTGTGTGTGTGTGTGTGTGTGTGTGTGTGTGTGTGTGTGTGTGTGTGTGTGTGTGTGTGTGTGTGTGTGTGTGTGTGTGTGTGTGTGTGTGTGTGTGTGTGTGTGTGTGTGTGTGTGTGTGTGTGTGTGTGTGTGTGTGTGTGTGTGTGTGTGTGTGTGTGTGTGTGTGTGTGTGTGTGTGTGTGTGTGTGTGTGTGTGTGTGTGTGTGTGTGTGTGTGTGTGTGTGTGTGTGTGTGTGTGTGTGTGTGTGTGTGTGTGTGTGTGTGTGTGTGTGTGTGTGTGTGTGTGTTGGGGGGGAGAAACACGAGTGAGCTAAGACGATGGGTGCTTTGCTCACTTTGTGCTTTACAGTTTCCGGATCTTGATACAATGTCGCGCGCCAGCCATGCTACGGTAAGCTGTTTTAGTCAAGTAGACAGACACAGCTTCAAATGCCGCGATCTTCCGTGGCTCGCTCGGCATATCGATTGCCTCTCCTGCCAGAACAGTGTGTCACTGGAGATACCGAAGGAATGCCTGATCGTCGTGGAATGCAAATACCACAGCACGGTCTTTCGCCCTCGTTGCCGTGAAAACGCTGATTCTTGTTCGGCGTATTCAATAACGGACCCTTCCCGGGGAATTCGCAACGGGTAGATCACAATTACTTTCGTTCATTCCTTCGTAAAACAGGTTTCGAAAAATATGCAGAGTAAAAAGATACTACCCTGGATATACTCAGTTCTCTCTTAAATGGATAAAACAAGAAATACGTGGTTGGAAATAATTACGGCGACAAGTGAGCGCAGGAGCAGACGGGATGAAAATATGAGGGCTCTCATTTAACAGCCGATCCATCCAGACACAATACGATTTTATTGAGGCGAGTTTTCCTGGAGGTTCCAATTGGACAAGCATATGCTTTTTTGTTATCAGCGTACCTCAAAACCGGTGAGACGGAAGGGTAGTGTAACAGAAGTAGATTGCTCCTTAAGATGGGTAATGCAACTTGACCTACCTTCTCTCGGAAGGACTCACCTTCCTCTAAGTTATGTGTGTAACCTTTTACATGTATTTATGTTGATTGATCCACTCAGTAGCTCGCTCCGCGCGCTCTGCTGTAAGAAAGGCTCTCTTTTGCTTACCAGCGTCAGTATAGACGCGAGAGTGTAGCTGCGTCATCTATGAACACAGCTAATCTCTCGTCCCTTATCTGTAACTACACTCCAACGGTATTTTCTTCGCGCATGCACAAGAGGTTTCGCCAGATGGGTTTTCTGGCTACACGGGACCACCGCGTTTTCCTATCGCGTAACCATATAAAGCTTCGCTTTACATACCGCATGCCACACGCTATTCTTTACCGCACGCTAAATACCGCACGCTTAAATACCGCACGCTATTCTTTAGCTAAGTCTGCTTTACTGCCCCCAAAACCGTATCCTTTTGTTGCCCCATTCTAATGGAAGCAAAGAACAAAACTGCCCCTGTGTTCGAGATTTCGGCGCTCGCTAAAGATCCCCAGGTACCGTATAAACCGGAATATAGGTCGAGTTTTTTTCAAAAAAAAATCCGCACAAAAGTCACCCCTCGTCTTATATAGCAGTCATTGGCAGAATGTAAATCGTTGTCTGGCAACAATGTGCAAGCGCAGTCCGTCGCCATTGCCATTCGTGTCGGACTGCTCTCTCGCACTATCAGGCTTTTATTTGATTTCGCTTTTCTCTAGTTTTTCGTCTTTTACTCGTCTATTACGCGTGCGTGCATACATTTCTGTACGTCTCTGTTCCGAGATGAGTGGCGGCAGTTGACGCCAGTTCACCGCGGCGTTTAAGGTGACGGCGATTGAGTCACCGAGCAGAATGGGAATATGGCGGCGCAACGCCAGTTAGGCGTTTCGGAGAAAAGTGTGCGGTACTGGCGGAGCCAAAAAGCCAAGCTGTGCGCGTGCAACCCCCGAAACTGATCGTTCCGTGGACGTCAAGCGGTCCACCCCGAGTTGGAGAACAAAGTGGCGGACTTCGTACGGGAACTTCGCTCACGATCGCTCCGGAGGCCATGCGCGGACCGGCTCCGCGAACTGTACAATGAGTGGATAGCCGGCGACAACAAAAAGACCTATACGGGCCGGTTGCGACCGTGTCAAGCTGGGTGTCCTCCTCTTGGCAGTCGCTGCCCGACGACATGGTTACACGAGCGTTCAGGAAGTGCTTCATCAGCAACGCGCCTAATGGCATAGAAGATGACTGCGAAGCAGTCATCCTTGGACGACTCTGAGAGCTCGGACGAGTGACTTCGGCAGGCATAGTGAGTGGCAGTGACAGACGGGCGTCGAAAATAAATATAGACATTGTGAGTGCGCTTCTGTGCCGAAATATTTTTTTTTGTCAACTTTTCCCACCTCAGGGTAGGGGGTCGACCTATATTCCCACTCGACCTATAATCCGGTTTATACGGTAGTCAAAAGTAATTCGGAGCCCTCCACTAGGGCGGGCCTCATCGCCTATGTAGCGTCGGCGCGTTAAACCTCATAATCGATCAATCAATCAATCAATCAATCAATCAATCAATCAATCAATCAATCAATCAATCAATCAATCAATCAATCAATCAATCAATCAATCAATCAATCAATCAATTAATCAATAAATAAATAAATCGATCAATCAATTAATTAATCAATCAATCAATCAATCAATCAAACTTTTTTGTTGAGTGAAAACAACTAAGCGAATCGGAGAGATGTATTGCAACTTCTTGGGCTAAAGCAACTAAAATCTTACTCTAAAACAGCGCACGAAGCGCGGTCTCCTGATTCTAATTTATTCTCATTTGCACGAAGCACAAAACGTTTTTCGACTGCCACCGTCTTTGACGTTTGGTAAATGCAACGTGATACTGTATTCAATACGTTCTACATTCATAAAGAATAAAATTGCGCTGTCTTTTATTTAAACCCCAATTTTCTGTCTTTTTTGTTGGAGGGGGGAGGAGAACATTTTGTTTCTTTCCCAATAGTGGAATATTTTTGCGAAACTTTACATTTCTATACTTTCCTGAAGCAGGTGGTCCCAGCTCTTTCTCAAGGGCGCTGGTGGAGTGTTCGCGCAGTTCCTCGTACCCCTAAGTGATGTAAATGAGCTCAAAGCTGGCGAAGCGAGCATCGATCGACGCCGCATTCTCACCAGGCGCCCTGTGTATCGAAGCTGGAAGCGGACAAGTCGTCTACAGTGTTAAACGAAATCTACCTTCCGTCGTGTCGTGTGCGTGGGCTGCGATTCGTGAATTGCGTGAACCATCATGCTTGAGCAATCCATGCATTGGGCGTAATACCCAGAAAATAAAAAAAAATGCAGTCACGAACTTCCCCTTTGCGCTCCATCTCAATTCCATGCCCAGTTTGGGCAGTTTTTATGTTAACACCTCACTTTTTGCCTCTTTCGACGACACGTTTTCGAAGTGTTAACTGCCTTTGAGGAAAATAACTGCTTGTTTCTTGGTGGGCTAAATTGGTCTACTATGAATTGTTTTTGGCAGAACAATGCTTTGGTTTCCAACTAGATCAATTTTAATTATAGAACGCATCTTACTACTGCAATATTGTCGATGTGCCAACCGGCGTTCAATACACATTCGTCGTCTTCTGCCACCTAAAAAGTTTTGCGAAAAGAACCAGTAGCCCGTGCAGCTCAGGCTAAACTTGAAGCCAAGTTGAACTCAGACAAAAAAAAAAAAAAAGACAGAGCCGCTGCATACACTCTTTTAAATCTTATTCACATGAATTTGAAGCTTATTCTGGTTTCATGAACTGTAGTGGGGCAATGTAACAGAGAAAAAAACAAAAGTTCAAAGAATTGTCCAGTAAAGAGCAAGCATACTTACTCCGCTTCTCCGTTTTACCAGGTTTATCTTTCCTTGGTGGCATAAAACAACCGTCCACCAATACAGAGCCTTTTCCATTGTATTTTTATGCCTTTTTAATCCGGTGACGCAGAAAATAAGGCGTGCCGTTGTGATTTCGTTCGTTCATCTTGAGTCTGAAGTTTTCTGAAGGGCGCTGCATTAGTATACATCCGAAACTTTGTCAGTTCATTTTTGTTTTCCTGTTTTCTTTTCTTTTTCTTTTTTAGTTTCCTGCAACTAACGATGGTTGCCAGAGTCGAAGTGCTGGATTTGGCCTTCTATGGCCAAACTGGCGACATTTTGTTTCGTTTGCCTATAGTTTTTGCGTATCATTGTTCTTTTTTTTTTCATAACAGTGATGCCTTGACCTCGGCAATTCCGCGAATTTTTATGCAGTTACACGGCCTTCACGGTTTGCGTTGGGGTACCTTGCAAAGAATGCGTACGCATGATATATAACGCCGAAACAGAGGCAGGTATTCACCTTGCGCAAAATCAGCACCGTCTTCAAAAGTGCTGTTCTTTCTGGGCCAAACTTCTTCATGCAGATAAAACCCTACGGGAAATGCAACAGAAAGTTTATCCGATAACCGTTTCTCCCTTTATGTACTTTGGCGCCCGGCCAGAACGCACACAGGTGCTCGCCGCGTGTATTACGTATACCGTCTGCCTAGTGTTTTTGTGCGTGCGTGTGTCCGGTGGACTTCAAAAGCCCCTACATTGAGAGCAACACTGAGAGAAAAATGGAACCGGGGTGAAAATAAAAGCAATTCTTCTGTATCTTCTCTTGGGTAGACAAGGGCGAAATAAATCGCCCCTGGGGCAGTGAATATTAGGAAGTTTAAAAAAAACGGATTTGAGAAGGGAAAGAAAAGTCGAGACGTCTTTAAGCAATGCGCTCTTCTGTGCTCCTAAAATTGGGTTCCCGTTTTTCGAACAGAATTGGCTGTGCGTATAGCCACTCGTTCACAATCCGCTTACGCGGCCGGCTGAAACTCTAAGCAAACCACGTCGAGGGATGCCACCTCGTTCGCTGCAGTGGTTTCGTCTTGTTTAGATTCCCTACACTGGCGCCTCAAACTGAGTACGCGTATGCGTTTCTTGTTTGTTTGCTTCCTGCCTTAAAAGCGCAAAGTGCGAGCAAATGGTTGCGTCGGGTTTTCCGAACCAGGGAGGGAACCCGCGTTCCTACCTTGTTGCTAATGCGGCTTTTAAAAATCGCGCCCGCCTAGTGGGGGATTTTGTCAGCCTTTCCCTGTGCTTGGGAGGAGGCATAGAGGAGGCGAGCCCTCGGAGCATCGGGAGCTGAATGGATTTTCGCTGCATGCATGCGTTTTGTTGTGCCAGAGCGCCTGGCCCAAGGCGTTGCACGAGGCGACGCGCCGACAGCGAGGCTGAGTCACGCCTCTCCCTTTCGTCGCTGCGGCGCGGCCGAATCCTGCATCTCGAAACGCTGCGGCGCGGCCGATTCCCGCATCCCAGAACGCGGCGGCGCGGCCGAATCCCGCATCGGAGAACGACCAAACAAGGGCATGTCGCTACGCCCGGAGGCGAGGTCACGGAGACGGCGGGCGCATCGCCCTCCCTTTCCCCATTGGCGGCGCAGCTGACTCACCGCTTCGCTACCATTCGTCGGAATTCAAACTTCAGGCAGCGAGAGCTCTGATTGGGGCTATTCGAACTTCTCGGGGCCCCAACGAACTTCCCGGCCTATAAAAGAAGCCCGGAGGCTCTCATCGTCGGCATTCCTCGGCGGCTTCTCTCTGGCACCAGTCTCTTCGGAAGCACCGAGTGAAAGGGTGCTGTCGCCTTTGTGCGAGTTATGTAACGTTTGCTTACCCTGTACATACTGTATATAAATGTTACTTTAAGTTTTCGTCGGCTTGAGAACTTCTTCGCTCTGCTCTGCGCCGCGTCGATAGCGGACGGAGCAAGGCAACGTCGCTACACCGGTGACTGCGCTCGGATGGCCAGTCGCAATAGTGGAGGCGGCGGTGAGAGGGCTTAGTCCCAACAGGGGTGACAGCGTCGGGATGACTGATTCCCAACATCGGTGACGAGCAGGAAGGCGAATCACAACCTGGCAACCGCCCTGGGATGGTCATTCCCAACAGTGGTACCAGCGGTGGGATGGTCATTCCCAACAGTACCACTGTTGGGAATGACCATCCCAGGGCGGTTGCCTGTTGTCGGTCGGTTCTTTGCAAGCTCCAGAACGATGAGCAACCGGTGCTGAGGACAGACCGGAAGAGCCGGACGAAGCTGGTCGAGACACCTGGGCAGCACGGCGAGGTACCTGCGATCCAGACCTGGCAGGCGGTACCTGTTCAAGGAGAGGAACTTGGTGGAGCTGCCTTTTTCCTGGGGCACTGGAGGTGTACCTGGATGAGCCTGGCGAACGAGCGCGCCCAGCATCCGAGCCACGTGGAGGCAGCTTGTCTTCACGGCGCATTGTCTGGCGGCGGGGGTGCTGTTGTGCCAGAGCGCCTCGCCCAAAGCGTTGCACGAGGCGACGCGCCGACAGCGAGGCTGAGTCACGCCTCTCCCTTTCGTCGCTGCGGCGCGGCCGAATCCTGCATCTCGAAACGCTGCGGCGCGGCCGATTCCCGCATCCCAGAACGCGGCGGCGCGGCCGAATCCCGCATCGGAGAACGACCAAACAAGGGCACATGGAGGAAAAAAAAGTTAAGGAGAGGCCCTGACGTCACACCCAGCGCAGCCGGAAACGCCATTTCTGTAAGTCGAATGGCGGACCATTGGCCCTCTATGCCATTGGCGGACTCTTTTTGCCTCTCTCTCTCGGTGCACCTTCTCCGCCTCCTCCGTCCTGTATCGCCTCTCTTGTCGTCTGCATCTGCCAGCGCCGAGCCGGCGGAAATCAGCTGATAGCCAGGTAGAAGGCCGTTTTGCAGCGCGTGACCGTGAACCTAAACGCGCGGTTACACTGTTACACGTCTTCAGTGTGGCCGCAGCAGGTTTGCGAAGCGGCTCGCTCTAACAATGCCGCAATGCTCGGTGCCAGGCTGCAAGTCGTGATCGGTACCCAAGGAATTGGGCGTCACTTTCCACCGGTTATAGCATCATTCCGCTGACAAGTATTGCTGTACATTGGTGTGCATTCATCATTTGTTTGCAATCGCCGCCGTTTATAGGTTCCCAAGCGATGGAGAACGCCGCAAACAGTGGGCGAACGCCATGCGGCTACCGGACTGGAAAGTGCCCAAGTTTGCGTTGCAGTTTCACTGGCAATCCCAGAGATGACTAGTCAATTAAACAGCCGTTCTATATGTATAGGTAAGCAGTACTTCATGCAGATTTCACGCTAGAAAATTGTGGAATGTTTTTACCGTTGTTCGCGTGCCTTCGATAGAATTTTTTGCGAAGGAGGAGGAGGAGGAGGCAAAACGTTTTATTGAGCAAAAATAATGAGAGGGTGGGTGGCGTCAATAAACTTTTTTTCGCCAAGTTTCAACTTGTCTCAGTGTCAATAAATTCAAGGTGATATCAGTTGAAAACGTTCATACACTAACCTCGCAGTATGAAGCGTTGAAAAGCGAAATCCAGAGCGAGACCACAAAAAGATCCAGATTCCAGATCCAGCACTCTTCCAGTCAACAGACGGACACCTACTAAGGTAATAGGACGATGGAATTATATCAACTGGGAATTTACCTTGCAACAGTTTCAAAGGCACTGCCGCACATTGCCGGCCTAGCAATTACTACATGCAGCGGCGATAACCAAAAAATTGAGTTGCGAATCGTTCGGTTGCAAGTCGCCTACGTACTGCACACCGTGTATCACTTCCCGAATATCTACCTGACGGGTGTCCGCGCGTACGACGGGACGGCGCGTTCACGATATCTGCACTTCAATAGGCGCGTCGTGATCGCGACCGGAGCAAAAGCTTGACGCGATACAAGGTGCACTTGCAAGTAGAAATTAAATGACATATTCACATCGACGCAGCTGTCGCAACTCGCAGCATCCTTTTCGAGTTCCGCAAGACCACAGCGCAGCAAAGCGAA
This sequence comes from Haemaphysalis longicornis, assembly GCF_048455015.1. Classification (NCBI taxonomy): domain Eukaryota; kingdom Metazoa; phylum Arthropoda; class Arachnida; order Ixodida; family Ixodidae; genus Haemaphysalis; species Haemaphysalis longicornis. The sequence continues at coordinate 251,482,462 of NW_027526295.1, forward strand.
GCAGCAATCTTCGCAATCGGACGACAAGGCAGGCGCTGCCTTTCCTCCATGACTGGCGAACGGCGGGCGGGCTGTTGCTAGGACGCCGTTGCTAACGCGACTTCCAATGGCCGCCGAAAACACGTGACTTCCTCCACACTTGCGCCAATGCGCGGGGATAGCTGGGGGCCTCTCCTAAGCTTTTTTTTCCTCCATGCAAGGGCATGTCGCTACGCCCGGAGGCGAGGTCACGGAGACGGCGGGCGCATCGCCCTCCCTTTCCCCATTGGCGGCGCAGCTGACTCACCGCTTCGCTACCATTCGTCGGAATTCAAACTTCAGGCAGCGAGAGCTCTGATTGGGGCTATTCGAACTTCTCGGGGCCCCAACGAACTTCCCGGCCTATAAAAGAAGCCCGGAGGCTCTCATCGTCGGCATTCCTCGGCGGCTTCTCTCTGGCACCAGTCTCTTCGGAAGCACCGAGTGCAAGGGTGCTGTCGCCTTTGTGCGAGTTATGTAACGTTTGCTTACCCTGTACATACTGTATATAAATGTTACTTTAAGTTTTCGTCGGCTTGAGAACTTCTTCGCTCTGCTCTGCGCCGCGTCGATAGCGGACGGAGCAAGGCAACGTGGCTACACCGGTGACTGCGCTCGGATGGCCAGTCGCAATAGTGGAGGCGGCGGTGAGAGGGCTCAGTCCCAACAGGGGTGACAGCGTCGGGATGACTGATTCCCAACATCGGTGACGAGCAGGAAGGCGAATCACAACCTGGCAACCGCCCTGGGATGGTCATTCCCAACAGTGGTACCAGCGGTGGGATGGTCATTCCCAACAGTTTCCACAATTTTACCTAACGCGCTAACTAAATAGAGAGAAACGAAACGACGCACTTTTTGAAATACCCACACCGTTGCAACACACGAACACGGATGCTTCCGAGGGGATTGGTAGGACGTTATCACACGTGTTTATTCTTCGGGAATTCCATTTGACCAGCGTATTTATGTATATTTTATATGTCTTGTTTTCATTTACCATTGTGACAAGCCGTTTACAAGCTTTCCCGAGTTTTCAAACTTCGCTAGCAATGAACAAATAAATGGAAACGAACTGTCTAATCCTGGTTAGTAAATTGGCTTCCACCGAAAAGTGGGCGAGTTGAGGCAAAAAAGCGCTTCTCACGCAATCTCCTCATCCCTTCTTCAGAGCACCGCAAGAAAGACGCGAACAAAGTTCCAGGGCAAGCTGACCTGGCAGAGCAAACTTTTGTCTTTAATGTCACCTGTCTTTTGTCTTTTGAGGGTCTATCTTTCTTTTGGGGGTCTGTTTGCACCATGTTATTAGGTAATCCTATTGTCCTCAACATAAGTACGAAAGCGTTGCGCTGCTGAGCACGAAGTCGCGGGTTCGATTCCCAGCCACGGCGGCCGCTTTTCTGTTTGAGGCGAAAAGCAAAAGCGCCCGTGTATACGAGATTTCGCCACAAGTTAGAGATCCCCAGGTAGTCAAAATTAATCCGGAGCCCTCCACTACGGCGCGCCTCATTGCCTGCGTTGCGTTGGCGCGTTAAACACTGCAATCAATCAATCAATCAATCAATCAATCAATCAATCAATCAATCAATCAAACAATCAATCAATCAATCAATCAATCAATCAATCAATCAATCAATCAATCAATCAATCTAAGTACGCCTAAGGTATAGTTGGTAGTAATGCTGATGGCATCTCTCCGGCAGTTTGGGACATCATATCACTTTGGTAAATGGTCTAAACGGCTCGAGGAAGTTTTGAAAAGTTTCCTTGCATAGTTACCATTCCGTATCAGAGTTCAGAAGGTCAACGATTACACTAAGGCCCCAAACCTTTAGAGAATTATAACTGGTATGTTGCACATATTTTCACAAGTTTATTTTTATTCATACTTCAAGCTAAAAGCATGCTGTTTGCAAAATATGCCGCCTTGTAGAACGGTTACGCTAGGTTCATAGAAGGAGCGGCCCGTTTCCTGAGTTACTGAGTGTGTAGACATTAGGGCAGAGACATTAACATTGTGGACGCAATTACACATACGGGGATCAATCACCAAGTGCGATACAGACATAAGTCACCAAGCGATACAAACGTGAGATGTAGGCGGCGGAATTCCCGATACGTTTAGCCTCCCCGAAGCCGGCGATGGCACACAAAACTTTCACGACATTTTTTAACGAACACACTAAAGGAGAGAGAGAGAGATAAACTTTATTTTTAAGCCTGTGTCCAAAGCAGTCGGAGGGTAAATTTCGCCCATTTTTGCCTCCCCGGTCTGTACTCGAGCACTCAAGAGAGCCTTTAATGGCAACCCCCTAACTCTCCTGGTGCTTCTTTATTTTCTTTCAGACACCGGAGTTGCTATGCTTGGACGCTAAATTTTGCTGTGATCGTTGGCCCAGTTTCAAGCGTGCGTAGATTTTTATTCTTGTGCAAAAGAAACATGTGTTTTCTTCGGGTTATATCGTCGCTTTACTCTGCGCTAGTGACGCCTTCACGCAAATTGTTGGCAGAGGTCTCCAATAAGAAAATGAGAAACAAAGAGAACAATGACAATTTTTTAAATATAAAAAATTATCAAAGCGTGGGACGAAAAAGAAGAAAATAAAGTGCAAAACAGATCTTCACATCATCCAGCTCCGCTCTCGTAGATTCCTCCCAAATCTCACAGGAAAGCGCATCAACGCGGACTCAGACCAGAGCTGTCGTTTACATAAACGGCATGTCAGAAGCCGCTCGCTGGCCCAAAGCGTTTTCTCAAAGTGCGTCCCGGGAGTGCAGTTGGGATGTCGTGCACGAAATGCTATTTGTCCATCCACCGGGTTTCTTCATCTCCAAGGACGAAGTTGTGTTCCAGAAGAAGCCGCTTTGTCCGGAACCTTCAGAATTGTTACTTCCAAGCTTTTCCACAGACATCATTGCGTCTCTTTAGTGTAATAACTTGGGAGTTGTGTTGCTTAAGGTTACCTAAGGTCGTCGAATCACCCGCGAGAAATACTTGACGTTTGTCCCGCGATTTACTCCTGTGCATTTGTATCCATAAACTAATAGCTTGCTTTGTGACAGCTGCCGCATCCGTCAGTGAAGATCATCCCTGCGTTTCGTGGCTGAAATTACGGTAGGCATACAGCAATTATTCATTTGTCCTTCATCTGTAAGTTTTCTTTTAGGGGCGAAGTCCCGTGCGGCCTGGAGCTGTCGGCGTCTCCTGTCGTCGACGGCGCTTCATGTAGTCACGGTACTAGAACACCTGGACTCTCGTTTTCCAACGCGTCGCGCTAGACGTTTCATCTCCATGGGCAAAAACGTGTGCTAAGTGTAAACACCGGGACACTCGTTTTCCAACGCGTTGCTCTGGAAAGCTTCGTGCGTCAAAGACACAAGTATTACACCAAAACTGTATACCTCTACCCCCCAACGGTCTCATCTCCATTGGGAAAAAGGCCAAGGCGCCAAGAATACACTCATACACTACATGCTTGCCCCCCACCCCCTTCCCAGGTTTCACGTTAGTGGAGACGGCCCGGATTTTTACAGACTTCGACATCAGTCTGTGCAAAGCAACTGAAACACGGCGCTGGTTTTGAGCCGGGTACCGAAGAAATGTCAGCTTTTGCTGTGAAGGGCTCATCGAAGAAGTGAAACAGGCAGTGTGATGCTCTTTTGTATTGGCAAAAATTATGGTGACAATGACAAGTTGTTTTTGAGGATAACAGTAGAGTGACCCTTCTTGGTGGCTGGAATTGTTTGGCGGGCATCGGTGCATTCTTTATCACCAGTTCACCAGTGCCAACTCTCCCTGACACAACCAGCTCCACCAAGAGCGGAAGGAGCGCTGAGTAGGGCCGACCTAGCAGTTGGCGTTGAAATAAAAGTGTAGCTTCAATTTTCTGAACGTCTTACCTGTAGCATAACAGAATTCAGTTATTTTAAACGTACCAAAATATTTGCATGTTTGGTTATCCACCAACCGTAACCCACACAATTTTCCCTCTTTTTCATTCTTGATTCTGAATCATTCGATGATCATTTGATGAAGATTATTTGAGATTATTTTATGTGAACTGCATTCAATATTTTACGCAGTCATTAGCGACAAATCGTTATTCGTCCATCCTCACGCCGAAACGTTATCCCGACTCCACCACAAGTATCAACCATGTGTGGTGAACCTCGCTTTGCAGGACGGACGGAGCATCTGGGTTTAGGCATAACACGTATGGAAGGCAGTTGAATTCAAAACGTGATGCAGAATAATACGAAATACTATGAGAATACCCTTTGGGCACAACGTGTGGCACGACGTCTAGGCAGCGGAGTTGAGACGCAGGTTGATTTCTTTTAACCGGTAGTTAACTAACAGACATATGTACACTACTCACACAAACACTGTTCTATAAAAGAGATGTTCAGAGCCAGTCTGACATTACATGCGACAGAAAGAGCAACCTCCCTATGAATATTTTAAAAGAATTCAGAAAGTACCTTTTGTATTCGTCCTTTTACGGTGTGGCAATACTATACAGTAAAATGGACGAAAATAATGACCCATTGCACCCCATGGTTAAAACAATTGACCGCGTATCTGCTCCTTTCGTTGCAAATGTCGGCAAAAGACTATAGATGCCAAGTAAATGCCTGCCTTCGCTTTGCCGCTCACCTTTCATGTTGTTCCTCTCGCGTCGTGCTCGTCTCAAGGTAAACACACTAAAGGTTTGCTCAAGTCAATTTAAATTTACCGCGTTCCACTGCTCAAGGCCGGGTGCCTCGATTCCAGTGCTACCGTAAAGCGGAGACGCGCGTGAATCGAGGCGCCCTACTTCAACGTTTATAAAACCGCGTTGACCTAGGCCACGTGCGCTCCAAGCAGAACGTGGAACCTGTCTAGTGGAACCTTTCACAACTGTTGCCACTTGATTTCGTAAATGCCACCAGAAGCTATAGTGGCGCAAGCGCCCGCAGGCGACAGGGTGATTTTTTTTCTGCAGTGGATGTAGTATTTCATTTCGCAAAAATCAAGCACCTATGAATTTTTTTTTACAAAATAGCACTGTAAATGTCATTAGTTTATTGATTTTCTGCCTTATATTTGCGTAATATCTCGTACTTGTTCAATATGCGCATTTACACCAACTTAAACGTTAGGTTTGGGTGTGGGTATAAAAGACTACTGCGCAGCTTTTGTTTCCCTTTGGCCGGGTGGCTGAATCGCGTCACAGACAGACAGACAGACAGACAGACAGACAGACAGACAGACAGACAGACAGACAGACAGACAGACAGACAGACAGACAGACAGACACAAATAAATAAACTACAACACGTTACTCAAAAAACCAGACAAGACGTACATCACGGTTGACTTGTAACGAATGCTACTTTGTCTTGCAGAACGTTATGTCCAGTCGCTCGGCTAGTCGAAGCTAGAACATCTTTAAGGTTCTCTAAGCATCTATAAGCCTCTGGTATCCCCTCCAGCCTGCCTCAAGAATGCATAGGTCCTCAGAGAACAATCACCCCAAGCAGTGGCTATTGAAACGATATAGAATAAATTATGCGCGGCAGTTCCACTGGCTCTTTCACGGTGTTGCAATCTCATTTCGATGGTGGTGGTTGCACGCCCCATGACCGGCTGGCTATTAGAATTCCAATGCAGGCTGGCAGCGCGCACAAGCGCTGGTATGTTGCGCTAAGAGAAACGATTGTCACGGCAGTCGAATATGACAGGAGAGCTCAATATTGCAACAAAGTCACGAAATCATTTCCGGATCCTGCTTCTCCTACGTTAAAATAAAGGACTCAAAGTGGTTTTGTGGCCGTAAAAAGTCAACGATACGCTGCGTGCCTCGCTTCCTTGTGTCAATGTCTCGCAGAATTTCGATATGAAGATGTCTCGGCGTCAGACGAACGACAAATGACAGTACTAAATAGGTGAAAGCGCAAAGACCAATAGGAAAGCTGCGTTGGCTTATATCGAGGCTATTCTCTCGCGGGAGAAAATTCAATTTGTCTTCAACCCAACCCTTAGAAGCCGACCTCCTCCTACCCCGTGCAGCTGAATCCATGTCTCGCGCTGCTTCTACAAGGCAACTTTTTGTTTGCTTCTTGAAGGGCCGTTTCTCATTCCGAGATCTCAAGACCTCTTCGGTGCGTGATGGATTTCACTATTCCTAAGAGGAAGTCGCCGTCTCCGACCGAGCGCTATAGATGGCAGTAGTTTGTCGGCAGGGAAACTGTAGTCGTTATTATTTTTTCGTGCACCCAGTATTGCGCCCATCTCAAACAAAGGGCACAATTGCACCGTCAAAACATAAAGCACCTTGGCTGAGGCGTGCTGAGGTAAATTCATAAAAAATCAGTTACGAAACAGAGAGGAATCAATCAATCAATCAATCAATCAATCAATCAATCAATCAATCAATCAATCAATCAATCAATCAATCAATCAATCAATCAATCAATCAATCAATTTGATTGCGGGAGGATAGCCCATAACCGCTTGTATGGTACCAGAATTAAACTAATGTTCAACATGGCCGACACCAAAGCACAATAGAAGATGCGCTAGACTATCTTTAAACAAGAAAAAAGTTTTGAGGAAGCGATGAAAGCATGCCACTCTCAGTTAATTTGAAATTCCGCCGAACGGCGTCGTATACTTTATTATCATGGGTAGTTCTAAACCACTGGTTCTCGAATTGGGCTTGTGGAGCTGTGGCCATAGAATTAAATTGTGCGGGCACTTACCTCACACCCATCACCCCGGCAACACGTGAGCACGTGAGCACACAGGTCCGAGTTGTGGTCACCCGGGGGCTCAATGCCGGCTCCCACATGCGCGAAGATCTCCCTCTCATGTCCTGCAAGGACAGCCTCCTCACCTATTTGCACTGCCTTACCCATTATAGATACACAAGACAACATTTTCCACCACCATATGCCCCACTAACACGCCAACAGGGCACCACATACGGCAGACTAGAGACTCAGTCCCCACTCACTCAGAGATTAGCTAGGATTGCACACCCCCAACTCTACCGTGATGCTTGTCCATATTGCACCATCCCATCCTCCTCACTTCAACACATTCTATATAAGCATGCCCGGTCATCCCGAGGCAGCGGAAGCGCCTGCACCCCGTCACCACCCGTATCTCCTCATCCTCGTCATGGGAGGCAGCCATGAGTGACCAAGACCCCTTCGTACAAGAACTGTGCCGCCGAGCGGAGGACACCGCAACGCCCTGGCGCTGCATCCATGAGGACTGGCGCAGGGACCTAAGTGCGGTAGGAATTTTTAAAAGCGATAGATTTTTTCGGGCTACTTGAACGCGGAAATTTTCTTCTGACTGTCCGTCTGTCCCACGATTCAAACACCCGGCCAACGTCAAGGCAGTTGTTGAACGCGACGCGTACAGCCGGCCAAATCTTCAACTAGCGTGCGCGAGCTGCGACTTTTCATGCCTCAGCGCCGTATGACGGAAGCCAGGTTGCAAACAGGTCGGATTAAGTGCTTGCTCAGAACCGCGATCAGCTTGTCCCATCGTCGGCTAGGCTTTACCTTTTTAAGAGCGTCATGAGACAGATAAATCGCCGCTCCCGCATGCTAGCTCAAGGTTTGGCCGAGTCTACATAGCCAAAGCTATTTCTAAACATCTAGATCTGGTGGCAGTGTTCATACTTGTCAACATTGTTGAAAAAAACACACAAAATATTGTGCAGTTGTGAGGCGCAACATCAATGCATAAGTAATATTTGTAGTGTTTCTTTAATAAAAAATACACGGATGCTGCATTTTAAATACCTCAGTGTTTCTTGGGCTGTGATGGCAAATTAAATATTCCCACTGTAAGTATGCGAAACGCGGTGACCCCCGCCGCCGACACGATGCCACCACCTGGCAGTGACCCTGGCCCTGGGTGCGCAAAGTCGTTTATTGCCAGGGCTAGTGCCAGATGGCGCCACAAGTGTCACCAGCAGTATCTTCGGTGTTGGAAAGGACGGCGCCAAATCACGCGGTTTTCCAGCCTTCAGCGACCATGACAGTGTTCATAAAATGCCAAGTGTAGACGCGAAGACCGGCCCAGAAAACGCAAAAAAAAAAAAAAAAAAAGATACGAGGACCTATGTAGCAGGGGCAGCAGAAGGCTATTGTCATAGGACGACATTTCCAGCCAAGCAAGCAGGTACGTAGCCAATTTTCAAACAAAGCTCTCTCTCTCTCTCTCTCTCTCTCTCTCTCTCTCTCTCTCTCTCTCTCTCTCTCTCTCTCTCTCTCTCTCTCTCTCTCTCTCTCAGTGTTCTTACGTGGCTTCAATGGGTTCAATGGGAAAGCATTATGGCTTCCGCCGCAGCATTGTATGGCTCATATGATTCCGCCATGATGGCGCGCTTCCGTGGTCGACAGCGGTTAAGCGGCGCATCAAAGGTGGTACAGCCGTCGTCGAAGCCATTTCCACCCTATGACATGGCGCGAGGCGCTCCGACAACTGCGACAAACACGACGCAAACTCACTGCTTCCCCTGTCGCGCTATGCAGCCCTGAGCGGCGTGTACCCGCTGCCTCGGTCTCGGTTTTGTTTTTGTAGTGAAGCTGCTTATGGCTAGAAAGGGCGGATTTTTGTCTGCGTTTACAAATCTGGAAGGGAAAAAATACCTTGCGACAAAGCCAACTTTACCACGAATGTTCAGCAGAAAACTGGTGCAACATGCGTTTTATGGAAACTTTCCGGACAAAAAGTGAATGACGATTGCCAGCTAAGATGACTATAAGATTGCGCGCAGTTCCATAGTTAATTCACAGAGAAATTGTGAACGTTACCATATTCCCGCCTGCTGCCGTAAGATAGCCATCAACGGGAAGAAAGCGGTTACATCAAACGGCTGTAACTGTTGTCTTGTGGAAACTCTCACAACAAACCGTATAAGACAATTGGCCGCTGAAATGACTCTGCAATCACGCTGAGTTTCATTCGCTCGTCATGATTAGTTTGGTCACAGCGACTTTGCAAATGCTACAGCCCTCGCGTATGCTGCCACTACATGTACATGTATGGGACAAGTATAGTTACAGAAAAGGACTGTAACTGTTGTTTTGTAAAAATTTGCCCAAACGTAAATGCAAGAAGATTGGCTGCTAAGACGACTCTGTCATTACGTGGGGATTTATTTTCTGGCCGTAATTACTTTGTTCACCGTTAAGTTGTAAAGGCTGCAGAACTAGCGCCTGCTGTGAATAGATGGGCATCTACTCAAGCAGTCCTCATCATCATCATCATCATCACCAGCCTATCTACGCCCACTGCAGGGCAAAGGCGCCTCACCCATTAATCTCCAATTATCCCGGTACTGTGCTAACTGCGACCAATTTATCCCCGCAAACTTCTTAGTCTCATCTGCCCATCTAACTTTCTGCCGCCCCCTGCAACGCTTGCCTTCTCTAGGGATCCACTCTGTTACCCTTAATGACCAGCAGTTATCTTGCCTTCGGATTACATGCCCTGCCCACTTTCATTTCTTCTTAATTTTTACTAACATGTCCTTAACACGCGTTTATCCCTGACCCACTACGCTCTCTTCTTGTCCCTTTATGTTACACCTATCATTTCCGTTCCATTGCTAGCTGAGTCGTCCTCAATTTAAGTTGAACCCTCTTAGTGAGCCTCCAAGTTTCTTCCCGGTAGATGAGTCCCGGTAGATCCAATACGGAGTATGGTTACATAAATTATGGACTATGGAGTATGGAGTATGCAGTATGGAGTATGGTTACAATATGGCGTATAGAGTATGGTTACATGTAGTATGGTTAAATAAGGAGTATGGTTACATAAACCGCCCACCACCCTTTTTCTATCAAAACATTTCCGCATCTAAGTGTGAGCGAAGCAGTCGCTAAGACCACTCTATCATCGCATCCGGTTTTATTTACTTGTCATAATTTGGTGCATTGCACCAAAGTTGCAGATGTTGTGGCATACTTTGGCTTCCGCGGGAGGGAAATGGGCAGCCCCATGTTCGTCTGGTGGGATAAAACTAACTCCAATGCTTCCCAGTTTTATTAAGTAAACACAAAGCCGTAGTCACAAACTACAATTGCTAAATTGGGGAAATATGAATGCGAGCTCGTTCTCCAACCGTGTTTGTGATGTGTATGTCATAGAGCCTCGCAGGTCATCCACCCTTACAGTGTTAAATGTCTCCTAAATGTGTGTTTTATTTCTCCTCTTGGTACCCGTTCTTTCCAAAGCTATGCCTCGGTGCATAGCGCGTGGAACTACGCGCTGCTCACAACGCCTAGTTCTTTCTTTCTTTCTTTCTTTCTTTCTTTCTTTCTTTCTTTCTTTTGTTTTATTCGACATCAGACTTGTTACAGATGTCCAGAGTACAGACAAAAAGCCTCAAAGGATTGGGCTTGACGAAGGTCTGTGCCCCTTCGTCGGATGTTTGTTTACAGTCAAACAAACAAGGGTGCTTAGCAGCGGGAGTAGCACAGAACTTATAAATTATTATAAAGAACATGAAATGAGAGCAAGGTTTACATAAAAGGAAAAAGCAAAAAAAAAGTACAGCAGAAAAAAGTACAGCAAGAACGCGTAGTTATTCGCCTCATGGCACTCGGAACGCTTTCCCATTAAGAACTCCTCCACGATTTCCTCTTTTCATCCTCTCAAGAAGCCAAGCTTCGACCTGCGCTTTTCCCCCTTTGTCCACCTTTTCATCACCATCAGCCGCCTAGCGGCGCTGCTACGCTTTCTTATACAAAAAGAAAAACAGGTCCATGCACTGACAGCTCGGGATTTCTGGAAGACTTGTGCCCCAGGATGAACCCATGAAGAACGCCCGCACTTATCTCATTCCAGAAAAAACTACAAGTGCACCAACAAATTTCACCGAGGGGTATCCAGCGGCCACACTTTTACGATGCGAGTTATTTTCCTGCGTGTTCACTCTAGATTTCGTCTCGAAAGCGTGTCATCCCGCAAAACAATTGTATCGGCATGACGCCGCAGGCCGTGTTGTATTGAAATTCGTTTTTTGCCTGTGTGGTCTGCTTACCCTCGAAGCAGACGTCTTTGCGACGACCAGAGACAATTGACTGGAATCCAAGGCCGGTGTTTCGACATCACTGTTTTCAACGACTATGCTGCGATAAGGTTAGCGATCGCAGCTGTATAAATTTATGGTAGCCGAGCTTTCCCAACTGAGAAGCGGTGCAATAAAATTATGTGGCGACCAGTTGGCACCTGTTCGTTGTACTTATCTTAACTTTCCTAGTCCAGAATAAGAAAAAGAAGAAAGAACAGATGTTTCAACTCTAAATATAGTTTGGGAAAAGAGCGACAACAGCACGTGTTATGAGCGGTCTAATCATCTTTTACGTTAATCTTCGAAGTCGGGAACATAGCCGGGGAAGGTATTTATTGGCCTACGTCTTATTTTACTGGGTGCACGCAGGCAGCAAGTTTTGTTATAGTTGATCTACAAAAACAGGGAGATTTCAATGAACGCAAGTCGCACACCAGGTGCAATCTTTATACCTCTGCATAGACCAATGCGCCACCGATACCCCGTTCGTTGTGTCAGTACTGAGCTTTTTGTGTGTATTATTTACGCGCTAAACCACGCACTGACAGTGCTTCAGTCACATGCCTCTTGATGGCGCGTCCGAGTACTCACTTTCTGCTAAAGGCAGGTGGTTCTCAGAACGTTGAGGGTCAGAAGAAGGTTCTCGTTGTCATTGCTTTCGCTGGTAGTTGCCCGGCCAAATGCGTCCGCTCGGCTGAATGGTAATAGGAAACGTCACCAACTGGAGTGTGTACGTCAAAGATGGTACGGTGCTAAGAAGATTGTGAAGGGGTGGCTGTGTAGCATTGTATCCGGCCTGAACTGATGGACGGCAGTGCGTTTAGCTCTGACAATGGAGGCTGCAGATGTTTGGGTCAGGAGGCGTGGCTAGGACTCCGCTCTCTGAAGACTAATGACTGTGCGCCACGTCCTAGGCCATTGTTAACCCAGTGGCTCTTTTAAATGGTGATTTTTTGTTTGCTCTTGGGAAATAGCATTCAAGGATAATAGGCATCACATGAAGTACCTTAAACTCCACGGCGCCGAGTTAACCGTACTTTTAAACGATGAGGAATATAGTAATTGCTGCAAGGATTAAACGGGCTGTATTCGACAATTTTCGGTATCCCGTACCCTGTATTTGGCAACGTTTTTTCACACCCTCCATTCTCTAGCGGAAACGGTTCAGTAAGAGTTTTCTTCACTATTTTATATGACGGGGAGCATCCCTGAATGTTTATTGCGAAAATTGGGGGGCATATAGTATATCACAGGCAGGGTTGAAAAATATTTATTTATTTATTTATTTATTTATTTATTTATTTATTTATTTATTTATTTATTTATTTATTTATTTATTTATTTATTTATTTATTTATTTATTTATTTATTTATTTATTTATTTATTTATTTATTTATTTATTAAACGATACTGCAGGCCACTAATTTGGCCCTAGCAGGAGGTGTTACACAGGATACATACAATATAGTGAAGATCAACCACGAAAAAAAAAATCAACGAAACACAAAGTCCTTAGAAATGTTCAGCAATCGAAGTTTACAATGTGAGACTTGAATTCCATCATACAATCAGAGGATGCAAAAATCTTTCGAGGGTCCCGCTGCAGTCGCTCGACTTTGGGACCCTCGTCTGCATACTACTGTGAACTTTGTTATTTTGAACGAATAATAAACTGAAACTGAAACAATTCCATTCGGACACTGTTCGGGGAAAAAAAGTTCACTTGTGTGCGTCGGTTCTAGCAAAAATTGGCGATAAAGAGTGATCATGGCTATATATAGTTGTCCTTATAGTTAAAGATTTCATGCAATATGGAAGTATTAATTTAGTTTCCCTACAAGGTTGTAATGAATGTTGGGCCGGACCGCGTAGAAAGTCACGAGCCTGGACTAGGTTCTTGCAAAAGCACACACAATAACTATAATAACTGGACTGATATCCAAAGCGAGAATAGACACTACAGCACACGAGCGCACTACACGCGCAAACACACGGGTGCGGATGATTGCTTCCAAAGTCATGAAGTCATACGTTCCCAGACGGCGATCGCAGAGACGAGACGGTCTGGATGAGACGACTCGGAGAGGCACTTCTCGGGCTGGCCACGGGGCAGGTTGCTGCAGTCGATGAGGAGGTGCCTCGCTGGACAAGGACGTGATGATGGCCGATGGCTAGCGGCGGGACGAATGGCTTGGGCCGGCGCCACGGCGCGGCCTCGCTGCCCGCGCTCCGCGCCACCGGAACCGCGATCACCCCAACGGGCGCAGCCGCTTCTGGTCGTCTCGTCGGCAGCCCGGGTGGTGGCTCGGACGGGAGACCCGGCGACGCTCCTCGGGCCTGCACCGCCAGGGTGGCCGTCTGGCTGCCTTTGAGAACGAACAGCTTCCCCTTCTTCTTCCTCGTACCTTGCGTCTTTTTTTGTCGGCTACACCCGTGGAGTTAGGTGGATTGGCCTCTCGATTTGTTGCAGCGACACCTCATCACAAAGGTGTTGCCTAAAGCCGCACATTGTCTCCGGCATCTGGTCGGTGCTAGTAATCAAGCGGGCAATGAAACAGGCGCCATGAGCGATACTAGCGCTCGACTTAAAAGGTGTCTTTGACAACGTCACCCATGAAAGTGACCTCCGCAACCTACGCAACACGGGTTGCGGAGTGAGAGCATACAACTATATACAATACTTTCTTAGCAACCGAACGGCCATAGAATAGGAGAGAAGACATCCCAACCATACATCCTGGGGGATAGAGGAACGCCGCAAGGTTCGATTCTCTCCCCACTCTTGTTCAACATGGCTCTCCTACCGTTGCCCAAGCTTCTCGAGTCAACTGATGGCCTGGGACATGCATTGTATGCCGACGACATCACCCTCTGGACTGCGAGGGCAGGGCCGGATGGATGGATGGAAGACATCCTCCAAAAAGCAGCTGACACGGTCAACAGCTTTGCGAAGCCCTGTGGCATTTGCTGTTCGCCTAAAAAGTCGGAGCTGACCATCGTTAGACCAGGTGCATCAGGGAAACGATGAGAAAAATAGGAATCACACTGGAAGGGATCCGGATCCTTCCGGTACCTCAACACAGGATCCTAGGCCTCCTGATCCAAGTAGACAGCAAGGCAAGGGCTATTATCAGAGAAATCAAGCTCGCGTCAGACCAGATCTTGAACATGATCAGGCGAGTAGCCAACAGGCGGAGAGGTCTGAAGGAATCAGACACCTTGCGCCTCGTTCAGGCCTTTGTTACCTCACGAATTATTTACGCAGCGCCGTATATGCAACTCCTGAAAAATGTCGTCATACAACTTGAAACAATAATCAGGAAAGCCACGAAGCAGGTCCTGGGTACTCCCATAAATTTATTCACAACAAAATTACTACAAATGGCAGTCCACAACACAGTAGCCGAGCTTATAGAGGCCCACCTGTCCAATCAAAAGGTCCGCCTTAGCCACACCGAGGCGGACAGAAGCGTCCTCCGCAAGATCGGATGGCAAGAATCCCACTATATCCGTCCCCGCCAATTACCCGAAGAGTGGGCTGAGAAGATGCGAAGCAAACAATTACCATGCAACATGAACCCCACAAGGCACGCCGGACGACGCGAGGCCCGGGCAAGAGCCCTCTCCAGGACCCTGGAGGAATACGACGCTGTTCTGTACACATACGCCTCCCTACCCAAACATTCCACAAGGGCAACGCTCGCGGTCACCGCGTTGGATAAGCTGGTCACCTGCGCATCAATCAACACTCCATCTTCGGAGGAAGCAGAAGAAATGGCGATAGCCCTCGCACTCCTGCAACCTAACGTCACCAAGATCATTACGGAGTCAGAAGCTGCGTAAAACAACTACAGATCTGGCTGGGTGTCCCTTGTGGCACTAAAACTTTGAGGAGCTCCCTTACTCAGGTTTACTTCCACTTCTCTTTATTGCCTAACCGCTGAAAATACTTTAGCAGAAACAAACAAACAAGCAAACGAACATTATGTGACGCCTCCGAGCTTCTAAAATAGCACTAACAAAGAAACTAGGGCTGCACTGATGTTTTTCTTTATAATGCACTGTCCGGGTTACTGAATGAGGAGAACGTGGTGATACCCCCGGGTAGTGGCCTTAAGCGTGAAGAAACGGCGAACAGCTTTCAATGATAACCCTCCCTTCGCCTTCGAGCACACCCTCCCGATTCGGACGGTCGGTCTCCTCTTCGTCCAAGGAAGCGGGGATGGCTACGTGCGTTGGCGTCCAACTAAGTTTCGTTTGCCGCCACGCTATTATCCTCTTGTTTCCCGTATCTGCCTCGGGCGGAAATGGCACTGTTCCTTGTTCAACGGAAGGGGAATACAGACGGAGGTCAATAAAACCGGCGGAAAAATCAGCTGTGTTCGTTGTAACGATCTTTTTTCCAGCGACCTTTGGCTGAAACGGTTACGCGCCTTCCTGTTTTTTTTGTGTGTGTGGTTTCTTCCTTTTTTATCCCGCCGTCGTTTTTTTCTATAGTATGAATGAAGAGACAGAGTCATCTTGCGCACTCCTTGTTCATTGGTCCGTGAGGCAGTCGGCCATTTGTTTGGGCTTGTGTGGTCTTGAAATATTCACGACAGAGTACAGGATGCTCTTTCGACTATTGATACCTGCAGCTAGCTGCATTGTTGCCTGTTAAATGCAGGCTCCGTTTACTTATTCAGCACATAAGATAGCGCGGGAAGTTGACGTGGCTTTATGAAAAGTCGCTAATTGCGTGAGCTTCTCTCTCTCTCTCTCTCTCTCTCTCTCTCTCTCTCTCTCTCTCTCTCTCCAACGAAGCTGTTAACCTCTAGTTGTCGGAAAATTTCGTGTAAGAAGCAGAGCTGATCATGCGTCAAGCTAGGCATAATCCAGCAGTTGCCACCAGAGAAGCCACGCGCAAGCGACAAGCTCGCCGAGCTGACGAGAAACATTTCATGCCTTCACACATCAGCATTAGTAGTGGTTTACAACAGCTTCGCTGAACATCCATTTTGGTAGGGCGGGATGGTGACCATTTTTTTCCATTTTTTTAAAGACCATAGTTTTCATTTTTTTTTTTTGGGGGGGGGGGGGGGGGGGGGCTACTTGAACGCGGAAATTGTGGTCTGTCTGTATACGTTTGTCGGTCTGTCTGTTTCTCGATTCGGCAGCCCAACCATAGTTAAGGCAGACGCTGAACAATGGGTTTTTAAACTCACAGCCAAATCTAAAAATTCAAGTCCGGTGGCAATGTTCATTCTTCTCAACACTGTTGATTTAAAACAAAATATTACGCATATCTGAGGTTATAGACACCGATAAAGTAGTGATATTCGCAATGTTCCAGTACTAAAAATACACGGATGGTCGAATAAATAAAATGCGTTCAGAAAAATACAAAATCGGCCGCCCGCGGTTTCCCAGCGACATTTTAAAGAATCCAACGGCAACAGTAACGAAAGGTTCCACTAGGTTTCACGTTTCGCTTGGATCGCTCGTGCAGTAGGACATCGTGGTTTATAAATGTTGTAGTAGGGTGCCTCAATTCCCGCGCGTCTTCGCCTTAGGGCAGCGCTGGTATCGTCGCTCCCGGCGTGAAGCAGTGTAACTCTGTAAATTTAAATTGACTTGAGAAAACCTCCAGCATGTTTATCTTGGGAAGAGCGAGACGGGAAAGGAACAACATGAGAGGTGAGCGAGAAAGAAAAGGGAGGCATTTACTTGGCTGGGGCGCCAGACGACCATCGCCTATCTTCGACATTTGCAATGAAGTGAGCAGATACGAAGCCAATTTCTTTTTTAACAGCGAAGCTGTTAGCAAATCAGATCAGATAAGATTAAACTTTATTGTTGGTAATTTTTTTGTGTCAGCAGTTAAAAATACCAAGAAATGCCGAGCGCTCGCACGTGAGCGCGGGCCTCGCCGCCCGGCGGCCGCGGGCGGCCGCCCGGCAGTTAACGAAGCTAATAAAATGCC
Source organism: Haemaphysalis longicornis (assembly GCF_048455015.1). Lineage (NCBI taxonomy): Eukaryota > Metazoa > Arthropoda > Arachnida > Ixodida > Ixodidae > Haemaphysalis > Haemaphysalis longicornis. Next base: position 251,499,524 of record NW_027526295.1, read on the forward strand.
CAGCGCTCCTGTGTGCGTGCCTGCGGACGTTTTTCAAGCCAAACATACCCTCTTAGGGAGATTGGCCAACATTGCGGCTACTGCACGTAAGTTCAAAATCCCAGTAAATGCTGAGTGCCCGACCGCGGCTACCGCCCAGCGTCCACGACGCGTTTTTGTCAAGGCAAGATTCATATTGGCCGAAAAAAAAAAAAACACTCCAGCGTTCGCCGTAGTCGTGGCAACGTTGCTCGGAACGAGAAAGACACATAATAACGTAAGTCCCTCGAATGTGATGGCCAACGATTACCACTTCCAAGAAAATGAAAGAAGCTCAGACTTACAGCAACCATGAATTAAAGGTCGTTGCTGCAGCGAAGAAGCAAATAGGCTGCAATCCTGGATTTAAACCGTCGTGATGGTCGTGAAAGTTGCGTATAGCTTCGCTACTTTCAAGTCTTACGCGTTAGTGTGAGCTCCCCTGCTTTTTTTGGCTGCTTTTGCGGGCCGTGAAACGCATTCCTGCCTGTATTCTTGTTTATCCCTATTGTGGAGTTGCGACATCCGGTATATATTAAAGGCTTTGGTTAGATAATGCGCTGCTTAGGCTTACGATACATGGACGGAGACGAAGAAAGACACAACACAAGTTGTGTCTTTATTTCATATGTTTAAAAAGTGCGTATATATAATGATCAGAAGGAGGTCCCGTAGTTAAAAAAAACCGTGGGGTCGCATAAAAGAACAGCATCATTGGAGCCAGCGAGTGAACTATATATCTACAAAAGGGAATCATCGGGAACAGGCAGGCAACGAAATATATAAATACAATGGTCGCTATAGAAATGCACACCAAACACTTACGCAAAAATGAGAAAGGCTTAGAAATAACAAAAACGCTGGAAAAAATAGAGATACAATGCAAACAGGCTTCTATATTATACCAAAGTAGACAACAGAAAACAGGCGACTTAGCTCCAAAACAAATGGGTAGAGCGAATCGATTTAAGAAGGGTGGGTAGTCCATTCCATATTAAAATGACCACGAGTATACGGTAAGAACGAATCTTCGGTAGGATTAAGTTATTCTGTTCAGAAAAACGGGTGCTGTTGGAGTTACAAAAGTAAAGACTGATCCATCCAGCTGTGGATCAATTCATTATTCCTGGCGCGAAAGACCAGAGGGCTCATTTTTATTTTACACTGAAAAAGAAGGGGTAGGATTTGAAGGTCAAAATGTAAACGTTGAACATCTCGGATGGCTGAAATTAATGATACGGATGACTCGGTTTTTCAAGAAAGAAGCGGTGATAGATAAACAAAATAAGTGCTCCCCACAAACCTATAGGCAATATGTTATGTGATTGTGTACAAAACAGTTGTAAAGGGAACGAAGTACGGTCAGAGGAAACTATGCGCGAATTCTAATCAGTACATGAATACCGGACGCAATTTTACCAATCAGTGACTTCATGTGCAAGTGAAATTTTAAATGTTAATCGAGCACCACCCTAGGCATTTGGTGGGATGTGTGGGGTAGATAAAATTTGTGCGAAGCCGGTGATAGGAAATTGAGATAATTTGCCTATAGGGGGGGAGCACGGTGGAGGAATTCCTCCACCGTGGGTGGGAGTGAAAAATTTTGAAACTGGTTTTATTCCCCTCCACTCAGGCGTCACTCAATAATAAGCAATCCGTCTAATGGCGACTACTTCAGAATTCCTATGCGAACACGTTTACGCACAGCTACTGCTACCCAGGGCAACATTCAAACAAATGCCGCAAATGCCGCAAAAGGGCCCACCCAGCACTTATGCCATGGGATTGCCCGCAGGCGGGTGTACTGGCGCGCAGAGTCACTCAGGCGGAGAACAATAAAGTTTTTACCTCAATAAAGTTTTTACTAACCATCCAGGCGAAGAAATGGTAGACCGTGTGGCTCAGCTCCGGCCCAGCAGATCAAGTCTGGACCGTACAGGTGGCCGAGGACGCTGCTAGAGCCCGAGGGCTCTTGGCCGACGCCTATAGGATCACTAGCCTCTCCCAATAAAGTTATTTCTCTCTGTCTCTGGTATTACTAGGGTACATAGATAACCTATTTTTTCGGCACTAATCAGATAACCTAATTAAATCGTCGTTTAATCTTTTAGTTTGTTTCGAGACATCACTATCAGCCAGATAAACCGTGGTGTCATCTGCATAAAGCATACATTTTGAGAATTTTAAACAAGATGGCAGATCAGTAATCAATATCGAGAACAATAGTGGTCCCAATATTGAACCGTGTGGGATGCCTATATTTATTGTCTTGTACTCAGACATTATGCCACTGCATTCTACAGTCTGACGTCTATCTGCCAGGCATGAACGTAGGAGCGCCAAGGTTGGCCAACAGGCACTTAATTATTGTAATTTCGAAAAAAGAATTTCGTGAGTAATGGAATCAAACGCCTTTGTGAGGTCAACAAATTACGGCGCTGAAAGAAGGCCGCAATCAATAGATTGTTTTATGAAATAAGTTACTTCAGTAAGAGCAACCCGAAAGCCGAACTGACAGGGTGTTTGTGGTTCAAACTTGGAGAGATATTTCCACAGCCTAATAACAATAACTTTTTCTATTGCTGAAAAGGGGCAGTATGGTTATCTGGCTATATTTATTTAACACACCATGACCACCTTTCTTATGAATGGGGACTACTTTTCCTTTCTTAAGTTCGGCCGAAGAAATTCCAGACCTAAAAACATTATTAATGACGTGGGTGATTACACTGGAAAGTTCGTTGGCGAACTTTCGAACTTTCGACTTTAAAATGAACGAAGTATGTCATTGTAATATGGGAGAAGTCTGCCGCCACAGCACGAATTTAGCGATGGAACTAGCGATGAATTCGAGTGTAGTTTGCCTGGTGGGTCTGAAACGGGCGGTATCTTTAAAAAAATAATTTCAGATTACCGCAGTGCCCGAGAAGACGTTCTCGTTTTTTCATTTCCCTTTTATTGTGTCATTTAATATTTTTCTCTGCAGATGAACGCTCATTGGATTGATTACTGAACGCGAGGAATCTGTTTTGAACCATCCCCGCGTGCAAGAGTCATGGAGTGGTGCGAAATGAAAAATATGAGATCCACCCGACTCCACTCTGTGAGTACAATTTTCACTTCGCGGGCAGCGGCGGAATTCCACGAAGCAGAGGAATTTGAATGTTGCACGCGCATTGCAAAATCTCTAGGCCAGGCGTCATCTTCTTGAGGGATTTTTTGAACGTGTTCCATAATTAGGTTCATCAGAATACATGCATAAAGGTTCGAGCAGTTTTGCGGGTAATTACATATCACTCGTCCGGCTGCATGAATATATGATAGGATGAAACCTCGTTAAGCAAATGTGCGAACACACGCATGACAGCTCGCATTTTGCACTGAGGGAGTAAGTGCGTGGTTTCCACACCGAGCGTGTCTTTCAGTAAACGTTTGGTAGATTCACGCAATGCCTTGTCCGAGCGCTTGCGGAATTTCTCCCATAAAATTAAGCTTCTTTTATATCAACTTAATGAACCCTTCGCTTACTTGGAGGGTTAATTTGAACGTCGTGTTCGTAATCTACGTTCTGATCAACTCGAACACCATCCGAAGCATGTGTGTCAGAGCGTGTCAGGTCAGGGAATCCGAATTACACGGGGTATGTCCGAGGTATTGCGAAAGGGAGATTTCCGACTTCACGCTTACGTATTAGCCATATACGTACTAGGCGTTTAATAAGCGGCATCTGAACATCCGCGCGTTCTGAATCTAATGCTTTCCCTCGGGGTCGTAAAAGTAAGCAATAAGTGCAAAGTGGACTACACTTTTGCTAACAATAGATCTTTTTGTTGCGGTTAGGGGTAGGGAGGTGGCGCCAACCCTCATTGATTGGATGGTAGTGTTGTTTGGTCAGGTGGAGTTAGCCTGACAAAATATGCCAGCAGTTGGACACCTAACCCGTTGATAATATGGCTGCTCACCTATGTGTCTATAGCAGGGTTGTGCGCTCTGCAGCATGCTCTGGGCAGCATATGAGATAGGTATGCGGTGGATTGGTATATGTCAGTGTATAAGCAGCAAAAGTCTTCTTCACCGAGTAATAGGCGCCGATAACTGCTCTCTAAAAGTTACAAAATTTGCTTTTGTCAATTGCTGACGTGTATATTTTGCGAATTTTTCTTACGGCTCTCGAAGCCGTCAGGGGCAGTCTAAGGCAACAGCAGCAGCTACAAAAGCAGCAGCAGTAGCAGTATCAGTAGCAATGGAAAGCACTCTATAATCTGGGAGAGAGAGAAAGAAAGAGAAAGATAGAGAAAAAGAAAGGAGGGAGGAAGGGAGGAAGGGAGGGACTTTTATTGTATTCTACGATCTTTATTCAGCCCCTTGCAGAGGCCCAGCAGCAAGGCGTTGCTGCTGCGCTTCAGCCGTAGGCCTCAGCAAGCTCCCTCACCTCAGCGACCCGTGTGAGAGTCGCTGAGGCTAGCCAACCTCCCGTGGCCCCGCACGCCCCGACCCCCCGGCACCCTCGTGAGGGCGGTTCACCGGTGTTGGCGCGTCCATAGCCAGGCGGACCAGACGCAGTTCGGTCTCCGGGTTGCTGCTGTGCAGAGCTGCCTGCCAGTCGCGATAACTCTTAAAGAAAGTTATCTGGGACAAGAAGCGGAAATGAAACAAGGGGAATCGGGAATAGGTAAATAAACCTACAAAGGACAGTGCCGATAGGATTGAAATAGAATGCAGGGTACAGTCCCCCAGGTGATATGGCAGGAGTGCGAGAAGAGCTAATAATGAGAGGTTGAAAAAAAAAAAACGCGCGGAAATGGGAACACGAGGACGAGGAATTGAGCAAGCACCGCCGGATTTTCGGAGACTGCGTCCGCCAGGACGGGAAATAGGGGTGTGCTGCAGTGTCTTCACATTTCAAGGATGTCTCTCCGCGTGGCGCCAGACACGGCGCCACCGAAATTATCGGGTCAGAGGATAATGTCGTCCTTGGAGGGAAACACCCGTGAGCGGAAGTAGCGCATGAATCGCGCGCTCGAGTGCTGTGTGACTAGGGGCTGCCGGTAAAAAATGACAGAAGCGTGCTGGGCACTCTCAATAAGGCTGGAGCAGCTGAAGCCCAACGCCATAGTCCCGCTCATCGGTCGTCGAAAGATCACTGAGCCCAAACGGCTGATATACCATATACCACAATCTATGGCAGTACTACGTTGTAGCATCGCGGCTCCTTTCGTCGCAAAAACGAGAACCCCGTGAACAAACTTTCAAAGTCTCTGTAAGCCAACTTCCTCAATATGTCGTACAGCACATAAATACTACGCGCTAATTTTTAATTTCACCCCTCTGGAATAATACGGTTGCAGGAAAGTAGGTTCTCTAGACACCCCAAAAATGAAGCCATCGGGAGACATAATTCAGCTTACTTCATCTTACGATGAGGGTTTTTTTTTTATTTTGCAACGAGGCTGTGATGAAACCTTCATAGACGTTCTTCAAAAAATTGTAGGTTTAACGCGCAGAGGCTACACCTGGGCCATGTTGCGTGAGGTAGTGGAGGGCTCCGGATTAATTCCAAACACCTGGGGTGTTTTTAATGTGTGCCGCAATCTCTACACACGGGTGTTTCATCGCTCTTCGGGTGTGTCACCAAATACTACAACGCCATCGTGCTTTGCCGTAAGAATGGCGAGCTTAGTTAGGGTGCTGACATCTGGAATTAAGCGACGCGACAAGTACGCATGTTCTACGCATTGGTACCTACCTATGTGCAACAGAAGAAAGAGAATCTGTGCATCACCTCTGGAAGTCAGCCTGATGAGTGATTCATCGCAGACGCTCCGGTATTACAAGTGCTTACAGAAAACAGACGCTGGCTCACCTTGTAATTGTTGGCGTCATCTACGTCATTGGCTAGAACCATGTGCTTTTCCCAAGAAGGTGAATGTCATACAAGTTTCAGAGAACATAAACTTCATATCTAACACAGCCTTCATCGCCGTTCACAAAAACACACACAAAAAATGCGGAAATCCTGAGTTGAAATAAACTGATAGGGCTTAAGAGTTCTTTTCAGGGTCTTATTACCACACATACACTTCTACTTGCGCTTTCCTTCACGAAGTTTTGTTAAATAAATTACGAAATGCCCCATACGGCTCATGTATACCTACGGAGCGCATTGTGCCTCGCGTTACAGACAGACAGACAGACAGACAGACAGACAGACAGACAGACAGACGGACAGACGGACAGACGGACAGACAGACAGACAGACAGACAGACAGACAGACAGACAGACAGACAGGCAGACGTCGTGGCCGGATCTGTGACATTATCGCTACCTGTACGGTTGTTGACATCTAATATCCTTCCCGCGTTAATAATTCAGCCTCTCTCTCACGCCTCAATCAATCGTTTAAAGTAAAACTGTGATAATACCACCACGAGTTTCGATGGGATATTCTCTGACTCACTACAGTAAATGCGGTGGAAGCATGATAATTTTTTCTCGCTTCAACTATTTTAACCTGAAGGACGTAGTTGAGGCCATCAACAACTTTAACTAAACACTGCAGATCACACCTTTTAGCTACACAGGTGCTATGTTCTGAAAAGATCTGCGCACTATTGTCATTACGTGTAAGGCCTCACACCAGAATGGTGCATTTATTTTCGTCCCTTTATTTCCCTGGGAAACTTGATCTGATAGAACAATTTTCTTGTTGATATAAAATATTTGTAGAAGATTTGGGAAGAATGCTTATGCAAAAATCTGACGGTTTCCACTCAGCAGTTCTTATATTCTTCTTTTTGTTGCACATTTGGATGCATTCACATTCAATCAGGCGCTGAAATGAACATGCTCGCTTCTTGCAAATTCATCATGAAGCGGAGATCGCTACGGGTGACTGGATTACATTAGGTGTCTTCAAAATTCAGAAAAAAGTTGACAGAGCCGAAGCCGTCCAACGAACCGAAAACGTAAATCAATCGCAACAGCTAGCCCACTGGTATTATTTACATCTGATTTGGTTAAAGAAGTTTGAACTCCCCGGAGTACCTTATATTCATGTCTAAAGCCTCCACACCTTTTTTTTTTCTTTTGATGCATATCTCTATACGTTAGTTTTTCCCTTAGGCGTTGCAATGAAAATGCACCATAGTTTGGAAATTCTTCGTGAAGCTGAGATCGTTACGGGTGATTGGATTGAATTAGGTGTCTTTACAATTCACGATAAAGTAGACAGCGTTGCCTGGTCGAACTATAAAAAACGTAAATCGAGCACAACAGCTAGCTTACAGGTGTTGTTTAGTTTACATTTAGTTTAACAAGTTTAAATTCGCCGGAGTACCTTTATATCCTCGCCGAAAGCCTTCACAAGCAGCTTGTCAGTTTCACTCGCTGTCTCACATGTGGATCCGCTTACGGTTGACGGGGTCTGGAACCCGACGCCCCTGAACGTAATTACGCTCAAAACACTCTCGCCCGCTCCCCGCTTAAAGTTTGCTTCTATAAAAAGCTGGTAAACCCGTTTGCCCCAACAGCGCTTGTTCGGTACTGAGATTGTTTTGTTTGCCTCTGCTCTGTTGAATATTTCACCACCCTATACGTAACACCGGTGGCCGTCTTCGTTAGGCGGTGTGCATTACACGTTCAATGTTTATCCTCTCCCCACACCGCAACCCAGCACTTTTCCCGTAACGACTTGAGCCCTGCAGCCAGTGGAAGTGCAGGCGCATTTATGGTCTGGCGCGCATCTGTGTCGTGTTCCTGGTGCACGGTAGCGCAAGGTTTGACGCGCCTGAGCTGTCACTGAGCATTCAAAGCCCGCGCTCTAACTTAGGCCCACTTTTAAGTGCGATGCACTTTATAAGCGACCCCAAACCATCCACCGCCGGCGGCGGCAGCGTCCGCAGCCCTGCTCTCCCTAGCAACGGCGCAGAGCGGAGAGGAGCGTCGGTAGCAACGGCGCAGTGACGTCACTCACCACGTGACGCCACGCCCTCACCGCTCCCTCGCGGCGCGGCGGTGTGCGCCGCGCGCATCCCTTTCCTCACCCGCGCCGTGACGTCACGCACCACCTCCTCTCCCGGCAGCTGCCGTGCGCCGCTGCGCGCGTCCCCCTCCCCCTTCGCTCGCTCCTCCTCTCTCCTCGCTGGCTGCAGCTGCGCGCGCACCCCTCTCTCTCGCGCGCCCACCTCCTCTATCAGCCACCTGGCTCGGCGCACTCAGCGCGGCGTACCCCCCTTTATATGCAGCGATAAACCGCCAGACCTCCGTGGGTCGGCTCGCGCGCGCTCTCTAGCTAGTCTCCTGCTCGCTCTGCTCCAGTTTAGGCCGTTCGCTGGCTGGGCGCCTCTCAAGGCGATGTCAGAATTACTACGCCGTGTACTCTCGCCGCAAGAAATGCATTCGCACTTCCTCACGATTCCCTTCGGGGAGGTGGGGGCAATTTTGTTGACTTCCAATCGTTTAACTGCGTCTCTCTTTCTTTCGCTCCTCCCTTGCCCCCTCCGTTATTTGCTCCAGAATTTTACTCCTCAACACTTAAACGAAACGTTTAGAATACTAGAACAGACAGGAGCGCTCGCCCTCTGTGCGAGCCACCCTCTTTGAAAGGAAGCCATGACAGGCGCCGACTAGAAGCATGTGCACTCATCCCTGAACAGATTCGCTCGAGAGCACGCAACATCGCGTGCTCACCCGCCCACAGGAAGCAATCGTGACCGCCACCCTCTTCTCTGCCCTGCGCCGCGATTGTTTTCGACGTGTTCTGCCCGACACCTGACGGCTCGTCGACGCACTGCTGCCAGGGCGGCGAGTTTTTCGCTGATTTCATTTCCTTAGCCTCGAGGAAGCTTTTAGCCTGCCCTTGTAGGAAGCTCCCCGCGCACACTGAGGACATCGATCTCTACCTACCGTCAAGATAAAAAAAGGCGACAAAAGCCCTTTTGCGTTTTTTAACGCTACACGGTCACATCAACGTCTTTGGTGCCTGAGACTTTAGTGCATTGAGTGCGCCCGTATCTACTCCTATCTCTCCTCTTCTCCTGCCCTCTCTTTCAACGTCTGAATCCCACTCCCCCAGTGCTGGGTAGCAAACAGGGCTCTACACCCAGTTAACCTCCCGGTCTTTCCGTTCATTTTCCTCCTCCTCCCCCATCCTGTGGGGATAGACCATTCAAAGTATGGTGCAGTTTGCGAGAACGAGAAGAGTCGTAGATCTTAACCCGTTGGTAATGTTTCCTGCTGATTTTTCGAGCATGTGTAGTTGAGGATTGAGACCTTGATAACCAGTAGTACTCGCGCTATCGAAGAAGCCAAGCTACGCACGCTTCTTGGGATATACTACTCAAATATCATATCTTGTGAATTATGGAGGTTGTGTTTCGATATAACCCACCCAACGTTGAATGTTTGTGTGGGTACAGGTGTAATCTTTAAGCATAGGTCAGAAAAAGGCAATGCATTTGCCATTTTCAAGGTCTGGGTATCAAAACCATGCCCCATTGCTTGCGATGTCCGTATCGTGTAGCGAAGTCCGTATCGTGTAGTCCGTATCGTGTAGTCGGTATCGTGTAGTACCGCCTATCGTGTTTATGCTCGCGTGCGTGCAACTGACACGGAGCATGGACTTTGCTAACGGCACTGCTTATGACAAAATAGTCGCTTCAACTTGATCTATCAGCACCTCTTCATCCCGTCATTGAGGGCGCGTTTGTGAATGTCGAACGCCCGCTTTCTCAACTTCCGACGTCACGATGGCTTAATGGGTTCTTCCTCCGTGTTCTGTCGGCGGGCGATGGACATACAACTAGCCACTCGTTCATTCTCTCTGCCTGTCTCCTTTAACTGTTTGTTCTCTTGCTTCCTCGTTGGCTTGCTGGATGGCTCGGACCATGCTCGAGTTCAACAATCTTGAAAATCCCTGCGGGAGTGCTTCATCGGAACGCATATCAGGGAGGACCGATTATTGCAATCGAACTGCTAAAGTAGGCGAATAACTTCATTTGTCAAACCTTGTCTGCATGCTGTGACATTGCGCAGGGCAAACATCACGCTGATGCCACAGCGGGATGCTGTGGTGCCACAGCGTGATGCCTAAGCGTGATGCCACAGCGCAGATCCCATTTCTTAAGGCAAGTAGTCTGTCTGCCATCTTTACTCATGAAGTTGGAACTTTGAGGCGCACGTAACTGGTCAGTCAGGACCATTCTGGCGAAGCAGACCGCACTTATTTCGCAGTCTGAGCTCTAGCACGACGTTCGGTATAAAACATTATTAGACGTGTGCTGTTCCAGTAACATTGACATTTTAAAGCAAAGCTTTGTAGCTCTACCAGCACACGGTTCTTTCGTGGCGTGCGGGACAACAAACTCCCTACGTGGCGGAGGCGGAGGTTGGGGGGAGATGGAGGCGGAGGGTTTCACTTACGGAGCACACTGTAGATGGCGCGGCGAATTGAGCCAGCATTCCCCGCGGGGAAGTGCCTGTTCGCCGGCGGCGGCGGCGTCGGTGGTACGGCGTTGTCGTCTGCTTTAGCGACGGTTCTTTTGAGCCTGTTTTGACGCAGCTTCGTGTCTATTGCGCGCTGCGTTCGCACGGCTTGGTTAACTTCAACTTGTTCGACAGCACCTCCTGGGTAACCCACACCAGACGGAATTAAGTGGTCTTATGGCCAGATGCGTTAGGAGTGGTTTGCAGTACGGGAAAACAAAATGTACAAACCACATACAGGCACCTGGCCGCTACAGAAACGCTACGTCTTACGCACAGCTTGCCATGAATGGGACTCCGTTTTCTAAATTAGTGAATACCAATTCGGTTGTGTTTTAAGATGTATTACAAAAGGCGAAAGTAGCAACTGGTTTCTGATAAATACTGATTAGAAAAGTTCCCTCAGCTTTCTCGCCATTCTCGAGCTTCCTAAGCTAACTAGTTTAAATTGGTATAAATGGGAATCACTAAGCTCACATGCCGCATTTTTTTCGGTGTCGCACTTGTGTAGCACGGTGGCGTAGCCCCAAGCTAGCCCTTCAGGATGGCTAGGTTCCTCTGTCTCACCCTTCGGACGACACTCCTCTCCATTTTCTTTCTCCCGACTCACTTCCGGGCTACAGCGGCGGCGTCCGCCGCTCTAGCCCAGGCGTGGCCAACGCTGCAGTGCGTTCGGGACGCCGCCCCCGCGAAGCCTAGGTAACGGCTGGCAGAATCTCTGGTTTCACTCTTTGTAGAGCCACGTGTGTGAATTCGATCAAGTGACGTCGCATGGGCAATTGTTGTGGGTGTCGTTTAAAGTTTTGCTTTCCAATCACCTTCACAGCGTGGATTGGAGCCATCTGTTTTACTTGGAGGCAATGGCGTAGGCAGGAGTACTGTTCCTGCATGGCGGACTCAAAAGTGGGAAAGTAAAAAGCAACATGGAAGGAAAAATAAAACAAAACAAGAACCCACTGACGGGTTCAATCAAGACTTCAACAACTAATTTTGGGGTTCTGCTGGCGGGATTTGCATGAAGCCTACGTGGAAGCAGACCTGGAACTTGCGTATGCTTGGTGTTTAGTCTGCGACGGAAAATGTTATCGGTATCTTTATTTACTTATAGACAGTTATAGACAGAGTTAGTAGGTTGATCTATAGCCCCTCTCCACTTATTCCTTGATGTGCAAATTTTGGGGAAGGGTACGCGGGTCCTTTTGTATCCTCCTCCTGCCTTCCAGGTTGGCTGTGGAGGTGGGAGGGATTTTACCTACTTAGCGCTGTACGTTCCACTTGCGAAGTGCTCGCGCTAAAACGTGAGCAATAGCAGGGACAACGCAGTTGCAGCCTTGCATTACTCCCTGGGCAGGTAGTACACGTAGAAACATTAGTAGGTGGGTGCACCCACCTACTGATTTTTTCACCAGTCCCTGAGATTTCTGCGTTTCGAGCTCTAAGGTAACCGGGTCACTGACGCAGTCACGTACGCCATGGGTGCAGCAGCGGCGTACCCTTTCTGTCAATGCCATCGCGTTGTTTTTGTTTGATAGAAGGAACAAAAGAAAACGCACTTAGGTGTTTTGTATAGGGCATGCGATTATGTTTACCACTTTATTGGTTTTTGAACAATGCTAACGAGGATGCTGCAGCGTTTTTTTTTAAATCTAGTAAGGAGGACGTGAATGAATAACGAGGGGAAATATTCACTTGGAATTAACCTGGAACGTTATGAAAGGGATGGTAAGCGTACACACAAAAAAAAATACTCCAGAATAAAAAACAGCCTAGGCGGTGCAAAGTGCTTAAGCAAGGAAAGTTTTGACAGCTTATTTTAGCGACACGAAACAAAACAGCGTTAAAAACAATACTTGGTGATGTTTTACCCTCGGCAGTGACTCGCGAGTATGTGTGCCTGGTTATGAAAGGCTCAGAACACAAGGACAGTCATCGATCAGGAAAGCTCGAAAGGAACTGAGATGCTTCACGTCAGGTCTTCCTTCTTTTATTCTCCACAGCTTGTTTACGTATGGTTGAGACTTTTCTGAACACGAGCGGTTTTTTTTTTCGGTTTTTTTTCTTTAACCAGGCCCTCTTGCCTCACCTTTTGTGTGACGCATTACTGCTGCGGCACAGCTTTGGCTTTATTTCGGTTAGATATTTTTCCCGCTCCATTTCTCTATCCGCCAAAAAAAAAAAAAAAAACGTCGAGGATAAGCACGTCTGGACGGCGCTTCCATCCGGCGGCCCGACCAGAACGCCATTTATTCTCCCTCAAGAACCCACCCTCGAGCAGGCGGGGGAAGGGGGGAGGGGGCGATACCACTCGAGTGTCTTAAGGTGCCCTGTACTATTTCGCTTGTTGGCATTTAATCCCGCTCTGTTACTTTTGGGGATTCGGCCGTTTCGCGTACCGCCTTTCGACGGACGGCTCTGAAAGCACACGAAGGTAAGCTAAGTCTGCACTTTGAAAATCAGTTGTTCCAATCTTTCAGGGGTAACGACAAATAAAATGAGGGCGTTGAAAAGCCGACGCGACCAACCTCGCGACAGAAATGTGTCAGGCCGGATACGGATGTGCATTACATAGCTTATGCGGCCTTTCACACGTGAAGAGGGGCAACGATGGTCACATTCTTATGACATATCTGACCCGCACGAGATATACAAAGCAGTGAGTAGAGATTTTGCCCTATTCATTCAATGGAGGTTGTGAATATTACTGGTGCTTAGATACGAAGTAATCAAAGACAGCCCAAAACCTAACCGGCCCTCACCAAAAAAAAAAAAATTAAGGTAGGGAATGGCTTGGAACTGCAAGCATAAGAAAGGAATGGCACGCATAATGAGACAATGCGCTAACGAGAATACCTCGGAAACGCAACGCACTGCACGAACATATTTAGAGCCCTGGTATTATTTAGGAGCAGCACATCTATTCAAGTGTGCAATATTTATGAATGTTGCCTTGACGTCCTTCTCACGTTTTGAAGGACAACATAGCGCAGGCTGGTTTTCCTAGTGAATAAAAAACCTCTGTAAGGCGCTACCACTAAATATATTAACTTTTTAATTTGTAGCCACGGGCCAGCCTTGAGAGACCGCTACAAATGGCAGAGACAGGCTACAGGGGAGTAAACAGGAAATTATTTAGTGTTCTTTTTGCAATATCCAGCAAGAGGGTACCCCCCCCCCCCTCCCCCCCGCCGTGTGCCATTTGAGATTACTTCTTTAACACCTGCTAAAAACAACTCTTTCGACGAGTAAGCTTGACTCTGAATACACGCATATGTCCTGCCAGCCGTTGAGTCTACACGTGCTGAGAAACTGGCGCACCACCGCTAGCTCCACGTTGTACTTTTCCCACCAACACACGAATTATCCCTTTTTCCCGTTTTGACGCTACGAAATACCATTACAGGAAAGTGTGTTCTTGCAGCGCGAAGACGCTGGATCGAGCGTCTTTCGTGCAGGCAGGCGCACCGTGAAGAGAAGACGCTCTCTGTGGAACAACGTAGTGAAGTAGTGCCGATGTACAAATTCAAGAATTTTTTTCTTAGCTGAAACAAAAACTGTTCTGATTAAACATTATGAAATAAGCTGCGATCATTTGTTGTAGGGAATGTCCTATATTTGATGTTTTTACTACCAGCACAACAACGCGCGACTTTGGGGTGAATATGGGCCAGAAAGGATATTTTTTCAACATTTGACAAATGCTTTCTTGCGCATTTCTGCTCTTTTCAGTGTCAATATATTTTTTACCATTTGCCCACAATGGTGAAATACAGAAACAATTGCTTCATTGGCTGAGAGAATTTGCTTGTATTGGCGAAAAATATTTGAAAATGCTCAATATCGTGTATTTTCTGGATGGCGTAAACGAAGCAAAAAATAAAGCAAAAATATTTTTAAAACGTGGCATAGAGCATCCCAGGGCCTCAACATGATGTGCACGAAAAAATGGTGGCGATTGAAAAAGAAGTGATTCTTTAATGATTTTTTTTGACAGACGTAACTTAGCGATAAACCTGGCGATAAAACGGCGACTAGAAAAAGAACAAATTTTTCTCGGACAAAAACACTTTGAGGGGGCGTATGTGGGCCATGCGAGGGTGACCCACATTTTTTACTGAACAAATCCATGATGGTCCACTTTACGGCTGGGGTGTTTGGCCTGGAATGTCCCGGGTGGCAACCGAAGAGCGGCCGCTACCGCTGGCAGTATTTGAGCTTTTCCACGATGCCCTGCGCATGATCTGGCGTTGCCTCAACGGCTTCGTGCTCTCTTTTAAGTAGTGTTTTGTATCGTAGGATTTTTTTGCCGACTACCCCACAGAACCAACTAAGAAACGCCCTACATTCCCCCAAAAATCAACTTTTGTCGAAGTTAATGCGTGTAATGGTTATAATAGCTCAATTGGCCGAATTTCCAGTTAATAAAACGTGTTGCTAAGTCGAAAGCAGTGGCGTATTCGCTAGGTGCACGCTTTGTTAAGAAGAGTCATTGAGCCGCGGTGGTGTTGAAAAAAATGAGCTCGTCTGGCATACTCCGGAAGCCCCGGGTTCGAATCCCGTCGAGGCCAAAATTCACCCAATTTTCCATTCAACTCAATTGCATAGTTTACTTTCATTCTCTTTGCGCCGTCTGCCATTGTCTGTGCCATCGATTGGTGCCGTCGGCGGATTTTTACCTCACCGAGTCAACTAACGCTTTCGACCTGAAACAATAACACACTTTTTACGTATAAACGACCACATTTGTTGCCCTAGCGGCGAACCGGTTTGCTCCTATAGGACAACTGGCGGTTCCCCGGGAAAGTCCGAAAAATCCAGCAAGTCCGCATTTTCGGAGTCCGAAAAAACGGTCGGCTACTGTATATACAGGGAAAAAAAGGTTAGGCAGTCTTTAACAAATCCAAGGAAAGCGAAGGGGAGAATGTGGCAGTCATTTAGTATCGCTGAAACAGGCACAAACGTTTGAAAGAAAGAAAGGGGAGAAAAGCATGCCCGCCGGGTGGGATCTGAACCCCTGACCTCCAGAATACGCGTCTGGTGCGATGACAACTACGCTAATAGAGGGGTGGAAGGGGGGGGGGGGGGGGGCTGCGCTCCTTTCCACTTCCCCGGGTATTTGTGTCAACTTCAACGTAATTGTTGCCTCCGCTTTGTGGTAGTAGCCAGCCCCACTCGATTACTCGGGGTGAAGGGGGACCTTCTTATTGACTCCCGGGCCGTGACTCGAGCGTCTACGACATGTTGAGAGCGATTTACTTCCGTTTAACCCTTTTAAGCTACCTACGGCACCAAGACTGCCAGAACCGAGAGCCTCGCTATGCATGTAGCGAATCAGAATGGAAATGAGAAGCTCGTTGAATTAATACAGAAATAAGGGCAGGCAGTCAAGAAAGCCGAGGAAAGCAAACGGAAAAAGGTGGTAGGTCATTTATTCTAGCTGAAACAGGTACAGATCTGTCCATCTCTGTTTAAGCGATAATAAACGACCAGGAGTCATTGATTGATTGATTGATTGTAGGGTTTAACGCGCCGACGCAACGCAGGCGATGGGGCGCGCCGTAGTGGAGGGCTCCGGATTAATTTTGACCACCTGGGGATCTTTAACGTGCGGCGAAATCTCGTACACGCGGGCGTTTTTGCTTTTCGCTGCCATCAGAAAAGCGGCCGCCGCGGCCGGGAATCGAACCCGCGACCTCGTGCTCAGCAGCGCAACGCCTTAGCCACTGAGCCACCGCTGTGGGTAACCAGGAGTCATGAATTATGAATTAATAGTAATGAATTCCAAGAGTCGCGAGATATAATGGGCTGTTCAGAAGATATGGACGCCTAGATGTATTTTAATGGAAATATAACAAATTGAAAACATCCTGAAGTAGCATAAAGATAACGCATCGGTGTTCCCGTCACACCGAGTTGCTGTCTCGACTGACAGCTTTGCCCCCCAGGAAGGAGCAAAAAAGCGGACTTCATCCCTACGTGCGACCGCTAACTTGAAGCTAAAAAATAAAAAATAAAGACGTGCATACCGCGCTTCCCTGCTCCCTAACACCACTTCACCCATGCATTCCCTATCGGCTGAGCAGAGCGATGACCTTGAACACGTAGCACACCCTGTGCGTGCACCCTGAAGGTGACCCCAACGAGGGACGTCGCCGGCCGTTGCGCAAGTTTACGACTGGGCTCGATGAGGAGGGGCTAGTGATCCCGACACCGAAAACAGTGATCCCGACACCGGTGAGCATTGTCGTCGACCTAATCGGCTTATCTGCCTCCGCCGTCGTCGAGAACACAGGCTGACCACATTCTCCCTTGGGTCAGAAGGATTCTTTTAAAACGTGTCTCGCGCCTTCAAGCGACTTCTCAACTATTCTCTCTCCTGTGTTTTTTTGTTTTTCTTTTGTTTTTGTCAGTGGTATTCTCATGCCTCATAAAATATCTGGGTAGTCGTCAGTATACTGCGCAACATTACGCTCTTAGAACTTAGTAGTTTTAAGTGCAATGCACTTCTTAAGCGACCCTGAACCTGCTGCGTCCACCGGCGATGTCCGCGCACGTGGAGATGGGCGCGCGCAGCCTGGTCGCTGACATGGCACATACCCACGTGGGGGATTGGCCAGGAATCTCCTCGTCTTCCTTGGCAACGGGGGGAAATGGGCGCGCGCTGCCCGGCCGCTGACATGGCACATACCCACGTGGGGGATTGGCCAAGAATCGGGCGTGAGAAGGGCTAATGTACCTGCTTAAAGGAGTACTGACACGAAATTTCAAAGCTGAGATTCGCTCTAGCAATCAAGTACAACGACAACACAAATAGGTGTCTGTGAATAAATGCATCTTTCTTTCTTTGTAGTTGTGTGTGTGTGTGTGTGATCTCTCTTTCGCGAACATTACCGAACCGCGCAAATTCGACTCGTGCATTCGCACTTTCACATTCTTCCCCTCGGGGAAATGCGGGGAGTTTTTTCAAATGTGGTTTTAGAACAGCGCTGGATCGTAAAAACAGCTGAGCTACGCAATATGTCCTTTAAAATTCTGTAATCACTGCTAGCCTCCAGAACGTGCTTACATTCTATTTGTGCGAAGTTTGTTTACTGGAGATTTGAGGGAAACCTCTATCCGCCAGCTACATGTAAATAAATAAAGCAAGAACTGAGAACGCGCATGTGAAAGAGAAAGAAACAACCGCAATCCATTCAACCCGGTGTTGTTCTTAGTTGGCGCTTTTGTTCGTTTTTGACAGCGCAGCAGTTAAGGGTATGCTGTTTCGTGATCGTGATTGTCGCTGCATTCTCGCAGAGAAATCAACCTTGTGACCGGTGGCGTGAACGTCGATATAAAATGTACGGAAGCGCTGAGAGTCGTTTACAGAATTGTCGGTGTTCCTAAGCCGACATTCCGTTTTGTTCTTGTGGCATTGGAGGCGTGTGCCCTCCTAAGCAGCGTGTTTGTATGTTTCCTTTTTTGTTGTTTGTTCGTCGCGTAAAGCCTCTGAATTAGACTGGCCGTTTGGCAAGTTCATTTTCAGTTTGTTTATAACACTGTGGTCTCTGTTCTTGCATTATTAACGCCATTTCTTGAGTTTGACATTTTGGTGTGTTTTTTAGTTAATCGAATAATAGCGCCAGATGAGGTATATATTTTTAAAATTGAATTTTCAGCTATGTGTGTATTTTATTTATTTTTTAATTCTCTGTAATGAGCTCTGGTTGCCAGATTTGTCCATCAATAGCCGAATTGGACGATTTTGTTTAGTTTGGTTATCTTTTGTTTCTTTTTGGTTCTTTCTAGTATTTTACAACGATCCAGATTTGCATTAGTATAATGACTAAGCGCCTAAACTTTACCAATTACGAATTTTCGTGCAAACCCGACGCATTACACTGCTCGCGTTTGGGCTACTCGACGAGTATTGCTTTCGCATTAATAGAGAGTTATGCAGAGTGGAGAACCGGCTCCGTCACACTACACGGTCGTCGATCGCCATGACCGCGCGTGCGAGTAGGTCTAAAACCAGGTAGGTAGGTAGGTAAAAACATTTATTCAACAGATTTGCACTTGAAAGCGGGAGAAGCCTTCAGTCCAGGGCCCCTGCGGCGGCTGCGGTCCTGCGTGCCCGGTCCACCAACTGTCGCTGGTCCTCAGGGTCCGAACTGCACAGCGCGGCCTCCCACTGCTCGAGGGTGAGGGTGCGAATAATGGGGGCTGCTGGTGTGTTCTGGCAAGCCCACGTGGTGTGGTACAGTGTGGCATGTTCGCTGCAGTGTGGGCATGTCGGTGTATATATTGTGGGGTGTATGATGTGCAGGAAGCTGGGGGTATGTGTTGGTCTGTAGTTGCCGCCAGGCTACAGCCTCTTCTCGGGTAAGCTTCTGGTGCGGTGGTGGGTAGGCACATCTGGCAAGGCGCTATAAACTGCTAATGAAATATTTTAAACTGAAAGCCGCGCAAAATAGCAAGTGCCATACTTACCCGGCCGTAAGGCCTATCCAAGTAAACTTTAATAACCACGTAACAGTTTGCCTTACCTTGATCAAATCTTATGCACTTCCAGAATGGCGAGGCTGTAAAAACGTATTCTATAAATCAGGCCATGCAAACACACAACTATTAGGAACACACAACGATTTCAGTTATCTAAAAACACATCAAGTGTAATCCTACCGCAGCGCATTAAACTCAACTTTCGACAGCTTAAAATAATTCCTGAAGTCCGTTCACTGAAGCTTCCGCTGCTGAGCACGAGGTCGCGGGTTGGATTCCCGGCCGCGGCGGTCGCTTTTCTGATGGAGGCGAAAAGCAAGAACGCCCGCGTGTACGAGATTTCGGCGCACGTTAAAGATTCCCAGGTGGTCAAAAATAATGCGGAGCCCTCCACTACGGCGCCCCTCCTTGCCTGCGTTGCGTCGGCGCGTTAAACACTACAACCAATCAATCAACCGTTCACTGAAGCGTCTCACAAGTGTTTCTGTGGTAGGAAAGCGCCAACAATGAACTTTTTTCCTTTGTCCGTTCTAGCTTAAGTAAACCCCGAAAAGCCTTCCACTCGTTTGGACACCCCAGAGTACCTATTTTTTAGCAGAGGACTCACACTTTCACGCTTCGTGGCCAGAGCTCTCGCGTACATAAAGCACTTTGACAAGGCACGCTTCGGGTGCTTAGGCAGAGCCTCGACTTTTCGTTTTCTTTTTTTTCGTAAATCTGGTTTGGTACAGGACTAACCTTTTACTCGGCGCAAGCAATTAGGCTTTTCTGTGAGGCTAGGTACGGTGAATTGGGGCGTAGTCGTTGGGCCGGTCGCGTTACAAAACGCTCCATAGCAACATGCCCAGCGATGCGAAGTGGAAGACATGGAAGCTCTAAGCACGTTCGGGAAAATTTTACAAAGAAGCTCAACGGGCGCCCGGCTATGTATTAACGCCAGATGAGACGTAAACAAGGAAGTATTTACTTGGGCTGTGTTTATCTTATTGAATTCTTACTATTTTCGTGCTGCATAGAAAAGTGCTCGGCTGGCTAGAGCACTGCGGTTTGAGACTCAGCACTTTTTCATGAACTATTAATTATACCCGTACTGCATGATTAAAACATAAAACAGTTAAACGCACGGCCGCACCCATTATGACACAGAATTAGCTGCTCGAATGTCAAAAAGTCTGTTTTCAACCAAACGCTGCAAGGAAACTAACAAACGCGAAAAGAGATCATGTCCGGTATGCAATTTCCCACTACGTGGTCGCAACAAGAACTAAATAAGACTTTCGCCGAGCCCAAAGCCGTAACAAAGCCATTGAAAAAATGGCAATGTTCATTCATTATCGACAAGTAAAGTAGCGCCAGGAGCGAACGAAACTGTGGCAATTGCGAATTACATCAAAATATGAATAAAAAGGACATTCGAAGGGCTCTGGCTAAGACCGAATGAGCAGCACGCCGGTTTCTACCAACACTTGTGCGATGCCGTGTAAAATACAGGTGGCCATAGGGTGTGAAAAGCATGCGTGTGAAGCAGTTCACTCGCTGACTCCGCGTGATCGATAGTTGAGACACCGTATGCGTGCCAACGCAAGGGACGATGAGAATTTGGCGGCAATCCATTTTGGTCGCAAGAGCACATGTTAGTTGCACGGTCGCTTTGAGGCATACTTCGCAAGTATTTTTCAATGAATTAGAAGGATGCCTTTCCCGAAAGCAGTGCCATCGTGCCACAATGTAGCAAGTGAATGCTGGCGAAGTAGATACTGAGTTATAAAACAGCGCGGGAAACGAGAATAGACAAATGGCACACAGACACGGCGCTGCTCTTTCTATACTCTCGTTTCCCGCGCTTTTTTGTTACTTAGTTATGTACCAAGTGGCCCGCCTTCAATCCGTGTTGAAGTAGATACTTTTGCGTGGTCGCCACGTGGAGAGCACGCCACGATGGCACAATGCAAAGCACGTGATCGCACAAGGAGCAGGAAATACAGTGTGCTAGCATACAGCCTTGGGCACGGTGACGTCACACACAGGTGACGCTGCATTTTCCCCTCAAGGTTAGTGTCCCAGTGAGGGCAGATATGCTAAAATTGTGTGGGGTAGATGCGGATCATTGACATTCTATGTACGTATGTCTTCGTTTGGAGGCAAGGAATGATCATTTTTTCTTTGGTTACGCTAGGGTGGGGTGCGGTATGTTTCGTCCACTCGGGTCGGCGCAGTTTTACTATCGCTGAATAACACATCACCTAAGGTGCGTCGCGTGTGCATCCTAATGCACACGCGACGCACCTTCCCGCCACGGGATAGCAACTTACCAAAAAAAAACAAGAAGCCGCCTTTGTCCTCTCCAAACCAACACATATATACACACACCACAAGGCTAATGGACGTTCACCTCAATAATAAAACCAACAATGCCGGCACTGCAACACCCTAGCTACACTCTACCGTATAAAATAGGAATGCCAGTCACACTTAGACCTTTGTCCGAATTCCCAATTATACTCACGAGTATGGAGAGAGTCATCTTGCCATCTCAGACCTGAGTAAGCCGCCCTAGCTGGCTGTAAGGGCGACGATGGCGGGCTGCACCAACAGAGACGCGAACTGAGTAACCCGCCCACTAACCAGCTCGATATCACTACTAAATAAAGCTTTCATCTTCCCCCTCCTCTTCCTTGTCGTCACCGTCCTTCTACTCATCCTACTCTTCTGTATCCTCCTCCCCCTTCGACCGGCGAATTTGTTTTAATAGGCTCATTTAATCATCCCGTTTCGGCCAAGTGTTGAGTAGCATGAAGGACTTAACGGTGTCTTCTCTGGCTGTGCCGTGGGGTGCTTAATTTTCTATGCACGGCCTTCGGAAAAGGACTTCGCGCCCGAAAAACAAACAAATTAAAAGTCGTTTATTTAAAAATTAACGACTTTAAAGAAATGGCTAGTAAAAGCAAGAGGCAGTTGCGTTCGTAGTCGCCGTGTTTAGTCATTACAACCAGCGTTAACTCATGCACATCAAGTTTTATTCAACCAAACTACAATGCGGCGGTGCTTCTGACGCCATCCATTTTATGTGGGCGCATTTTAATTAAGCGTCACAGGTATCTGGCGCCTCTCGTCAAGGAGACCACCCCGCGGTACATCGATCTACATCCGTGGATCCTTACTTTTCTAATCCCACATAGCTCGCGGATAATGAGAAGACCCCCCTCAGATAATAGAAGCGATAAAAAAAAGCGCGTTAAAAACGAATACCGCGCTCCATTCGCCTAGTCTGTGGTGGGGCAGGGGGCAGGAGGGCAGCAGACTTTAATCGAAAAAGTTCTATGACGCACATTGCTGCTCCTTTCACCAGCAAAAGCATGAACCATTTCAGCGCCCCACGTATGCCACCGCGATGGAGTTTTGGGATGTTTCTAGCGATCTGCGTGCCATGAACGGCTGCGGAAGCTCTCAAGGTCGGAGAGGTAGCCCGTTATTCTTAAACTACGCCCTGTTCTTTGGAATCGTCTGCTGCGCATGGTGCGCTTGCTGCTCTTATACTAACGATGAAGCAGAAAAAGAACAGCAGCAGTGTGAGCTACACACGACGTGAGTCTTCAGTTGTGAGAACGTGATGCCGACAATGGAGGGGACAGCAAGCATAGGACGTAGCGATTAAATAAAATCCCTGACAGGAAAAAGTGATGTTACTCTGAATATTTGTTACTTAATTGAGAAAAGTAAAAAATATAAAAGGTGCACTTAGAGCCGTAATCAAATGATAATCCCGCAAAGCTTCCCTCCATTTTATTGTTAGCTGTCATCGTCATTGGCTAATTCCACTGAGGGGGCAAATGTGAACTCTGAGGAGTACGCGTACTACTTCCCAAGAGCCATTAAGTTCTTTTTCGCTCGTGTGATGGCCGCTGTCACCGTTCGTCCGTTACTTTACCTAATGAGGAGCGCGTGAATAGACTTAACTTAATGAGGAGCGCGTGAAGTTCGCGTCTCCCCAATTCCCACCTGCCGCTAGTGGGGAATGAAACTCGCTGAGTGAGCGTAAGCAGATTACGACGGGGATTTTTGGTGATGAATTCCGGGGTCAAAAATATCTCTGCGAAAGCGACGGTAAGAGCTTCGCTTTAAAAAATGCATTTCATAAAAGTTTTCATGGCGATTTTATTGCCTTTCAAGTCACTTCATTGTGACGTTTTGCAAAAAGGGCCAAGTTTCTCTACTTTGGAACCCAATTGCATTATGCACGGCACCACGGGGCAGGCATTCGAAATTTAGCGTATACGCAAAGCCGCAAAGACGGAAGATTATGCTTACATTTACTTACACTGCGGAAGTAATGTAGGGTGCTCGTGGACACACAGACAGGCGTTTTTCAGCCATAGTTACCCATGTGTAGACAACAGTTTGTCCTCCCATGAGGTCTAGTCGTACCCAGAAATCTCGTAAGGGCACTGCATGACGTCGTTTAATTGGTGAACATCGTAATAACGTTTCTAACATGACGTAATCACTTTTCAGTGCTTTATAAGTCATGGTTTACACAGAAATGTATATAGCACTAGTGGATGTCGCATCGTAATTTACGGGGTTAAAAGTTCACGAAAATTTAAAAGCGGAAAAAAATACAGGGTCATCCTAAAGATCTCCAAGTACGTGTGTGTGCGTGTGTGTGTGCGCATTGCCTATGGTCAGTGCCGGATACAAGTAGGAGCAAAATAATAAAAACAACACTAAACTGTTGAGCGTTTATCCAGCATAATTCTGTTGGAACAACAAGACAATGCAACGGACTTTAAAAGCTACGCTCAACCTGACGAGACAGACTATATATAGATTGTTACGGAAACTCTGAATCCATTTTGCGTCCGATCAATATGCGAATACCACACCTCCTTCTATTCATCCCCGACAACGCGAAGCAAGCTGAGAGAATTAAAAAGGTGAAACATGAAGATGGATAGGCTAGGAAGCTCAGAATGCCTGCAAACACTTTCCTACAAATGCTGAGAAAAGATCGTAGATATAGATCGAAAGTTATTTCCCTTCATTTCCTGGTAGAAATGGCCCTTATAAAAGCTTAGTGCTTTATATCCCGCGAAGGGAGGAATGAAAAGACAAGAAACGTTTAAAAAAACTAGTGATCAGCATCGCATCATGTTGTAAAAACACTGCCAGATGAAGAAGGACAGCGAAACATTTCGTAAGCAAGCTTGAGCCGACACTCAACGCAGCTTAGTTTTCCTTTGCTTTTATTTTATTTCCGACGTTGGCACTACGGCTCTGACAAGTGTAAACACTCTTTTCCCCGGATGTTGTTTCAGGCACTTAGCCTATTTTATCTTCAACTGGACGTCCTCGGGATTCATGCATACAAATTAGGGAGTAATAGCGCCGGCGTGCTTTTTCCCCTTAGTTGCGGAAGACCCAGTCTCTCGCTCCGAAGCGATGCGTGTCTTCGTTTACGTCATCTCCAATAACCAAATGCAATCACTTTGCCTTCCCATTCTCTCAGCACGTATGCGCGGTAGACTCAAATCTCAGCCACAGAGCTCAATGCCGGTTCTGGCGCTTGCCTGAATCGGTGCAGAGGCCAGGACGTCTTGTCGCAGAGGATGAGTAGGTTGCTGGTTGGAATACAGAACACGGAAATCCTGGTGGAGGTGAAATAAATAAAATTTATCACCCCTGCTACTCTGTGAGGAAGAGCGAGTAGCGAAGTTGCGGTGTCCTTCGACTCAGTCGACGCACCTATGCACGAAACAAAACACGCTTGTATGTGTACTTTTCCATTGAGCGTACTTCCTAGTTAAATAGCTCAATAAAACTTGAAACGACGGGAGTTTAATTCTAGTGGACTGACATGGGGCTGCCCGTTTCCCTCCCGTACAAGACCGATATCGAGAGCAGACGGGAATTCCACAATATTTGCAACTTCACTGTGAACTACGCGACCAGTAAATGTAGATAAAGCTCGGCGTAATCCAACAGTTGTCTTTCCGGTTCATTGTCATATAATTTGTTTCGAGAAATTGTTTCGATAAAACAAGAATACAGCCATTTTTTGGAACCATATTCCCTACGTAGACGGCCACGTATTGACAGCAGCCGGGAATTCTGCGCCGTTTATAACTTCACTGTGAGCGAACCAAATTTCAAAAGTAAATGAAACTGGCCGTAAAGATATAGTCTTGTGAGGGGAATATTGAATGCCATTTTTTTTTTCTTCAACATAGCTGCAATAAATTGAGAGCTTCAGAATATTTGCGAGAAACTGGAGATAATTTTTTCGTGTCTACGCGGCGCGTAGACGGACGGCCATTGACCCCCACCGGAGGGTGCTATATAATTAGCTTCGCTCTAAAAGATTCTGGCGTGCGATAAAGGACGCCCAGTAATCCAAATTATTTCTGTACGCCTCAACCCAAAGCCGCGGTGCAGCTTCAGCATGGTATACCTCCTGTTTCCCTCGGGTAACATTTTAGGGAAGGGAAAACAATTTATTTATTTATTTATTTATTTATTTATTTATTTATTTATTTATTTATTTACAGAGACCTCACAGGCTCCTGAGTAGGAGTATTGCGTGAGGGGGGGGCAAGAATATTCATCAACAGAGGTAGGGATCTCGCGAAGAAGGTACATCCTTCAACAGTAGTTAATGGTATGTACACTTGAGGCCGGAGATATTGCAGGTAAGGCAGTCTATGTATACAGGAATGTAGAACAATATTATGACAATGCACATAGGTATCAAATAAAAGGACATAGCAACTTGGCAATAAAATGTACCTAGAACACAAAGTTGCTCAGTTCGCCTCTGAATACTACGGGATTACGGGTGTTAACAATGGAATCTGGCAGTTCGTTCCAGAGTATTATCGCGCTAGGCAAGGCTGATGAATTGAAGACGTTAGTGCGGCTAGGAAGGCGTTGGTAGCTGAGGTTATTATGAAGACGACGTGATGTATGGAACGGCTTTGTTAAGGGTAGGTCGAAAGGGCGTTGACTGTAGTGTATTTTGTGTAGAAGGGAGAGAAGGGCTATCTTCCTACGTGTCTGCAGTGTAGGTAGAGAGAGAGAGAGCTTAATGTTCGTGACGCTAGAGTTTCGCTTATAGTCACTAGTGATGAAACGCGCCGCACGGTTCTGTACGCACTCGAGGGCACGGATATGCCTGGTGAGGGGACCAAATGGATGCCGCAAACTCAAGTTGGGGGCGAACGAATGATTTATATGCTATTAGACGACTGGTGGCCGGGGAGCCGCGCAAATTTCGTTTAAGGTAACCTAAAGTGCGTGAGGCCTTGGCGGTGGTTTTTTCTACATGAGTGGACCACGAGAGGTTAGGCGTGAAATGTATTCCGAGGTACTTGCAACTGAGTGCAGGGCATAAGGGTCTTTCGTTTAGGTTATATGTGAAGGTAGAGTTAAATCGCTTGCGACTAAAGGTCATTAATTTGCACTTATCAGTGTTAAGAGACATTTGCCAGGATAGGCACCATTCCCTAATACTATCTAGATCCTGTTGAAGAGCAACGTGGTCACTTGGAGAACAAATTATCATTCCTTGTAGCCGTGTTTTTTATAGGCTACCAAAGGTTCGCCGGAGGTCGCTGCAATCTCGCCTCTATGGGATAATGGGAGCTGCTGCCGCGTTACCAGTGCTTTTTCTTTTTTCTTTCTGTCTTTCTTTCTTTCTTTTTTTCGGCGCGCATGGCGCATTTCTCGCGCTAATATGAGGCCCGGATAAAATTTTCTTTCAACTTATAATACCACGCGCGTTATAACGTGTCCATCAAGTTCGGTTTAAACGTACAGTAGCTACTGAGTTCGCTTCTGCCGGCGCTGGGCTTGTCGTCTGCTAGAGACGCGCCGTATGCTACGCTCCGCTCGACTGGCCAAGTGCCCTGGCAGTTTCACAGAACAAAACGTGTTGTTGGGCGTTCGTCATATAAGAAAGGCGACGGCTGTTCAATTTGTCACAGCGCATTTTTCTCTTGCTTGTTGTATATGCTTCACGTGTTCGCACTTCGAACGTCCGGATTTATGTACCAGATAAACATTGATGCTTGCTTGATGTGGCATAAACATGACTGATTCCCGTTTATGTATTTTCTGACCCTTGAAATACGCAACTGCCTCATATAAAAGACGCATTAAAATACACATGCGATTAAAGAGGTACGCTGACAACGCCGCATTTCCATTTTGGTTGTCTTAGAAGGATTTTTAGTTGCCAACGCTGGTCACAAAGATTGACCCGCTTGGAGTACAACTATGGGTTACGGTAAAAGTGCGTGGGAACAACAAAACCGCTTGTGGTGTATAACTTTTTATTACAACTAATACACCTAATCTGGTGCAAAACTCTTTTATTACTATTACTATTTTATTACTATTTATTACTATTATTTATTTATTACTTTATTACTATTTATTTATATTTTATTACTATTACCAAAGGAATGAAAAAACAAAAAAAAGTGAACAAAGAGAGATCAACTTGTTTTAATCCCCTCCAGAACAGAAGTTACAATAACAAGAACGAACGCAGCTAATGAAACCAAGTAGGTTGGCAGAAACTTTATTTTTTCCCTTCATGCAGAATGTGAACCTATTATGTTATATATGGACGTTATCGAACAGGACCAGCTAAACAACTCCCAAATTTATGTATCATAGCAGAAAACAATCATTGGCAGCAGGCGTTTTTTAAGAAAAGGGAAGAGAGAGGACCCTGATTAATTTTTAAACATTAGTTCGTATTTATGAAGACGGGGTATGTAAACTGAAAGGGCAGGAATACAAACAAAAATCTGCCAGCTTACTTCACCCACCGAAACGCAGTGATCCCTGCTTGCCGACTTTCCTTTTGCCGTCTTTCCTTTCTCCTTGTTCTTCTTGTTACTCTGGTTGCTGCGACAGCAGACCACGCAACAATATTGGGGGTTAGCCTTGGCTTTCAGTTTTACCACCTCAGACATCACGAAACGACTTCGGAGGATGCTTGCTCTTTCCAGCGCTCCCGCACCGAAGCAGACGCGCTCCGGCCCGACCGGCCGCTTTTGAAAACCGCACGTGCACCTCTTTGTGGACCCTGCAGCACTGCCTGATCCCTTTCTGACACCCAGCACCACCCGCGGCACCCGTCCCCTCTACTCACGAATGCGAACAAAGCAACCGCCGGCTGCACGAGCCACTCAAACCAGAACATACGAAGAGCTGCGGAAACCCCTCTTACTCCTTGAAAAAGCCAAGGTAGCCGCTTCGCAATAAGTTCGGCGCTGCCCTCGCTCGGCAAACCTGAGCTTTGCCTCCCTATTGCAGTAAGTGCCTTAGAGAAGGAACAAAAAATTGTGTCGTGCATCACATTGAAGGGCGTGTTAAGGAATAAACGAAGTTAAGAATAAGACGACCTGGAGAGACCAAAGCTGATATTGCGGCGTAGGGTCTGTAATCGCGTGCCTTTTGTTGTAGTTGCCGCTTTCGCTAGCAAAATTACAGTCGGCAATGTTCAGCAGAACGATAACTCAGCGCCAATATATATCGATTGCAACCGAGCCTTGCGGAAAGTTTAAGCTGTGGGTCACTAGGCTACAAAAAACGGGCAAAAAAGGCTTTGCAATTGCGTACTTTACGGCCTTAGAGGACAGCCCAGCGGTACTCTGCATTGTGTTAGGGTCGTGGTCTAAAATATGTCTCAATAAAAACCCGTCACCCTGCTACTGCGTAACAAATTGTCACAAAACGCTACGACCGTCTGAAACTGCACTTGAAGGTCGTGTCAGACTTGTTATTGAGACGGCATCTTGTATGTATTTATGTGCTTAATCCGAGGACAGGGGCTTGCGCCATACCATAACTTGTAGGCCAACTGGAATTTCGGCCACCACTCTTCGAACACTTGAGGACGCTATAAATTAAGTACAACGTGTGGGCAGAAACACACGTCCGTACCAAGTTAAGGCGCAAGAGTAAGCAATAAATATGATATAAAACTGTCTAGAAGTCGCAAACGTTCACCAGTTTTCAGTCACAGCGCATGCACGAAAGGAGACAGTATGCTGCTAGTCACAATATTTTCATTTTAACAGAGGATTACACAACTACATGCACCATACCCAATACCGTGACAAAAAAAGTATTAGTAGCGAATGGAAGTCAGTAGCGGCGCCACTCCTTGTCTACCGGCTTCTCTTTCATCTTTCAGGGCTGTGGTTATAACAATTGAGTTAAATACATTATCCTGAATCAGGCTAAGCACGTCTTGTCTCTTTTCGTTAGTTTGTGTTTCTGTAATTATAAACACTCTTCTCTGCCATGTTTCTGTAATTATAAACACTCTTCTCTTCTCTTCTCTGCCATGCACCGTAAGCAAATGTGAAAATGCCGAAACTTTCAAGCCGTACTATTAGCTGGAGGCATTCTCATTGCGTTGCGATATCAAACCCTATCCTTCCCTCTGCCTCGATTATCGTGATAATAAATGTGAACGCATACCAAAGGGGTACCTAATAAGAAACAACTTGGGGCTCCTCCGCCATATGGGCGTTAAAACAAGCCATGCAAGTACACGTCATTTTTTACGCATACGGCGCTTTTTAGACAGCACCAAAGTGTCGAGTAAATATACGAAGACCCGCCCTGCGTGCCAGGCTCATAAAATAGCAAAACATGATAAAGAAAGCCAACACTGAGCTCGATTTATCACAGACATCTACAGTTGCAAAGCGAAAGACCTTAATGTGTCATTTTACGTAGTTGTGACAAAGATGTACCCACCCTGTTAAGATATTTTATTGCGATCGCATAATCTTAGTCCACCCTTTGTTAATGTTTCTGGCACACAGTGAAAGTTTCGGAAGCGATTTCTTGCACACTTTCGCATAAAGAAGGCACTAAGCAAGAAGGCTTACCGAAGGGGCATGCACTAGAGAAAGTGAATCGAATCTTCACAGGATACATCTCTGGCATCACCCCCGAAGGGATAAGGATACTCATTCTGCGACGTTCGCAAACTTTGGCATACCCTTTAATATTTCCTTTATTTTCCATTCTTGGAGATGGGGGAGGCAAGGAAAAAAAGCTGTACAATCATCCATTTGATGTTTCTCTCTGCTATTGTTCTTCTCCCTTCAAGAGAGGAGCAATTGTGTAGCGTAGGTGCCGCATCGGAGTCAGACCTGCACGATAGCCGGAGCTAGATGAATACGTTCCCTACGGGCATTCTGTCGAAGTTGTTCTCCCCGAGGTTTTCGTCTTGTTTGCTTTTTTCACGCTGGAAAGATGGTCAGGAAATGATCCCTTCCAAGATATTTTTCCCTCAAGCGTGCAATGTCAATCCTTTGCGCAATCCGCGCACATGTCTGGAAACAAAAGAAAGAAAAAAGTCGTGCTGTCGCACTCCCCGAAATCGCTTCCGTAGTTGTTCTCATACACCGAAGAAAAGAAGTAACGACCCCGCAGGAGACAGCATTGTCAAGAGGCCCTGCGTTGTTGTTTTGACGGCATTCAACAGACGGTGGCCCAGCCTCATTTTAGAAGGGAAGTATAAAATAGAAAGTAGAACCTAAACTCACTGCTCTATGTCCCAGGTGACTTTTGGAAAGATAACCTTCATCTTTTTTATGTTCGATTTCACGTTGTGTACAAAGAAAGAAGGCATTTTAGTTTTTTACTCTTGCAACGCAGTCCCCGGAAGAATCTTGAGGTAACGCGAATTTTCTGCACATTGGCAACAGCAACGCGTTAGACGCTATGGTTTCCATTGAAGACGATGGAATGCCAAATGGTAGCGCATATCCGGCATGAAGATGGGCTCCACGGTTGGATGTCTGCACACCGGTGATTGGCCAGTGCACCACCAGACGGTAACGAAATAAAATTCGGGGCCTCGGTATCAAAGGTATAGCTTACATATGACTTGGTGTCATTCCTGGGAACAGCGGCAGGTTCCTGAAACCCTTCCACCACACAATTGAAGACACACTGCAATAATGTCAAACCGTAAACAAGCCGACTAAGGATGCTTTTAGTATTGTACTTCTTCAGCAAAATGGTTTACAAAGATTTTTTGACTACGTTTTGGTACGTGGTCGCAAGTCCCAAGCATGCCTTGGTGAGGCGACGACTATGAGATCAACGCGCTAGTTTAGGTTGCACGGTTGCTATCTACCGCGAAAATTATTATTTGTAAACATAATAAATCTCAGCCTTCATCGGGTATGACCCCGCACTATGTAAGCGAACGAACAAACGCACGAGCGATTGAGCGAACAAAAGAACCAACGGAAGAATGAACAGATGAACAAAGGAACGAACGAACGAATAACAAATTGCAGTAACAAACCGCTACTTTTTTCTATGTTTAGCCACTTTTTCAAGTAATTTATTTTTTTTATTTTGGACCCTTCACGTAAGAGTTCATGCTCACAAACGCCAATAATCCCCCAACTCTCTTACATTACATCACAGCAGCGGGGGATCTGGTGACCAGCGTGGCCCTCCCGGTTCAGCGTATGCATGGTGGAGAAGGCCCATCTCTCCAGCAAGCACCAAGGTATCCTGGACTGAAGACACCTCTTATCTGGAAAGCGCCTGAAGATCGCGCTTGTTGTTGCATTACAGTTTATTCCCTCACTAACTCACAATGGAACCCGTCCGCAAAGGTAAAAAGTGGTTAGGTTGAAGCATAAAGGTATAAAGTGGTTATCCAGGAGGGTCGGAGACTAAAACCCCGACATTTTCTTTTGAGGACAAAACTGGGGCGGACGTTCACGCTAAGCTTCGCCTTTAGCTGTGTAAAGCGACAGCGTTATCGGTCCCAGTTCGTATCGCATTAACACTTTCCGAGCGATGAAAACTTCCCGCACCTGTTGGTACGCCATCTTTTGTGGCAGCGGCTTACAATTCCGGGGTTTCAGTGGGCACCACAAGGTGGCGTTCCGAGATTTTTTCGCTCACGGTCAACGCCGCCAACGACTCCGTCTTTTCTTTAACATAGGGCCCTTAACGCTACGCATTAAAAAAGAAAATTGAGTAAGTTCAAATTCACTAATAGACGCCGTACTGCCCCATTTCTCCACAGCTATACAATTTCGTCGATGCGAGAGGCATTCAGACAGCCGGCTTTATTATTCGTTCAACACGCAGTTCCTCTGAAGGCTTCACCCGCTGAGTAATTTTCAGCGGAATATCTAGGTGAGGTCTTTTCAGGAAAGGGCAAACAACCTTTAGTTAAAATTTGCGCTAGCGGGGTTCTTCTGTCATGTCAGCGACGGTCGCCGAATGACTAAGCCGGTGGAATTTTCTAATAGCGAACTACGAATCAGCTCTCCTCTCCCTCTACTACTACCCGGGGGATATTTCTACTAACAGGGGACTCTTCCTTTCCTGCTTCCAGAAGTTTCACAGCTGACAAGTAAAAAACAAACTGCAACAATGGCTGTTAGACTCTACGTCGCTTATATTTGCCTTTGTCTTTTCTTTCTTTTCTTTTTCGAAACACTTGGTAGTAATAAACATTTCTCGTGAGCCTTTTTTGTTATTTTAACTGTACCTTGCTTTGATCGGATTTCTCGCGCTGAGTGCCCCACTGGACGACGAAAGAAGCAACAACTAAGAAAGCCTGTTTCCTTCATCTTCACTAGTCGCAAAAAAGACACGAACGAAGGACTGAGGTAAGCACAAATAGGGCGCCTGTTTGTTTTTACCACAGTAAACACAAAAGACGCCCTGTTTGTGTTTCCCTCAGTCTTTCTTCCGTGTCTTTTTTGCGCCTAGTGAAGATGAATCTAAACCAACTCGCCCAGTTATCTGTTCTGATGCCTTTTTGCTTCGCTCAGTTACGTAGAATGCCTCTCCTCGAAGGTGCCGTGTCTGGAAGCATGCGCGCCTACCAAATGACCCAAATCGAATGGACGATGTGGTCGCACCGCGGCCGATGCTTTCACATTCGCCCCGTTCGCTTACAAAGGAGGAACGAAAAGGAACGGAACATCCTGCGAGAAACGACAGGATGGGCGCATCGACCGGAAGGTCCTGCGCGCACAACTAACACGCGAGCAGCCCAACCAGCTGCGTATATACTGCGCGTAGGAGGCAAACCCGTTCGCCTTTTTTTTTTTTTTTTATCGCGAGATTGGTTTGGCTCATTTTTCCCCTCTGCTTGTTTCCTTGGCCTCCCGTTGGGGCGACCATCGCGTTAATAACTCTAGGTACGAGTGATACGATGGTCCTTTGTCATCGAGTTACGTGTTTGCCGTGAGAAGATGGTTTTGTGAACGCTGCGCGTTGCAGGAAAGTAATTACGTGCCCTCTTTCCCCATCCTTCCGATGCGATAATCAGCCCCGCATGGTAAACGCCATTAGGCGATGCACACCAGAGAACTCTTCGCTGCCTTGTTGGGGCGTTCACTGGTTTTTTCTCGGTCATTTGCTGATAACTACAATATTACCACGAGTTGTGAAAGCCTTGAGGTAAATATTTGTCTTTCTGTACTAAGCAAAGCCTTGGCAATCGGGGTATGTATTACCTTGCGAGATTATTATTAAGGCAAATTGATAAAAAACAGATTTTTTTTATTTGGAGCAGCGTCGTCATCGTCGGAGTGGTGTTATATGGTTATTAGCGGAGTTGAAGAAGTAATGAATAATTTGTTTTTGTTTTCTATATTTTCCTTTGCGGGCATGTTTTTATGTCATATTAATGAAGTTGTCCCATTTTTCTATGAAAGAAAGCAATTGTAGACGCACGCTTGATATTCCGAATAATTTGTACTCATCTGTTCAACAATCTAGTGAAAGGCTTAGTTTTAACTTTTGTTTAACATCGCCCCGTGTGCACAGCAAATATGTTGCTTGCCCACAAATCACAGTCAGCCCAAAATATTCAACGAAAACACAATTTTATAACAGACAATTATATCAAAAAAACATAAAAAAATGAAACGAACGACTTTAACTTTAGAAAGCTGCCTCATGCAAATTTTTGCTTCTTACTTTACGAGTATTTGTTCTCCTGGTTTCTATATCATTTCTTTATGGTGCAGAGAGGACGCTTCAGTACACCATGCTGGAGCGTGTATTTTTAAACCCCCGTACATTTGTTTTCTTCGTTCCGATGGAATACATTGGATTAAACACACCGATACAGTGCACGTCAGGCTTGTCAGGGCAAGCGGGGGCACTGCTCCGGAGCGCGCTGGCGACATCTGCTCGTGGCTGCTGGGCCTCGGACAGAGTCCGGCCGGCCGTCATTTTGCATGTGCCCGTTTAATTTTCAGACGCCAGCAACCACAAGGGGCTTCTTTTCCCCAATACGAGCTGTAAGCTTTGACACAGGAGTAAGCTGGTGGTTTGGCGCAGCTCAGTATCAGAACAAGCAGTTAATCTCCCAAAACGTTCGACGAAAAGCGCTGCATGCCACTCTTGATGTGTGCATTTTGTAATATTGAGAAGGTTAGCGCGAGTCATTTTGACTGTGATGATCTGACATTGCGTCAAACGATGCGCTTATCTCCTATGTCATCGCTTACAGCTCGCACTGAGGAAGAAAGTGCCCCTTGAGGTTGGTGGCGTCTGCAAACTAAATGGGCCCATGCAAAACCACGACCGGTCCGACCCGTGTGGGATCCGCGCACGCGCGGTGGTGAGTAACCTGCAACCCAGCAGCACCACCAGCAGATGTCCCCAACACCCGACGGAGCCGTGCATTCGCTTGCCCTAGACAATCCTCGCGTACACTACACATTAGGTAACTCCTCGCATTTTCTTGGGACGTAACTTGACAGCTCGCCAGATGGTACGAGACTCACGGTGTCGAAATAAGAGTGAAATGGTGTAAGTGCGGTGATGAGTGCTCAGTTTACTTAACCCAGAACACAATCTCGGTAATAAATAACGAAGGCAGGCGCATTATAGCGCCAGGAAGCCTGAATTTGGTAGTATTGTATCAAATTGGGGTAATTTTGTTAGTTCAATTCAATGTAGGCAGGTGACATGGTTGGCTAAGGTAATAATTGATCATGTCGAGAAACACCTATGCGTAATCGGTTATATTTTGCAAATCTTGGCAACAGTCAATCCGCTCATGTTGGGTAGCGTGGCTGTCGACGTCGACGACCATCCCGCTCAATGAATTTGATATTTTGAGTTGAGGCTTGGAATATTGAAGCTGTTAGAGAACGTGGCTTTTTATTCACGAAGTGTTTTGCGCATAACAGGCAGTCGATGGTAGTCTGAAAGAAGAAAGCACACTCGTGCAGGCATACATATATAGGAAATAGAAATTAGATATAAACTGCTCAAAACTCGAGCTTGGCACAAGTTATGAACATGGATGTGTATAAAGATGTAAACATGGTTCCCTATCCGCTACGGACAACACATCCACCGAAAAAGCTGCTAAATTCCGTCGTTAAACAATTCTATGCTTGGTCTGTATGGAATGCGTGCACCAATACTTGTATTGAAGCTGGGAGGCGAAGATATTGTTACTATATAGAAAAAAATTGGCTCCAATCTACGCTGTGGAGGTGGTTGGAAGGCAAAGCTTTAAATGACACCCACAACAATTGCCCATGCGACGTACCTTCAATTCACACACGTGGCTCTACAAAGAGTGAAACCCGAGATTCTGTCAGCCGTTACCTAGAATTCGCAAAGGCGGCGTCCCGAACGCAGCAGCAGCGTCGACCACGGCCATGCTAGAGCAGCGGACGCCGCCGCTGTAGCCCGGCCGTGAGTCGGGAAAGAGAAAATGGAGAGAAGCGTCTTTTGAAGGGTGAGACAGCGGAACCTGGAAATCCTGATGTGCTAGTTTGAAGCTACACCACCACGCGACGCAAGTGTCACACCGAAACAATGCGGCATGTCAGCTTAGTGATTCCCATTTATACCGATTTAAACAAGTTTGCTTAGTAAGTTTGAGAATTGCGAGAAAGCTGAGGGAACTTTTATAATTTCTATTTATCAGAACCTGTTGCTACTTTCGCCTTTTGTAATACATCTTAAAACACAACCGCATTGGTAATCACCAATTTAGAAAAACGGAGTCCCATTCGTGGCAAGCAGTGCGCAAAAGGAAGCGTTTCTCTAGCGGCCAGATGTCTGTATGGTGTTTGTACATTTTGTTTTCCCGCCCTGCGAACCAATGCTTAACGTGTGTTTACCGTACGACCACTTACTTCCGTCGGGTGCGGGTCACCCTGGAGGTGCTGTCGAACAGAAGAAGATGACAAAGTCGCACCGGCACTCCCGCGCGGGGAACGCTGGAAGTGAAACAAGCCCCCCCCCCCCCCCCCCCCCCCCCCTTCCCCCCTCTTCCTCCCGCCGCCGCCTCCGATGCTTTAAGAGTTTGTTGTACCGCACGCCACGAAAGAAACGCTGGCTGGTAGGCTAGAAATCTTTGCTTTAAAATAGCGTTGTTTTGCTGACTGGATCTGATAGATGGTTCAGGACAAGTAAAAGGAGACGATCAATCAAAATTCCCACTCAAGACGTCTTGGAAATTTAGGCTGGTGGAAAGGACCATGGCAGCTGGGGTCTCCAATGGAGTCCTGGACCCCACACTACATTACGAGGCTCGTATTAAAGTTTGCTCTCTCTCCGCTCAATCAAAATTATCTGATAATGGGAACTTCAGATCACGCCGAACTCTGATCACTTACCGCCTTTGCTCTTCCTTCATCTCTTACCTTCCTTTTAATGTGAACACATGCCAATAGTGGTGACCAGTCAAAGAGCAGTTGCTATAATAAAAATGTTAAAAAGCTGCAGGGATAAAGAAAGTCGACCCAGAAAGACTCAAAGGGTCGAGGTCACCTTTTGTGCTATCGCGTGTTCTTTCACGGGGGTCATTCATTCAGAAACAACAGAACAAAGTCGTCCACATGATGCAATTGTGAACGTGGCGTTAGGAAATGACGTCAACGCTTTGATTGTTTCATTTTCACTTCGTTGACGTCACCCAACCGCACTTGAAACTGTTCTTTTTCTTAACCTGTAGGCATGCCATCGGCTCTGAGCCCCCCCCCCATTAGCGGCGCAATAAAGTCTTCACAGCTTGTAGGGCTGCGCCCACACAATGACAACGCGTGGGCTTTGATGGTGCTATTGGCGCTTGGGCCAAACTAACGCCACGGCAGGTTTTTATTTTCTTTAGTTAGTGCAGGGAGATATAACTTCACTCTCTTCTGATCGAAGTTTCTTGTCGCGGTCTTAAAAACCGAACTCTGTCTGCTGTGCCGAATGCCACTCATATTTAGAATTCTAGTGTAGTTACATGTTCTTGGTATTACAATATGGTTTTGCAAAACAAACGTGCCACACCCACAAAAAAATACAGTGATGTAGCGCACTCGCAGTTTGGTTGATTTTTGTGCGTTTTCGGGATTTATTGGTAGCCTTCGTTATCTTCAGCGCATGCAAGACAGAAGCATTATTTGATGCTGCCTATTTTAGGACAACCGTAGGGTGACCTTTAACGAAGAAAGAACGATGCGGCTAAAGAAATATCCGTTGATATTGATGTGTCTTGCGATGGCAAGACGACAATTCGCTCAATAACTTGTCCAATGGATGGTACGACGCAAAGGTAGGCAGAGAAGATGGAGTATGGCAAATTAGACTTGGGGAAGTTTCAAGTTGCATTGCGATATTTCTTTACCATGCCGTTGCGTTCGCAATTGATGTGCTTAAAAAAACGAAACGCCACAAACCCCTTCTTGAACACTAGAACTGGCTTTATGTATCCATTCGCCTGTCAGATTGGGGAAATACCTTATATATTACACCGCACATGGAGTGAAAGAATAAACAAGATAGTAGGAACGAGACGTATACGCCACAAAGCGGTTGCTTAACGGAGGCACTCAAGAGAGGTGGTGTCGGTGAACAGCGCGGCGGCGAGGACAAAAAATATGTTACACAAGTGCTGACTGTAGCTCACCGACACGTCAGTACGTAACCAAGTAGCCCAAAGCAAAACTTTATTTAGATACAATCACGATAGATACGCACGCACACACACAAAAAGGCTGTGATATCAATCACTGCCTCAACTCAAAAAGAAAAAGCATGACGCGTGGACACGAGGGAGATGCCGTCGTCGCAATCGCCGCTGCCGTCGAAATCAATGTTCCGCCGCACCGGACACATCTCGCTTCGCGAACGAGCCTGTGGAACACGTACGCTTGATAAGAAGAAAACAGCGGGAAGAACATGAAAACTCTGGGACCCAACTAAACTTGGGGCGTGCCCTCTGAGCAGGTTCGCGCTGGACAGAGGTCCCCGTCACCTGACAGCCGAGACAGATACTTTTCTTTCTTTTAGGTATGCACGAAGTCAGTTGTCCGGAAAGGATATTTTTTCCGCCGTGCGCTCCGCTTGGAGAAGTTTTATATTCGAAAGCTCTGATAGGCGGCGGATGGGCTCTGATGGGTGTGGTAGCGGGCGGCGTCGACGGGCGAAAATAAAGGAAGAGGCTGCTTTCAAACTCGCCCTTTCGGTACTCGGTTACTCGAGCATGCTTTTCAGTTGATAAGCCCGTATTGGTTGAATTCGTTTCAAATTTAAGCCGTCTTTTCTCCTGTCCATTTTTTTCCATTTTTTCCTTCTCAAAGCAGTGTTTCGCGTAGTCCATGTTTTATGATTTCAGTTGTCATTTCATGAATATTTTTTAGTGCCAAATCAGCTTTACTTCGACTATTCATGTGTGAAGCAGCTCATAAGCTAGGATCAATAAGAAGAAAACGTTGCCTGGCAGCGTCGAATCTGAATCCTCTGGGTTGCGAAGGCGATGCTTTGGCGACTACGCTCCGCCAGTAGGTGGTAATTCATGAGCTTACCCTTGTGCACAGCAACACCGGCTTCCATACGTGTGCAATAAATATGGAAGAGGGATCCGGATCGTCGTCTGCGGCGTTTAACAAGAATATTCGTAGAGCTATTCCAATGCCAACACATTCACGACACGTATGCATACCTATAATTTGTCCAAAAGGGTACACCCGGTTCCTGTTAAGACACCTTCCCTAAACCCATAACACGCATATGGCACAGGCCAACGGTCAAACGACGCCGCGACTGCAGAGCCTTTAACAACTAGTCAGACAACGGCTTATAGCAGTCCCTAACGTGGTGCAAGAAAACGGCTAATTTGGTCTGAGAAAATTAGCTGTCGCACAGTTTCACATAGTTTCCAAGGTTAAACCATCTCTGATTATTCTGTTGTTGTTGGCTGTGAACAAACGGGTAGGCTGGGGGCTTTTCTTTCAATGTTTATAACCTAACCTATTACACTGATTAACCTTGTATTTCTTGAAGAACACTTCGCGATTCGTTTTCACGGCGATCTTGTCGACAGACTGTTTTGTTTACAACCATAGGTGGGTAGCCTTCGTGCGGGACTGGGTATTATGCCCATTACGCGTACATCCTCCCTAGTTTTTTAATAATATCACGGGAGCGTCGACAGATCGGCTTGTCAGCGCCTTATCGCGGTGCACACGTCCACCTGCAACATACGTAAGATTAAGTGCACGCGCAAAAAGCTGTCTCTTTTGTGGGCATCGTCTGCTACACTGTTTCCTAGAGAGCGCTATACGCATCGAGCTTCGCGATCGCTGCGCCGCCTGCCGCCGCTTCTCCGCGGAGCGTACGGGATGACCGCTGCGCAGCTGATAGCGGCTCATGCATTTTTTTGGTTATCTTGTGCTTCTTTTTGCCTTTCCGCGCCCTAAACAACTTGTTATGGGGATCTCTGTAAGCAAATAGTACGTTTATAGAAAAAAAAAAAAAAAAAACAGCTGCAGCTTGGTAGAGTGCTCGAACGCCAACAGAAGCTATGCGGGGACTCGGTACTGCGCGCTTTTTCGCCGCTCTTACTGACGTCGGCGACGGCAGCAGCATATCACCACTGCCACCTCCGAATACGTCAGGCGCAAGTGAACTCTATTGTCGCCTCGTTTAGACCTGATACTGGCACAGTGAGGTGTTGGTTTCGTTTTGCAGTGCGGACAACGAATGCGGCTTTATTAAAGACGATAGTCTTTCTTGGGCTACGTAAACCCAGAAATTTTGGTCTGTCTGTATGTCTGTCTGTCTGTCTGTCTGTCTGTCTGTCTGTCTGTCTGTCTGTGACTCGATTCAGCCACCCGGCCAAAGCAAAAGAATGCCTGCGCAATAGTCTTATATAGTCACAGCTAAATCTACCCGTCTATGTCCGGTGTGAGGTTCATACTTGTCAACATTGTTGAAGAACAAGACATTACGCAAATATGAGACAACAAATCAATACAGAAGTGATATTTGCAGTGTTCCTTTGTAAAAAAATCAAACATGCTAGACTTTTGATAAATTAAATACTTCATCAACTGCAGAAAAAGAATTCAGTCCGCCGTCGCCTGCTGTCGCCCGCGCCACTATAGCTTCTGGCGCAATTTTAAGAAATCAACCGGCAACAGTTACGCAAGGTTCCACTAGATGGGTTCCACGTTCTGCTTGCAACGCACGTGGAGTAGGGAAACGCGGTTCTATAAACGCTGAAGTAGGGCGCCTCGATTAACGCGCGTCTTCGCCGTACGGCAGCTTTCGCATCGAGACACCCGGTTTGGAGCAGTGGAACGCGGGAAATTTAAAATGATTTAAGCAAACCTTTGGCGTCTTTACCTTGGGAGGAGCGCGACGCAAGAGGAACAACATGAGAGGTGAGCGGGAAAGCGAAGGGAGGCATTTACTTCGCAAAAGCCGATAAAGACTATCGTCTTTTGACGACATTTGCAACGAAAGGAGCAGATACGCGGCCAATTTTTTCGAATATATACGTCTTAAAAAATATGATTCGGCGATGGGATTACCCAATACATGACAATAACTTGTGCCTTTTATAAAAGCAGAGGCCACGCGAACATGTTAAGTATATTCCAAGTCTGTGGGTCGTTAAATATGTGCCCACTCCCACCTAATAGCATGGACCAAGGATAGTTAATGAAACCGCGGAAAAATGTACGGCCTGCCAAATCCGAAAGAGACAGAACAGCTCTTACGGGAATGAAAGCAACCAAGTAAATCTTTGGAAATGCTGGAGACGTTCGTTTCAACTTCAGCAAAGGACTCGATAGCCCGACCAGATGCGAAATTTACTGGTATTTTCCAAGACGGGATAGGGAGGGAGCGAATTCGGAGCGAAATCGAGGAATGACCGTTTTGGTAATCACACACACACAATCTGCGCGTTCACTTTTATTTTGTTTTTCGACTTTAACTAACAGCTGATCACTCGGCGAACACATTTTTTGAAGTATACAGTAAGTAAGTTCACAAGCGATAAAGGGTGTCGTTGGAATTATGGGGTATCTGATAAGGCCCTCTGATTTCACTTTTGTGCTAGATTCTGCAGGCTGCCTGTGTCACATGGCGATGTTTCGAGGAAGCGTTTAGTCGCGGGCGCTGATATAGGCGGCGTTATGATGAATATTAGCAAATGATGAATATTTGCGAGGGCTCACCTCGCGAAAAGACGACCCAGCAGTAAATTCTTTGTCGTGTGCTGACTCCCGCATGAAATTTTGCATTATCCTTCGTACTTGTTGGGTAGAATGTCCGTGAAATTTATGCCACATTGGCTTGTTCAGGGTAGTGAACAATATCTGCGATATGAAGCGTAACTGGCGTGCTGTCAGGTATGAGTGTTCCGCCAGATTATGTAGGCACACGAAACCGATTTGCATTTATAATAATGTATAGCCGTAGCATGAGCATCTGAACGAACGCATGCTTACGGAGGTACTGTTAATAAAGTTCAGGGCAGTGGAATTGCAATCAGCTCCATGCATATGCCGGTTTCGCAACGCCGGTCTGTGACACACACCTGACGCTTATGCGGACCGAATGTACCACACTAATATCGCGTCAGAAGCATTTACACTCTTAAATACACCACACTTGCGAACAGAGTGACTGCGCCACATAAATATGTATTTCCAACGCATACAAACGGAAAATATAAGTCTCGCATGTCACGCAAAAGCAACGGTGACAGTGGTGAGCAGGCCGGAGACTCCCGCGACTGCTTTCGAAACGGGCCGCTAGGGGGATTTCAGTGGCGTCCCTACAGGCAGCGCTCGAAGTGTATACCCATTGCCACAGTGTCGGCATGACTTGTTTCACGAAAAAGCGGCGTTATTTGAAGCGCATGGGTGTCTCCATTACGTGTTCGATTTTTCTTTCGTGTAGCACTTGCGCGGCAAGTACGTTAGGAATGTTTACGCAGCTTAGCTACCTCTGGCGGCTGGCGAAACCAATGTTGGGTGAAACGACCTCCGCACTTAGGTGCAACAGGAGGGAGCTTATCTAAAAAGAAGAGCGTACGAGGCGACCCTCACAACAAATAATTAAATGCGCGTGCGCCCTACTCTCGCCTGTTTCGGCGGTGGGCACCACAACAAGGTGCTGACGTGACGATCGGTCGTCGCTCCCATGATATTATTTAAAAAATTGTCGGGCTGTACATGTTGTTCAAACGTTTTGTGCAGCTGTTATCATGGCTTTTTCACCCCTTCAGTTGATCGCTACCTTCTTGTCCCTTTACCCCAATTACTGGTTGTGTTTAAAGCATGCGGATACACCAATTCATTGGGCTTGTTTCGCCACATTCTGGCTCTCTGTTACAAACGTGATTTTTATAAACTCAAACTACTGTGTGAACTCTTCTTCGTATGGGGACCCCTGGCCAGCCATTGCAAAACGAGCGTGCCCCCGAGAGACCAATATCGCCCTACCCAACTTAGTCTGTAATTTCCTCCTCTCGAAACCGCAAAGTTTATTTCTGGTTTCCTCTGGCTCTCTTTTCGTCCCTCGGTGGTTACGCGGTCATTTGAACCTTGCACATACCGTCCATCAATAGCGTTATATGCCCTGCCCAGCTGCACTTCTATTTCTTAATCTTACTTAAGACATGCAGCCTAATTTCCTCTCTTAC
Organism: Haemaphysalis longicornis; assembly: GCF_048455015.1. Lineage (NCBI taxonomy): Eukaryota > Metazoa > Arthropoda > Arachnida > Ixodida > Ixodidae > Haemaphysalis > Haemaphysalis longicornis. The sequence continues at coordinate 251,542,477 of NW_027526295.1, forward strand.
ACGCACGTTGCGTTTCTAAGCGTCACACTCTACACGGACCTTTTCAAGCAGTGTGTAAACGGACCTTAGTATTGTTTCGAGCGGAGTCTGGTATAGATTTTGAGCTCGGGAATTTCTGAAAAATGAGTAGACGGGAAGAAAGAATAATGAACGTCTTGGGGAGATCTACCTGCCCATATACGAAGGCAAGGATGAATGACGTTTCTCTTTTCCTACATTTGAGTCCAGACTATTCTTCCACTAGGGCGAGCACTCAGCGCACACGGAATTTTATTCGCGCTCTCATCCTATGCCCTTTAATTTTGAAGCACTAGCATTCCCTAAATAATATCGTCAGAAGAAGTATCGCCTGTGTGAGAGTGTCTCTAATCGCTCCAGCTGAGAAAAACAACGGGATCGCAAAAGATCAACGCGGCGGCAGTGGCAGACATGAAATCGGGGTCGCGTGCTCGGAAAGCAGTATCGCTACCGTTCGTTGTTTCATGCGTGTTCTGATAAAAAAGATAGATGTTTTTGAGGCAGTTAAATGCAGAAGGATACCGCCCGATTCAATGAAACGGCGTTGAGCTTTGAGACCAGTGCGACAACGTCGTTCAAAAGATTTCGAGCGTCGGGCGGTGGAAGCAACGTAAAGGAGGGGTCATAAGTGCTGCCGCACTTCCAAGTTCTTCGCAGTGAAGAGGCGAAGGAGGTATTCTTCTGTTTATGAAAAAAAAAAAAAAAACCGGAGGTGATTACACTAACACCGTCTGAATTGTTCCCGTCTCCGCCCTCTCTTGTGAGATGTGCGCTTAACGCTAAGCACGTTATGTAGCGAGTGCATCACGAAGAAGAAGGGAGAGGAAGGTTATTTGGTACAGCTTAGAAGAATGCCGTACAAGCAGAACTGTTGCTCTGAGCAGTATGATAACTCAGCTTATGGTGAAATTCCACTGTGCTTAATAAATGGCGTCTGCCGCGAATACGGTTTCTGTATTGCAGAACTCCGCGTACAGCCATTTCTTTAAGTCTGGTTTTTGGCGCGCTTACAGTGCAGCAACGTAGTGTTCCTGTACGCAGACAAGGCGGGTCAAGGGCACTGAGAAAGAGATTGGAATCACCAATAGCGCCGTTCCAGGGAACCCAAGGCTATTCTATTACTGCGGTTTATCAATGCTCGACATTTGTCGAGTGGGTGGAAACCCTGTAAGAGTCCGGGTCCGTCCGCCTCAACTGCACGCATCGCAGAGCCCGACGTGCGGCCGCCACGCCTCGTGTGACATGTGGTTGTCGCGGTGGCGAACCACGCATTTATGACAGTCGAAAAATGGAGCCCGAAAACAGTCGAAGTTACGACACCATGGCATATATACGACAGTGCGAAGTGGGCGAGAACTTCTTTTATTTTGTCGTCCTTTCGAAGTTCTAGAAATCCCGTAATGTTGTGATGTCTCTCCACGTGCATGTTTGTTACGAAATGACTTATGCTACAGATATTACACGAAATCACCGCGAACGGTAGTCATTATTTTTATTTGTTGTTTACTTTCTCCAATTATGTTTGTTACGCACGACAGCCTTCTTAAGTGTGGTCTCGGTGCTAGATTGCTTTCAGAGGTACAGACGGCAACACCCAGAACGAGATGACGATGCATGTCAGTGTCAAATGCGACTCTCGCAGTCACTAGCGGGAAAACAATGTTGCGTTACTCTGCACGCTTCGGATGCTTGGATTAGCTTCAGTCGTATTAGGGCTGCATTCTAAACACGTGTACGACCTCGGTGGTTGGCCTGCGTCGCGGGCAGTGCGCCCTGCCGCCTGGAGACTCCATAATTGTCGCCGCTAGCCCGCGAACGACTGTGTATGGTCCGAAATACCTGAGAAGCAGTTTTTCTGAGCGCCCACGCTGGCGCGCGGCAGTCCAGACCCATACAGCGTCTTCAGACTCTTAGAACACCGTCTGCCCGTTCTTATAGCTACTGGCACCGGTGCGTTATTGATGCTGGATCCGCTGTCGCGCCAGCTGGCGTGCTTTCCGCCAATTGGGCGAAATCGTCGACATCAGTATTGTCTTCATCCTCTTGAAAGAGCAGCATGGAGTCCAGAGTGGTTGTAGCACTACGACCATAACGAGTGGGAACGGAGTCATTCATGTAGTTTCCTGAACTGCCGTATTGTTGGCGAATGTTGCGTACGGTAGGATCTTATCCTAAGTTTTATGCTCAACATCGATGTACACTGAAAGCATATCGGAGAGGGTCCTGTTTAGTCTCTGTCAATCTGTTGGGTTGGGGATGTTGCGCTGTCATTCGCCTGTGAGTGGTGTGAGTGAATGTCATGACGGACTGCCTTAGGTCGGCTGTGAAAGATGTTCCCCTGTCCGTTATTACTATCTCTGAAGCCCCCTGTTGCAGAGTGATGTTGTAGGCGAAGAACTCTGCTACCTCAACAGAGGTTGCCCTGAAGACAGATACTGTCTCCGCATACCTCGTGAGTTAGTCGGTTACCACCACAATTCATCTATTTCCCTCCGTTAACATCGGAAATAGGCTCAGTAGACCCATGCCTACTTGCTAGAACGGCGTTCTTGGAGGTGTTATGGCCTGAAGTAGCCCTGCCGGCTTAAATGGTGGAGTCTTCCTCCTTTGGTACTCATGACATGCCTTGACATTGTGCTGGACTGTTCGCACCAGCTTCGGCCAATAGTATTTTTGCCGAGTCCTAGCCAGCGTACGTCTGACACCTAGGTGCCCGGCAGAGGGTTCATCATGACAGGCGGACAAAATTTGTGGACGCATCGCCGCAGGCACGACAAGTAAAAATGCGTCCTTTGTCTTCCCGAAATTCCGCTTGTACAGTACGCCATTCTGGAGGCTGAAGGACGAAATGTTCCGGAAAAGGCTCGTGGATCCTGAACATCGAGGCCCTCCAGGTGCTACATAACAAGAAGTAGTTCAGGGTCTTCTCGTTGCACTAAGGCCATTTGGGTAGTGCTCACGGCTCCGAGGAAGGGAAATCTTCGTTGGTATCTGGACGTGCCGACCAGATGGGAGCCCGGGACAAGCAATCTGCATCGCTGCACTTGCATCCCGACTTGTAGGCGACCGTCATGTCGTATTATTGCAGACGGAAGCTCCATCTCGCAAGGCGTCGAGAGGGATCTTTCAGACTGACGACTCTAAATGGCCTTCCATAGAGATTTGGCCGGAACTTGCTGATGGCCCAGATGACGGCTATAGGCACTCCTTTTCGGTTGTGCAGTGATTGGTTTCAGCTCTTGAGAGAGTGCGGCTTGCATAAGCCTGAACTCGTTCCGCTCTATCCTGCCACTGAACAAGGACCGCACCATGACCAATGTTACTGGCGTCTGTGTGGATTTCCTTATCTGCCATTTCATTAAAATGAACGAGTATTCGTAATCTTTGCAGCCGATTTCACACGACATTTCCGGTTCTTTCTTGCTCTTTGTGCCAAGTGAAAGACACGTCGTCTTTCATCATCGAGTAATGATACGAGAAACGCGTAGGGACCGTAAACGAAAAACCTGGATTACGGAGCAGACTCGAGTACAAAATATCGCAGTAATCATAGTAAAATAAATGGATTTGGGCTCACCATGGACCACGAGGGCGACGGAATGGACGCCGAGAGACGTGACTACAAGAAGAGGAAGGCCGTTAACACGATGGAGAGAATAAACAAGAAAATTCGAATGCAAAGAATGGACTCTCTGCCCGGGCAGCGCAGGACAGAAGCGGGTGGAAGTCAGTGGGAGAGCCTTCTGTTGTATCCGCCGCGCACCATACGTGGCAGAGAGACGCAGACGCCACCATCGTACCCACGGAAAAGAGACCCTTTATTCTTTTGACACGATATTTATAACCGGGCTTGCGGTTGCTGATGATGATGGTGGAATTTGGCCACCTTAGCATTGTGCGCCACCTGGTGGCATGAACTGAACTACATTACACAACATCCCCTCCTCCCAAAAAGGGGCAGCACACCGTCGCACAACCCAATATCCCCTCCTCCCAAAAAGGGGTAGCACACCGTCGCACAACACAACATCCCTTGGGCGCGCACAGTCACTGCATTGTCTCATAAGTCATATTCAGCCAGCCACGCCGGCTTGCGTCGATCTCTGGTGGATCGCCGTGGAGCCGCACCTTCAGCACTTGTCTCAGTCCCTCCCGACACGTTCCTTGGTACACTCATGTCCGTGACAACACTTGGCACACCAGTACTTGCAGTTGAAGTTGGAACTGACGTTTTGTCGGTGCTGGCCGGGGTAGTAAGTGGCTGGAACATCTGGGCACTCGGGGGCTGTGCTGCGGTGGAGCCGGGAGTCCCAGGGGAAACGCAGGTTGCCTCTGTCGAAGGATTCCAGGCTGCAGTGTATGGAATCAGCCGCTCACGATTCCAAACGCGACCATCGCTCAGCTCGTACGTGTCCTCATTTTGGCGCCGAACCACGGTGAAAGGACGTGAATACGATGGGGAACCCTTTGGCACATGTCCCGGTAGCTTAATCCGAACTGCTTGTCCTGCGCTCAATGACGAATGTTTGGCTGCACGACGACGATCCGTATAGTGCTTGCTTGCAAGCTGTTTCCGAGTTACCCTTTCCTTGACGGCTTGAAGCTCCACGCCTCCAACCTCAGGAACACTTCCAGTCAGTCCTGCAGCGAGATCGAGTCTGGTCCTTGGGTGACGGCCGTGTAGGAGAACAGCAGGTTTCTGACCCGTAGTTGCATGCGGGGTGCAGCGGTAGATCCCAAGGTACTCTGTGACAGCCTCCTTCAGTGGCCGGTGTTCCTCCAGACACACCTGAACGTAGTCCTTTAACACACGATTAAACCGTTCCACTTGTCCATTTGACTGTGGATGATAGACTGCCGAGAATGTGTGGTGGATACCTCTATTGCGCAAGAATTCTTCAAACTCGACGGATGTAAATTGTGGCCCATGGTCACTCACTATCTCCTTCGGATAGCCTTCACGGCTAAATATACTCCGCAAAAAGGACATGGTCGTCGCTGAAGTGACGTTGGAGGTGAACCATACTTCTGGCCACTTGCTGAAGTAGTCTACTAAAGTAATGGCAAAACGACAGTCCTGAGGAGCCCTTGCGAAAGGACCAACGATGTCGATGTCTATCTTCTCCCACGGTGCTGAAGGAAATGGTACCGGCTGCATTAGCGGCACAACTGGCTTTGCTGATTCGTCAACAGACTGACAAACGGCACAAGACTTGATCAGCTGTTCGACGTGCTTGTTCATGCCAGGCCACCAGTATTTTTCTCGGAGTCGTTGCTTTGTACACGTGATGCCTGGGTGTGATTCATGGGCGATATCCAGAAGTTTGCTCACCAACGAAGAAGGTACCACGAACTGTTCCCCTCGGAGCAGCAGGTCATTCATCACTGACAGTTCGTCCTGAACCCTGTAGAAAGGCATTGCTTCTGGAGGCAGCGTCTTGGCTGATGGCCACCTGGACGTTGTCCACTGCATCACTTGGCAAAGTACGGAATCCTGCGCAGTTGCAGTTACGAATTCCTCGTGAGTTAAACATGAAGAAACAAAGCAAACAGCATCTTCCGACTCCGGACGGGCTCCATACTTGTCCTGCGGTAACCGGGAAAGGGCATCTGCGACAGTGTTTTCAGTTCCCTTCTTGTATTCTATTGTGTAGTTGTATGCCAGGTCCGGAGAGAACTCTACCGGTTTACAAGAAGTGTGGAAGCAGCTCCGTGACCTACCATTTATCTGTAGTTGCAGTGTGTTGATAGCGTCGATTCCCAGGAGATTTGTGCCTTGTGGTACCACGTAGAAAAGAAGTTGAGCATGCCGGTTCCGATACCGGACTGGAGTGGCGAAGCATCCTTGAATATTGATTTTTCTGCGTGAAAAATCGAGCAATGTCGCCGATGTTGGCTGGAGTGGTGGTGGAGGCCTCAGTTTGTTGTACGTGTCAGCAGCAAGAATTGAAACTGCAGAACCCGTGTCCACGAGGAAATCGACGAGAGTTTCTTGAACCTGTACTTGTATGCGCACTCCGGTGCTCTGTTGCCCGTTAAGTTGCAGTACGCTGAGAGCTGTTGAAGCGCGGTGCTGGACTTCTTGAACAGCGAGGGACTCCTTGCTACGCTTCTCGCTACGACAGACTCTCTCGAAATGGCCTACCTTGCCACAGTTGTTGCATGTCTTGTTCCTTGCTTTGCAAATATTCGAATTGGCTAAGTGTTTCGCAGAGCCGCAGCGAAAGCAAGTCCTACTATTTTGTCCCGACGAGGCATGTTCGGCTGGCCCTAGCGCCGAACGCTTATCCACTTTTTGCACGTACCCTGCAGGGCTAGCTGATGACAACTCCTTGGAATATTTTGCAGCTTCTTCGATACGTCGAGCAATTGTGAGGGCCCTGTCCAACGTCAATGAGGAGCCTTCCAAAAGTAGCCGCTCCCGAAGTACGGTGTGGCTGGTCTTGGCGACGAGTTGGTCGCGTATGAACTCGTCGGCCCTGTCATTAAAGGCGCAGGAAAGTGAAAGTTCTCTTAGCGAAGAAACGAACATGTCCGCGGTCTCACCCGGCAACTGAACGCGTTGACCAAACCGCTGGCGTTCAATGACAACGTTAGTACTTGCTGCGTAGTAGGCCTCGAGCATCTGCAGAGCAGTCTTGAATTCGTCCTCGTCCTCCGTAGGTTGCTTCTCTGGTAGCGTGTAGTAGATTCGTTGACCCTCGACCCCCAGGCAATGTAGAAGAAGCGCCTTGCGGCGTGCTGGCAGGTACGCGTCGCTTGCCGACGCTACGAGGTAGTTCTCGAACATTCGACGCCATTGCGTCCACGGTATGGCGAGCTTTCCCGGTGTCGGTAGAAACGGCGGCGGCGGCGTCAGTGCCATTGAAGAAGATTGCAGTATGCCGTACTTGAGTAGTGACGTGGCGTTCCGCCCGCAGCCGAAAAGGGTTACCTCGTCGCCATTATGTTGTATCCGCCGCGCACCATACGTGGCAGAGAGACGCAGACGCCACCATCGTACCCACGGAAAAGAGACCCTTTATTCTTTTTACACGATATTTATAACCGGGCTTGTGGTTGCTGATGATGATGGTGGAATTTGGCCACCTTAGCATTGTGCGCCACCTGGTGGCATGAACTGAACTACATTACACAACACCTTCGACCTGCAGAGAACCTAAATAGGCTGGTGTAATGACGATGATGATGATGGTAATAATAATAATAATAATAATAATAATAATAATAATAATAATAATAATAATAATAATAATAATAATAACAGAGGTATCTCAGTTATTATTTGGGAGTACTTGCCGAGTGCTTGCCAGGCCATACCTATTCTGCGCAAGATTTTTCCCGTGGTTGGGAAGCTAGTTTGGGAGGCTGGGAAGGCTCTTTGGCACACGAACAGCACTCCCATACCAGAAAAGGATATGGCCACCCTGATGTAGTAGTTGGCCCACACCTCCCATGACTTGCTAAACCAAATTTCGGCCCTGAGTACCTAGCAGCTGTGGAGCACACGACCACTGCGGTGGTCAGGCCAGCGATTCACAGGAGAGTGCTAAGAATCTCTGAGTACGGACAGGGCGCCTTTGCAACTTGACCCTAGCAACGCTCAAAGTCAACGCACGAACCTTGTCTAGGGAGGGAAGCCTAACTGTGCTATTAGTTTTAAGGGAAGTCATAGGGTTAAGGGCAGTTAGAAGAACAGGAGAGGGCTTCATGGAGCTGACTAGCTGGCATATTTGTGCTACAGAGGACTTCAAGAGAAGAAATATCACAGGGTGGGCTCCTTAATCCGCACAGAAATAGCAGGGAACGTGCAAGAATTCTTCAGCATTAACGAAAGAGTCGCAGCCGTAGTAATCAAGCCAAACAAGCTATGCAGGTTAAAGATAGTACAGGCCTAGGCGCCAACAACTAGCTACGATGATGAAGCCGTAGACATTTTCTACAAGCACGTGGAATGGGCCATCAAGAAGGGAACAACAGAGGTCACGATTGTGATGGGAAATTTTAACGCAAAGGTTGGTAACAAGCAAATGGGAGAAGGTAAGTTTGAAATTTTGGAACAGACAATTGCAACAGTCGAGGAGATACACCGCTGGTATTTGCGGAGAGAAATAACTCGCGTTTTATGAACACATTCTTCTACAAACGAAAGAATAGGAAATGAACATAAAAAAGCCCCGATGGTACAACAAAAAAAAAGTTGACTTCAAGTGACAACCCAGGTACTATGCAGTAAGTAGAGGAACTGAGTAATAATCAAAGCAGCGATCATTGACTGGTTAGATGCTAGGTAAGGTTTAATCTCAAGAGAGAAAGAACGAAACTCGTGAAAAATAAGAACCGCAGCATGGAGTCAGAGACAGACGGAAGTGTTTAAAATAACTCTTCAAAACATACTTGCGCTTCTAAACGAGAACGAGGATTGTGTAGACGGGCTAAATGACAACCTAACAACGGAAATCACAGAAAATTGAGCAGCTGTGAGAGAAGCAGCATGTAGGAAACACACTAGAAAACTAACTAAGCAAACGAAGTAACTAATTGCAAAACGTAATAACATGAAAGTGTCAAGTGTGGAGGGTGAAGTTGAGTTAGTAGAGCGGTCTAAATTGATTAGCAGAAGTAACCCAAATGACATTTGTGCATGTAACATGGCACTGATCGAGGAAACGCTGCAAATCGGAGTAAGCTTGAAAGCAACCAAGAGGAACCTTGCCATTGGAAAAACAGAATGTACGCACTCAGAGACGAGCAGGGTAACATTACGCAAAACATAGACGAGGTAATAAAAGTAGCGGAACGATTTTGCACCAGACTATACCAGCGACGTTAGATAAGGGGAAACTACTGAGAGTACAAGCTTAACTTGCGATGTCCCACTAGTTATTGAAGAGGGAGTAGGAAAGGTTCTTAAGGACATGTAAACAGGAAAAGCTGCAGGTGACGACCGCATAACCGTGTACCTTGTGAAGGGCGGAGGAGATATTGTACTGGAAAAGCTTAATTGCTACGCTATTTTCGGAATGCTTAAGGACTCACGAGTGTGTATAACCTGGAAAAAATGACATTATTCTGATTGATAAAAAGGGAGATACCAAGGCTCTTAAGAATTGCAGACCCATCAGCCTACTCTCAGTTGTTTATAAGCTGTTTACCAAAGTCATAGTTAGCCGCATAGGTGACAGCCAGGATTCCCAACAATCCAGAGAGCCGGCTGGATTTAGCAAAGGGTACTCAACCACAGATCACATCCATGTTGTCCATGAAGTAACAGGAAAATCCGCAAACTACATTAAACCCCTTTACATGGCATTTATAGGCTATCAGAACGCGTTAAACTCGGTACACACTGCAACCGTGCTTCTAAAAGCATTAAGAAACCAGGGAATAGAAGATACTTGTTTAAATCTTCTAGGCGACAGATATAAGGGATGTACGGGCAAAATAACACTCAAAAGCAAAACCATATATTCCTGATGTGAAATGCAGAAAGACAGGGAGATGCCATTTCGCCAAAACTGTTCACGGAATGTCTGGAGGGGGTATTCAGAAAGCTTGACTGGGAAAACTCAAGGTTAAGGATAAACGGAGAATACTTGAGTTGTTTCAGTTTTGTAGATGACATAGTCTTGCTGAGTGAGACTGCAGAAACCCTGCAAAAAATGCTTGAGGAACTACAATCGGAAAGCACGGCCAATGGGCTAAAAATAAATATTAATAAATCTAAACTAATGAAGAATATCCATGCCGAAAGCACCCTCTTCGGCTTAGGAAACGAAACACTAGAAGAAGTAAAATAATATAACTACTTCGGACTACGTTGTGAAGTTCGCTGAACAAGCGTACTGTAAAAGCCTATGCAGCAAATCCTTACCGACGTTGCTACTTGCAGTTTTCTGCCGGAGGACTACTATTCCCCTGTGAAAAGATGCACAAGCATTACGCCAGAGAAAATTTCGTCTTTTCTTTGTTTTTTTTTTTTCATGCACACGCGTTGTTCCAGCGAAAGCGCATCCTTAACATCAAATCACTCCAATTCGCGACCGTTCCTCACTAAGACCGCGAAGTACACAAGTTTGGCGCTGAGCACTGCGAATTGGATTCCGAAGGCAACGCTGCTTGTTCTTTTTCCACTGTTCGCAGATGAGCGCCGAAAGAATCTCACACGAAAGTTCGTTACTGACAGCAATTTGGGGGCTTGCGTGGTATCAGGCCATTTGCTGCTATTGATCTTGGGAGAAGGACATGAAAATGAAACGTTGCTGACAGCGAGAGGTGCAAGAAAAAGGGCTTTTTGTCGAGCCACAACCACAAGACAGATTGGAAATGAAAGTGTGTGAAGAAACAAAATTGGGAATCTTCGCGGCGTCGCGCATTTACAACAGATCGAAGGAGCCCAAACACATTCGATCGATGACCCGAGGCGCCTCAGAACCGCGCAACCGTCGTAGTGGCAATTCGCCGAAGTGTCGCGTCAGCACACAACATTACTCTTTGTTAGATGCGACTGCATCTCATTCACTCGCCTTGTCCCTGCATCCGGCATCGGCGTTGTTGTCGGCGTCCGCCCCTCCCCCATTCTCCTCGCCGCGTGAGCTGCGCTCTCCGCCGCTCACCCCCTCTCCTCTCCGATAGCGAACACTCTCTCGCGAGGGGCATTGGACTGGATTCGAATGGCTTGGCTTGGCTTGGCTTGGCTTGGCTTGGCTTGGATTGGATTAGATTTGGATTTGGATTAGATTGGATTAAAGTGGATTGTGTTGGATTGTGTTGCGTCATAGCCGCGGCAGACGCACTGGCGCCGGCGCGTTCCCTCACCGTTATGCGCGCTATAAAACGCGGTGCCTGTGCCGCTCCGCTCCATCGTTCCAGCGCCGTTCCGCCGCTGTCCAACGCTGCAACGTGAACACCCTATGCGTCGCATCTACACAGGGGTTCCCGCGAGGGGAGGTGGGAGTTTTTTTTTTCTTTTGCCAGACAGAAACAACAAATCCTTCCTTATGATTAAGTTATCCTATCATTTCAGTATCCTAAAGGTATGCTTAGCACGTAAAACTTGAAAAAATGGTATCTAAAGGTCCATTAGGTGTGCGAAAAACACCGGAGACACAAAATATTGAATAAACTATTTCCAAGGAAATTTGTCTACGCAGTAGAGCTTTTATATGCCATATTTTACTCAGCGTTCACTATCTAGCTTCACTTCACAATTTTGTTAACGGCTTAAAATTAGGTGTGAGTAGAGAGGGAGACTCCCGAAAATTTCTATTTAAGGACGCGGGTTCAATCCTGCCCCAGTTGGCCCCTTTTCATTATGAGGCGAAAAGCGAAAACGCCCGTGTGTCGAGATTTCGGCGCACGTTCAATATCCTTTGTGGTCAAAATAATCCGGAGCCCTTTACGAGCTATGCGCCTCATATTTCATGTGTAGCTCCGGTGTGATAAACCACATGATCTCAAGTCTTAAAAACAAGTTTCATTACGCCCCCTCCAAAAGGGCATTTCGTGCGCGGTTCTGGGGGCTAGAACTTTGGAGAAATCTTATAAAACAAACTTTTATCAATGTGCAACGAGCACTTTGAGGGCAGACGAAGCGCCGAGATTGGTTTGGCGCTGTCCTGTACCGCCGAGAAATCGAAGGCTGAGGTGCAGGAACCGTGCACGCTACTCCGGTCAATCGAACAAGCCCGCGCTGAACGTGCACTGGCTCCACGACTCGTTCAGCCAGTGCCGTTCAATTTGACAGCTGCGGAATGGAGATTCATTAAGGCCCAAGCCTTATATGTCTCGTCATTCAGTCGACGTTCAGCTTCCTTGAGCGAAGAATGGTTATCATTGTGCACAGAGGGTTCCCCTTCGCAAGCATTCTACAGCACGAGGCTACCCGTAGCGCGAGTTTAAACTCGGCCGTAAAAGTGGCCTTTCACGCCAGTACACGCGAGATGAAGGGAGAGAAAGGAAGCATCTGAACGAACGGTCAGAACGAAGTGAAGCTATTTAAATTAACTAATCAATGTGGAAGAATGTGGAAAACAAAGCAACATTATGTGCACGTCAGTATAAGGGTTGCGGGTAAAGAAGACACGGCGGAAATGGAAGAAGGATACGTCGATGGTGGACATGAATGGGGAAAAAGGGAACGTGAAACAAAGTAAGCCATATGTCAGCCATGTCAGGTTTGCTGCATCGTCCCTCACGCCGGCGTGTTCATGTCGTCTTAGGGATAACATAAGAGACCCTGGGAATTTTTAATGGTGTTTCCATGATACATTTACATCGAGCGAAAATCATTAGACGTTGCATTACAGAAAATTTTCAGTGGTGCGCTTTCTTAAAATAGTCTCTGTTTCAACGAGAAAAAAATGAAAATCACAGAATAATATAGGCGGCCGCTAGTTTCGAGAGACCCGTTGTGATACCGCACAGGGTTTAACCAAAGCGCTGGAAAACCTCACCCACGACAAAACTTGTTGCTGAGCTAGTTGGTACATAGTTAAAGAAAGAAGAAAAAATCGCGCAAGCTGGCGGTGGTTTTGATGTCATTGCGTAACCACAACAGGCGGAATTAATGGGCAGACAGAGAATACACAAGACTTTCTTCAAATGCGAGAGCAAGTGCGACTACATAGACGATAAAGGAGCGTGTGCGTGTGACTCTTCATAAACACTTCACACATGCTACGCATGTTTCGAAAGAGGGGCTAAAATGAAAAAAAAAATGGCGGTGTAAATTGTCCCCCGCCCTCTTCCGCTTTTCCTGCTGCATTTTGTTTCGGTTAGTTTCCTCGCCAAGGATCGATGGAAAAACATGCTGCACCAGACACGGCACAAAGCGATTTAGTGCAACGCGCGAGTCGTCAAGGCATGTGTACTTTTCTTCACATCAATAAAGCGTTCATCTTTGAAGGTAAACGCACAGAAAATGAACAAGTTTCATTTAACAGGGTTTAGACTCTTACAAGAATAAAAAAACGGCCTAAAAGTTAAGCGGTAGACGCCAAATTCTTTATTTTATCCTCGTCCTTCAAGCTGTCCAGCTGAATAAAGCACTTGAATGCTTGTTCGTCCCGATTGCTGCTTCAAGACCATAACAAACGCTTTGCTCGATGTTTGCTAAAAGCATTGACTTGGCGAATTTTTATGGTGCAGTTCGGATTTGTCAAGAGGCGCTGCAAGCACCGCTTTTTAAGTGGCAGCAAGCAACGTGGTATACTGGCTTTCGACGCACTCCTCTAAACCAATCTTTTATTGCAACTAAAGTTTCTGCTGTCTGAAAATTTCTCGCGAAAGGTTTTTACTTCCCAATCATAGTGATTATTACGGTGAAAATTCAAACTGGAAGTATTCCGACAGATCTTCTTTTACAAAAGCCGCCGAACAATCAGTCGTTCACCTTGTGATAGGTAAAGAACGCTTTATGCAACCGTTGTAGAGTGAGTGCAATTTTAAAACATACGGCACCATCGTATTCACTTCTTTGCGCGCGTTTCTTACTCGTATCAGAAAAATTTCACTCCACTAGGCATGCAAGTACCTCTCGAGAGCCATCAATGTTCATTCCGAATGCTTGGAGTGACTTGTGTCTAGCGGTAAAGAAGGCCGTAGAAGAAGCGTTAATCAATTTGAACGGACGCTGTCTTGATCCATAACTGCCCATGGCAGGAGTGCATCCACAAGGGTATGACAGGAGTCTCTCTATTCAACACCCGGCGCCTCAGGAACACCTTCAATTGAATCCAAACTGTGAGACCGGCAGCATCGTTATGCAGCAGGCCATAGTAAAAAGAGTAACATTAGATGGCGGCGGCTAGCGCGACGTTAGCAGAGAGAGTGAGCGAGAGCACTAACATTTATTACTACTACATGGTGTTCGTCTTCTTTAGGCGGGTGGAGCCTTCAGTCCAGGACCCCTACGTCTCTTGCTGCCGGTGTCACCAGGTAGGCCAATTTTTTATAGTCCAGTAGGTTGAAGCTGGATAGCGCCGACCCCCCTGTTCGAGGCCGGAGTTCGAGGTCCTCGGGTTGTCTCATTGTTGGAACGACAAAGGGTACATAACATGGAGATGCGTCTATGCATAGGGGGGATTCGTTGAATAGGTGTATCAACGGATAAATTGCGCGTAATATATCTGGGTGTGGGGATGTGTATGCAGTATAGTGTCTGGCCGAAGACGTGGACGTCTTCCTTGCCAAAGGAGTTAAGGCAAAGGGCGGACGAAAGGTCCGACGGCTAAACTGTAGGGAACTCGAGTATAGGTCTCCTTCCTATTGCATCGTCCGGTAGACATGAGCTCGCAATTCACCATTCGCCTGCTGCTTTCCGGTGATAGTCTGGGGTTCGGGTGTCCCGACGATCACGACGTTGGATATCCGGAGCTTTGTTCTTCAGAATGTGGTTCGCAGTTGGCCGACCGTAGCTACATCAAGACGTTTGCGTGCGAATTCGCGATCACCATGATAGATTATTCTTGCGGACTGGAAACAATCACTAAGGTTATGGCTGCCTTCCCATATTTTATAGCGCTTTTTGTTACGAGAGTTGCCGAGACAACCTCCTTCAACTCAAAGCATGAATGGGGTATTGGTCTTCAGACGTTATATATGCAGTATTTTTTCTTCGTCTCCCTATCTTTGCGGCGAAGTGACGCCCGTACGGGACTAACTGTATGCTGAAACATCCATTTTTTCCATGTTTGCTGCACTGTTGGCATTAGGCGCCGCATTCTCTCCAAACCTCTTTTTCTTCATCACAGCACGTGCGCATGCGCCGAAGAACACGCCCGTTCCTTCGCCCGAGTCTTCCGTCTTGCTGCTGGTCAACTCGGGAACTGTCAGTGAAATTGGGAACAACCCGACCACAGGTGCCTTTGATACGACGGGGACAAAGGGCAAAACCACTCAAGGATGGCACGCTCTTGTCGGGAATAACAACCCGGAACACTGAAGCTAAACCAACGCAGCGGGTGTGGGGCAAATCCGGACCCAAGGCACCCGCAAGTCCCGTTAACCAGTCCCGGCAAAAACGAAGTGGTGCGAAAGTGCATATTTTTAACATAAGACGATTCTCGTGGTTGATAAACAGTAATTTCCACTTCACCTTCATCGGTTTTGTCTGTTCCTGTACTGGTGAAACCGGGACGTGGCGCAAAAATACGTCTCGTAGGAACATAGTATGGACGATAGAACGTTACACGACGTAGCTCTTCCAGTTCATCGGGAAGACTGCGCCACTGTTTTCCTTCTCTGGCCTCAATCAGGCCCGGCTGCGTCGATTGAGCCCGACCGCGTAACGTAGCCTCCAGGCGTTTGCCTTGCACGTGACGACGGAACCTTTTTATACGTATAGGGAAACGCCACTGGCCTAATCGGATTTGCCTGGCCCTCTCGGCAGTATCTGCACGGGGGTGTTGTAGGTCCCTCGCCGGTGATGGTACTGTGAGTGACAGCGCTTCAGCAGACCGCTCGTGAAGTGTTGCGTCCTTAATCTGAAAACGCTGCGGCAATCGCTTAGTATCTGTTATGTTCGGGGCAGTGAGTACTGTTTCTTTCTGCCAACGCGTTCGTCCATCGTTCTGACACAGCCCTTACCCAAAATTCCTGGATAAGATGCGTTGCTTCTGCCATATGAATGTACACACTAAAAAATAACCTGTGCCAAACTTACTTACAGCCTACATTTTATTTTTGAAGTCGCGCGGAAGTTTTTACGTCTACGTATGTTCGGCTGCTTTAACCCGCACAGATCGGGTCAACGCCGGTTTGTCCCTTGAAATGAAAGCGCGGAGAAGGCGATTAAAAAATGAATGCCACGGCGCACAGTATGCCAATCCTTCAGCAGGGAGTTTCGTCACAAATATTTATTAGGTTTATATTTTATTTTGTATTTATTTTATATTTTATTTCTTATACATACAGAGAGAAAGAGGGAGAGAGAGAGAGCAAACTTTCTTACACCGGTAGATGAGTCCACACACAAGGGCGTCTTTTATTGACGTGTAAGTACTCGCCACAGGCGGGTTATGTCCATTCAGCCACCCATCCAGTGGTTCTCGTGCTCTGACCACCCACATATTTTTTTTTTTTCTTTTCAGGGTTTTGGGAACGCAACCTGTACCTTGGCTGTGAGGTGCGCCGTGGTACAGAACTAAACTTAAACCCGTTGGGTATCTTGACAGTAGGCAGAAATTTCGAGAAACAGGCGTTCTTGCTTTTCCCTTCGACTGAAAAGATAACCAGCGCGATAGGGATTGAACCCGCATAATCTGACTCAGCAGAACAGCCTTTCAGCCACTGTGCCACCGCAATGGGTGCGGCAACCGTTATAGCCAGTTCCCCCATCCCAGATAATATCGTCTTTGTACGCATTCTTTTTAATTCCTAGCATTCTTTGTCGAGTACCCCCGCAGCCAGGGCCGTGCCAATCGACAATAACCCGGACTTCGCAAAACTTTCACCTGGAATCTTTATAATAGCGTAAACGGACTTAATTGGTCTAACCAAGTTTCGAAAAACTAAAAAATAAGAAAAATATAAGAAATTTTGAAAATGGCGAACCGTATAACGCCCTGCATTCCCACACTAATAGAGATTTCGCGAAAGTTAGGTCTGTAATCGGTAAAATTGCGTAAGTGGAGATAACTTGGTCACCCGAAGTTTTGAAAACTAAAAATTAGAAAAAAATAAGATTACGGAAAATGGCCAACTGTGTAACCCCCTGTAATTCCACAATAATGCAGATTTCTGGAAAGTTCCAATGTAATAGTTATAATAGCATAAATGTATATAATTCGTCCAACAAAATTTTGAAAAACCAAGAAAATAACGAAAGTATAAAAATTACGAAAAATGGTGAACCGTGTAGGCCTGGATTTCCACAATAATGCGGATTTCGGGAAAGTTCCACCTGTAATCGTTACAATGGCGTAAATGGAGACAACTGCTCTAACATAATTTTGAAAAACTAACAAAATAAAAATACAAAAATCACGGAAAATCACGAACAGTGTAACGCCCCGCATTTCGCTAAATTTCCCACTGTGCTGGTTAAAATAGCGTAAATGGAGATAATTGGCCGGACAGGATTTCAAAAAAACAACAAAGAACTGGCTGTGAAGAACTCACACTCAAGGCAAGCAACATAATAATGCTACGCATTAGTGGACACTTCTCTGAATTTCTGCATATATTTTTTCTTATTCTCTTATCCCCCTAAGTTTACACATTGCCGTGCACACGTTTATCGGCGGCTGTATTATGGAGAGTGCCGCATGCGGGGTGTCATATTTCACATTATAAGCGGGTCCCAACAAACCAACTTCAGTTGCAAATAACCCTTGTCCATGTCGCTTGTAAGCCATTGTCCTCTGTTTTTGGTTGGCCAATTTATTTGTTTTTTATAAAACATATGAAACCACTTCTACCATGACGCTTTGCCTTCGCGATACATATCCGATCGCCAGCACAGTAGGCATTACGCCCGAAAACATTAGTTTTTCGCAGCCTTTGTGCCCAGGCACCATATATCTTGTACCTCACGCTTCCAGACGCACCGGCAAACGCGAAGTCGCAGCAGCATCTCGTGGGACGCTGGTCGGTCCTTGGATCGAGGAAGAAAAGTAGGACATTGAGGAGGAGGAAATACCAGCATCCCCCGAGGTGCTGCTACGTCTTCGTCGTTCGTTGGTGCCTCGGGAATAGGCACGTATCAAGATACACAGCGGCGATCATACTACGTGCCACACAATGCAAACGCATTTTCAAGCTTTTATTCCAAAACAATAAAAGAAATACCAGAATTGTACGTCGATGTGTTTTTTCTAAATCATAATGGTTCGCTTTTAGCCAACTTCAGAATTCTTTGAAATGCTTAGCATTGAGGAAAACGTACACCACTCTAACGATTGGTGCTTGGCGCCACAGAACATTTTCGGCGGCTGTTTAGAGAGACAAGAAAATGAAGCAGGGCTGGCATTTTCAACTTCAAGAAAGCCTCGGGTCGTTGCGCAGAGAGTGGTGAAGCACGACAGCAACGTCATGATGCCACCGCTTTGAAGTGACTGTGTGAGTGAGAAAAGGAGATAAAAGCGACCGCAGCCAAACGGGCCGTTCTAGTGGAACAATCGAATGCGTCCGATTCTTCCGACCTATCAGTGCTACGAAGAAAAGCGGGGAGGCGATGCCCAGGCCTCCGGGATAATTGGCTTTCTAAGCTCCGCAACGCGGGCCTCTAACGAAATCTTCGATCATTTCTTCTTTTTCTTCACGTTTTTCTGATCGCCTTTGATGCAGTGTTTTTAGCTTGTTTTTCGTCTTTCAGCTGGCACTGCTCTTTCTTCTTTTATTTTTGTCATTCTCTTTTTCGCGCGATAACCGTGCTGCAATCTTCCGCTTTCATACGACTCTGAATCCCATGCACCCCGAGGCGTCCTGAGTAGCCAGCTCAGTGGGGCTCATTTCCTGAAAACAAAAGCAACAACAAAAGAAACAAAAAGAATTCTTCCTTTGTCATCTATTCGTATTTCCTTTGTGGATTTCGTTGAACGGGACGAAATAAAGACCACCTTAGCGGGTGAAATCAGACGAGGTAGAAAAAAAAAGCAAGAAAAAGTGTTTCTAACGGGCGTTTCAATGTGTTTCGCGAACGCGACCGAAAGCGAAGGAAAAGATAGGGGGGGCGTTGAAAAGGGGGAACTGAACACGACTCGCTCGGAACAAACGGACGGGTTTGCCGAGCTCCAGATGGCTTTATGATATGAGTTCTTGGGGATACAGTTTTGCGCACACTTTCTTTAGACTTCGGCTCAGGTGCGTCACATTTCAGTTTCCTCATTGAATATAGTTAAAGTAAAGGAATCCGATTGTCCCTTCTCGCAATAAAAAAAGGTATGAAAAGCTTTAGAACCCATCTTGAAAAAAAAAACAAAAAAAACAATGCAACAGACGCCCACCTCCCTCTCGTCATCCCCCGTTTTTAGGCAAAGTCTCACAGGTGAAGTTTTCTGTTTCCCTGACTGCGTATGTCGCGTTGAAAACGCACTGCAGGAACGCCAATTTCCTCTGACGATGGCGGTGATTGCGGGTGAAGTGAACGAAAAAAAATCTGCAGAAATTTGGAGAACTGTCTGCTAACGCGTATTCTTATGCCGCTTGTATGGAGTGTGAGATCTTTAGGCCTTGCGTAGCCGCAGACCTTGTATTATATTGTTGGTTTGCAGTTTTCTTTTGTTTGTTTTCGCCAACGCTGCAAATTTATACCGTTATAGCTATGGAGTGCTTTTACGTCGCTGGTTATGTTTTTTTTTCCGAAGATGCAAGGCATAATGCAGATCTGGTCAGTTTACGCTATTTTCATTCATATTTCCAAGGTTCTTTAGCGGAATCTTTTCCGTTTATTCTTCGGTTATTGGAGGAGATGTATAAGATGCATGTTTATGATCAAGTTACAACATTTCTTGTTAATTTTTTTGCTATTTTTCTTCTTATTTGTTAAATTTTTTAATTCTGTTCGACCAAGTATCTCCATTTACGCTATCATAACGATTAATTGTGAAACTTCCACCAAATCTGCCTTTTTGTGGGAATGGAGTGCGGTGCACAATCTTCGCCTTTTTACCCATTTTTTATTTCCCATTTTGAACGTCCTTCTGCTGAAATGTTTTGTATTTTTCGGTTTTGGGGGACGTGTATGGGATTCATATTTTTTTTATTTTGTCAAATCATTTTGTTAAAATGTGTTTGTCCTATTTTTCTTATTTTTTGGATTTTTTAAAATTCTCTTCGACCAATTGTCTCCATTTACGCTATTATACGCCTCGAGCTTCGCGATCGCTGCGCCGCCTGCCGCCGCTTCTCCGCGGCGTTGACGGGATTTGCGCTGCGCCGCTGATAGGGGCTCATGCTGTGTTTTGGTTCTGTTTCGCTTCTTTTCGCCTTTCCGCGCCCGAAAAAAAAACTTGTTATGGTGACGTCTATAAGCAAAGAGTACGTTTAGGTCACTTAAAAAGCAGCTGCGTCTTCGTAGAGTACGCGATCGCCTGCAAGAGCTACCCGGGGGTGCGGTTCTGCGCACTTCGTCGCCGCTCTTCCGGGCGTCGGCGACGGCAGCAACATATTACCCATGTCCCCTCCAAAACATCAGGCACAAATGAATTCTACTGCCGCCTCGTTTAGACCTGATACTGGCACAATGAGAGGTTGTTTTCAGTTCGCAGCGTGGACAACGAACGCGGCTTCGTTTCGAATATGTACGTCGCAGAAAAATGTGTTTCGGGGATGTGATTACCCAATCCCGGACAATAACTAATGCCTGTTATAAGAATATAAACCATGCGAAAATGTTAAGTAAATTCCAAGCCTGTGCGTCGTTAAATATGTGCCCACCCACGCCATATAGCAAGAACCAAGGCAAGTTAATGAAACCACGGGAAAAAAATGCTGTGCAAGTGCGGAATTAAGAAACATAATAGCTCTAACAGAAATGAAAAAAAAAAAAACAGTGCAGGTTCTCACATGCTAAAGACGTTCGTCGAAACTTAGCCAGGTAGTGTTTACTAGACCAATGCACTGCTTTTTTGCGAGACATCACTGCTTTTTTGCGAGACATCAATAGCGGGGGGGGGGGGGGGGGGGGTAGGGGAGGGGGACGCTGTGTACAAATGCGGAGCGGAATCAAGCAACGAACGGTTTAGTAATCTCACACACAAATCTCGCGTTCACTCTCCTTTTGTTTTTCTACTTCAACGAAGAGCTGATCGTATGGCGGACGCATTTTTGAAAGTATACAGGGTAGGCTGTTCAACAATTAAGCGATGAAATGTGTCATTGGAAGAGTGTGGTATGTGATAAGGCCCTCTGATTTCTGTTTCTGCTTTATTGTGCAGGCTCCCTGTGACATATGACGATATTTCGAAGAAGCATTTAGTCGCGAACGCGAATTATATTCTAAGCCCGTCTACGCGCTGCTCGCAGAGGATATATGTAGCAGATGAATGTTTGCGGGCGCTCACCTCACGACAAGACGACTCTGTCTTGTGCTGATCCCCGAGTATAATTATGCATTTTCCATCGTACTTTTGTTGAATATTCCCGAAATTAACACGAACTGGCTTGTAAATGGTGGTGATCAATATCTGAGGTATACTATTGGCAAACGTAACTGGTGTGCTGTCAAGTATGAGTGCTCCGCTGATTATGTAAGCGCACAAAACCGATTTAAATCGTCATGTATAGCCGTAGCATGAACATCTGAGGAACCGGTGGTCACGGAGACACTGTTAGTAAATTTCAGGGCAGTGTAACTAGAATCGGCTCTATCATAGGCCGGTTCCGCGACGCTGGCCTGTGGCACACACCTGGCGCTTATACAGACCGAATATACCACACTAAGATCGCGTCAGAAACATTTACACTCTCGTAAACACACCCCATTTGCAAACAGAGTGACTGCTCTACATAAACATGGGTTTCAAACGCCGGAAAACGGTAAATCTCAGTCGTGAACGTGCCGCAAAAGCAGCGGCGGCACTGGGGAGCGGGGCGCGGACTCCCGCGGCTGCTTTCGAAACGGGCCGCTAGGGGGATTTCAGTGGCGCCCCTACAGGCCGCGCTCGAGGCGTATAACGATTAAAGGTGCAACTTCCGTCTACTCTGCATTTTTTGGAAATGCAGGGTGTTACACGGTCTTTCGCCTTTGTCGCTATTTTTTATTTCTTGTTTTGAACGTTCTTTTGCAGGCGTTCTCCATTAATTCTACGCTTTTTGAAGGAGATGCATATTTTTTGTACTTTGTCAGATCATCTGCTAAATTTTTTTGTTTGTTTTTCTTATTTTTTCGTTTTTCAAAATTTGTACGACCAGTTACCTGCATTAGCGCTATTGTAACGTTTAAAGGCGAAGCTTCCTCCAAATCTGCATTTTCGTCGAAATGCAAGGTGTTACACAGCTTTCGGCCTTTCTTGCCATTTTTATTTCGCATTTTGGACGTTATTTTGCAGACGTTCGTTTGTTTATCCTCGGTTTTGGGGGGATATGTATTTGATAAATATTTTACTTTTGTTAGATTTTTTTTATTTCATTTGTGCTATTTATCTTATTTTTTGGTTTTTCAAGATTCTGTTCGGCCAATCATCTTCATTTACGCTATTCTGACAATTAAAGGCGGCAATTATGTGTAAATGCAGGGCGTTACGCGGCTTTCCCTTTTTCCGGCTAATTTTTACTTTGTATTTTGACCGTTGTTTTGTAGACTTTTCATGCTTATTTTTCAGTATTGGTTGAGGGGGGGGGGGGGAGGTGCATGAGATGCGTATTTTTTATTTTGTCAAATCTGTTCGGTTAAAATTCTGTTTTTTGTATTTCTCTCTTTTTTTTTTTCAAATCACTCTCCGATCAAACAAGTCTATTTTCAATATTAAAACTATGAAACATGTAAGTTCCGCAAATCAGCATTTCTTTGGAATTGTAAGGTATTACACGGTCCCGGCTGTGGGGTACTCAGCAAAAGAATGCTACGCATTAAAAAAGCTTCCCGTGGTCGGAATCTAACGTGATCCCCCTGTTACGAAACCCACGTCTATCCGATTGTGCCATTTAGAGACGGTTGACGCAGTGTGTAATTGGAGGGGGGTGCATGGACGTACAGAATGAGAGACAAAAAACATCCCGCCCCCTCCATCTAACGACAACGATGGTTATGCGCGAAGCTTTCTTCGTCCGAAATTAAATGGCGAAGGGTCAAAGTCAAAGCCGCTGCAGCCGAAAGAACCGACTCCGTGCGAGTCAGATTCAAAGTTCAGCGAGTCAGTCCAAAATGTCTGCAAGACGACAACCCAGCTTCACGTTCAACCACATTCGTCGTTAGACAGAGGGGTGCATGATTTTCAACTGCAGTTAGTGTGGCTCATTTGGGCTGTTACCAACGCAAAATGACGTTTCAACTTGTGCGCTGATATTAAGCTAGCGTTATGACAGATATAACTTTGCTGGTAAAACCACATTACGTAGTAGAACCACAATTTTAGAAAAATACTTTTCTCTGCCTCCTGTGGCATTTCCAGTAAAGGGGTATTCACACGAGAGAGAAATCCGCCGTTTCGCTCCGAGGAGTGCGCACCACGTGACCCCTACGTCACGGTTTCTCTCCGGCGCACCGCCTCCGATGGGAGATCGGAGCTTCTGCTCGCGAGCTACAAACCCTCCGACGCTCCGCGGCGGAGGCGGCGGGATTTCGTCTGCTCGTCGGGCAGCTGGCCGCAACTGAAGTTCTAGAGCGGTTGCAGGCACTTTATTTTTATCGCTTCTTAATACATTGGACGCGAAAATGCGTGGCGCACATGACAGGCGCACTGAGGGAGCCGCGTATACCACCAGCACGGGCGCTTGGCGAGCGGCGGCCGCGGCTGCGAAGTGGCGCAGGCCGGCGCCGGTAGCTCGAGCGACAGCTTGTTATTGCTCCCCAAGGCGCAAACAAAGCTGCGTATACGAGAAATGGGGTAATGATGTGATGGAGAGTTGCTTTAAAAATCGTCACCTGAGCCGCTTGCCAGAGCGGCGATCGAATATTCGCCGCGGTGTTAAGCCTAACATCAGTATGCGGGCCTGTAGGTGGGCCGGTCGGCTGCTACTGCGTCGCGCGCCGTTCTCTCCGCGCGGCAGCACCTGCATCGCGTCGACGACCAATTTTTGGTCGGTTGACAAGATCAGTACGTATGCGCATAACAGAAATTGCCGCCGTCGCGGAATCGGCGGTGCTACGGCAGCTATGCTTTCGAGATAGGCGGCTGCAAACAGTGATGTCCGTCCGAAAGTCGCATCCTCCGTGTGAGCGAAGGAGCTAGCCGAGCGGAGGTCCGCCTGCGGTGACGTCACGACCTCCCTCGGATTTCTCCGCTGAAACGCTCCGTCGTGTTAATACCCCTTAACTGGGAATTTAAAGCTTTAATGTTGGCGTCAAGTAGGTCCTCATCCTTACTTCAGGGCTGCCCAGTGCAGCTCAGGCGAGTCTTGCTACGTCACACCGCATGGCACAAAACGTAAGAGAGTCCATGTTACACGCAGACGCACACACAAAAATAATATTGCGGAAAAGTAAGTACCAAAAATATATTGAGTTATGCGGTACTTGTTCTTATACTCACTGGCAACCAGTGTAGTTTTATTTCATCTGCCCCCTACTAAACGAAAATGTATCTATTGAAAAGGTGATCACATCAAGCCAGTATTTTCAACAGGGAGTCCTGGTGTAATTGATTTTGAAGCAGTGCGCTGCCAAACGCTACATAACCAGCATAACCAGCGACCCCCGTGAAGATTGTTACGACGTTCTCGTATTTACCATAGGGCACAGCGCGGGCTAGGCACAGCCAGGCCTGATATGGCGAGCCAAGACGTCCGACACGCCCCGCTATTCGGCCATGTTCATACCTAGTTTTGGCGAGATCGAGAGCGCTTGTAACCTAAAGTTACCACCCGAACAGTTATCAACATTGCAAGCCACAAGTATGCTGAAAAATACGTGTTCCCGTCATATCAAACATGTCAGAGGCAGTTTCCCAACAGCACTTTGGATGCGATGTAGGAATACGCTGAAACACACTCACACTTGCGAAACATGGTAGGTATATATGCATGGTACCCATGCACGTTGTAAGTATAACAGAAGCGCAGGTTGCCTACCCACAAAAAGCACGCAGTTGCGGCGGAGGTCTAAGCTCCAGACTTTTCTTACTATACGCTGGGAAGCCATAAATAAATCGAGTGGGTTCATCTCTTAGCTTCGCTTTCCCTTGTAACCGAGCAATTTATTTTTTCTGTGGGCCATTTGTCGACACTGCGATTACGCCTTCTGGAGAGGTTCACTGGCCATTTTAAGCTTCGTCACGTGAATTTTACCTGCTGATTTGGAATCCTCTTGGCGTTTATGTATTTGCTGAAGAGAACGTGCTCGCGTCGACTGCTCTTGTTCAAGAGGCCATCGGTCTGCCGTCCTTGTGAAAGTGAACGCGTCGCAGACCTTGTCTTTCGGACCACCGGCTCGCTCTGCGCACGCAATCTGGAAAAAAGTCGAGCTGCGAAGCCAGGCTGCGCGAACCGGAGGTCACGCTCAAACTACGTGCGGACACGAACTTTTCACCGAGTGCCCTCCAGGACCCGCTACAGCGCAGATTACGAAGCACGTTGACGAAGACTGTTACCCAGGCATAGCTCTATAATTTTTAGGTTTGTTGCTGATAACGAGCACCAACTTCTCACACTGAAGACAAATTCCGCCACATAAAGTTTACTCGCTCTCTCCCTATCTCGTATGTATGTATATATATATATATATATATATATGGGTCATTCCACACGAAACGTCCCAGCCCAAAAATCGACCATCGCCAATTTCATTGAAAAAATTTGTGCTAGGTGCCGATGAAGTGTAGGAGGTCGGCACGGAGTATTTCCCTTGAAAAAAATTTTTCGGTCGTGGGAGCGCTCCTTGAAATTTCTGCAAACACGCAAAATGTGGTTGGAGATAATAAATTTTAAATAAATAGTGAAACTATGTGTAAGGACAAATATTATTTTGAATCATTCCCCTTGCATTGTTCTTTGATGTGGGACTGTGTCTGAAGCTGTGTAAGTATTTTTGGCGTTGTATTGGCTAAGTAAAAACACAAAAAATGGCACATTTTTAGGAATTTTCCGCAAAGGCACCGTGAAAGTGTCACCCAAAATATTTCTATCGTGCATTGATGTGGCCTTTGAGTGTCGAGTAAAAATAATTTAAGCCGATTACAGAGCGTACTTTTCAAGCAAATTGCTTACAAAGATGCAAGAAAATGAGTTTTTGCCGAACTTCACACCTGAAAAAAGCCCCAAGGCCCTCGAGGTAAAATTACATGAGATGGCTCATTATACGCACCAGCACCTTGCCTTTTAATTTAGAAAATTTGATTCGGGTAAATTTTGTTTGAGGCGAGAAAAAAATTTTTAAAGTTCACAATCAGCCGCTCTTGTGTCCACTATGGAACTGCGCCCCCAACTCGGAACGCGTTCGTGCCGCCACCCCTTTTTGTGGCAGGCATGTGCACACGTGGCTCGATACTGAATGAACATTGGTTGTGTCGCTTGATAACACAAAAAATACACCGTAAACAACATACTCCACTCTGCCACTTTTTTATTTGAAAGTCTTTGCCCAGTCACTTCCCATCATTGCAGTTTACATATTTAAGAGCGCAGTGCTCGGAATACTGAAACAAAATCAGCCTCAACTAAATAAAGAAATTTATTATTTCTTTGACGGAGCTTCTTTGCAATACAAGAAAAAAAAGTAACTTCGGGAGTCTCTTCTACACAAGGAAGGCCATAAACTGTCGGCATAATAGAATTTGTTTGCCACTTTACACGGTAAAAGTGGATGTCACGGCGTTGGCGGCGCACTTAAACGACTGCCGGAAAGAGCATTTCTCCAGACACCTTCTCAAGATCAGATTGAGACCCGAAAGGACCTGTATGCCTGGGCTAAAACAATATCAAAGGAATAATGGTTCCAAGTTCTAAAATACAAGAAACAAGGGCACAACTTGGTGGCAATCCCAGTCAAAGGAGCGCGACAATTTCATCACTTCAGACCAGCTACTCTTTCAACACTTTTTTTATCCATTGCATCCTAATAAAGCTAGAAAGAAATGAAGGTAAAAAAAAAGAACAAGGCAGACTTCGTTGACCGTGATTATTCACCTGGTGAAGCGTTGAATATCTGTGAACAACAACAACAACAAAAAAAACCGTAGGCAAAAGAAACTAGTGGCAAGAAATGGTATGTTTGCAGTGAAAAATATTGTGCGTTGAATTTTCTGGGGCTATGTGAAGTGTGGTGCGCAGGCAAAATTACTCTGCGATCGTTCTTCCTCCGCATCAGACAGATTATGTCCAGCTCGCTGATAACTGCCACTACAAAAGACTCACTTGCTGTGTTCACTGTACGAAGACCCAAAAATAAAAATGACGGAAGCTCACACTAACACGCAAGACTTGAAAGTAGCGAAGCTGTACGCAACAGTAGCGTGTTTCCTCTTTTCCACCTCACGGCGTCGTTTAAGCCTCGCCACTTTATGAGTGACCACAGCTGGATTTTCATCTTCCTTCATCGCACACGGCTCTGCGCCGCACGTGGCCTCCTGGCCTCCATTCGTGCTGCGCGCTTATCACTGCGGAGGCGGCGGCTTGCTTGCACATTCCCGTTCCCTCCTCGCCTATCTCTCCCCTGCCGTCTATCTGTCCCTACCCTAAGGCCGCTGCTCCGTGCCGGGCACTTGCGGAAGGGGGTTGACCTCTAGCGCTCAATGTCAAAACTGGTCATCCCGCGAAGACTTGCCGAGATAGTGTAGTGTAGCTCCCGCCACAAAAGTGGCAGAGTGGAGTATGTTGTTTACGGTGTATTTTTTGCGTTGTCAAGCGACACAACCAATGTTCATTCAGTATCGAGCCACGTGTGCACATGCCTGCCACAAAAAGGGGTGGCGGCACGAACGCGTTCCGAGTTGGGGGCGCAGTTCCATAGTGGACACAAGAGCGGCTGATTGTGAACTTTAAAAATTTTTTTCTCGCCTCAAACAAAATTTACCCGAATCAAATTTTCTAAATTAAAAGGCAAGGTGCTGGTGCGTATAATGAGCCATCTCATGTAATTTTACCTCGAGGGCCTTGGGGCTTTTTTCAGGTGTGAAGTTCGGCAAAAACTCATTTTCTTGCATCTTTGTAAGCAATTTGCTTGAAAAGTACGCTCGGTAATCGGCTTAAATTATTTTTACTCGACACTCAAAGGCCACATCAATGCACGATAGAAATATTTTGGGTGACACTTTCACGGTGCCTTTGAGAAAAATTCCTAAAAATGTGCCATTTTTTGTGTTTTTACTTAGCCAATACAACGCCAAAAATACTTACACAGCTTCAGACACAGTCCCACATCAAAGAACAATGCAAGGGGAATGATCCAAAATAATATTTGTCCTTACACATAGTTTCACTATTTATTTAAAATTGATTATCTCCAACCACATTTTGCGTGTTTGCAGAAATTTCAAGGAGCGCTCCCACGACCGAAAAATTTTTTTCAAGGGAAATACTCCGTGCCGACCTCCTACACTTCATCGGCACCTAGCACAAATTTTTTCAATGAAATTGGCGATGGTCGATTTTTGGGCTGGGACGTTTCGCGTGGAATGACCCATATATATATATATATATATATATATATATATATATATATATATCTATATATATATATATATATATACGCATGGAACCAGAATTTACGAGCGTGGTAAATCGGGCACGAAACTGGAGCTATTCTTAATGCTACTCCCCAATCGGGGGTCCTCTTTCCTGCTCATCCTAGCTGGAAGGGTGGCAATAACACTCCTACCGTGTGTCGAGTGTGTGTAGGGTAGTAAAAGATTAGGTTCAGGTTGGAGAAGTATACCGAATGTCGACGGAGTAAGAGAAAGTGTGTACATCATTCGGGAGCATGGCTGCTATTCGTTCTGCACCGCTGGGATTTAGTGCGTACCTTTCCCCTGCGCAGCCCTTCTTTTATCTCACTTGTTTGCATGAATCCAAGCTCTAGACTTGTTTTTTTTTTTCGGAGAAGGCTAGCTATGCGTAAAAGGTAGTAACGTGCGAATATTGGTCCCTGAACTCGGTGCCGATACTTTTGTTGGTCTTTTCTGTGATGGGCCACTCTTTAGAATGGTGTCTTTATTGTTAGCCCTCTAACCGCGTCGGGAGTGAGATGACGAAAAGGCAACATATGATGTCATTCGGATAATTTATAGAAAATAAACAAGGCATAAATGGCTAGCCAGTTCATCCTGGCAACCTGAAAAAAAAAATATCCCAGGCAATCTCCATTAACGTGAAACCTGGTGAGGGGCGAAGCACGCAGTGTATGGGTGTATTCTTGGCGCCTTGGCATTTTTGCCAACGGGGATGAAACCATTTGGGGGGGTACATGCATACGGCTTTGCTGTAAAACTCGCTTGTTTTTGAAGCGCGAAGCTCTCTAGCGTGAGGCATAAACGAGTGTGACGGTGTTTTTTTTTTTTTTTTTTTTGTCCGCGTTACGTTCTACCGCGAGGCGTAAACAGTTTCGTGGTGTTTTAGTACCGGGACTACATGAGACGAACGACGATTAAGATGATGACGAAAAAGACGACAGGAGACGCCAACAGCCCCAGCCCCTAAGGGTTTCGCCCCTAAAAGAAAAAGACGGCTTATAGGTGGCCTTCAGCGCTTCAGCCATCAGCCAGCTCCGCTTCAGGGCTACATTATTTGTCATTGATTTTTTTAAATAACTGTAAAACTTATGAATTAGTAATAAAACAAAGATAACTAAGACTAGTCGGTACGCGTGTTCAGTAGTAATCTTTTGCGACGAAAAATATTTGAGGGTTAATCTGCGAAGGAAACCTGCATGGAAGTGGGAATGGAAGCGCGCTTCCTTTCCTTTCGGTTATTCTGCTAAATATTTTATTTAAATTATACGGTGCGTTTATTGTTATCGTGCCTTTCACGCCCTGCAACGCGAATATCTGAGGTCACAGGACATGCGCTCAGGCGGAAATTTCAAAGTCGTTTCGCTGCGGTGAGTACGAGTGGTGTTACTCGAAGGCGGGGAGCAGTGATGTTCCGTGCTGTTACCAAAAATTCCCATTTCTAGGTTCACAAATTCCCTGTTTCTAACCGTTGTACCCCGCAGGTTTCTCAAGAATTCCCTGCAAATTTATCTGCATTCTCTATTTGCACCTGATAGATTTTTACGTGGTTTTCTGTTCGGTTCAGCTTTGGCTGTTAGCCAGCGGCATGTATGTCTACCTACATAGCATTCTGGACGCAGATGGCGTTTAGGAAATAAGAGTTTCAGCGTCAACTGAATTCCAATACATCTGCCGCTCAAGAGCACTTGACTGTGCATTTTACGTTTACTATGGATGCTTACTTTACATGCTACAACTCTAAGTTAAAAGTGGACGTATGAAAAAGAACGAGATATTGTAGGAATTGTGATAACTTTAGCTCAGCGCCGGGACTTCCGGCGTCATTTCTTGTTTGCAGAACGCGAACTAAAGCGTCCCCGAAATACTTTTTTGTATATATTGCGCACGAATACATGCGAACAGGCTTCAGCCATTCAGCCGCCGCCACTTCACGCTTGACAAGCTCTTTCTCATGAAGTATTTTTTAGTGTATGCTCCCTCCTGTTTAATGAACCGGATTGGAAGTTGCCTTGGATGCTGCGGATATTCGAACATAAATCCGACGGCGTGTTAAGGGAACTTTTCATAAGAAAATAAAGTAATAAAAGATGGGAGGTGTGGTCTAGTGACATTTTTCTATTTACTCCACGGCGCCTAAAACTTCCTGTATGGGTTAAAGATTCCATTTTTCCCATTTCGCCAAAATTACGGCCGAAAATTCCCAGAAAAAGGGACAATTCCCACATCACTGGCGGGGAGAGGTCCTTAGTTATGCACGGTAGCGGACAACGCTGTGTTGACACTCTCGCCGCAGGCGAGAGCGTCAGACCGCGTTTTACACGTTAGTGTGAGCTTCTTTCATTTTTTTTACCGCTGGATTGTTTATTGGGAGAAAATGTTGAGCAAAAGAAAAATTAAGGATGCTCGCACTAACGCGCAAAATTGAAGGTAGCGAAGCTTGCGCAAGCTTCATCATCATCACGATGGTTTCAGTACACTATTGCAGCCCGTTTGCTCCTCTTTCGCTGCCGCACCGACCTTTACTCCATCATTGTTGCTGCAAATGTGAGCTTCATTGATTTTTTTAAAGTGATAATCATTGGAGATTACCTTGGAGCGGCGTACGCTGTGACGTGTCTTTCTCCTTCCGAGCAAGCGTTGCCTGGATTACGGCGAACGCTGGAGTTTTTTTTTTGCCAATCTTGGCCAGGCTTCCTAAGAGGGTATGCTTGGCTTGAAAAACGTGCGCAGGGGACGCTGGGCGGTCGTCGCGAGGCACGCACACGTGCGCTAGGCATTTTCTTGGCTTTCTTAACTGCCGGGCGGTCACCGCCAGGCCCGCTCCCACGTGCGCGCGTTCGGCGATTTCTCGGTATTTTTAACTGCGGATACGAAAAATTACGACGAGCGCTAAGCATTTTCTTGGGTTTTGTAACTGCCGAGTGGTCGCCGCGAGGCCCGCTCTCACGTGCACGCGCTTGGCAATTTCTTGGAATTTTTACTGTGGACATGAAAAATTACGATTTGCTAGACAGCTTTAACCCGCAACTTATTAACTGGATAGCAGAATACGTAAATTCAAGGCAGCAGTACGTCGTCGTGAACGGTGAACAGTCATCCACTACCAATGTGACGTCCGGGGTACCTCAGGGATCAGTACTGGGCCCATTATTGTTTTTAATGTATATTAATGACATCACCCTGGACGTACAATCATCGATGAGAATGTTTGCAGATGACTGCATCGTTTATAGAGTCATAAACTGCGAAAATGATCGGGGCGCACTTCAAGACGACTTGGACAAGATAAATACATGGTGTGAAAAATGGCACATGCAACTTAATTTGGAGAAGACAATGTGTATGACGTTTTCTAGAAAGAAGGCTGAAGCTTCGCCTCCGTATACTGTAAACAAGAAGGTTTTAAAAATATTCTCTGAGTGCAGGTATTTGGGCGTATTTTTCACACCAACTTTGTGTTGGCACCGTCATGTTGATTATGCGATAGCTAAGGCGGGCAGATCCCTGTGGTTCCTGCGGCGAAACACGCGTGAGTTTCCCCAGTCCACGCGGGAATTGCTGTACAAAATCATGCGTACGGTCGATACTTGATTACGCGAGTAGCGTATCGGACCCACCCACTGCCCTCGATAAAGATAAATTGGAAAAAGTGCAAAACATTGGCGCCTGTTATGTCCTGGGAAACATTGTTAAGAGCCACAACTTCAGCATGACGCGCTGCAAGCAAACTTCAGGATGGGAACAGTTGGTCACATGCCGCGCTAAGCAGCGTCTGAGGCTTTTCCATGATATATACTTACCTCGAACTTGTATTCCTCGTGACAGTTACATTTTCCCACCCCATTACGTGTCTAGACGAGTCGATCACATTTACAAAGTGCGGGAGTACCGATGTAAGACAGCAGCATTCAGTAATTCTTTTTTCCCTAAAACGGCTTTCCAGTGGAATCGGTTGCCTTCAGCGATCGTTGTCGCTGTTGGTAGTAATTCATGTTTTCCTTTGTTAGAGTCTGTTGAATTGTTCAGTTGATGACGGGTGTTTTGTTATACCTTGCATGATATAACCTCAAATAAAGCAAATGAGCAGCTTTGCTTGGTTTCAAGAGACCTTTTCTGCGTAATAGGCGTGGACGTCAGGGTGTTGTCTTTTTCTCTTCAAGCTCTTGACTGTCCAAAATTTCAATTCACATTTAAGACTCCGAGTTTCACTAACTCAAAGGGTAGCATAGTTCATTTTATCCTTACCCGGTAGTGCTAATAAGAAGACCAATAAATAAGTTGATGATGATGGTTGGAGTTTTTTGGCGCAAGGCCAGCTGGGGCAAAGAGCGCCAAACAAAAGTATCTTTAAAAAATAGTGGCTACTAAATCCAGAACAACAATAAAATCAATTAATGACAATGGTGATGGCTGGTGTATAGGGCCAGATTTTATTATGCGTGATAGGAAATGAGGTTTAAAAACTTGACGTCTGACAAATACTCAAACACACGTTTCACGGAAACCATGGCATCATCACCTAGAAACAACGATGGATGTAGGGGAATATGTTGTCTGTAGAGTTCTCTGAAGTGTTTGTGTCGTGTTCTGTTAAGTGCCTTGCATGTGATTAGTATGTGCACTACGGATAGGGCCTCTCCACACCTGCTGCACTGGGGTCTAGAAGATCCTGTCAGCAGATACGAGTGCGTTGCATGGGTGTGCCCTATTTGTAGCCTAGCCAAGGCGACTTCTGTGTTTCTGTTGTGTGAGTTAGCTGTGTACCGTCCCAAGTGTGGCTTTATTACATGTAGCTTGTTGTCTGTCTGCTCATTCCAGTGTGTTTGCCATGTTCTACGCAAGTGTTGCCTTATGTGTGGCTTGAAGTCTGTATATGGCACGGTTGTTATGTCTACAATGTTCCTGAGTGCAGCAGCACCAGCCCTCTCGTCTGCCAACTCGTTCCCAGCGATCCCAGCGTGTCCTGGGACCCAGCAGAGGAGCAGCTGATGATTCTGCGCATACACGGACATGATAGTGTTGAATACAAGATTAACTATGTGGTTTTTGGGGGGTGTATGCGATGATAGTGCGCGAACAACACTCAAAGAATCTGTATAGATGATGGAATTGGGAATTTGGTTTTCAAGAATGTGTCGTACAATCAGTAAAATTCCATACGCTTCTGCTGAAAAAATATTTGTGTGCACGCTCATGGTTCTAGCTCCGTTGAAATTTGGACCATGAGCAGTGCACGACACCATAGTGGAGGTTTTAGAAGGGTCACTGTAGAAATCTGCACGTGGGTATTTAAACTTCAAAGAAAGAAAATGCTGCAGTATTCCAGCTCGCGGTAACCGATTTTTGTCAAGTTTTATAAAAGAAAGGTCACACGACACAGGGCGAACTTGCCAAGGCGGTAAAATGTTTGAAAAGGACGAGCTGTACACATCTAGAAACGAAGCGCTGAGATCCGAGGCTCGCTCTCTCACTCGAAGTGAAAAGGGCAGAGGAACGGACGGGCGATTTACAAACAGCACAGATGTGGATGTATCGTTAAAAACAGGATAAAAAGGATGGTTATTCAGCGATTAAATTTTAAAACCATAAAGTAGTTCATGTACGTTCGCTGGTTCTCAAGGCTCCACTTATTACATTCGACATACACACTCTGGACAGGGCTAGTGCGAAAAGCACCTGACGCAAGCCGTAGCCCCAAGTGTAGCACTGGGTCAAGCATTCGTAACGCTGTTTTAGTCGCCGACCCATACACCACACTGCCATAGTCCAAACGAGAACCAACCAAAGCAGTATAGAGCCGTAGTAGGAGTTCTTTGTCAGCCTTGTAGGATTGGTGGGAGAGAATTTTAAGGATATTCATTTTTTTCATACATTTATGCTTAAGTTTCTTGATATGTGGGATGAATGTGAGTTTGTGGTCAAACACAACACCTAAAAACCTGTGTTCCTTGTTCACAAGAAGTGACATGCCATTAAGAGTAATGTCTGGGTCCATATGGACCCCGCGCTTCCTAGAGAAACAACGCAGGAGCTTTTTACAGGATTCAATTTAAAACGATTCTTGCCTGCCAAGCTGGCAACTTTCTTGACGCCGAGCTGGACTTGGCGTTCGCATATTGACATATTACATGATTTAAAAGATATCTGCACGTCATCTGCATACATGGAGTAAGAAATTGTAGGCGGCAGTGCCTTCCCAAGGGAGTTCATCTTTACTATTAAGAGAGTGCAGCTTAGAACTGCGCCTTGCGGCACGCCATTTTCTTGCACGTGTACCTTTGACAGTGCAGAACCAACTCTGACGCGAAAGGTTCTCTCCGACAAATAACTAGCAAGGGTGTTAAACATATTACCAGAAACACCGAATGACTTGAGGTCAGTAAGGATCCCATAACGCCAAGCGGTGTCATAGGCCTTTTCTAGGTCGAAAAACACAGTTAAACAGAACTGTTTGTGAATGAAGGCATTCTTAATGTATGACTCTAGTGCCACAAGTCGATCGTTTGTGGATCTGCCCGCCCTGAAGTCTGCCTGGCAGCTCTCGAGAAGACCGTTGTACTCCAAAAAGTACACAAGCCTCCGGTTTATCATCTCGAGAAGCTTGCACAAGCAGCTCGTCAGGGCAATGGGTCGATAGCTAGCTGGAGAAGAAGGGTCCTTCCCTTCTTTCAAGAATGCTACAACTATGGCATCCCTCCAAGACTTTGGAATGTGCCCCGAAAGCCATATCTTGTTGAAAAGGTGAAGAAGTGTTACAAGAGTGTCTGTGTGTAAGTTCTGTATCATTGTATATGTAATGTTGTCCGGGCCTGGAGCTGAGGGTTTACACGTGCTCAGAGCACCCCTCAGCTCATTAAGTGGGAACTCAGAGTTATAAGAAGTGGCTGACCTGTCATTGTCATGGAAAGGCTTCTTTTCGGCCACGAGTTTGTGTTTAATGAAAGTGTTTGTGTAGTGTGCTGAACTGGAAACGTGTTGGAAGGGTTGTGCGAGTGTGCCAGCCTGGTCTTCGAGTGTATCCCCTGTTGTGCAGACCAGATGCAGGCTGTGTGTTTGTTGTCCCTTGAGTTTGCGTATTCGTGTCCATACTTTTCGTGTGTCTGTGTAGGAGTTAATTGATGTTATGAATGTACGCCAACTATCGCGTTTTGCCTCACGGCGCACACGTTTTCCATACGCCTTGGCCCGTTTGAACTAGAGGAGGTTACTCGACGTGGGGTACCGACGAAGGATACCCCACACCTTGTTCTGGGCCTCTCGCGCCCGCCTACAGTCCTCATTCCACCATGGCCTCCGCGGGTTGCGCGGGGCAACAGAGGCGTGCGGTATGGACTTTTCGGCGGCGTCGAGGATGTGCGCCGTGAGTAGTTGGGTTGCCTGCTCAACGTGTGGTTGTGTTATGAACGTATAGTGTAGTTTAGATGAATCTGTAAATATGTTCCAGTTTGCTCTTGCTTCATTAAACCTGTTCTGGGAAGATGGACTGCTCGGGCCCTTACCTATATATGTTAGTGAGGTGGGGAAGTGGTCACTACCATATGGATCAGTGCCCACACCCCACTCAAGACATGGAAAGAGAACTGCAGATCCAATAGCCAAGTCAAGGTGTGAATAAGTGTTGTGTCCTATATTATAATATGTTGGCTTTTTTTGGTTGAAAAGACATGCTCCCGAGGATGTTAAGAATTTATCAATTAGGCGACCTCGGGCATCCTAGCGAGCAGAGCCCCAAAGAGAGTTATGTGCATTGAGGTCGCCTAAAAGAATGAAAGGTTCAGGTAACTGATCTACCAGACCCCAGAAATCTGTGCTCGATAGATGGAAGTCAGGAGGGATGTAAAGAGAACATAGTGTTATAAGCCTATTAAAAAAAAATTCCCCCGCATTTCCCCGAGGGGGAGAATGTGAAAGTGCGAATGCACGGTTGTCGGCCCGCTTGCGGCGCTTGCGCTCGGCCCCCGCAGCCCACCGCCTCGCCGCCTTCTCTTCCATCTCTTCCATCGGGTTTGTAGTATCACGTGTACACCACGCAGTTATCAAGCCGCTATAACGCCGCTGAGTCGCCAACGCACGCCGCTGACGACGTAGTTTGAATGCGTTAAAGATATAAGGCGCGTTCTGACACCGATGTCAGCGTCGCGTCCGTGGCTTATTCGGTAGAGCGTCGGGCTGCGGCCCGCAAAGTCCTCGGATCGAAACCTGGCGCCGGATGCTGTTTCTTTCTTTAGAGGAGCACTGCGGACGCCGACGCCGCCGGCGGTGGATGGTTTGGGGTCGCTTAAGTATCGTTCGAATGGCAACAGCCTCTAGGATGGTCTGTAGTTGGACAGTGTGGCACGCAAAGGTTTTCCGGGCAATGATGGCCACACCGCCTGAGGATGTGCCACCACCATCTCTATATAGATCCCTCCTAAATACCACGTAACTATTCAAGAAATTTGTGTGCATGGAGTTTAAATGGGTCTCTTGGAGACACATCACACTTGGCTGATTGGAATGCCGTAACTCATAGACATCATCAAGATTTTTAAGAAGGCCTCTGCAGTTCCATTGCATGATATTTTCTCTTCCCATTATTGAAGTTTAGAGCTACTGGAGTATGTGTGTGTTTATGTGTCGGCTTTCGGGGCTTGTACTCTTGGAAGGGGCTTTTGGATTCTCTCTACTGACCTGGACGCCGGAGCCCGTTCCTTCCGCTGTGGTGCATGCCGGAACGGCTCGACGTCTGGGTCGTCATCTGAAGGCAAGGGGGTGCCCAGCGGACTGGGCCCCCTAGACTTGGACTGGGCACCCTTTGCCGTGCCCTTCGTTTTGGCCGCGACCGCCGAGGGCTTCAGGTGCGCCCTGGGTGGCACAGGCGGTGCGGCGGCGGTGGGAACTGCTGCGGTTTCCTCCAGCTCCAGCTCCGGGCCCTCGCGTGTGCTTCGGGCCGGTGGAGAGGAGGAGACAGTGGGTGCAGCAGCATTCCCACCAGACGTGGTTGCCACCACAGCCGCTGCTGGCTCAGCGAGCGGTGCGGAGGCGAGTTGGACCGCCGGAGGCAACTCGGGGGGGGGGGGGGGGGGGGGGACCAAGTCTGACTCGCGGTACTGGGTCCCCGCCGAAACAAGACGCCGCTCCGCCCCCCGGCGAGCTGCGTCGGCGTACCTCCCCAGGGGGAAAGAGGCGAACTTCTTTCGCGCCTCTGGGAAGGTGATGTTCTCGTTTACTTTCAAGGCAATGATCTGTTTTTCTTGTTTGAATTTTTCGCAGCTCCTGGAATAGGCAGCGTGCGTTCCCTGGCAGTTCGAACAGGTGTAAATCTCTTATTCGCATTTGTCGGCTAGGTGATCGTGTGCTGCACATTTTGCGCATGTCGGTTTACCACGGCAAGAGGTTGTGTCGTGCCCAAACCGCTGACACTTGAAGCAGCGGCGTGGGTTTGGCACGTAGGGTCTGACCCGACATCTCATGAAGCCTGCGTTGACCGACTCAGGAAGTGTTGAGCGGTCAAATGTCAAGATTATGTGTTTAGTAGCTATTACTTGGTCGTTTCGGCGTATCGTGATTCGCCGCACTGCTGTCACGCCCTGATCGCTAAGGCCGTCGAGCAGATCTGCTTCAGTCTCATTTATTAGATTTCTATCAGAGATCACGCCCTGGCAGCTATTCAGACTGCGATAGGGCGTAATCCTGGTGTCAACATCGACCATGCGCATTTGCTTCAAGAGGTTACAGGATGGTTGTTTGTTTTGGACTTCAATTAGGACTTCTCCGGTTGTGAGCTTTTTAGCCTCCTACAAGGCTTTCAAGAAACTTGGAAATGAGAAAAACAGGCTGGGAAGTGATGGGTTTTGATTTATCCAGGGATTCCATTACCAGGAAGCGCGAGAAATTATCGCGCTTTGGAATGGAGATCGAAGACAAAGGAGGAAAGGATACTTCGGTGCGGCCCCTTTTCAGGGACCCATCACGTTTGGGGGGGAGGGGGGTTTGAAAATGCCATATGATACAGTGGAAAGCAGGGAGACGGGGGTACTTTCTCCTTTGACCTTACCCTGGTAGTCAAAGAGGTCCCGGAGCTCCCTGCCTGGTAGACAGGCAGGGAGCCCGTCGGCCGAAGCTTTACCAAGGCTCTGACGGCCACCGTTTACGGCTTCTACCCTCCACCTTTAAACACCTCGCCACGGTTGGACACAGCTTATGTATGGGAGCTCGGGGTCCGCGGTGTCGCTGCTCACCGTCACCATGAATACTCAAGGTGCGCTATGCGGGAACCAATAAATAAGTAAAGCGTCAGTAATCGTGCCACCCTCAGATGAGCTACATTCGGATCCTTGGTTCGGCTGGCAGCTTTCCTGCCCAGCACGTCAAAGACCCACTGATTCTTCCAGCAACAGCCACAGTGGCAGACGTCTCCGGCAGCAGAAGACGGGTTACTTCAGCCCCGCATACCAGTGCAAGGTAAGTGCTGCAGCTGCCATGTACATATTCGCTGTTATGCATAGCTTGGCCTTTTGCGTGGTGTAGTAGTGTACCGACGTGACCCTGATTCGAAATGGAGGACGTAGCCGGACATACGAACGGACAAAGACTGCCCTGGCAGTTGTGGCAGCAGTCTTACCTCCTCGTGGTTTTTCTCTTTCTCTCGGATCCTTTCTCGCCAGAGGGAAACCTGAGCGGCATTCTGCCAGGGAACCCGTGCCGGCTGCTCCCTTGCGACGCGCTTCAACTCCCGAATAGGAGGAAGCCATGCGCGCTCTCGGCGAAACAATCCTTATCGACGACGTGAGGTGACACCGTCTTCGCGACCGATTACGTCTCTCGCTTCTCCCCATGTCTGAAACTGCTTGCTACAGTTTCGAACTATGCCCACATTTCTACTTCTGGAAGTTGAAGAGACAGATACTCAGACACAAAAACGGTGGCCACCAGAGCTGCCCCTTTTGCACGGCTCCTGCCCAAGATGCGGACACAGAACACTTGCTGTGAACGTGCCCTTCATCGCAAGCGGCCAGAACACGACACCTTCGAGGCACAGGCCTTCACCTTGGCAAACAACCTGACCTTCATCGGGGGATATGGGGACCCCACCACCACTCCCTCCTTGCGTTTCTTCGCGAAGCGGGAGTTAACTTATACTTGTAGCATAGTATTTATGCCAGCGGGCATACTAGCGCAATTAAAAAAAAGAAACGAAAACGGAAGTAGGCGCAAGATCACTTGTTTTTCCGAGGAGGATTAACCTTAAACTCTGTAAGGCTCTTAGTGCGCTTATATTACACCATTCTTTGAAAGTATAAAGAAAACAAACTTGGGTTTGGCCCGCGTTCCTGACTGTTAAAGTCAGTTAAAATAAGTTAAAATAAGTCTGTGATAAAAACTTCTTCCGCCGTCAGAACTCTCATGCCGGAAATATGCATCCAGGTAGACGGAAGTGAGCAACGACACGCCGGAGGCATCTGTTATCCTCAACTGTAATTTAAAACGTTTCCTAACGGGCTCTCACCCACTCACGCGAGAGGCACGCATCTTAACTAAGGAAAGACCGTTCCTGCAGTCCATACGTACGGTAGCTCTAGACATCCCACTCGACTAAACGTTTTACGGCTTTGAGCGAAGCGTCGCCATGCGTCTTCACGTTTGCCTATTCTGGACCCGAGCGTCGATTTTCGTATCCCCTTCGAGAACAATTCATCTTACTATAGCGCCCTGCATTCCGCTCTAGCGAAGACTCTGTGATCGCCGGAACTGTTTCCGTTTTTAAGCATCGTGCCTACTATGGCTGTCACTGGAATGCCATCGCAATAGTACGCTTCACCGCAGTAATACCGTTTGTGCGGTGGTGCATTATTAACAGACGACCTGCGTAATCAATTTTGGGTCCGGCATCCAGAAAGCCACACGAAAGCCCTGCCTTGCACGCTCCACCGCGCGTTTCTACCACTGCCTTCTGCACAACAGCGTCCTTCGTTTCCGCGTTGAAAGGCCTAGATTATTCACGTCATCTGAACGCCTTCTGTACACAAACGCGATTCGGTCACGCGTAGCACCGGGTTTGCATCCGTCACCGCTTCCTAAATCGGGCGCTTCTTCGGAGGGCCACGTTCATTATGCAGCCGTGTGATTAGGCCGCAGTGCGGTCACTTGTGGCGGTGACAATGTCACAGAACGCGCGGAGGGGAGAACGGTAAGACAACACTGGGGCGTCCCTTGCAAGGGGCCGCCGCCATTCGCATTGCCGAGCGCCCGTGCCTGCTTTCGTCTTTATTCCTCTCGTTCGTGTATTTACAGTGCCTTTTTCTGTCCGGCCTGGGCGAGACCTTTGTCTTTGTTCCTTAACTCGTCTGCATTCTCTTGACCGGCGTCGCGAACCACTCGATTACTTCCACCCGTCTTTTCCCACAACCCCTAACGAGCGAACCCACACAGACACGCGACCACTTTCCCCGCCTGCATGAGTTTGCTGTCTGCACTTTGTCTCACGTTTTCGCGTTCTCTGTGCAATCCATCTAGAGGCACCGCTGTGCTACGGCCCCTGTTTTTGGCGCAGACTGCGTAGACAGTCCAGTTCGTGGTTCTGCCTGGTTTAGTTTTGCTTTTCGGGGGAAGGAATTCTGCCGTAACAGGTCTAAAGTGAGTTTGATTGTGGACTTCCGGGTGAAGAGCAAGCTGAACGTTTAACGTAGATTAAGACAGAAAGGGACGCCACAGAGATAACCTGAACTTTCTGTTAAGGTCTGGGAGCACATATATTTTGCGGAAAAAATAACCGCAGGCAAAAGGGATATCGCCCTTTATTTTGTCTCGGTGGTACGGAAGGTACATTTAGTAGCTACTGCAAGTGCACTGTAGACGTACGCTGCGTGAATACTTTATCACGCAGTGTACCCGAACCGGAACTGAACCAAAAAAGAAATATCTGTTTCGGGTTCACGACACAACGGTTCGACCATCCCGTTGTTGATAACGGGCGGTCAGTGCCATTAGGGGCTTCTCTCCTTCACGCACAATCAACTTCGCAATCTCTCGCGCACGTTTCCTCTTCTGATGAATCGAACGCTATAAACGCTCTCTTTGTAGTCATAACCTGGTGAAATGACATTGCATCAATACTGAAAGGGTACGTTGCTGCTTCTCGAGCCAGCAGAGTGGAAGGCTGAGAAAAAAAATTGTACCACTCTTGGCAGCCTACATGAGGTTCGCAGCCCCGACTTTCCCTTCCCTCGCTGCTATTGTGCGCTTACTTTAGTTTGAACGTTTATTAATTTGTACTGAGATGACGTCCCCTGTTTTACTTAACGAGCTTTTCTGTAGTCAATGCTACAAGGTCGTATTCGCAGTAAGAAAAATCAGTGAAAGGCGCTTTCACGCTTCAATTCGAACAGCGCAGTCCAATGACACAACTCACAATAAAGGTAAGGGGAAAGCGAAGAGCTCATTATTTATCTCTTTCGCACGTCGTCATATCAAACAAATGTCATGAAACAGCAGCACAGTTATTATTATTATGACCTCAGTAAGAAAACAATTAAGACAAGTAGGAAAACTATTCGGACAGCTTCGTATTTGTATGACAGAGAGCTGTATACGCTGGTGTGGGTGAAGCAGTGCATTTCCTTTTTTCACAAAATCAGTAAACCACAATCTCTCTCATTTTTGCGTCCCAGGGTGCTACATATGGGTGTGTTCAGATAAGGACAGCCAAAGTGGCGCCATGACCATTTTTTGTTTGAGATGAAACTTTAATATTCTGTAGAGCACTGCATCCCCACCGTGGAAATGGCATTAGTGTAGTGAGTAACGCCATAGTTGATTTTTAAAAAAAATTATTTAGAACGCGATCGGGCCAGGCTACTTTCCACATTGCTCGGGGTGGCAACTTTGGGGACCCGTAAAACGTAGCGAAATTTTTTCCAAATTTTCCTTATTTTTTAAACAAATATTTGCAAACTTTTCTGCTGGATTCGGGAAAATTGAATTTGCAATATTTATATTTTTTGAGAAAATATTTCTCAAACTTAGTACCGAGAGCAATGTCGTTCAAAAGTGGCACTTCTAAAAAAAGTGTTTTTTACACATCGCCCTCAAGTGTAAGCTGTCTAGTTTTTTAGACGTGTTTACGAGGGGCTGCTGAACACCTCATACTCTTGTCAATGCTCTACAAAAAAAAGTTTTTGAAAATACTGCTTCGTGAAATGCGACAAAAAAATGAAAATTCGGAAAAAAAGGTCCACCTTTCGAAGTCATTAAAAAAAATCATGTTTCTCAATTTTCGCGATATTTACACAAAATGGCACTCAATTACTGAGTATTCTAGAAAGCTAAACATTTGTTGCATTATTTTTGTTCTAACTCGGAAAAATGAGGTCGCATTCAACACATTTTTTTATTGTCCGATCAATGGTTGAGTAGCAGTTCACAGTGAAAAAAGACAAATAATTATGGCCGTTTTTACCATTTTAAAAAATAAAGCGCCTGATATAAAGAAAACTGATCATAGTATTCATATTTACCCAATGTTCAACTTGTTAGTTGCGGCAGGCATGAAAATAATTGTGAGGTTTCTGAGCTTGTTTCTCCCACCAGAGTAAGGCTAACATTTTATTTCTTTATCGCATTGCTGTAGCTGTGTCATAAACCCATATGTTTGATTTCTGACGCTGCTTAATCGCACATTATTGGTAATTTACCCCATTTATAAGCAAGTAACCTCGCTGCTGGCACTGAGAATATTTGACATGCGATCGTCATAGTCAAATGTGTAGTATTTCTGTTCTACCTGGTACATGCGAAGCACCAACTGCAAAACAACTTCGTCTTCCCAACTGTCCGTCTTTCAGGCTCCCGGGGATAAGGAATGTATGTGCTTCTTAAACAGTTTGTTTTTAGCTGTTGGAAAGATAAACTTTTATCCCATTACAAAATTTGCCAACCTTTACTTTGAACACTTCAAGGTTAAGGGGAAGGTGCAGCTTTCTAGTTCCAAGGCCCTTAAAAGAGTCGACAAACAGTGGTCAGAAGCTTTGCTTGTGCTGTAGGAATTACTTCCCGACGAAGGTAGAGGATACCATTGACCGAAGAGGCAAACAAGTGTGTTCACGTGCGTTGTGATGTCGAGAAAGACTGCGACTCTTTGCGGCAGCATAGCCCTGATTCGGCTTACGCATGCTTGGGGTTAGTCGAAATCAAGCGACTTCTTGAAGAGCATGCATGAATATGCGCTTTAATAATGTGTATAAATAACGGTGGTGCCACCCAATTTAAGAACAAATATTAGTTCCTCTAGGTGCGCAGAAGTGAATGTCGGGTCACTAGGGTGACAAAGTGGCTTTTCTCTGGAACCGGACATGACAAAAGTGCGTACGATGGCGTGGAGAGCCTTCTGAAGCATCAAGCTGCTGTGCATATTTTGCGTTGACCTTCAAGCGAAGCCACAAAAAATACGAAATAGTTCTTGGACAGCATCCTGTAAAGTGAATTCTGTCATGCTATATCTTGGCGAAGGTGATATCGCCACATTTGAGAAGAACAAACAAGAGAAAAGCAAAAATGTTCCTCCGGTACTCGGAATCCCGTATCCTCCCGGAAATAGCGAACTAAAACAAAATAAATTGAAGGTACACAACATCGAACTCGGACTCGGATAGGCAGCGACGGTTTTAACCTCTGCGTGTCGACTCTTTGAAGGGCCTTGGAACTAGAAAGCTGCACCTTCCCCTTAACCTTGAAGTCTCCAAAGTAAAGGTTGGCAGATTTTGTAGTGGGATAAAAGTTTATCTTTCCAACATCTAAAAACAAACTGTTTAAGAAGCACATATATTCCTTATCCCCGGGAGCCTGAAAGACGGACAGTTGGGAAGACGAAGTTGTTTTGCAGTTGGTGCTTCGCATGTACGAGGTAGAACAGAAATACTACACATTTGACTATGACGATCGCATGTCAAATATTCTCAGTGCCAGCAGCGAGGTTACTTGCTTATAAATGGGGTAAATTACCAATAATGTGCGATTAAGCAGCGTCAGAAATCAAACATATGGGTTTATGACACAGCTACAGCAATGCGATAAAGAAATAAAATGTTAGCCTTACTCTGGCGGGAGAAACAAGCTCAGCAACCTCACAATTATTTTCATGCCTGCCGCAACTAACAAGTTGAACAATGGGTAAATATGAATGCTATGATCAGTTTTCTTTATATCAGGCGCTTTATTTTTTTTAAATGTTAAAAGCGGCCATAATTATTTGTCTTTTTTCACTGTGAACTGCTACTCAACCATTGATCGGACAATAAAAAAATGTGTTGAATGCGACCTCATTTATCCGAGTTAGAACAAAAATAATGCAACAAATGTTTAGATTTCTAGAATACTCAGTAATTGAGTTCCATTTTGTGTAAATATCGCGAAAATTGAGAAACATGATTTTTTTTAATGACTTCGAAAGGTGGACCTTTTTTCCGAATTTTCATTTTTTTGTCGCATTTCACGAAGCATTATTTTCAAAAATTTTTTTTGTAGAGCATTGACAAGAGTATGAGGTGTTCAGCAGCCCCTCGTAAACACGTCTAAAAAACTAGACAGCTTACACTTGAGGGCGATGTGTAAAAAACATTTTTTTTAGAAGTGCCACTTTTGAACGACATTGCTCTCGGTACTAAGTTTGAGAAATATTTTCTCAAAAAATATGAATATTGCAAATTCAATTTTCCCGAATCCAGCAGAAAAGT
The DNA here is from genome assembly GCF_048455015.1 of Haemaphysalis longicornis. Classification (NCBI taxonomy): domain Eukaryota; kingdom Metazoa; phylum Arthropoda; class Arachnida; order Ixodida; family Ixodidae; genus Haemaphysalis; species Haemaphysalis longicornis. Next base: position 251,587,469 of record NW_027526295.1, read on the forward strand.
TTGCAAATATTTGTTTAAAAAATTAGGAAAATTTGGAAAAAAAGTTCGCTTCGTTTTACGGGTCCCTAAAGTTGCCACACCGAGCAATGTGGAAAGTAGCCCGGCCCGATCGCGTTATAAATAATTTTTTATTAAATGAACTATGGCGTTACTCACTAAACTAATGCCAGTTCCACGGTGGGGATGCAGTGCTCTACACAAGATTAAAGTTTCATCTCAAACAAAAAATGGTCATGGCACCACTTTGGCTGTCCTTATCTGAACACACCCATATACGAGCTTCGGAGGGCCGGTGTGGTAGGTGTGTTATTTTGTTGTCTGCATCAGCAACCCTACATGGCTTACGGTTACATCGATTTTTATCGTTGTTTGTTGTTGCTTACGCTGAGTACTTATCTTCGTTCGGAAAACACACTATTATAGATGGTACTCGAAACATGCAACTGCTGATTTATACGCCCCTCGGGTCTTCCCCGATTTATGTCTCTTCCACAAAGCCCGTGCGTGCACCTAGAGGTTTGCGACACCTTCGGGTGACTTTCTTTGTAGCCGCACTTTGGCTGTCAGCCCGGTAACCTTATGCGCTTAATCGCTTGTTTCCTTCTCGAGCTCCCCGTATTTATCACCCGCTGTTTTTTTTTTGTATACTACGGGCTCTCTGCTGGAGGCAAAAAGGCATCTTGCTCTCCTAGCAGCACCTACGTGTTTCGCCGACGAACGTTTCTCAAGAATTTGCTTCCCTTTGCTTTTCAACCTTTTAGAAAGATGTAGTCTTTCATCGTCGCTTCCAGTTCTTCCATCTCAGGATCTCAAGTTCTAGATTTCACACTCCTCTGCCTTTTTGAAAGTTTTTTTTTTCCAACAAGAAAAGTTAACACAACCGAAAACACAGCAAACCCCTTGGGGTTCGTTTGTTTTGTAGGTATTGCGTGCGTTCTCACCTGCACTCGCAGCCGTGTCTGAATCACGTGCCTGGAACTACATTTTTCATGATGCTATTTGACTCCGAAATTCTCAACTGAAGTTTTTGGGCGGCGTCTTCTTTTAAAACCGTAAGTCATGCCACACGATTCTAGTCTGAAGGCAATTTTAAAGGTTTCTCGCACTGAAGACGCAAGAATAAAACACAGGTCGCATTCGCTATGCAGAGAAAAGGAGTGGAGCGAGTGGAATGAACGTGCACAAAGCGCTTTAATGCGGGAAAAGCACGCATGCGGGAAAAGCAAAGGGGAGTACTAATGGCATTGCGCGTTTTTTTGTGTTCTCACCGCTGGAACACCACCTCGTGAGTACAATAGGCGGTTCCCATACGAACAGGAAAACTGTATACGCTGTAACGGACCAAAAACAGTGAATAATAGAAAGGAGCATGTTCCACAATTGCGTGTATGGTCCGAAACGTTTTGGTGTCATTTTTTCTTCCCCTTCCGATCTTCCTGCTACATTACCTCCGAAACATTCACACAAGTTAGTTCTCCCCCTGGCTCTCATTTATTTCTTGACAAACTTTATGTCCGCTTTTATTCCCATGAACCTGCGCGGTATATGAGCTGAAACTCATCCTTGGAGCAATGGGAGCAAGAACTCGAAAGTAACCAGCCCATTTCGCTGACCAGTGCCAAAACGTGACAAAAGAAAAAACACTTTCCGTATGTTGATACTGGCAAGCAATCACCCCTCGTTACGCTGTTTGTGTGGCACACATGGAATAATTTTACAGCGAAGCTGTGGCCTCACAATCAGAGGCCCTAGATATGGATCAGATCCCGGCACCTTTCGCGTCCGTGGGCAGAAAACCCCTGTATTGCGAGCTCCGAGCAGGATTGAATGTAGGGTATCATAGTGGAGAGGAAATAGAATGCCAAACAAGGAACAAAGGATTCCAGCACGCGCCGCGCGCATTTCGAATGACACACACTGCATTTATTGCATCGTCAATAAAGGAGCGCAAAACACGCCTCACACCAGACGAGGGATGCTAAAGCACTCGTTACCAATGGAAAGATCGTAGCGATTGCTGAAGTTGCTGCGACGACATCTTCTTGAGACATATATGTATGCTAACATCATGCACGCCTCCGTTTAACGACGACGATGGTTGAACGCGAAGCTTTCTCGTGACGAATTCCTTGGTTGGCCAATCCCAGACTGCGAGTATGTGCTACTCTGGAGCTACGCACCTCTTTTTAAGAATACCCACAGCAACACATGGATGTGCACTCAGTAGGCCTAACGTTTGGGTTTGGGGTGTACAGCGCGGATCGGTACCTGCTGCTTGGTGTTCGCTTTGACCATGTCGAAATGGAGCGATCGGATAGACGCCGGCTTCATAACGCTAGGGGCCCAGATTTGATTCAGGTCACGGGAAGCGTTTTTTTCTTTCACTTCACCCGTGATCGTTCATCACCATCATCAAAGAAAGTTGGCTTTCCTGCAGGGTGTATTGGCGTAAAACGGCATCAGTGAGGATAGGTGTATTCGGCAGCTTGTGATACTGCAGTATACAGTACAGTACGTAAGGCAAACACACTTTCATCTATAAAGGAGGACACGCCTATTGGGCCATTTCGTTCAAGTTCTGATATCGCTATCGGAAGGCAACGCATGTTGAGGACACGTGAGCAGAAACGTCATCTAGAGGAGGAGCGAACGAAGCAGAAACCATAAATTTAATCAGATTTCGGGAAGCAGCATTTGCTCTGGTTAATCATCTGTTTGGCGCATTGGGAAATTGTTGCAGGTGACGCCCACAGCTTAGACGTCCAACCCCATTAACAACGTTCATTGGAGCCTGAACGTTTTAAGTCGTACTTACACTAGTCTAATTCCTGCGTGCCTTGCCGTGCCATAGCCCGAGGACATTTAAGCGTACTTTAGCTTAAGCTTAAGTGCCGCCGACGGGAATTCTCAACCTCGAAACTCTCAAGGCTGATTGACCAGTGGCCTCAGCGCTGATGGGTCAACGTTCTCTATGTTGGGCACTCAGAAACGCTTAAATATGTATCGATCCGCAACACTCATGGCTATTGAACTGACACTCATGTTAATTGCCCCTACTTTTCCGCAAAAAATGTCGGGCAGTATTTTAGCCCAGTAGCGTTGAGAATTTTGAACGCTTAACGTATGTAACAGGATTGCTTAGCAAATTCATAAATTGCCGATTGCGAGCTATATCGGTGCCGTGTTTCACATTGCTTGGCAATTTCTATGGCGCATTTGTGGCCGGCATTCCTGCAGATGTGGACGCAGCCTGCGAGCTCACGATGCGTGCGTTCGAGTTCTTACAACCCCTTACTTTCCCCGTCTCGTAAATAAATTGCCCGATCGGTGGGGGCGAACACCGCACTATATTTCCCATTATAGCCCCATGTGTAGCGTGGATATCTTATTGCTGTTGTTGTTGCGCCTTTAGATATAACACATACCCACTCAGGGGATCGGCCAAATCCACAGATATCTTATAGCATGCCTTCTTCCTCTTCTCCTAATCCTCGTGGGAGAAATGCAGGCATTAATCTCGCGATTGGTCAGCTTCGTGTGCCTTTCACTACCTGCGCATGCAGCGTTGTGTTCGCCACGTGGCTTCGGTGCCGTTATTGAACGTAGAAGATAGGCAATAAGCCGCAATAAAATCCGCCCCCGCGTAATATTGCACTCGCGCAATCTCTTCCCTGTGTGGCGAAAGCGAGAAGTTGCGGCTAAATCTATGGTCCACCTTTGTATTTGTTTTTAGTGTTTTATTCTTTTGACAGCTGGGCTGTTTAAGCTTGAGCTTCGTCCAGTGGCGTTCGCAAAAAGTGTTCGCAAAAAAAAAAATTAATTAGAGCGCATGTGAGGGTGCGCCTTGTGAGGAGCCTCCGGCGTCGTTTGGACTTGCGCCACGTCAGTAGCTCGCAATAAAAACTAATTTAATAAAATAAGAGAATCATCTACTAATGCGTAGCATTCTCATGCCGCTTCTCTTTAGCGTGAGTTTTTACAGTCACATTTTTGGTTTTTCTACATCCTGTCCGACCAATTATCTCCATTAACGCTGTTGTAACGATTCGAAGTGGATCATTCGCGAAATCTGCATTATTGTGGAAATTCAGGCATTGCACGGTTCGCTATTTTCCGTATTTTTTTTATTTTTTTTATTTTCTTAGTGTTTCAAAATTTCTTTCTACCAAATATATAATTTACGCTAATATAACTATTATAAGTGAAACTTCCGCGAAATCTGCATTACTGTGGAAATGCGGGTCGTTATACGGTTTGCATTTTCTGTATGTTTCTCGTGTTTTCTTATTTATTTTTTTTTTCTTCAAAATATCGCCCGACCAATTATCTCCATTTACGCTGTTATAACGACTACCAGTAGACCTTACCCTAAATCTGCATTATTGTGGAAATTCCGGGCGTCACGCGGTTCGCCAGTTTCCGTAATTATTTTATTTTTCTTATTTTTTTATTTTTTAATTTCGCGTGAGCAATCATCCCTGTTTACGCTATTATTATGATTACAGGTTGAACTTTCGCGAAATGTGCAGTACTGTGGAAAGGCCATGCGTTATGCGTTTTGCCATTTCCAATAATTTTTTTCATATTTTTCTTATTTTTTAGTTTTCCAAAATTTCGTCCTACCAATTCTCTCAATTTACGTTATTATAACGACTGCATTTGGAACCTTCGCGAAATCCGCATGACCGTCGAAATGCATGGCGTTTCACGGTTCACCATTTTGCCGAATTATTTTCTATATAAGTTTTATTTATTTTTTGTTTTTCAAAATTTTGTTCGACCAACTATCTCTATTGGCCCTGTTATTACGAGTACAGGTGAAACGTTTGCGAAATCTGCATCATAGTGGAAATATCACGCGTTATACGTTTTGCCATTTTCCGTAATTTCTTAAAACCACGAAAGCAGTCCACGCGCGCCCGCGCCTGAAGTGGGGACACAGGGCAGCTCGCGCTACAAACGCCGAGTTCGCGAAGCTGGTTGCCTCCGGTTCTAGCGCGTGCTAGCGCCGTCCACTTTGGGTGAGGTGTGAAATCCTGCGGGCAAAATGATCCGCGTGACGGATACCTCTCAGGGGCAAGTTCGGAAATCCGTGTGAGGTGCCACAGCCGGTTGTCCGACAAAGGGAGGGGGGCCGGCAACTCTGCTGTTTCTCCAGCCTATCACCACTGGTGCAAGCTGCGCTAGTTATTTTCCCCGAAAAGCCGTGCGCACTGCACGAGTCAGTTCCCTGTCTGAGGGGCCAAACCGTGTATTCGCGCAGCCAGAAGCAAATAACCTGAGAAGAGGAAAACAAATTATACATTGTAGAAAAATAGCGTATACGTAGCTTTGTGGTAGGGGAGGGGAATCGCTTTCGATCCTTTCGAAATAAGAGTAGTGGGCTGCAGTCAGTTCGATACTCAGAGTAATCGAAGTGCGAAATATAAAAAAGACCCTTAGGAATAGTTTATTGCGGATAAAAGCTGATTCTCATTATTCCGGTTCTATTACAGATTTGTATTTACTAGTTGAATTCCCTTCAGCTGTCTATCCTACCACCCCTCCACACTTCTCGGTAGGAAGGTCAGATTTTGCGCAGTTGGAGGCCTTTCGCATTGAGTTAGCCCAAGAAATCGCTTTTTGAGAATCACAAATGGGTGGTTGCGCCAGTCAAGGTATATCCTGCAAAAGCAGCCTGCATTCTTGCATAAGAATTGTTGTCCGATACATCACTGAGGATAGGTGCCGCACTGTGGGTATATGTAAAGCTTTGCTAGGCTTCATAGCATGGAAACGTAGTTCTTGTGGTAGACCGTCCTTGCGGTAGCACTCTCTTTAATTGATTGATTGATTGATTGATTGATTGATTGATTGATTGATTGATTGATTGATTGATTGATTGATTGATTGATTGATTGATTGATTGATTGATTGATTGATTGATTGATTGATTGATTGATCGATCGATCGATCGATCGAACGATCGATTTATTGATCGACCTACACCATAGGGGGCAGCGTCTGTTGTAATGAGCGCTGTAGCAGCATACGTTTCTATTCATCAAAGGGACACTTAAGTGAATTTGTCAAGCTCCCGTTTTTGCTTGCACTGCGTAGACTGGCTCGAATTAACACACTTTTCATCGTTTATCCTGTTGATAAGTGGATAATTATTTTATAAAGCGCGAAAGAAGAAAAACTACCATTCGCGGTCTGCGGCGGCCGCACCAACAATAGGCAGTGACGACGAGAGGAGATGCACCGTGATTGGACGATGTCCAGGATTAGCATTCAAACAAATTTCGGTTTCGGTTCTGTGAAACAACATGCTTGACATCCGACGGCATCGTTGGATGGGCATTGTCGATATCTCAGTAATCGTCGTACCGCGCTTCTGCCATGTTGTCGGCTGTAAAATGCATAAGATAAGCCTCCCAGGACGGCTTGGAATCGTAGCATTCACTAGCCGAGGCCTACGCAATGCATGAACGCCCTCCGCGTCACCGCAGACACTCAAATGCCATGCACTTTCCCCCCCATATTTGGAGCTTGCCTCACTCATGCCTGTATCGTAAAAAGCGTGTTCGCACCAAGCCAAGGGTCTTTTGATTCTGGCCTGTGCCCACTGCCCGCAAGTAGTCGGTGATTATGGCAACAGCACGCCAACAAGTACTCGCTAGCGCGTCAGTGTCATCCTGCGCGCGTTCTGTGAACTAGTTCGTGGAACAGTGAACGTTACGGCCCAAACATGGTGAACTCAGTATAGAAAACATCGGCCGAAAACAAAAAAGTCAACTTACAAAAAAAAATCTACCCTCGGTTGGAAGCTAGTTTCCGATTTAGTCGTAAATACACATACTAAATTTTGTCTTTAAGTCTTGCACTTTTCCATCTTTTCTGAATAAAGCAAAAGGTATACCTGTTTTAAAAATACCATTCAATTTCCCTTCTTTCTTGTCTAAGCAAACTAATCGAACAGATGTTTGCCAAACGTCTGAACGGCTACCTCAATAAATTTAATCTACGGATTCCGGTCTGGGCGTTCGACCAACCTAGCATTACTTTCCCTAACGGATTTCATCAAAAAATCTATGAACTGTGGAAATTTTGTAGGTTAAGTTTTTTGAACTTTGCAAATGCGTTTGACACGATTAATCATAATATCTTGTCTAAAAAATTGGAAGCTGATGGCATAACAGGACCACCACTAATATTTTTGCAAAACTATTTACTTAACAGACAATACTCTGTATATGTGGCTAACGTTTTTTCTGAAACTAGAACATTTAGCCAAGGTGTGCCCCGGGCGTCAATTCTAGGTCCTTTACTCTTTATTTTGTATATTAATGACCTTGCTTCATTAATGACATTGCGTCATGTATGCGGATGATAGAACCATTTCTTCATCTGATAAATCATTAATTTGTCTGACTTCATACTTGAATGCAGTACTAATTAACGTTGTAAAGTTGTGCCGCGACAACAATTTAGTGATTAACCCTGAAAAAACTAAATTCGTGGTCTTTAGGTCTTGTCAGAAATCCATCACTTTTTTTCCGGAATTAATCTTTGGACCCCATTTAATCACAACTTGCGACGATGTTACATTCCTTGGTATTCACCTAGACCTTCACCTTACATTTCGTTCTCAAATTAAGGCTCGCCGCTTTTTCCCTCATACAGCTTTATTATCTTTGTATTTTGCTTTCGTTCACAGTAATTTTCATTACGGCATTGTCTCATAGGGCAACACATACTCTTCTCATGTTACATCTGTGCAACATATTCAAAACCAACGTATTCGCATTATAACATTTATTCCTGTCGCTCCTCTGCCTCAGGGCTACTGCATCAGAATAACATACTGTCACGGGACGGGACAATACCTGTTTAGCGATGGCCCACCACCAGGGATGACGACGAAGAATAACTGTGTGCGCGGTGCAGCAAGGCCGGGCTCGGTTATGGCTGAATGCAAACAGTTCTTCATCATTATGTAAATACATCGCTTCATCGCTACATGGCTCGTGTCATCTGCCGCCACGTTACAATACTATCAATCAAAGCGCTATTTCACCATAACTTAGGGATGTTTTTTTTACAAATCGATGCTACTATTTTGTGCGGCGAAAGCGCCACTAGTTTTTCAAGCAATAACAATTTCTTACTACCGACTGTTCACACTAATTACTGAAAGAAAACCACTTGTTTTGCAGCTGTCTCATTTCGGAATAATTTGCCAATGGCTATTAAATCATCCCCGTCCCTTACTTGTTTTAAAAAAATTAGAGAATTTCTTTTGCTGTAATAAATACCTTGTTTTTTTGTTCTTATCTATTGCGTATTTTCCTGGTGTTCTCATATGCCTTTGTTTCCTATTTAGGTATTCACGAATTGATTGAACTAGTTCTTTTATTAGGTCCGGCTACCTTTTTGAGTGTATATATACGACAGACTAATTTTCCTTGTCATTTTACACTGCGTACTGATCCGATGGGCTCTTGTGCCCATTCGCTGCTTCCATGCAATTATCGTATGTGTTCAAAATAGAGGGTCCCCTTTCAGTCTCTTGACTCTGGGACCCTCGTCTGTATACGAATATGTATGTATTGCTTTTATGAAATAAACTTTCACGCTAAAAAAAAACGGGAATTTGTTCTTAACAGCTGTAGATAAACAACGACGAAAAACTGACGAATCTTGTGTAGAGTATATTGTGATTTAGCGAGAGAAATCGAACAGCGCTCCCTTAGAAATTGTTTACACAATGCAAGGGTAATGCGTCTGTGCGGTCTCTTACGTGATCACGGTACCGTTTCCAAATTACTTCAGCGTCGCTTAGCGCTGGCAGAATGCCCCATTGTAGGGTCATTCGCACGAACTGCACTGCAGCAGTTCTGATTTTGCCGAGAGGTTGACACGCGCTTCTTGTACATTCGCTCCGTCTCTTTTTTTGCCTAAATGACCCACAAACTTCGCACGCGCTGCCGCTCCACTCCACAGCCCTGGTGCCACTGGCGATGATGTCGCCGTAGGTGGTAGCGTCACTACCTTGGGTCCCACCACCTCCCGCACTAACGTTCATTGTCAGTGGTTAAACTTTTGCCTCAACTCCAGCCTGCCGAGAACGACAACTTTTCTGGATGGAGACTTTGCTGCACGTGTGGACGGGCCTTCGTATGACCCGTTGCACATCTCTATGGATTCTCCTATACGGACAGGCTTTATCGCTTGCGGAGGCATGGACTGGAACACCGATGGAGGCGGCATCAGCGCTCACAACAGCATACGCTGCTCACTTTCCTTGAAAGTTAATTTGTATAAAACTGACTATGCCGCGGGGAATTATTGGCGCTCCAGGTGCTCACTGTGAAATCTTTCCCCATTTGCGATATTCAGGTATTGCAAAAAAATTCGAGCCATTCGTGGATATGCTCCCAAGCGTATGGAGGCTGCAGCGAGATTGATAAGGCTTGTCTGCATGAATATTTTACTGCGACGTTGCCGGACCCCTGCTTTCGCCTAATATCTGCCGCGGTCGTGCTTACACGCTGACTGCTTTCCCGTCAAGATAAAGAGGGACGACGTTCCGCGTGTTCGCTTATACGACTGTCACCACAGTTGCTCGGAACCTACGTAACCAGTAAGAAGAGCCATCGCGGGTCACTGGCGGCAGCGACATCGGTGAGGCTGGTCTTCATGGACCTCTGACTCCGATGTTACGGGACCGCTGATTTCCCGGAATCTCGCCCCCCACCCCCTGACACGCTGACTGTGGTGGCCGTTAAGATCGAGCTGACCGAGCCCAGCGTGTTCGCCTGCGCTTGTCATTGACAGCTGCTCGGAGACTATATACGCAGTAGCAAAATCCGTTGCGGATCATTGGCATCGATTAGACTTGTCTTCCTAAACGTTTCACGCTGATGCTGCAGGTTGGCTGGCAAACTCTACGTGCATTTACTGTTTGTGTTTTTTCTACCCGTTCTGAAGCTGCTGCCAGGACATTTTTCATCGTGTTACATTGATTGACATCTGGCTTTGCTGTTGCTATGAGTCCCACAGATCATGATTCAAACTATCTTTCCTGTCAGAAAGAACTCACGGAGGATTATAGGTCGTTGATATGCTCGTAATGCAACCTGTACTTTCATATGTTGTTCGGAGCATATTCCTGCACTGCGCTTCAGAAGACGGGTTACCAAAAGGTATGACGCTGTGTTGTTTGCCAAGAACAAAAGCTCGTCAGGAACTCTGGATGCTTTGTCTCGGCATCAATGCGACATTTGTAACCTTTAAGAGCTCGAAATGAGAAACGTTGTTGCCAATGCGGGAAACAATCTGGGTATTAAAAAATCTCAAAAACGCCTGTCAGACAAGGGCGACTAAACTCTTAAGCATCTTTCCCGCCTGAAAAAATAACTAAACGGAGGGAAAAATCTCTTTGGCGCTGTTGAAAACAGGGACAAGCAGAGAAAAGTCATTCCGCATACGCTGAAATCAACAAAATATAAAGCTACAGTCGAAACCATGATCTGATTATTCGTGCCGTTCAAGAATCGCCAAGAGAGGACATGCAGTCGAAAGTGAATGCAGTGGATACTAAACAAGGACGTTTCCGTGCTTCAGATTTGGGGTGTGGTTTTTCTTCACGCCGGCCGACTACTAAGCCTGGGACCGCGCGTGGTACCATGGTGCACACTGAGCAACACTCACGCGCGAAAAATGTGACACTGGGCTTCCAAACTGAAGTTAACTAAAATCACCTGCCCCAAATTTGTTCTTGGTTGAAAAAATCACACGGCGGTAAAGACAGTAGTGGTACTCTGTGCTTGCGGTAATTAAAAGAATGTGTATCAACAATGATGGTATTTTCTTTGGGGTGCGTTACCGTTCTCCTAGCGGCAATTTCTTTTGCAATTTAGACATTTTTAAAGTTTAAAATGTCCATAACTACGTAACAAGTACTGGTAATATTAATAACTAATGTTAATGTAAATCAATTAGTAGCTAACTTAGTACCTTAATGGTAATACCTAATCTGAATACACCGGATGAGACCGACCAGAGCGACGACGCGGAGTCGATCTTTCGTAGACCAATCTATAAGACCTTTCATGCATCTCAACTGAAATGTACACGAGAACGTCAGGCAGTCATATTCATTTTTATGACACGTTCAAGACCTGTTAAAGCAATGCCTGAAGCTGTGGAGCAAACTAATTGCAGTTTTTTTTATTAAAGGTATTAGCCCACCAGAAGGAAGTTTTTGTCGATGAGAGGGTGTTAACTAGAGAAAAGTTTTGCAAAGCCTTTAGGTATTAACTTTAGGTATTTTATTTTTATTCAACAAAAACAGTACCTCTTGCACCAGATGGCTCTCATTTGCTTCATAATAGCAAGTTTATTTTCTTAAATCTAACTATGTACTCGGAGATAACCATATCGAACTCTTTGGTGTACGACTCAAATTCGTTTCGAGTACGCCATTCAGATTTTCATGAGTCAGTTATTCCCGCACACTTGGAGGTTGTACAAATAATAGGGTATTTTACTTATGCGACAAAGCTATTACGAGAATAAGCGCTTACTTTAGGACAGTGTGAATGAATGGTTACAATAATTATTCAAATATTTACTAAATTAAGAATTAATTAAAAATGCGGGTAGGAGAGGAAGGGAAAGGGAATAAACAAGCCGGCGCGCGGGGTTGAATCGTTACGTATGTCGCCCCCGGACACGGACCGTGTGAATAAATTGATTCTTTTGGCATGATGGTTTGAAGTCGCTGTAGTAGGAATGTCTCCTTCTGACGGAATGCAAAGTGCATCAGATTTCTTTTTTTCTTTTCCTGTCATTTTCAACTTCACTATTCAATGAAACTCGTTACCAATACACGCGTGTGTTTAAGCTTCACCTCGTTACCCTTAATAACACAGTTGTTAATGTATAGTAAGGTTGTATAGTTCCTCATCTAATCAATTTCAATAGTTAATACCTATACTAGTAAAGTAAGTCATCCGTACGTATCTTGCTATTTATGTGCCGGTAGTTTCCATATTATAAGTGGCGGCATTACCCTAAACGTTTAGCCTCCATTTTAATGGTGCCTGTGCGTAAATTGTGCCATCTAGCAGAGTTCATATTGCTGGACTCGTAAGCCATATTACCTATTGAAAAAGTTAGAAATCCACCCCCCTCCTCTCGGTTTGTCAACACGGAAGACTATTCGTCCTGGCTTGTTTTTTTTTTTTTTTCTGGCCAATAAAATATTTTTAAGTTTCGTTTGGAGCTATTAGACAGCAATCCGATTAAGGAATTCGAATGTGCACCAATCCTTAATTATTATCACCTCCTTTTATACTTCAATTTTGTTTAAACCCACAGCTGAAACCTCCTGGCCCCGAGACCAATTTAAGAAGGTCTGCGCAATGATAGACAAACTCCGATTCTCGTATGCTTTAGGGGCGATCATTTTTAGCCACTAAGAGCAGAGACGTGACGTCCTATACTGACAATGCACTTACGGCGGAGACGTGGTCGGCATGCTTTGAAGAAATCCTTTCTGGGCCCGACATGCCTCTAATTAAATTTCCCTGCAGCCGGTGTCTACCTCTCGCAGACGTTCTCTTTTACGTGCTCGGCGGTGCGGCAGAGGACGCCCCGTTTTCGCTTTGCCTCAAAGATGGTTCCAAAGTCGTTCTGTGTCTTCTGTCGATAAAAAAAATGTTTGTGTGTTCCGCTGCCTTATTGAACTGAAGGGACGGAGAGATGGAAATTGATTTCTGTTGTCATCGCTAGCTTAGGAAAGGAGCCGCGTAAAAGCAGGTGTCGAAAGAATACGGCGGGGCATCCAGCAAATGCGGGTATTCTCACAGTCCGGACGGTTCAAGCTTACAGTGTTGTGCCGTTATATCGTAAGGCCTTACCATTATAGCGCCAACATAAAGCCAACATACCTGCTTTCGTAGCCTCCATTACTACCTAAAGTGTGAAGACGGGCTAGTTGGTTCATACTGAAGGCAAAAAACAGCGCAAAGAAACGGCACGGAAGAGACAAACACAGCGCCCATGTTTATCTCTTTCTCGTCTTCCGTGCCGTTTCTTTGCGCTGTTTTTTGCCTCGATTACTACCCTGAAGCCTTATCCTCACTGTAGCGATAGAAAAACCGCACGGAGTTCTTTCAAGCTCATCCTTTCGTAGACATCCCTGGTTCTGCCGAACGATTCAAAATATTTTAAGTACGATTATCTTTTAGGAAATCTACGATATGCTTTTTTTATTTATGAATTACCTTTTAATTTGTGCGGTAGAGAGGTCTGATTAACACTGCAAGTAAAACTTTTTTCAACAAGAAAAAGTACTGACAACATACCGCTGGTTTGGACAGTTCGTGGAGAACTGTTGTTACAAGACATTCCAAAAATGACAAAAATTTCAGAATCAGTATCGGTCTGAATTAAAGTGAGGTCAACGGTTTCTTACTGCAGTAAGACACCGTAAACCGCAATGTCATGATACTGGATGAGCTTACTCGGTGGGCTTCAGCCTTCTTGGCTGGTAGCTAATAGGTTGGTAGCTGAGATGGGGAGGACAAACACTTTATTTTACTATTCGTGAATGCCAACGCATGCGAGTTATTTGCCTATCGCTGCCTCGAATACGTGCATGGAAGTTGTGACACCTTAGTGCAGGGCTGGGGTCGAAAGTGAAGTGTTCTGCTAACGTATTTTCCAAAGGAGGCTCAATCAGCTTATTCAGAGCCCATGCACACCACCACGAGTAATTCGAAATGCGGTTCTCCGTTCCCAAGCTACCCGCGGTCTTATAAAGCTCGCCGTAGCGGTGGAGCTTTACAGATTAATTTAAGCTGCCTGGAGATGTGAAACTTGCGGAGAAATCCCCTGTGGACGGGCAAGTCGTTTTCGCTTCTAGCACGAAATTAAAAATGCTTTCCAGTACTGCGGCGTTGAGACGCCGTTCCTTCTGTAAACAGGAGAACTGCATTGAGATAGGCACGAAACAAACAAAAGGGAGGCGGGAGAGGAAATGCCCAAAATGCTAATGACACAAAGAAGTTTGCACGGGAAATGAGTGGAGGTGTGTGTCAAGAGACCATTTCAGAACTGCTACTGGTTCTAAAACCGGAAAAAATACCAGAAAAGGGAAATGCACCAGGCCTGAAGAAATATTCCAGGATTTTCTGAGCCAGGTGAAACTTTCAAGCTCCTAACAGTTTTTTTAAGTGATTGCTCTGGAGGTACTCAGTGTGATGCAAAGTATTTTTGCCCAGCCATTATTGAAGGCAAGAAATTTCATCCTGCGCAGCATAAGTTCAGCACGTTCTAGAGCCGTACACGCCATCTGTTCTAAATCTACGGGCAGTAACTTTTGACAGCAGATAACACGAAATGTATATCGAGTTTTGCAAAGTATATTCTCAGCCTGTGTATCCAAAGTCGACTCTTAGCTCTGTGCGAATTATCACTTTTCTACTGTAATTTTACTGGATTTCTAAACAGAATGCCTTTTCAGGGAGAAAGCTGTGAGGATGACTCATTTGTCATAACATGCAAGCTTATCAAACCTTTCAATACCGTGGAGCATATTCTGGGATGATAAGTTACGTAAAACAGCACTCAAATTTCGCTCTCCTATCATTGCTGCTCCTGTTCCCGAAACGAAAGGAATGAATGTTATTCGAAGCTTGGCGAGAAAATTGCATTTGCGGCGTCTTTCGAAACAGTCTCATTTCTTACACCCAGGAGCGATGGCCTGGCAAGCTCAAATAATAAGTTCAGAGTACCCCTTATGTTTGGCCGCCCCCGGAAACTCGTACAATAAAGCCCCCGTCATTTCTTCATTGCATAATGCTTCCAACTGAATGTTTGCTCGCTTCACGCCAATTTCACTTAAACATATCTGACACGTAACCGAGCCAAGCTGGTGCGCATACGCCAATTTTGCCGTTCATAATTTCTTTGGAACCACTAACCGCTTCAGAAGCTTGACAACCGGGACAGCCAGCTGCATTATTTTGCAATCTAATTACGGGATTGCCCGCTCCTCCTGGCATGCTATATCTCCAGAGCGGCTTGCACGTGCAAGCTTTTTTTTATTGCGTCATTTTGCCACTTCGACAAGCAGACTTCGACAAGCAGACTTCGCTGAACAGAACTATAAGAACAGCAAGCAAGACTTGTGTCTATTCATGGACTTCAGACGCAACGTCTCACGTTACAACTGTAGGGACGGCAATAAAAAAAATCGCCAAATCTGTTTGAGCACGGACAACAGCCATCGACAATAGCTGTAACGCGAAGAGCTGAATTTTTTGGCGGACTTTATTGCAGGGGCATCAGTGCGTTTATTAAGGCGCCAGCCTTACATGACCTTGAATGACCTTGAAAAACAAATCCACAGTCTACTGTCTACAAATGCGCTTGTGCCGCTTGTACACAGTTTGAATTCTTTACAATCAGATTTGGATATTGCTAGCCGAAGACTCTGGGTTACTTCATTGTTCTTAAAATTTCTGTTGTTTATTTTTGACAATAACACAAATTTATACCATTAGCTGGCAGTGCGCTATCACAGAGTCGATCGTCGCTTGCTTTGAACGTCCAATGGTCATAGCATGCGCTTCTCTTGTGGGCAATCCCTTTAAAATCCCCGGTATCCGCACAGAATAAGTGCCGTGGTTCCAGCAATTACACCGCACCTTCCGGCTTGTGGCGCGGAACCATCGGAGATCTCGTGCTTTACTAACATTTGGCTTGCGCCCCAATTGGTGGCTATGCGAATACCACCTCTCGCTACCCGCTCAGTCTTTACTATCACTTGATTAACATTGCATTTCAGAAGGTGTAAACAGCTTGCCAGTTAGCTTAATTGAAGCTCTTTGCACTCAGTCGGCCTTGCGCCTTAAAATTCAAACATCATCATTAGTTTAATTGGAACTTAAAGTGTAATTTTATCGTGTTGGACTGGTGAGGAGGTATTTTGTTTATTTTTATGGCATAAGATGCCCCCATCCAATTGTATAAACGGCGCCAATAAATATTGGAAGCCAAGCGAAGGAAATTAAAGAGGATTGTACTGTATCACAGTGCCTGCTGCCAGATTTCGCTAAATAAATTTCATTACCACCAAGAAACAAAAAATAATTGTTGTCCTAATTGACCCATTTGATTGTGCAAATGGACTCAACGCCACCCTGTTAATAGTGAGCCCGTAACAAAAATGCCTCTCAACCCTGAGCGTAGACCCCGGCCGTTTTCGGGATATCGATTGCCTCTTTAAGCCCCGGAGAACGTGTGTTGTGACTCCACGAGAGTAGGCCTGTCGGTCGTCGGATGCAAATATCTGCTCGAAATTCCGTCGCGCCGCGAAATCACGTAGCGGTCTATTGGAAACTCACTCCTAAGTACAAATGATTTTGCCGCAGTACGGTTCGAGCAATAGTGCTTCCACAATTTTCATTGGGTTAAAAACAGTAATGATAGGAAGAAAGTAAAGAATGTCGAACATTTTCAGATAATTGAGGCTCCCAGCTAATTTTTCACGAACAAAAATTCGTTCAAACACAAGCCCGCATGACACACCAGCGCTTTTAAATCAGCGCTTCTAAATCATTACACATTAAATAAACTGAAGCTTTAATGTGTAACTTTAAAGTAATGGCCCCTAAGCCTGACTGCCTAGCAGCTTCCTCTGTGAGCACCAGTGGTACATCTGTGACGCAAGGTTAGAAAATCTATAGCTTGTATTCACGGGTGAGGCACGCATCAGGGAACCATGTGAGTGCGCCATTACTGGTCAGGTCGGGCACCGCGGGATGGCGGTACTTGTCCAGCTTGATCACATGATTCGTGTTGGACGTTCCAATCTCTACCCCGCCGAACGCAAAGTAATGCCTCGAGTCTAATGTGTCTGATTAATAACATCTCTGTTGACTCCTCCGTTGAGAATCGGGTTAATACGGTGCAGACGACGCAGGCCGGTATTTTTTTTTCTTCGACATGCGGGCGCAGTGTCACAAGCTGCGCCATGTCCGTGGCGCATCGGCCATTTTCGTGGCCGTTTCCAATGTCGCCAAGCGAAAAAATTAACAGCGAAACTTTTCAATGAATATCCTCTATACGTGCAAAAGATTGGCACAATGCTGATAATATTAACATTTTGTCTTTCAAACAATAATCCCTTTAGAAGTATTTTAATGTAACCTTGGGTGCTGCTGGTTTACATGCTACAACCTCGACAAAATAGCGTCCCCACTTTTTCTTAAGGCGAAGCTTTGAGCCTGTCATGGTTGTGGTCTGCTGTCCAACCAAAACGCACTGCAGGTAGGCCAACTTTTTCTGGCGATGATGATGATCATGGATGAAGTGAAGAAAAATTAAAACTCTTCCCGCGTGGTCGGAAGTAAACCGGTTTCCCTCGTGTTATTCAGCCGACGTCTATCCGACGTCTATCCGACACTGTCATGGCAGTTTAGATGTGGAGACGGGTTCATTTACGTGCAAAATTAGACCAGAAATGCACCTAACTGCCTAACAACGACGATGGTTGAACACTAGGGAAAACCATAGAATGCCTGTATCTGCAGTGAGCGGACAAACACCACACCCTTTTACCGCTCACATAAGGTAGGAATGGTGTTACCTCCATACTAATGATTATAAATAAATGCGGTGCGCTGGCTTCTGGGTTGGTTCGTTTGGAGTCGCACTTGATTTTGAAAAGCTTCGTGCACCCACACCGTTGTGGTTTCGATAGAGGGGTAGTTGATTTCTTAAATATAGTTTTGACATTTAACGACACTCAGATCAAGGTGCTCACCAGAAAATTAACCACAACAATAAAATACTAATTTTTTCCTGCTCCATATTCGGCTGTAAGTTGGTTCAAACAATTTTATGGTTTGTAGAACTTCTAAACGCGTGCGAGAAGGATTACTTCAAACCCTTAAGATGAAACAACGCGAACTCAGACCCATCCTCCTCGAACTTTTATACAACAAGAAACTTCGGCAAAGTTGACCCCAAGACAAATTTCTACGTCAAAAGCTTTGCGAGTTTGTTCACGTGTGCCACGGACGCATGTATTCTAAAGCATCTGCGAAATTTGATAAAACAGTGAGCATTTTTGATGGTGAAGGGATCATAAGTTCCTTCCTCTTTCATAATTTATTTTCTAATGTTTACAACTTCAGAAATAACTGGGTCATTTTTCCCTGCCGGAATTTAAGTAAATTTATGAAATATCCTCGCGTCAAAAAATATTTATGAGGACACTAGCTGATTGTGCAAAATTGTTCCTCCCGGATAATTGACCTTCTACATTTTAACACTAACATCGAGCTACAAGGGGGAATTATTGCATAGTGCGAGGTGTCTTATACACCGCAGGTTAGTGTATAATTTGAAAACCTACTTTATACAAACATTGAAAATCACCTGCCATGCGTTTTATCTTCGTTATGCACAAAACGTCGTACTAATTGCGGTGATCAGAATAAAGTTCAATTGACCGCGGGAGGCAACACTATGTCTATCGGACACGCCATGCATATCAGAGCATTCCGAGTAATTTCTACTAGCCGAAATTTCTCTTACTCTGTACTTTTGTACTTTTGTTGAGTACCATTTCTTTTATTTGGTCTCATAAAAAACGGTTCCACGTAGTCACGCAGAAATTTGTAACCGACTTTTATGAAGTAGAAAACTAACGCGTAATTACACCGTGCTACCCTGCCTACACCACCCAACAAGATCCCCAAAACTAAAAGACGCTTCACTGCGTATATTATTTTATTGCTATTTCATTTTAAGAGTAATGAGCAAGACAAACCCTTTCCCCGAAAACAAACATTTCCGGTGACAACCTTGCGGGTCGGCGATATAGCTACGCCGTCCCGCAGACAAGACCATTCTAATACGACATTGCGGTAGAAGCTGCGGAGAATCAGTCTTTCTGAGTTGTCTAGGCCGAAATACGTCGCTGACGCCATCACAGTACACTGGTTTGTCGGACAGAATAGCAGGAGAGAGTGTTAAGCTAGCTCGTAACCATTCCCTGCGGTGGTGGGTGAACTTTCCACGCTTCGTAACACTGCCACGCTGGCCTTGTCCGGACGCCTCCGCCTACTCTGACGGCGTGTGCGACCTTGTATTCGCTCGGTGTCGTGCCCCAGCTCCGACCCGGCCAGCGTGCGAGCCCCACGCGCGCTGATATGCAAAGAGGTGGAATGCGTACGTGCTCATCCTCGACCACAAACAAGCGGCGTGACCTCGCCGCAGCGCGTCGTAAAATGAGCCGCCGGAAAGCGTGCCGGTGCCCGAAACGTTCCGAGATGAATAGGGTTTCCTGCCGGCTCTAAGCAACGTCCGGGATGCCCAACCGAGAGAGGCTGTAAATTTAGAGCGACAGATAGGCCGCGAACTTCGCTATGAACGCGAAACTGGGGCTGCTTTAGTGAGAGGCTCTAATGTGCACGTTGCACAACTGAGAGATGCGAAGAGGAGCGTAATTATCAGTGTTACCCGTTATAGCTTTGTGCTGACCTGGGTTACAGCCTTGTCGTCTACGCGACAGGGAAAACGGCGATAATCGAATGGTGGGGAAAAGATGTGCTGTTTCAGAGTCATGCTGAAGAACAAAAAAAAAAAAGAAATATTTCAACAACTGGCATACCTTGTCCTACAGCTATCGTCCACGAGGCCTAGTTTGAATAGTTGAATAGGCCAACTTTAAATATACCTTTGGATAGTTTATTATAGAGGGAATATAAAAGCGACACTTTCTATTCTTTTCTGACAGCGCTCGATGTCACTCCGGAACGCGCTGCAGGAAAGGGAATTTTACCCACTGGGTTTTACAAAACGACCACGACGATGAAGATGATGAGGATGATGAGGACGATGATGATAATAATAAGTGAAGGCACATCAAGCACCTCAAGAAAAAAATCACGCCATATCCACGGAATGAATGATGATAAGTGGGGCGAAGCTCGAGAGGGGGAGATCATCGGTAACCGTAACTCTCCCGTGAAAGTTCGCCCATTACATCATTAAGAAAGACGTAAGACTGTGTGCGTACATTGTACAAATCTACTTTTATTTTCGGAGTCAATGCTCCCAGGCCCAGACCTGGTGAAAGACCCCGCGCCATCGAGGACTACCCCGCACCTCCACCACAATTTGTCACGTAGGATGGGACACAACGGTAAAGAAAGAACTTTTATTTAGGGCGAACTTGTGCCCGAACAAGACGAGAGGAAACGAGCAAAGGTCCTTGCGTCTCGTTCGATCTCCGAGAACGACTGCCTGCGTTCGTGGCGTGATCTCTTGCGTGATCTCCCCCTCGCAGTGCACGTGCGCTCGCGCCTCCGTTGGCGAACACAGACAAGCTCGCGCTCCCGGTGCCGAGTTTGCGCTGCCGGTTGCAGCCGGTTCTTGCGCGTGCAACGCGGCCCACTTTGCGACATCTCCGAAAGCATGCGGCGGTCATGTACCACGAGACACAAGGGATGGACAGACCCATAGCTTTAGGAGCTTCGCCCCTAAAAAATTAGCAGTGGCTTAGCTCGGGTATGCCAGGATATACGTAGCGTGAGCTAAGGTTCAGCTGGTTATTCTCAGTTTTTCTTGTTGTCTAGGATTAGCTTGATTATCATGCTTACTGCTTCTTCAATGCACACACACGGTATACGCATTATGTGACACACGTATCTTTATCAAGCGGCTCCGGCGCAGCGTCACCAATCGCCGCAGAGCTAAGCTGGTTCCACAGGCGCACGCCGGTGTTCCTGCGACGCACGAGCCATCGGTTCAACACCCGGCCACCCCTCGCATGATCAAGTGTACCGGGCCACCACGTGCGGAACGAAGGTCAGCGGAGACACTGGGCGCGTGGGGTGTGTGAGGGACGCCGGGCAGCGAGCAACGTTCTGTGCGCCGTGTCACGTCACTGCTCCTCGCGCATGCGCAGCACGGCTCTCCAGGAGCCACACGAAACTGCTCAACCTCGGCCAGTGTAGCTCACGCTAAAAGCCGTTCCACTCAATGTGAAAGCTGTCCGAAGTGCAGAGCAGTGATTCGCCATAATGGACTGCAGCGCCGTTCTCCGCTAACAGCTGCCACATAATGCATTAATGCATTTCAAATTTCCCGCCTTCGCAGTGCTCGCGCGCCCCCAGCCTGAAACTGCGCCAACGTGAGTTTTGTTCTTTTTGTGCTTGCTTTAATTTCGTATGCAGGACCTGTTTTACGTCATTTCGAGCGCCTAATTTTTTTCTTGCGTGGCTGGAGTCTTTCTGCGGCATTTTGAATGCGCCATTTTCTTCTTGCGCGGCTGGAGTCTTTCTGCGGCATTTCGAACGCGCCATTTTTTTCTTGCGCGGCTAGAGCCTTTCTGCGTCAGTTTGAACGCACCATTTTTTTCTTGCGCGGATGGAGCGTTTCCGCGTCATTTCGAACGCGCCATTTCTTTTTCTTGCGCGGCCGTTTTTTTCTCTTACTACCGTAAAAAGCAACCCAACGAGCGTTCCTAACTAAATGAACGCGGGGGCTGCAGGTTATATGCACTAATTTTTCCTGAAATGTACCTACAGTTTTCTTTGCGCTAAACAACGGGTAGATGCATGACAAGCGCCAGCAGTGTACGAGGTTCGAACGGTTATGACTATTTAAGCCGCGTGGTTTTCGAAGCCTCAGCGTGACCCCCTGACGACGGTACATCGGGCTCTACTTGGGTCCGTTATCCCGCTGCGCCGCCTGATTCCGGCAGTCGCATCGACCGTTAGCGAGGTAAGACGACAAGGTGAGCTCATAAAGTGCTCTTCACTCTAAAAAAAAAACGTTTGCCCTGGTCAGAATCGAACCTGGGCACCACGCGCTATGATATGAAGCCGAAGTCTCTCCGATTGTGTCGTGCACGGTCGAAGCAGTTGCGCGTTTTAACCATCATTGTCTTACTCGGTGTAGTAGTCGGCCGGTGTGACAGTGAATCACACTCTCATTTGTCACCAACGTCGTCTTCGTTGCTGCTGCCGACGAGATGTTCGCAATTTTGTCAACTCTCCTTATTTACCAGTTATAACGCCAGGGGATGCTTCGTGGACCCCACAGAGCGCTTCACTTTGCCGCGAAAGATGATACCAGAAGAAGAGGTTGACTGGCGTATCCACATGTTGTGCTAACTGTGCACTTGCATTGCATGTCAAGAATTTTTAGCTCTCCGGGGAAGTTTTAACAGCTTTCCCCGTTTGTCGCTTTGTTGATGTGTGTGGTTAGACTCGGTCATGTTCCACAGGGCGCGCACGTAGGTTGGTTCTTAATTTACTGGTACCACCGGAGCCCTTTTCTTTTTGAAGTAAGCCTTGCGCAGCACCATTAAGCCCCTGAATAGCAACGTCGAGCCGGGTCTGAATCTGTCGACTTAGTGCCGAAATCAGCATAGTAACAATGGTGGAGAATAGTTTGCAGGTGTAGATTCCATAGAGGTGTGTTATTAATGGAGGCCAGTCTGGCTCGGCGGGTGCGAACGTCGTGGAGGCCGGAGAGGGGAGTCAGCAGTAACCGCTCTGCGCTGATGAAGATGTGCATTCCGTTTTGAGCGAGGCACGTGTAGGTGCGAAACACGCAAGCGCAACGGTGGCCTCCGGTGCTGTCGATGCTGCTCTGGCTGGTGCACGAGCAGTAAGAGCAGGCTTACGATGACTAAGACGAGGTCGTCCCGCTGATAAGCCCCTTAACGCTTCACTCGTCTATACCATCTAAACGGGGCCGTCATAACAAAAGTATGGAAACACTTGAGTGTTTTTTCTAGGTATCCTGCACAGGTCACTGTTCGCATGAGTTTTGCAAAGGTATGTTTTTGTCACTCACTCACTCACTCACTCACTCACTCACTCACTCACTCACTCACTCACTCACTCACTCACTCACTCACTCACTCACTCACTCACTCACTCACTCACTCACTCACTCACTCACTCACTCACTCACTCACTCACTCACTCACTCACTCACTCACTCACTCACTCACTCACTCACTCACTCACTCACTCACTCACTCACTCACTCACTCACTCACTCACTCACTCACTCACTCACTCACTCACTCACTCACTCACTCACTCACTCACTCACTCACTCACTCACTCACTCACTCACTCACTCACTCACTCACTCACTCACTCACTCACTCACTCACTCACTCACTCACTCACTCACTCACTCACTCACTCACTCACTCACTCACTCACTCACTCACTCACTCACTCACTCACTCACTCACTCACTCACTCACTCACTCACTCACTCACTCACTCACTCACTCACTCACTCACTCACTCACTCACTCACTCACTCACTCACTCACTCACTCACTCACTCACTCACTCACTCACTCACTCACTCACTCACTCACTCACTCACTCACTCACTCACTCACTCACTCACTCACTCACTCACTCACTCACTCACTCACTCACTCACTCACTCACTCACTCACTCACTCACTCACTCACTCACTCACTCACTCACTCACTCACTCACTCACTCACTCACTCACTCACTCACTCACTCACTCACTCACTCACTCACTCACTCACTCACTCACTCACTCACTCACTCACTCACTCACTCACTCACTCACTCACTCACTCACTCACTCACTCACTCACTCACTCACTCACTCACTCACTCACTCACTCACTCACTCACTCACTCACTCACTCACTCACTCACTCACTCACTCACTCACTCACTCACTCACTCACTCACTCACTCACTCACTCACTCACTCACTCACTCACTCACTCACTCACTCACTCACTCACTCACTCACTCACTCACTCACTCACTCACTCACTCACTCACTCACTCACTCACTCACTCACTCACTCACTCACTCACTCACTCACTCACTCACTCACTCACTCACTCACTCACTCACTCACTCACTCACTCACTCACTCACTCACTCACTCACTCACTCACTCACTCACTCACTCACTCACTCACTCACTCACTCACTCACTCACTCACTCACTCACTCACTCACTCACTCACTCACTCACTCACTCACTCACTCAGTAATCCCCAAGGGAAACAGGGAACTTATGTTCGAGTTATTCACCCGTAAGTCAAGAGCGTTCCATTGCGGCGATTATTAGAAAAAGGCTGGCCAGTGAAAGAGGCTCATCTTAGATGGGGAAAATTTGGTGAACCGTAAAGATCGGTTCTTCATTTTGCAATAAGCACCCAACGCGCGTCAGTGGCTTAATGCGCAGTTGAAATCCCGGCCACAGCTTCCAACGCCTCCGAATCAATAGCTGAAAGCACAAATCGAACGCTTCGACAATTGGGGCAGAATTGATTCTGCGAAATCCAGAAAGGTGCGAGAATGGCTGTAATGCAGCCTAGTTAACCCCCGTCGCTTACCAAGTACAGAGGCCGTGCAAAAACCATCGGCGTGGCCCTAAAACGCCGGGAGGGAAAGGAAAAAAAGATTACTTCCCGAGCGACGCTTTGCAGGACGCGAACACGGAATTCCACTTGAGTGCAATTGTCTTCCCCGGCGGCGAGGCAGGCGTGGGTAAGAATGCATGCGGAGCCCGAGGCGTACGTAGTCCTTTCTGGCAGGCTCGGACGAAAATATACGTCGACAGGGAGACTGACTATACGTTTGAGACTTAGCGAAGTTAACGCGAACGTGAGGCTCGTATTTCGAAATCAATTAAATTGATAATGATAATTCTTGGCTCTACGAAAGGATTACGTCGAAAAATAAATAAAATACAGGAAACCAAATCATCTACACACAGATGCCTGAAATTGTATTCGAGAGATTAAGCTATCAAGAAAAAGGGTGAAAAAAAACTTAAGGAGCTTAGGATTCGCAAAACAAAGAAAAGTAGTTTTAACTTATGGCCCGGCGCGGTGGCTCAGTGGCTAAGGCGTTGTGCTGCAGAGCACGAGGACGCGGGTTCGAATCCCGGCATCGGCGGCCGTTTTTCTGATGGAGGCGAAAAGCAAAAACGCCCGTGTATGCGAGATTTCGGCGCATGTTAAAGATCCCCAAGTGGTCAGAATTAATCCGGAGCCCTCTACTACGGCGACCATCATCGTCGGCGCGTTAAACCGTAGAATTAATCATCAAGTTTTAACTTGGAGATTTTCGCAGCGAAACAGCACCTGCGCTTCAAGGCTCGCCGCAACGGACGGCTCCTATTATAAATGCATTTACGGCACCTGAAATACGCGTTTCTAAATGGCGATTTCAGCGATGTAGTGACAAGTTTCTGAAAGTCTAGTTTTTTTTTATGCCCTGCGTTGGTGTGGTGCGGTTCTAAATAAAATCCTGTGGCGTCCGTGACGTTGGGGCCACGTTTGCGTTGGACAGTAGTTTCGTGTGCATTGAATTCGTCACTAAAAGTTAGGAGTGGTTTCGTTTCCATACCTTGGTTCACAATAGCGTTACATTTACAAAAGGTAAACACACAACTTTAAAGCCATGAATCAGGGTTGTGTTTTTTTTTTTTTTTTGAAACAGGTATAGTATAAACCTATGTATCGGCCAACCTCGCGTGGTGGTCGGCGGGAACAAACGCCGCTACATTTGATGGAACCGCGTACCAGTGCGTTGTTTCCCGCTGTTACGAATGGGCCAGCGCCGCAATACTTCCCCGCATCACTCCTCGGCTGTGCGGCGAAGACACTCGTGCGCCTTCGAAAACAGGCGCAATCATGTCGGCAACAAGTAGCGACAAAGCCTCGTCAGACGCTTCGCTCTCTGCGCATTCGGCGGCTGCCTGCGCCTCGACGTCTAGACGCTTCATTTCCAGCTCATGCTGTCGCTCCCGACGATACGCCCACATCGGCTGAGCTAGTTGAGATTCCAGTTTCTCTTGTGACTGAGCCGAAGTCGGGAACCGATCAGCCAAGGGGAAGGAACGTAAACACGTTCCGATGTTTGCTTGCCGAACGCGTTCGCAAAAAGGCGAGCAAGAAGGATAGAGGGAAAACTTCCGCGCGTGCTTGTGGCGCATGTTTCAGTGCGGGCACGCCCAGGGGCAAAGCTGTGAGCTCGCTTCGCGCCAAGGGAACGCCGCCTCCAGGAAGGAGTGCGCGCCTTACGTTCGAACGCTGGAAAATCTCGTTCGCTCCTCCGCGCGCTCGACCTTTGTCGAAGCGAACGGCCGGTGTCCTCTCACGCGGTCGCAGCAGCGTTCAGAGAACGGGTGCACCTAAAGTACGATACAAGGGGAAAACTTGGAGCATTGATGAGAGCTCGAATCGCAGCTCTCAGCGCGAGAAGTGGCCTGTAGACGCCTGACTTTCTCAATTTCATTGTTTTTCCTGGAGCAGGTTTCGCCCTTTACGATTACATTTCTTTTTGTGTGGGGCATTTCCAATCAAGCGAAATGTCACCTTTCAGGTTTGTCACTTGTCTGAAGTACTGCTGGGCAAAAATATAACTAGAGTAGTTAGTTATTCGCGTACTTTTCGCAACTAAAAGCCTGGTAGATCTTCAGTGTTGATTTGTCTTCGCACTTGCCGGCGATGCGGTTGTGTCTTCCTGTGTTGTTCTGTTGCTTGCCTGACCAAGTCAGAGACGTTCTTGGGGAGCCACTACTCGTCCAGTGACCCGCCCGGTGAAGCTCCAGCACGGTGTCGTATAGACAAGGCCTGGAGTCGAGCGTCTGCCGAACACTTCACTTCGACAGCATCCCTCCGGACAACGGTTGCAGACCCTTATCCATCGGGATCTCGGACCCCCGGCGGAGAAGCTGTTACGAATGGGCCAGCGCCGCAATACTTCCCCGCATCACTCCTCGGCTGTGCGGCGAAGCCACTCGTGCGCCTTCGAAAACAGGCGCAATCATGTCGGCAACAAGTAGCGACAAAGCCTCGTCAGACGCTTCGCTCTCTGCGCATTCGGCGGCTGCCTGCGGCGGCTGAACTTCGGCGGCTGCCTGCACGGCTCGTCTCCACGCTCTTCAAGGACACAGAGGCAGGCCCCGGTGATCGCAACGGAGTCCTCCTCTCTCCCCTCTCTCGGACTCAACGTGCCCGAGGCTATGAACAGCTTACGAACTCTGGAAAGAGTGTAGTGCGTGTTCCAGCGTGTTGGCGTTTGACCGTTACCGCTTTCGGGTATAAATAAAGCTCCCAAGCGTTGTAAACCATTCCTGTTAGAGCAGCGAATCGATGTAGTCGCTCTGCTCGAGTCCTGTATTGTAACCTCGCCCGTCGGGTCATTGTTCTTTGGCTTCGGCTCACCTCTCGCTATGAAGTAAACAGTTACGTTAGCCTACGGCTTCTGGACTTCTTCACGGCTGCAACAGCGGCTGGCCGCTCGCATCATACACGCTACCACTCGTATGTCGGAGGCCACGGAGATCGGATCGGGTGCCCCCGCCCGGTCGCAACACCGCGTAATTACTGTACACAGTTTCTTCATGTATGCGATCACTGGCTGCGTTAACTACCAGCTATACCGACTTTTATGGGGTGGTTAGTATCCAGGTCCACAAAATAATTTAGGATATACCCCCCTTGGGTTATTGCTCCGACGACGTAAGGCATAAATTCCCTCTCACGTTCAGGCACCCACCATGCATGATAATTAGACTAGCAATATTCATTAATAATTCGAGTGTGTATAATTAGTACGAGTGTGTATTAATGGTATGCTCCCGAACTCTAATCACGTAAAGGTATTTTTGGAACAACTACATGATGGCGCATCGATACATAAAGAAAATGCATAAATTCAGAGAATTGCCTACTATACTCGGTGACAACTCAAGAACGGCACCGGAAGTTGCCGCTGTGCCTTGTCACCGTAGCCGGATGTTTCTAAGCGCGGCGCAAGTAGGGCGTTACTGGGAATATTTTGAACATGGCGTGAGCCGTTCCCGTGATTTTTTGGACTTAATATGCTTATAAACGACTCCAGTGACGACAAACAAACTGCGTGAGACAAGGCAGACGATATCACGCATTCAGAGCAAACCCCTTTCAAAACGCGCGCGCACTGACGTCACGGGTCTGGCGCTTTGGCGGAGTGATACACTACATGAGGTGGTGCCGTTCTTGAGTTGTAACCGAGTATAGTGCGTAGCATCCTTATGCCGCTTGTCTTGACTGTGAGTTCTTTAAAGCCATTTTTTTTTCTGAATCCTGCTCAAAAATGCATTTACGATATTACAACGATTAAAGGTGTTACCTGCTCCAAATCTGCATTATTGGGGAAATGCAGGGCGTTACACGGTTCGCCATTTTCCCTATTTTTTTTACATTTTTCTTCATTTTTTTTTTCCAAATTTTAGCTCGCCCAATTATCTCCATTTACGCTATTTTAACGAATACGGGTTGAACTTCCGAGATATATGCAGTATTGTGGAAATTTAGGGTGTTACAATGTTCGCCATTTTTCGTTATGTTTTTGTATTTTTCTTATTTTTAGTTCTTAAATTTTCGTTTGATCAGTTTGATCAGAAGTGGAACTTCCCCATTGTATTGGAATGCAGGCGTTACCGTGACGGTCCTGCCTGTGCGGGTACTCGGCAAAGAACGCTATACACTAAAAATTATCTCACACGTAAGTGCGCTCACGTGCTTTAAAGACTAATGACTGATGGGGGGGGGGGGTTCTTAACGACCCAGGCGGCACAGAAGGTGTGCCCCAAGACCGGCCCGTCTATGGCCGCTTTCTGGCATGTCCGGCCAGCATCCAGGTTCTGGCAGCCACTGATCATGCGTTGAACGGCCAACATTCGGCAACCAGCGCTTCAGTATTTTTCCGTCCGCCCGTGTCTGGACGCACAACGGCAGCTAACCGGCTGCCCGATATTCAGTTCTCTTACGGCTGCCGATGTTGAGAAAGAGAACGGCCGAAGTACGGCCTTAGGGCATCCGTTTTTTCTTCGGGAAGCGGTAATCGGCCGAAGCACGGCAGGCGACCGGCCACAGAATATGCGTATTCTTGCGGCAGTTGGTGTTCGAAAGGAGACCGGCCGGAGCGCGGCTGCCGTGCATTCGTTGTTTCAACGGTGAACCGCACGTCCGGCGGACGTACGGCCCCAGAATATACGTTTTGCATTCGGTTAGCTGTCCTCGGCCGAATTACGGCAAGCGAATGGCAACAGATATTTGGCAACCGGTGTTCAAGAGGAGACCGGCCTACGTAAGGTATCTGGTTATACGTCCTTTTTTCGGCAAACGGCATACAGCCGAACAACGGCTCGCGCCTGGGCGCCGAGAATTCATGCACAGACGTGTTTGGAAGGAGACCGACCGGTTTTTTCCTGGGGGGACAAAAAGCCGTTAGGGAGCCGAACGACGGGGACGCGTTTTTCATCCGCTCCGTGTTTCTACGTTTTAAATGAACGAACATCGTTTGTCAAACAGTAATGAGTGCTCTCGGTGAACAGGCAAGGTGCATGGACTCACTGGACATTAGCAGGGAACCTTTTAGGCCATCAAAATGTAATTTATTGCCACAAGAAGACTGTGCCACACCGACGGGTGAGCTAAGCCTCGCCAGTCATCGCCGCTACCACGCTTCTGCCGCCGGCTTCGTCGACGCATCATCTCGAGCCTATTCGCCCGCTCAAGAAATGGAGAGCATTGGAGACATCGATCCGCCAGAGATGTCCGATCTGAGATGGAGATGGTTCACCAAAATAACTGGCCTTCAAGGGCGTCGAGCAAGCGGCAACCACGCAGGAGCTAAACCGCCACCATGTCAAGGACTCCCCACCAAAGAAAGGCAAGTGGGAGCAAAAGCGAAAGTTATTCTGCTTACAATTAAACTGCGACAAGCAATGTTGCACTATGTTGTTGGTGATAAACGTAGAAGAGACTCGCTCGTGCATTGGTAGGATCAACTTCATGCCCTACACTATGTTACTTCAGGGGATTTTATGACTGCCTATTTAGAAAAAAAATTATTTTAAATTTGCGATAACAACAGAGCCTTGTCACTGACGAAGCCTAGCTGTTAATTTAGTTCTGATGTTTGAAGGTGAGCTTAGCTACTCTTGGGATATGACTCATTTGGGTAAACATAATCGCCAGCATCCTAGCAAACACGGATTTTGTCAGGATTTTCTTGCTCAACGCAGATTGTTGAGTTCACGCACGATTTGGCTCTTGAAATAGATAAGCTTAAAGGTGTTGACTGTATATTCTTGGACTGCAGAAAAGCAAATGATGGTGTTGCATATCACCCTCTGCGTAGTACATTTCATCCTATGAACTGAATGAATCGGTTTTTGCATTGTTATTACTATTGGTCCTATAGCTTTGTTCAAAAGTACTGTGTAGTTAACCGGACTATAGCGAATGAACGTGATTCCGTACACCTGCAGCTTTATTCGCATTTAATAACATCCTGGTGTGCTGATTCAGAAACGTTTTTGGATGTTAAACAGTCTGTTAACGGCACCTTTACAAGAAAACCTTCATTCCAATTGGATACGTATACCGTAAATTATGCTGCTGTGACAACGGCCGAGGAATATAAATACCTAGGAGTTTATTTAGGGAGTGGTTAGAGGTTAAATAGGCAAGGTGCACACCGTAAAAGTTACAGCTGCATATGTTTTTGGCTTTCTGAGACGAAATTTCAGTGAACCTCCATCTAACTGAAAAGAACAACCGTATTTAACTCATGTGCGCTCAATCTTGGAGTACGCATGTGTTTTCGTGGATCCCTACGCCAAAGAGCTCGTTGATACGCTCGAAAACATACAGAATATGTCAGTGCGATTCGTATTAGGTAATTGGCACGCTCAACTTAGCATGAGAGAAAGTAAAAATAAACTGAAATGGCAGGACGTGAAAGATCACAGACGAATCCACAGGTTTAACTTTTTTCGTAATATCTATCATTCGAAAACTGTTGTAGAAGGGGAGAAGTATGTCCAAGCGCCATTCTACATATCGCAAAGTGGGACCGCTAGCTTAAAGCAAATTAATAACTTTCCTTTAAAGGTGACGCCTTGCGCGATTCATTTTATTTTACATCAATACTGCAGTGTAATTATCTTCGACGTATGATTGTGTTAACTGTTTATATTGAAGAATTTCAGCGCGCTTTGTAGAATTATTTTGTTATTTTGTCTCATATTTAATGCTTAGTGTTATGTATCTCCCTTCTGTAATGCATGCAAAGGCAAGCAGGCATCAAATAAATAAATAAATAAATAAATAAATAAATAAATAAATAAATAAATAAATAAATAAATAAATAAATAAATAAATAAATAAATAAATAAATAAATAAAACAATGAATAAATAAATCAATGTAAATAAATAAATAAATAAATAAATAAATAAAACAATGAATAAATAAATCAATGTAAATAAATAAATAAATAAATAAATAAATAAATAAAATTCCAGAGGGGCAAGTTTGCCTCCGACGGGTTAGGAACCCTACGCATTCAACCTTGACCAATAAAATATTTATTGCCCTATTCGTTGCAGTATGCAAGGTTTCCTGTATACATGCTACCATTGCTATGTTATTGGTTTGAAACAAATTATGTAACTCTAATTTTGCGCCTTTCCTTGCGTGAACACAAAGGGATACAACTGCACCCACCTGAAGCAGGGCGTCATTCGCGACGCGTCTAGAATTTTTTGAACGTAGTATGACATTAGAAGAAAATTAAGCTCTTTTGGACTATTAACTGGTGTGGACGTATACTCATGAAAACAACATTAAAATAGATTGAAAATGAAAGTACCTGTTCGCTCCTTCTTAGGATCAGCCCTGCGCAAGATCATCAGAAAAGTTGATCGAGTAGAAAATGTCTTTGCAAGAAAAATGGGCAAAAACTGGACATACTTTTTTGTGAAGGAGTTATATTAAATGCTCCTGAGTGTTTTGTTGAGAACCAAAACGCTTCGTAAAGGCATTCACGCCGGTTTTATATACATCAAAATTGGTCAAGCAACTGTTATAAACATAGTTTATGTAGTCATAGCATGAAAGTGTTCCGGAATATTGCCCTAAAAGAAATCGGCTAAAAGCGGCGCAATTTATCTCTCTGAAATTCAACCCACTAAAGTATGCGCCTTCCGCCCCCCCCCCCTCCTCTTTCCCCGTTTATTACAGGTAAGCCGCCCCACAGAGGATATCAGGACCCATCTATTCAAGCTCTACAAAGAACTGAATATTTTCTGTGTTCGGCAGTAAATGAGGCACATCAATTAAAGGAACGACAATTTGTGAGCACTGTTTAATAAAAGAATTTTGCTGTCTACTGAGGCTGGTAATTAAGCAAGGCTGCGCTGAAAGCTTGACGGCTGGTGGTTGCGCGCGAGCTCACTTTGATGTGGCTGCATTGGACCCAAAATGCTGGGTTTGTGCTGCTTCTGCACGGCTCGAATGAGTCATCTGCTTGCGCGACATGCAGTGACCGGCCTCAGTACAGCTAACGTACTGTGGCTGAACTCCAATGCCCGTAGGACGGCCGTATTTCCGGTAGCTGCAGTCCGGCTGGAGTCCGACGACCGCATCTCGGCTGTCCTCCGGCGGACATACTTCGGCCGTACACGGGTGGCTTTGGAATGGCCGGAGCCCTACGGCTGGAATCTGGCCGTATGACCGTAAGCCGGTCGACTGGCCGACGGACACTGGCCGTTGTACAGCCATGGGAGTACGGCCGTATACGGCCAAAAGGCCCACATTTGGACATGGGCCGAACATGGCTGCCGGAAAACGGCCAGACAGAAAATCACCGGCCAAAGTACACCGGCCTGTTTTAGGCCGAACAGTCCTGTGCTGCCCGGGGAGGCGACGCTACATAGGCGCTGAGGCGCGCCATGGTGGAGGGCTCCGGATTAATTTTGACCACCTGGGGATCTTTAACGTGCGCCGAAATCTCGAACATGCGGGCGTTTCCGCTTTTCGCCTCTATCAGAAAAGCGGCCGCCGCGGCCAGGAATTAAAGCCGCGTCCTTGGGCTCAGCAGCACAACTCCATAGCCACTGAGCTGCCGCGGTGGATGCGTGGTTTAACTGAACACACCGACACCCAGTGTACCAAAGATGAAAACATCTCTCCACCTTCCTGCTCTTTCACTTCGCCGAAAATTTCATCGCCTTTGCATGTTTCATAAATTTTTCTACCACAACCCCATTCTGAAACAAGCAAGTTTCACTTATCATTCGTACATATCTTCTCGATCTGACCACGTGCATAAATAGGCGTACTGACCAGCTGTACTAACAGCATCACGATTCCTTCCTTCCTACAACCAGCAATCTTGGAACCACCTATCTGACGCCATAATTAATACATCCGATCCTGTTAGATTCATGATTGCTGTACAAAATGCCCTGAATTGACAATTGACAATGTGTTCTTTTTTTTCTGTCTCTATCACATGTGTACCACTCCTTTCTGTAAACCCTCTCGGCCTCGAAAGTATTATAAATAAATAAATAAATAAATAAATAAATAACAGCGGCTTGCTGTAAAACTGCTAGCACTGCTAGCAAAAGTTAGGCAGCCACCTGTTCTTAGCTTGCGCTTGTTCTTATCGCACTTAAGGTGCTTATATATTACCTGATTTTCGTTAAAATGCCGAGCCATGGGGTCCCACGAAATGAAGTTATGGTTTTCATTAAGCACGTGCTTACCGTCAAGCAAGCTTTGCAGGCTGTGGGGGAGCCGTTTTTAGCATGCATCCAAGTAGACCCCCGCTCACAAGTTCCACTTCAAAAGTAATTTGTTCGAATTCGGTCTCTTTTAAACGTACCAGTGCATATTTCAACTTCTCCACGACGTCGCGTTACAGATGCGGTTGCGGCGAGCTGCTCGGCGGCCACACGCTCTCTGCGCCACCGTCGCTGACGTCAGCGAGCGGGCAGACCGCACCGCCAGAGACGGAGGAACACTGGTCCATCTCGAGGCATACGGACGTTTCACCCACCAACTTCTTCGGCACCATCGAGTTTCAGGCAACCTTCCACACGCGTCTACTCTGCTCTACTGTGTGTTAGCTATGGCCACATGGCTAATTAAGATTCTACAGAATTTTCCGACTTCAGACTTGTCATAGATACGTTCTCTGAAAACGACGGATGAAGAGTGTTTATTACGGGCTAATTTTGCTCGTCATATGCCGGTCGCCGTGTGCGCATGGCTGTGTTTGCTTCCAGTATCGGGAGCATGCCTGGCCATGCAAGGGAGCTGAAAAGCAGTATGGTTCATTCCGAACGTCTGGGAACAAAATGAAAGCCTGTTAGCTTCAGAGCCGAGAATGATGCGCACTCGGTGGCAAGTGTTGGAGGATAATAAGCTATAACTGCGTCTTTTTTATTGAAGTATATTTCTACTCAGAGGGCGCAAGAGAAAATTAATCTTGACTTGTAGCAGCAGTTACCGCTCCAGGCTTATAGCCACGCAGACATGACACAACACGTATTCACCGCGAGTAGTGACCCATAATGACCAGTCCATTATTTGATAATAAATAAATCAGCGGTCGGAGAGGGAAATATAAATAATGGCTGAGGCTCAGCTCAGCTAACCTTGGATATGCAAAGCAAAAGCTTTACTTAGTCTGGTTGAGTCTTGGGTTCGCTTAGTTAACCTTTGATGTAGCTGTATTGCCGACTCCGGGTCAACACCGCTCTGCGGCCTCGACATTATTTTGGCGGTGATGTGTTGGACGAGACCAAGAAAAAAAATTCTCAGCTTTCTCGCTCAAAAAGCGGGCCGTTCAGGAACGTAATAAAACCATTTACACAAAAAGTAATATTTAGCTTACAGCATGGAGTGAATTTGGATATAAACGCGAAAAAAAAAAACACTTTGCAGAACTGTAAAAGGAGTTGTTCTTATACGTTTCTTAAGTTACTGTTCGCAGGTTTATAGCCGATACTTTCCATGGCTCTAGAACATGGTAGAAAAACGTGCTACACTTTAAACTGCGCACAAAGCAAGAGTTTGTTTCCACTATCAGCTGTACGAAAACACTTCGCATTACACTAACAACTCCATAGTAACTACTTCCGAAAGGACTGCGATGAGCCGTAAAGCTACACATGGGGAGTTTTGCGCGCTAATACTGCCAGATAGGTAATTCAGCCAGCTTAGGCCCCAACGCTTCCTTACACAACATGTAATATCTAAATGGCACGGAAACTGTTACAAAGAGAAAGGTAACATCTAATGAAACTCCTTTTGGTCGAGTCGTCCTGTTCAGAGAAAGGGTTTACTAAAAGCTGAGTTATAAAGCCTTCCAGTGCAGCCCAGAAACGTCGCCAAGAGAGAAGAGAAAAAAGCCAGTGCATTTCCACGTAATGCGCTTCTCTCAAGTCCAAAAATTGCCCCCCCCCCCCCCCCCCCGTCTCTGAACAGGATTAGGTCGCCGTGCAGCAAGTGTGTCGCAGTCCGCTTTCGCTAAATATACCTCTGCAAAAAGAGAAATCTGCGTACAAAAACTAAACGCAATTGCTTTTTGTTACAGCTTTTATTCCGTTGTCTCGTTTTGATGCTTTTGGTTATGTCGATCTCGTTACACGTTCGGGGCTCTGTCATTTATTCGTTGCGCACTCATGGTTAGCAAATAACGAGCAGGTGGTCGTGGGCTGACAGGGTGCGCGAAGCGAGAAAGCGCATGCGAGCGTTGCTTTCTTGTGCGGCGTTCGGCTCTGCCCATCCGGTACGAACCTTTGAAGAAGCGTGCCTCGAGGGCCACCACACCTGAAAATTTATTTTCGGCGCAGGTGATGCGCTGCTCACAATTTCGCCTGGGTGAAGAACGAAGAAACGGAATTTTTGCGATAAGAATTGCGCGAACAAACGTTCTCTCTAAACGAAGAAAGCGTCTAGCGAGTGGCCTGTATACACGTGTAATTTCAACGTGCTTTAAAAAAGAAAGTGCATTTCGAACGGCCTTTTTGTTAATGGGTACTTCGGCACATACATCGGCAAAACTGGGCGCCACTCACTCACACTCACGCAGAAAAATATATTTTTTCCTCACGCACTCACTCACAGTCACGCTCACCAGTCACCCTCACCACTAGCACTTACTCGCGCTCACGCTCACCACTCGCCATCACCACTCGCACTCACTCACGCTCACCGCTCGCCATCACCACTCGCACTCGCTCGCACTCGCGCTCACCACTCGTCGTTTCCCGTCGCACGCGAGGTTTTGCAGCAGACTCTCCATGAGTCATAAAACCGAACAATATTATAGTGCATTACGGCGTCAGAAGGCCATGCAAATCATATTCCTAAGCCAGCACGCCCTCAGAGAACTACTTCTAGGGTGCCTCATAACAGTATCTCAGGTACGACATATTTCCGTGGCTAAAAGCAATCACGCCATTAACAACCAACACAGCTAGCAGCTCGTGCGAAGAATACCCAACAGCGAGTATACAAGCGCAACGTGGCGCTCACCGCGGTAAGCACCGCAGATGGCGCGAGTAACGCGAGCGCACTTGAGAGTGGTGAGCGGGGCTCCCGGCCAATGGTATACTCGCACTCGCGAGCAGTGAGCGGGGTTCAGTGCGCGTGTTGCTCGCACTCACTCGCACTCACACTCGCCAGTACAAAACGATGGCGAGGCTCACTAACCACTCACTCATGAGTGCTGTGCTTATTTGGGGGGGGGGGGGGGGGGGGGGGGGAGTGCACTCGTGAGTGAGGCTGCCGACCTATGGTTCGGCATTATGCGGTCGAGTATACGTTTCGGTCGAGTATACGCCCTGCGCTGACACACATATGCCCTTGCAATTGAGGGTTCTCGTCGCAAAACGGTGGAATGATTCCAGAATCATTACAAGTACGGAGGGGCAACTCCGTAACGCTCCTTACATGACCGCTGCACACTGGCGCAAATGAACGTTTTAGGGCGCAGCCACGTGGACGCCAAGGACTTAGTTTTGGGTTTTTCATGTACTAGATCTCTTTTGTACCGCTGTTTTGTCCATTAAATTAATTTTTTCGCGTTTTCCTGTTATTATCTTCGATATCGTGTTTCTGGCGCACGTTAGCTACCACACATACACTATTCAAAAGAGTTTCATGACCGCTGGGCTTGCCAATAATCAATGGGGCTCGCGAGCTGCGTAATTTAGCAAAGCTAGGACCTCCGGAACGCCTTCCTGAAATTACCTTCAGCGTTGGCATCGATTGCTTCAGACGCCAATGGGGCAATAAAGGTGAGTGTCGTGGTTCACGACCGGGTGTTCGCAACGTCGCACGACCATACGGAGACAATCGAAGAAAAAGCCCAACAAACAAAACTTGTATGTCCAAAGAAATGGCTTCGGCATGCCTGCCAGCCTCCTAAATCTGTAATGAATGTTAGTCTACTTCTAGAACGACACCCTCAAATACTGTGCTCTCGTGTTTTCCTCAGTTTACTCTGTTCCATGCTTTCTATGAGAATTCATGTCCTCTCAATACCGGTGAAACTTCGTCGTTATGCGTCTTGCTCATTCCCGTCTGATAGCCCTGGGCGAATTGCAAAAGAAGTCTCTTCTCTTCACTGAATTGTGTCAAGGGCGGCACTGAAGTTTATTTTCAGATGCGCATACACTAAAAGACAGAGAAGAAATGAAACGAACTTAGCCTAGTTTCTTGTAGAAATTTTCGGTTTCCGACCACTAGGATGGTTTTGTTACTGTTTCATTGTTTCGGCAGCAGCGTTACGTTCATCGCCTGCAAGCATATTGGCACAGCTCTTCTCGCGAACTGTCCATGCGTTGGTCGACGAAGAAGTAAGAATCTATTGTTCTTGCTGGGTCCATGACGTCGTTTTTAAATTCCCATCATTCAGCAAATCCAAAGCATTGCTCGTTTTAATTAGAGTTCCCAGTCTTTGTGCAACGGCCACACGTAGCGGGGAAGATGTTTAGAAGGAACAATGTAATATACCTTTGGGCATGTGAACGACCAGACGAACAAGTGATTAGCGGCGTTTGTAATTCATAGAAGTTTGTGCGACACACCCGATAACCCAAGCATTGTAAACAAAAATAACACCTGAGAGCCGCCATGGGGCTTCTTTATAACCACCGTTGCAGCGTGAAACACCCACATGAGATAGCAGAAAGAGCTGAACGACACATGCGCTCCTAAATTCATGCTGCAAAGAAGCAGCTCCAACCAGCCTAGACAGGTTTTTAATTGTAAGTATTTTAAGCCTATCATACTCTATTACTTAGCACGCGTTGTCCGCCTTCAACACATGCGCCATCGCATCAATGTTGAAAGAGCCACTAGAATGATTCTACAGTATTGAAACGAATCAAATTTTTTGCTCCGCCAAAAAAGAATGGTACGTAAGTGTGTTGGCTTGGTGAGATAAAAAAAAAGAAATGAGCAGGTAAGCAAGGTTCCCCCTAGGTCTTCTTTTACTTTTCGCAGTTCATCAGCGTGTCCTTGATGTGTAACACTAGGGCTCCCAAAAAAGAAAACCAAAGCGTCGTATTCACCTCCCTGTTCCGCGTGCATGCAGTACGTGCGCCTGGTGAGCGACAGCCGTCCGGAGCACGTGGTGGAGCTGCTGACGCGCGAGTGGCAGCTGGAGCTGCCCAAGCTGCTCATCACGGTGCACGGTAGAAAGGCCAACTTCCGCCTGCAGGCCAAGCTCAAGAAGGTGCTCTGCCGGGGACTCGTACACGCAGCAAAGACCACGGGGGCCTGGATCTTCACCGGGGGAACCAACACGGGTACGCTGCAGTGTATACGCGCGCAACATCGGACCATCGCTATCTGTTCCCGTCGTGTAATCATCTCGCTCTCCTGCCTCTTCTTTCAGAACAGCTTTCTCTATATCTACACTTTACTCAACATATTTTACCCAATCTCTGCACTTCACTCAACTTTGCATCTAGTCGGGACCACTAAAAATTTTTCATTATTTTATTTTTATTTAATACCCATGAATAAACAGAACCAAAATCACTCATTCTTCTTTTTAACTGTTTCGAATTACCGGCTTTTCGCAATAACCGATAAGAAAAGTGAAGTTGTAGCTGTAAAGAAAATGCTTTTTCAGTCATTGACCGGATACAGTACAGGTACGTCGGTCGAAACGCAGTTTATAAAAAAACATGGTATTGTGTGGAACGCAACTATTTACTAAAAGATGTTATACCTGGTTTAACCCGCCGGGGGAAGTTGTTACTGTGTCACGTGTCGCACAGGCTGCTGTATTTTTCTAGTATTTTGATATGGCAGAGAGAGTCAGAGGGTTCGCGAGTAGCCTTGCTGCGACAGAGTATTGTAACTTGTAACCTCTTCATTGAAGAATGAAATTCAGAAGCCGTTGTTTAAGGTGAGGTGAGGAGGTAGGGGGTTGTGAACTCTTGTGGCTGCTGTCCTCATATGGGATAAGGAATGCTATATCCCGATCGTACTGGTTGCGCAAGGCCACCTATAAAATACTACGTTCTACGGATATAATAAAGAATTTATTGATGGAGTACAATTAGTTGTGTGAGATCCTGGTAAAGTCCCGTTAGCTAAGATAAGTAAATAAATAAATAAATAAATAAATAAATAGGTAAAAATAAATAAATAAATAAATAAATAAATAAATAAATAAATAAATAAATAAATAAATGTTCCATTTGACGTGAATCTTGAGCAGCTTCTTTCTAAACAGATGGTAGGTCAGCGTGTGTCCAGCCTTGACACCATGGCATCTTGGTTGAATCAGAGGGGCACGTCAGTTGCAAAAGGTCTTAGGAATGTAAACCGTGTTGGATGTACTTATTGACAAAAAATCTCCAGGAGTGTGCGAGTGGATTGAGTCCTCAGAAGAAGCCTGAGGGGCAGGCAACTTGGTATCGCTGCTTTTTGGCTTTTCTGTATCAGATTATACGTAGCGCTGGGGGCAGCGTGGATGGAGTCGCTTTCGTGAGAATAAGCGGAGAGGCGAGGCTTAAACTCTCCTGTTCCGTCACGTGCGCGGCCTGATCCCCAAGGATCGGATCCTCGAGTCCCGGCACCCAGACAATAATGCTCCAAAGCCGACAAAATGGAGAAAGCATTTGCTGGCTGTGTTTAAAAGGCAACAATATCTAGCTCAATGGAAGCGTTTGTCATGATTTCTTTGTCTGTCTTTGGCGTGAACGTCCGTCTGTCGTGCACTCTTTTGCCTCTTCTGTCATCGCTTTACACCGACTGAGTGCATGAAACGAGTTGTTCCGGTCTCGACACAGTGCTATTTCCTGCCTGAACTCCATTTCCTTTACCCGGAAGAGTATGAAAGGGAGCGGATTGGTTGTTGCCGCTGTCTTTGTGCGTATTTTGCGTAGGTGACGTTAGCGACTTCACTTCCATGGTGCGGCCATTTGTCAGAATGAGCGACAGAAAAAAAAACTGAACAAGTGCGTCATTGAAACCATAAATTCTGTGGATGGATTTCTGTCCCAAAACCGCCCCCAGAGAGGTATGGGCTTACTTTGTACTGGGTTGGGTGGACTTCGTGTTACTTTCTTTGTGCGCACTGCACTGCAATGCAATGTCTAAAATAAAGTGCTTAGCTAGCACTTCTCAGAAACTTTTACAAACCAATAGCTCAGAAGGATCAAAGCACTTTACAGCGCTGGTATGGTGGTAACGTAATTGAGCAAGAACCCTGTGTCAGCGTTGTCTTCGTCAAGTCTGAGAAAAAGTGGGAAGGAGGTCAGAGTGAGCGAAAAGGGGTTAGGAAGAGGGAGGGGAAGGGCACAAAATCTGTTCGGGAATCGAAATCTGCGACACAACTGGACTCGTTCTGCCAGCTGAGTCCCAAAGCTTCATTGTAAATCATCGTTATTGTGGTTATTTGTTATTGTCGATTGATTATTAACATCTAGGGGAACAACCAGGTACCCTTTAATTAGGCTAAGAAATGCTTGAAAAACTTGGGAGTAAACGCCATACGAGGGAATTGTACACTGTGTAGCCTTCCCAGTTGAAGGATGTTCCTAGAGCGTTCTTTTCAAGCGACCCGGTGGAGTTCACTGAGTATGTGCGGTTTAAAACAGCCAATAATGGGTTACTTTTGTCATTAGCAGTTACGAAGGCCATGTCTATCACAATTTAGTTTTTTTAATCAACAGCATTCTGGCGAAATAATTACAAGGCCATTGGTTCATCAACGAATGGGTTGATGATTATTGGGAAGCGAGAATAAACAGTGAATGGACAATGTACAATGAAAAATCAATGGGGTGATGAAGGGGTTGAATGGGTTGATAAGTTGATAATGCGAAAACTGCCGACAAAGACACTCTCTCAAACACTGGGTATCACTATTGCTAGTATATTTCTCAGTGTGAATCGCAGTGTACTTTTGTGCTATGACTTCTTTTTGCAATTTTATCAATGCTCTGATTTACATTTACAGTGCATTTACTTCAAGCATCTGAACACAAGCTTCCCCAAATTCGCTATTTTCATTTTTCCTTTTTTGCTCTTGGGTTGATCTTGGTTTGCAGGCGTGACCCGTCACGTCGGCGAGGTCCTGCTGACAGAGCGTACTCCACAGCTGAGGGGCCGAGTTGTCGTCATCGGCATCGCTCCCTGGGGCATCATCGAGAACAGAAAAGACTTGATCGGCAAAGGAGAGTGGGCTCATTTATTCTCATTTTGCGCGTAGTGTACTCTACCAGAGAAGTGCTCGCGGGTAGAACAGAGTTCGGGTGTTTTCTATATATTTCAAATGGTCTCAACCAACTGCACAAGTTAGGGTTAAAAAACAACACTAAGGAACATTTGCAAGGCGCCTACCATTGGACGACAACACGGCTGGTTGCCTATTACGGATAAGGATAAAAAAGCAGTTGCGGGACTTACGGGCTCCGAAGGCAAGTTTAAAGGCGATACCATGCGAATAGCATTTCGGTATGCAGCGTGCATACGCACGCTGCATATCGAAATATAGATTTCAATATAAGCTCGCTAAGACGCATTCATTCATGGCAGCCTCTGGAATTGAGAATACACGGACAAGATGACGAAGTGTAGCTTCGATTTCGCGAGTAAATAAAATGCTTCAACTATTTGTTGTGAAGGCACCGAGAAAGGATAATACAATAAGCCTTTTGTTCCACGCATTTCTTATGACAGGAGGTTTCTTTACAGAACCATTTTTCTTTGCATAAATCATCCCGGACAAAGGACAAAAATATTTCTTTCAGAAAAAAAAAATTCACAGCATTTCCTTGGGAAGCGTGTGCAGGCTTTCGTAAACGCCGGGGCACACGACTGCCTCGTAACCACAGCCTTGGCTTGTCCCTCTCACCCAACCTTAAACCAGTGCAGCGCCTACGAGACTCTCCGCCCTCTACCAAGCCTGTTGGCAGAACTTACTGTTATTCGGGATGGTCTCCAAGCGCTTGCATCGACAGTAACTACCGGCGTTAAACTGGA
Organism: Haemaphysalis longicornis; assembly: GCF_048455015.1. NCBI lineage: Eukaryota > Metazoa > Arthropoda > Arachnida > Ixodida > Ixodidae > Haemaphysalis > Haemaphysalis longicornis. Next base: position 251,629,873 of record NW_027526295.1, read on the forward strand.
ATTTACACGGACTCAACGACAGCGATACGTGGTCTACGTCGCGTTGTTCGTAGCACCAGCATGTCGACACGTATTCACGCGATCCTGGACACATACCAATCCCCTGTGCGTGTTTTGTGAATTCGCCAGGACATGCTTCCTGCCCACATAGCGGCGGATCCCGCCTGTCACCGTATAGACCTTCCACGGCCGCTACCACTTCTCCCGGTGTCCACACTAGAAGAACTGCTGGTGGAAAAGGAGAACCTCCGCCGCGCCACGCGTGCTTTACTTCCACCGCGTGGAACTGACCTCCCCAGTGGGCTTGCTCGCTGGGAGGAGGTCCTGCTGCGGAGGCTTCGAGTTGGGGTGGCCTTATCCCCAGCAGTGACCCACGCTTGGCCTGCCCGCTATCACGCACGGTTTGCGGACACCTCTCTCTTTTGTACGGTCCCTGCGTCCGAAGCCGACACGAGCCACCTTCTATGGACCTGCCCTGCCCTTCAAACCTCTCGACTGCAACACCTCCGGGGCACAGGGCTCTATCCTGGGAGACCCCCTGATCTACAGCGGTGGATATGGAGCCCCCAGTATCGGTCTCTGCTGACGTTTCTGCGTGAAACAAATGTGATGTTGTACATTCAACTTTTATGCGGTATGGCAAACTCTCGCAAAAAGAAGGCGCATCTGTTATGCACTTGGGGTCATAAGCAGGTGTTATGCGATCTGCTTGGTGCAGAATTATTGGCACAGCTTTAAATTAATTTACCTTTGCATTTTATCTTCTTAACGAAGTGATACTGAGGCTTTGTTAACTACTAGACAATTCCTAGGAACAGTTTCACCTTCTATACGGTCTTCGATATGTCAACTGTCATATTCTCATCCGATGTCCTTCAGACCAAATATCGTCAAATCGACAGTGTGGCATGTGAACAAAGTACACATACCCCAAATGAAGTCACGAAAGTTTCGTCTGCTACTTGCGAGTTAAATTTTAAGCAGATGTAATGTTTTACGCTTATTTAGACACAACTAAGGGACTAAGCTAAGCTTGCCAATTTTCACCGATGGCTCGGCAAAAAGGCAGACGAATCACGAGAGCAGGGCTGCAGGAACGGTTACACCATACTCAGGTGCGAAAGAGATTCTTTCGCAAGCACTGGTTTAGTAGGACGTTCAGCTTTACCCCGCAAGGCTATGGATGGTCAGGTGCTGTCCGGGTGTTCGCCGAACCGCCGGCGCCTGCATCACTTAGCTCGGCTATGAAATACGTGCTTTCTCTCGCATGAGCGCGCTTTCCCCAAACATCCCCCGAGGATTCATTGCTCCCGCCCCCCTGCGCTGCGTTCCTTTTTGACTTGCTCTCTTCTGCCAAGCGTAAATCTGCCGCCGGCAGTGACATGTAGCTCGAAGCAGCACCACGCTCTAATTACGTCGCGTCGCGACGGATCAAACAAACATGCTTCCCTAGTTACCCCGCTCCTGGTCCGTACCATTGGCTTCGCTTCTTGTGCGTGTGTGTCCATGTAGCTTCTACAAACTGGCGTAATGACCCCCATCAGTTCATTTTAATATGTCTTTGCTTGCCGCGGCACATTTTCCCGAGGGGGGCAATCAATGCTTGGTACTCAACCACGGCAAAGCCCAGGTCGTAATCTTTGTAGCCTCTTTGTAGCGTTTGTGGCCGCATCACTTCTGCGCCACTGTGGAGCCCCGTATATGCAAGCACGTGCCTCCTTTTTTCTGTGGCGGTAAATTGCTTCTGAGAATGGGAAGGCACACGGCTTTCTTTATTTTAATAGTGTGGCAGTCTTTCAATCAACAAGGCTTGTAGTATACTACTCGGAGGTCAACTAAATGTTGTAATGGGAAGATACCTCACACGGTCACGTCTTTGTACTGTCTTTTGTGAGGAAATGCAAAATAATGCAGTACAAGGAATACGATTAATGTTTCTTACTTTTAGTTGTGAGGAAAGAAATGCCTGTGGTCACGATTGGGGAAGTGGGATTGAGGGGAAGGAAGAAAGAGGGAGGAAATGCAGGGCGTACATAAAGGTTCGGTTTGCTGAATGCTCAAGGAATAGACGAGTTCTTGGTATCTCCAGTGTCACTGGCACGAGTTCTTGATAGATGTCGGTAATATGTGGTGGTTCGCTACAGGGATATGCAGTGAAGTCCTCCCACTTGAACAACACGTGCTAAGCTGCTTTAAAGTGAAGAAACTGCAATTGGGTTAATACTTGCGCGCCAGTTGGTTGTGCATTGGGATGCCATTACAGAGAGATGAACCTGTTATTATTAAAAGAGGCTGTGCATGGCCAAACCACAGACCGGGTTTGCAAGGCCCGGCAGAGTGTTGATACGGCAGTACCGACACAGGCAATGGGGGCGCAGTTGTGGGGTGTATCGTTTGCGATAAATTTCGGGCATGCAGGCTGAATTTGTAAGGACCTCTTAATAGAGATTTCGCTTGAGAAGTGTGGTAAGTGTTTCAGGTCTGCTTAAATGAACAGGATGAAGTTTCTTTTTTCTAGGCGGGCGTGGCGAGCATTCTTGTACCGGTGAAGGCGCATCGCTGTGGAGGGCGAGCGGGGCTGCTTCAGCCCCACCCTAATCATTACTGAAGGTTGGGAAGGAACACTCTCCTTTGCGGTGTCAAAGGCCGTTTAGTTGCCTGATGCATAGGGCTCGTGGCCAGGCACCCAGTCGATGCGGATGTTTGTCTTCTTCTGTTGCGCGGGTTGAACTTGATATTATCAAGTATTTCATGGACGACAGGATGGATCAAATTATGAGATTTTAAAGCTGCGGTTGCTTCACCGGAGTCCGTGAAAACGCTTATGAAAGCTTGTAAATATGGGTCAGAATCGAAGGCGAGGAATACCATTCCATGGTTGATGGTTCGTATCTCCAAGTAGAAGATTGACATTGGACAGTCACGTGCAGTAGAGTACTCTGAGAGGCCAAAAGCCTCGGGACACGACTAAGCCAGGCCCGCTCCTTGAAACTTCAGGCTTGCGCCTGTGAAGATTTAAATTTGACGCTCAGTGTTTACGATCTATTCTGGACGTCGCGTTTACCTTTATCAGCGTGAGGTATTAGTAGTCTTCATCGCACGTTGATCACCACTACGTTACTTTCGAGCCTGGGCGGTCGCGAGGCCCTGCGGATGTTCTCGAGTCCTACGCTGCTACAATGTACGTGAAAAATCGTTTGAAGACAGTCTGGGCCTTGATTTTTTTCTATAAAGACATGATGCAAGGAAGGAGTATAGCATGTTCCAGTTGGCAAGTTGGCGTATGTTTATGAAAGCTTTTGGAGGTCCGGAGGGTCACGCGGTGCAACATCTGGATGGCTGGATATTCTTCTTGTTGAGGTCATAGTCTATTACGCCATACGTGAGGTTGCTCCCAGTGACGGCCCTGTCCAGAGTCACCGTGGCTTTCTGAGACGCCCAAACGTATTTATTAGACGCATCAGATTGAGTGCAGTATGTCACTCTATTTTTGTTTTAATCATGTTGTGACCGAAACGCCAGGACTGTTTTTGTTCAAATGGGCAGGACCAGGACAGTAGTGACCTCGATTGCAGCCTAACGTCTTGGTTGCCAATTGTGGCTTAAATTCCGAGGGGCGGGGGGGGGGGGGGGGTAGTGGGAGGGGGGGGGAGTGCAGGTTGGATGACCTTCAGTGATATACGAGCGCGGTCAAGTCCTAGCCTCAAAGAATAAACTGGGCGATCTCAAGGGTATTAGCCGTGGCTCGTATATACACGATCTGGTTCTCTAAGTACCTAATCGTGCCGTAATCGTATGCATATAAGAGAAGCGGGCGGAGAAGGGGATTTCAAGTTGTCCGGCTAGCGGCCGAGGTAGGAAGTTGTGGGTTCCACTCAAGGTGCGATTATGAGTGTGTACAGGCCGACTTTGTTGAGAAACCGTGATCGAGTTTGTAAAACAGAAGGTTAGCATTGTGCGCATGTCGTGCAAATTCCTGTGTATTTTGCGTCATTTCCGCTTACTTGTTGGGCCATCGAAAGGAGTTTTGAACAAATATATTCCTTTATAACATTTGCAAATCAAATCTTACTGCTGTACGTAGGCACGAGTACCCATTTACTTGCCCGGAAGTTTACAGGAACGCAAACGTTCTTTTCGAGGAGTATTTCTTTGCACAACGTAGAAGTTCGAGGCTGGGACAAAATTCGAGGAAAAAAGTGTACTGTACACTAGCCCAAAAATGAAAAGTTATCATGCGGGCGAGTGGCCTTCAGTTCAGTGCGCGAAAGCGAACGGTACATGCTTCGAGGCATGCGCAAATTTTCGAGGTTGCATGTCGTCGAGGTTGCATGTCCTACTAACATGAATTAGAGCATGCCCCAAAGCATGCACCGTTCATTTTTTCGCAGTGAACTGAAGGCCACTCGCTCGCATGATCACCTATCATTTTTGGGCGACTGTACATCCAGCTGCTTGAGGGTTGAAGGATTGAAAATAATAAAAAAAGAATGCGCTCACCTATCTCGACTGAAAACAAGTGCACGCGCTTGAAGCTGCAACCGCGCTACCGAAAAAGAAAGAGCCATTCAAAAAATCTTGCGGTCCCGTTACTTCTAAATGGTCATAACTCTAGTCGTAAAGCAAGAAAGGGCAAAATACACGTTAACAGCAGCTGAAATAAAATAGTGAAGAAAAAAAACACCACAAATATGAGATATAAAGACGGAAGCAAGGGGCACTGGGGAAAGCCTATTCCCCATAAAATGTTTTTATGTGCTGTAGAAGGACCGTAAACCCGTGGAGTAACGTTCTTAGTTGGTGTACAGCCAATATTCGCTCTAGCCGTGCGGTGCGGTAAAGACAAACAAGGCTTTTTTCAGGCTCCAGACAAACATGACTTTTTTTAGGCTCTAGAGCAATGTCTGAAGTATCTAACATCATTCGAATTTTTATGAGATCGTATTTGCCTTTCGACCAGTTACGTGGTCTTCAGCTGTTTGTTAGAGCGTGCGAGCTTAGGTGCGTGAGAGGAGATGTATTTTGTTATTAAATATGCCGCATTCTTCATGTACCGCCGCGTCGTCTGGCTCCTTTGTTATGTTTCCAATATTTTTATTTCTCTTTGAAGTTGTCTATTTTTGCAGTTTTTTTACATAGTATTTATATATTTTCAGTTCATCTGCAGGATGTCTCTTTATTTTTTCGTGTAGAAAGAAATATAGATAAGATACGAAATTAGTATTGGCAGTCTGATACATTTGTTCTTAGACTGTGCAAATTTTAGAAATCAAGAGGAGTAGCTGTAGGGACAAATGCGCAGACTTCGGTTCAAGGAACGTGCATAGTGGTGGACGTGGACAAAATAAACTCCGTGATTTCAAGAGAATGGGGCTGGAAAGGAAAAGCATGTGCATAAAAGAATTTTTTCTGGAGAGATTTACTCCTGCTTCGCAACTCGTGCATGAGGCTTAAGGAGCCATGAAGAGAAAATACAATTTCGTTTAATTTGAAAGAACTAGGATTCAGTATCTCACTCAGCTCAATTACAGCCACAAAAGATGGTTTTTTTTTTGTGAACGAAAAAAAAAGCAAGAAGTATTTAAAAACTTTAAAAATTTGCGCCACACTGACATGTTATGAGCAAGAATGACGTCATACGGGCCAACAATAAAACATAATTTTCAGTGCGTTAACTGCATGTTAGCATTAAAGTGTTGCGGTCAAATGCAACCAGAGGCCCCATTACAGACGTCCAGTCATGTGTCGTCGCGACAGGTCAGTTAGGCGGTCGCCAATCGCACAAACAAGGTTGCGTGACGTCATAGAAAAGTTGCGGGAAATTGGCTAGGGAGACGCGACTGCTTCACACGTTTTCTTTAATATCTCCGTTATTTGTTCGAAGATTGCGATAATATTGGTATCATTGTTATCGGAACTAAGCACTCTTTCTAATAAACCCAACTTGTATTTTGTCTTCATGGCTCCTTTAAGTCTCCTGTATAAAATGTACAGGCATATTGGTGCTTCTAAGACAGCGAGGTGAACGCCGTAGGTATTCGTGTGGTGCGTGGCGTAGATATCCGAGTGATAGTCACGCCTTTAGAATTAAAATTAAGTGGACGATGGCGACCAAGTTTGAACGGAGGTGTGCGCTCCGGAGCATCACCGGGGGCTGTTAGGTTTACTTCGGAGCTTAAACATACGTGGGACGCCAGCTTTGTCGAGAAATAATGTTCTTTATGTAGGCGCTTTCGTAGATTAACCCTCTGAGGAAAGCCATTTTATGGTTCGGAGTACGGCCCTCGGCGATGTATGCATATGCAATAGTAATGTGAGGCTCTGGCTCAGTTAATCTAGTCATAAGCAAGTTTATGCTGAAACGTACCGCCGCCCCCGTTTCATACCCCCTTTGTTCCCAATAGAGATACGTTCCCTCGGTTCTTTGTAGTTTTAAGCGGAATCTATGTGGGGGGTTTTCATAAACAACGGCAGTTGAGGAGAGAATTGGACTGAAAACTCAAGGATGTAGGCAGGGGCTCTTCGGAGGGACTGACGGCACGGCGCATATGGTAGGGAGAGGAGGAAACAAAATAGAGTCGTTCCATTCTAAGCTGCCGAAATACCCACACAACGCGCCAATTCTGGCCTGTGAATCACTCGCCCGCAGTAAATGCATCGCTCCGAAACTGCCACGGAAAGGTAACGTGAAGATATCCGCAAAGCTGAGGCCGAGGCTAGGAGGCAGCTGCACAGAATTCATACAAGACGACTAACAGCGTGCTCGTACGGAAATTCTGATTTTAGTGGGATCGCGACATCCCGGAGAAGTACCAACATCGGTTTACGCCGTTACATCACCATCACATGGTTGCGCGACGAGCCGCGATTTCTTCTGAAACCTGTTCGAAACGTTTATTACGTTTTATTCATCCCTATTCGATTGCACTCCGGAGTTTAACACACCCGAAAAACAAGGACTCTATATATCCAATAAGACTGCCCAGACCCGCTCAATTCGTTTCTTCTTTGTTTTGCAGGAAGTGCTGGAGTCTAGCGATTGGCTGTTTCAGCGTGCGACACACGGATAGAAAGCTGGCTTTCAATGGCATGGGCAGCTTACGCAGTCAGCCCCAGCCCTTCCCGCCCAACCCATTTAAGGCCACCGCAAATCCCCTTTCGGCTCTTTTTTTTTCGCGCCCTTCGCGCTGTTGACGAAGTTTGCACGGTGCATTACTAATTAGGCGCTAGAGCCGCGACCAATTGGGTATCAACAGGCCCGGCACATCGGCGCGGCCTTTTGGTGCGCATAACAGCACCTGATTAGGCGCTGTCGCGTCGCTCCTACCTCAAACGCGCCGAGTGACACGTGTCCCAAGCCGAAAAGTAACTATGCTCGTTGAGGCTAGAAAAGCAACCTTTGGGCAACGGAATGCCTTTAAGAGAACCCGACTTGAAATTACGGTACATCCGTGTGTGTATAGCTGCAGCGATGCAGCGACGATTTTGAATGTAAATGTCATTGGTTGTTAGTACTGGGCTCGCTGCAGTGCCATGCTTTCTAGGGTATAGGCCCTGCATTTTCGCCGACGATGTTGTAGGATCGTTCCCGAGCCACAAAGACTGCCTGTGCCCCCCCTAGGGCTGAAGTACGAATACTCTTCAGTGTTAGTGGTTTCGGCGAGGGCTAATCACCTGGATATTGAAAAACACGTACTTTTTATACAACACGTGAACATTCAAACTATCATCCTCAAATACGCGGGCTATTTTATTCTCTGTCCTAGTAGAGTGAGCCGAAAGGATTATCTTTCAAAGAGCGGAAAGCTCTTATCAGGAAGAGTGTCAGAAAAGCAGGCACTATCTCTTTAATTTTGTTTAAAGGAGCACAGACACGAAACTTTCGTGTTCCGTTTTTTTCGCTGCTATGAGTTCCTACTAGCCCAGTAATCATAGAATGAAACGCTAGATTCTCTACCACCGCGTAAATAAGTCAGAAAGCCTGATTGGAAGAAGTATGATACGGGAGGATATGGAGACCATTTGAGTAACTTGAGATTGGAAAAGCATGAAGGCTTCACCGTGCAATTCCAGTGGATCCCGTCGCACGTCGGTGTAGCGGGAAACGAACATGCTGACAGCTTAGCCAAGGACGCTTTATCTTCTACAAGGACGGTGCAAACGCGGTGCGATTTCTAACGCATACAGAAACAGACCGTTCGCGAGCACTTTAGGCAGCTGTGGCGACCAGTACATCAACCAGTCGTGACGAAGGGCCTGAAAAGAGCCGAAGCCTGTCTGCTCCACCGAGTAAGAACAGACTCAGCCCGTGCACCAGCTTGGCTACATAAAATCAACATTGTTTCATCCCCTTTGTGCCCCTCGTGCAGTGTGACTGGTGACATTGATCACTTAATTATAAACTGCTCCAAAACCAACCCTGAACGGACGAACTTTTTTCGTGATCTCCAGAAGTTAGGAGTGCCCCATGCTACATCGGAGGACATTATTTTTCCTAGGGACCACTGGATTGTGCGAAGAGAGGTGTCTCATCTCCTACTCGGATTCTTGCAGTCCACAGGACTAAGTGAGGTGTGGTGACATTGTGTGTCTGTTATTTTAGGACTAAGTGACGTGTTATGACTTTGAGAGATTTGATATGGTATTGGGGACGATTAGGCGGAGCAATTGCCGGCAGCTATGCAAGGCTAAGTCCGCCTTATTCAACAATACTAATACTTACTAACTTGAGATTTACGCTCAAAATTTCTTGCTTCGAGATCCCGGAAAATATCTCCAAGCAATTCTTCAGTAACTGTACTCAGAAATCACCGTCGTAGGGTTGATCATAAATGCGAATAAGTCGAAAGTTATATTAAATAAACACGCAGAAACAAGGTCCTATGGTTCATCTCCAACAAAATTTACCCCAATGACCAATACAAACTACCATCAATTAAATTTCTGTGAATGACGAAGTAAGCTGTACGATACGACACAAAAGTCTGGTCTGGGCTGTGGCGTCAAGCAATCGCAAGCACGGCGTTTAGCATTGATTATTGCTATTAGTCAAATTCAATGAATGATGAAGTCATTCACCTAAATCGCTCGGTTTGCGGCACGGATTGGTCAATTTGTACGCCTTTCTCGGGTGGGAACCGAACACACGAACGTATTCGAGAAATTATGGGTTCGGTTCCCAATCAGGAACTATGCTTTTCTGCCCTTTTTTCTTTTTTTAAATCAACAAATGCACTTCAACACAAAAACTCCTTGCCCCATGCCCTCCTTGTTGGCGACCTTGACTGCTGTCTTTTATTCTGTGTTAATTCAACAAGCATTCAACCAGTATTTTTGTCGGAACGTAACCCAAACCCGAACTCTGATTCTGAACCCGTTGAACCCGCACCTAAACTGCAACAAAATATAAATAACGGTTACCGGTTCACGATAAAATGGCACTGACCTCTCCAGTTCCTGATTGCGAGGCTCAATTCATAACTCTCCAGATCAGGAATTTTTCCTACGGAGCTGATGAACAGTGCCAGGTATACTGTACCATTGGCGCCGCTTCTAAAAATTATAGACTGCTTTTCGAAGAGCCAATTTACAGTTTGGGGCATAAAATCTCTGAGGCGCTTATTCTGTTTTTTCTGGACACAATTCTTTTTTTCAATTTCATGTAAGCTTCTCTTTCTGCGGCAGGCGTCTTGAATTGCCAAGGTAGCCATAATTCAGGGTAATTCGGGTTTCAACACAGCCTACTTTCGTATCTCACCCATTTTTTGTTCCTAGAAAACATTCTATTACACTTATAAGCTTCAGCCGAGCAAAATCTACGCTTTCGTCGTGTCAATCTCTTCTTGTGGGTGCGTCAAATGCATCAGGGCATTATCACTGTCATCATCATCACGTTTTTCCTCGCGACAGAATTCCGCCAGCTGCCTCGGTCCTTTTTCTCAAGCCCAACGCGAAGCTCAACTTTCGGTAAGAGACTACAAGCGTCCGGTGGTGCGTGTCTGGAACCTGGAAAAGCTGCAAAATTAACTACGCCCCCGGCTGCAAAATGAACTACAGCAAAGAGGCTGTCCTAGACGAGCTCACAGATTTCGCCAACCGGAATCCCGCTCATGCCCCTTTGTTGCTCGATGAATTCGTCGCTTACGATGCGAAAACCGGCGACACGGTGTTTCCATGGGAAAACCTGAGACGTCTTCTGAGTCGCAAACTGGAACTGGTGATGGACGAATTTCACGAGGCATCCCCAACGGATGACCCACCAGCCATGCCCAATGTGGAGGCGTTCAAGTACGAAGAAATGAAATATGGAATCTTCGAGGCCACCAAGCGCTTCGACTGTGCGCCCTTGACCATTCAGCGGCTGTGTGAGCTGGTGGTAGACCCCTGGAAGCACTACAACCGCACCGACAAGTTCATGCATGCCGTAGAGAAGAACTTCCTGGTTTTGAGAACCATTGAACCAAGGTCCTTCGCTCAGCACGCCAGTGCATCAGTCCAGGGTGTCGGAGATGGCGCCGTCAACGGCAGTTTCACTGGCACCACGGCAGTATCGCCCGGGAGGGTGAATTACAAGCATGGGCACGCCGAGGAAGAGGGAATCTCTGCCCACATGTGGTTAGGGCACAAGCAGGGACATCCCAGCCAGTAATGGTAATCATCGTCATCGTACCCTTTTCCCATTACCGATGCCCCGGCCGTTGTCTCCTACCGACTTTGCAGACTGTGCTTGTGGTGGCCAAGGAGAAGAGCAAGTGTCTTCATGCGGAGAAACTTGGGGTGTGCACGACGGCTGCAGGGGCGCATAGCATCCCTTGCAAAGTGGAGTGCTGCAATGGTGACGGCGATTCTCGGCAGTCCTTGCACTTCTGATGTCCCTGTTTTTTTCTATATATTGAGATCAAAATATATTAGAATCTATTCATAAAATAAGGTAGGTCATACCACGTCAGCACCTGATTCTTGTAGATGTAAAAAAGTAAACGCAAGGTAGCTTGGATCCCTTTATATCTTGCAAATTTTGGTAAATCGGGCAGGTTGAAAAATTAATAGCCATCTGCATTCCTTTCACAAATGGCGTCGTTTCTTGAGAAAACCGTGAAATCGGTTAAGAATGCGGTGCACACTTTATGGTTACAAATGCCAACTCGGGTGGCAAATGTGGCCGTATGACAACTGAAACGAACACCGCGATTTCAGCAATCGCGTCCCGCGCAGAGTGCACTCTGGTTGTGTTGTTGGTATCTCTTGTTAAGGCCGTGCTGAAAAAATGTTCTCAGATACCACTCCACAGGCCTCATGCATCCTACTATCGTCTCATGAAGAAAAAAATTCTGCATTATTTAAGCCTGTTGACGTGATTTCAAGGCGAAAGCCTAACGATACTCATTGACTAATTTGCTGCTACATCGTAGAAGCGCCTCTTTCTTTGCTTTAGTTTGCCTGCGTATTAACAGAAGTCACTTCGATATCGTTCAGCTCACGTACACCATGTTTGCATATCTTTAATCGTTTTTGCCTTCTCGCCTACGATGCGAAGTACTCAGCAAGCAAACTGGCACTCGCCAGGACTGTCCTAGAATAACGGTTCTACGCGGCTGGTAGCCCTATTCAACCTCCGCGACTTCCCCTTCAGGTGCGAAGTGGAATCCACTATTCTACATCTACGTTTCCAATTCATAGTTTTTTGAAGTTCGTGAAGCGAGCATAATAGCCCCTCAAAGTTCCTTATCCTGGCCAATCCCCCTAGTGAGTATGTGCTCCGAAGAAAGAAACAGCAACAAGGAACATCAGTTTTATTCCATGGCTGGCAACGTGTGGATGAACGGAGCTTAAATGTACCCTGGAAAACTTTCTCGGACTTTTTTTCTTTCTAAATTGCGATTAGTCTCGGTACACTCTCAAAAATGGCGTTCAGTCCTTAGAATAGGAGGTCACAGAAGAACCTCAGACGAAAATTATTGTGTACGGCCGTCAGACAGCGAAATAAGTTACCAAAAAACTTTTTCTGTCTTTCTCGGTCTGCGCATTCTTTGCCCACCCGAGTAAAGTCACTCGGGCACCTTCCTTTCAGCTGTTGCTATAAACGCAGTCAATGGCCACTTTAAAGAAAACCGAAACAAAAGCACACAACTGCAAGGTGCAGATCTGCTCGACGAACACATCAGGCAGTACCACTTTGTGCTGGAAAAAAACTACAGCTTTCGCAGTGCTTCCCAGCAGGAAGTTGAGTGAAACCGTTTATCAGCAGTGTTGCAGGGTCTCTTCAAGAAAAAAATTCAGCTACCTTCATAACGGCGATGGGAAGACTGGGGAAACAGCGGAGCTGGTAGTCTTAACTATATAGGTTTAACTCGGTTTTTCCTAGGTCTTCCCCTTTCTTAAGAGGAAAATGGTTCAAATGCTAAGCTTTCTTCATGCAAACGAAGTTAAATCAAAGTCCACCCTGCACCCTCCTAAAGAACAAGGTCTGAACTGCGAAAGTACGAAGCCAAAGTCCACTTCAACTTTGGCTTCGTACTTTGGCTAAGTTCAATTCAACTTAGCCAAAGTCCAAAGCCAACGCTCGCGCTGCGAACCCAAAGAAAATTCTATGCGCCCCGAATGCGATATAGCGATGTCACGTGATGGTGGTTGGTGTCTTGACCGGCTTAGAGAGATGGACGCACGAGAACCATACTTTGTTTTAGAAAAACGCACTTTTAATACACACACACACACGGAAAACCCTGAAGTAATCCACACTAGCAACATACAGCGCAAAACGAATCCAAAGAAGTCTTTTAATTGATTATAACAAAAGACAATTCAAACCAAAACCAAAAGTCACTACAAAATCCCGGGCCATCTCCACTAACGTGAAAACTGGGGACTGGCGAAGCATGGAGTGTATAAGTGTTTTCAAAGATTGTAAGTCTCTCTCTTGGCACTCTCTAAATCTCTTTAGTCGGTGGCCTCGCCGCGTCCACCTGGCTCGTTCCCCGAAGCGCGCGTGCTCCTTCCACCTCCTTGTTCTTTGCCTCTCCTCGCCTTTTCCTTGTAGTCCTCCCTTATATACCCTCTGTGCTACATCGCGGCCCGCTCTTATTGGCTCTCTCCAGTTTAACTTCCACATTTGGTAACAATGCTGCTTGACTCCCTCGCTGCGTAATCGGATTGGCTTCCCTCCCTCAGGAAAATGATTACCGAGGTTTATTAAACTTGTTATAGTGATTGCTCAAAAGAATTCTGTAAACATATTGTCACGAAGCCAAAGAAAACGCAGTTGTCTTGTAGGAAAACAAGTTTATTGGAGCGAACTTGTGCTCCCATAATATATAAAAGAATACACAGGTGGCGCAGTAGTTTACAAAGGGACGTGTGCAGGCGAGTGTCGCTAAATCGTATGTAGCGGCGTCTGCTCTGCGGGCATTTATCTTCCGGCACGAATGTTTCTCGAACCGTCTAATTACATCGAGAATACTGTTGACCAAAGACGACTATTCTAAGGCAGCGACGTTAGGGCGAAACATTCTCCCCATCAAATGAGATAACCCTTGCGGCATAAGAAAAACAATGGAACACGCACTTCACTTGGGACACAGATAACACAACCCGGTGCAGCCGGGCGCTAAAAACAAAACATGAACAAACCTAATGCATGATTCGCGCATTACGCCCCCCGTCACCCCCCCCCCACCCCACTGAGAGTGCATCGACCCGATGTCAAAATAAAACGATAGTCTTGATTAACAAACAAACAAGAAAAGTCCGTCATCTTGCGTAGTAAGGTTTTAGGGGAACCACGTGGACGACTTTGGGTGGCGTGCGTCGTCGTGATGTTCCGGAGTCACCATTTGGGATCACCCCGTAGGTACGTAGGCCAGCACGTTGTAGAATCCGCTAGGGTCCGATATACCGTCGCAAAAGCTTGAGTACGCGTCGTCGGATGGGAGTCCAAACCCACACTCTATCCCCTGGGTGGTTGGTACTCGGCATCTCGGCGACGGAGGTACTAGCGTCTGGCATCCACCAGCTGCTGGTCCGTTGTAGGAACTTGAGCGAGCTGGCGGGCCTCCTCCGCACGTCAAAGGTATCCTTGGACGTCGGCGTTGAGGTCATCGTGTTCTACGTGCGGGAGCATGGCGTCAAGCATAGTAGTCGACCGTCTGTCGTAGACAAGCTCGAACGATGTCATCTGCTTAGTTTCCGTGGCAGCCATGTTGTACGCAAGCGTGCCATACGGAAAGACTTCGTCCCAAATCCAATGTTCGACGTCGACGTTTACAGACAGCCTATCCGCGCTCGTCTGTTCAGACGTTTCGTTGGTCCATTCATTTGGGGGTGATACGCCGTCGTTCTTCGGTGATCTGTGTTGCTGTTGCATAATATTCCTCTCGTAAGCTCCGCAGTAAAGGCCGTTCCACGGTCTGTGATTAGAAATTCAGGGGCTCCATGTCGCAGTACTACTTGGCTTATAAAGAACTTCTCGACTTTTCGCGCAGTTCCCCTCGGAAGAGCGGCGGGCTTAGCGTTGCCCGTCATGTAGTCGGTCGCTACGACAATCCACTTGTTCTCGGATCGTGACGTATCAAACGGGTCGAAAAGGTTCATTCCAATCTGTTGGAAGGGCGTCGATGGAACGGCGATCGGCTGCAGAAGTCCGGCGGGTCTCGTCGGCGGCGTTTTTTGTCGCTGGCAGTCACGGAAGCTCCGGACGTAGAGGACACATCGGTTGTAAGGTGGGACCAGTAGTACTTCGCCTTGAGTCTTCCAGTAGTGCGTGCTGTGCCGAGATATCCAGAAAACGGGTCGTCGTAGCACGCTTCCAAAATCTCGTCACGGATGTCTACGGGGATGACAAGAAGATCATTCGTTCTGTTCCGGGGTTGAAATTCTTCTTCACGAGGACAGAGTTTTTGAGGCTGAATGCTGGTAAGTTTCGTTTGAAGACCCTAGGCACGGTGACGTTGCGTCCTTCGAGGTATTCAATCATGACCCGTAACTCCGTCATGATTGAACGGTCTACAACCTTGAACGGTCTACTATACACCTGTGGGTGAACTTTTGAAATGGCCCATATAATAACCAGGTACTCTTCCTCAGAGGCTGAGCAGTTTATCTCTTCCCCCGACAGACCACGGCTGGCATAGGCGATTACTTTTTTGCAACCGCTTTGCTTTTCTACGAGGACGGCACCCAAGCCTATATCACTGGCGTTCATGTGCATTTCAGCTTCGCTGTGTTCATCGAAGTGAGCGAGCACGGGTGTGCCTTGCAGACATCGTTTCAGCTCCCAGAATGCTTCCTCTTGGGCGTTTTTTCAGCTGAAAGGGGTGCTATCTTTAGTCACGAACGTGAGTGGCTCTGCAATGCGTGCGAAGTTTGTGACGAAGCGCCAATGTACTACTACGCGCAGAGTCCTAGAAATCGACGCACGCCCTTGTAGTATTTCGGTCTTGGGAATTTCGCTATGGCTGAAGTTTTCGCCGTGTCAGGCAGAACTCCCGCGGCGTTGACGACGTGGCCCAAAAACTTGAGTTCTGCGTACACGAAAAGGCACTTTCCAGGCTTCACTTTCCAGGCTTGGGCGCCGACATTCATAGTTATAGGCTTACATTTTTTCCGTTTCAAAATTAACCCAGTTGTCTGTAATACTTGTGTAAATTCCTTTCTGACAATTTTTACTAGCAGGGGTTGCGCACTGCGGGCCAACGCAACCTCATTTTTTTTTCCAATTGTCTGGACATGTTATTGTTCCCCGCCGCTGCTAACCCCGTATCCTTCGGGCCATTGGGGTGGCCCGGTGGTTAGGTTGCCGGTTTCACGGCGTAACGGTCCCGGGTTCGATTCCGGGGACCTTCTTAACCACATTTTATTCTTCAGGCGCGCACTGCCAACATCTCCTACTGGGATTGTTGCCGCCCTGCCACTTTGCCTTACACTTCTTGGCCTAGCATCTTCCCCCTCTCCACTTCACCTAAGATGGTAATTTTTTGTTAACGATCGGCATGGACAGAGCTCAAGGTTAAACAATTCCGCAGTTAAAATGTTTTCGCATTGGGCGTACAACACATACGCATGACACGCTTTTATACACTGGCCTTATGCGGACCTATGTAATGACCATAATCATCATCATCATCATCACCAGCCTACTCAGGTCCACTGCAGGACGAAGGGCTCTCTCATTGGCCTCCAACCGCTCCTGTCCTGCGCTCCTCGAGAGACGTATGTATTTCTGACGATACATCAGCACAGGGAGTATTCTAGTGCTCCTCAAAACTTCCCTGGAAAGGGTAAACAGATATTGCAAAGCAAAACCTTGCGGTAAGAAAGTGATATATATAAATACAACCAGCAAAAACACGGTTTCCCGAAAAAGGAAGTCCTTGTCCTTGTCCTTGGTCGGACAATTTCGGCTCATGCGGCCAACCTTAAACTGGTGATCATTGTTTTGTTTTGAGACGTGACGCGTTATTTTTCAGGTATATTTTACAACGAAACATTAAAAAGGACATCAATATTAATCGTTATAGAATTATTTTACAGGTGCTCATCGGGTGCGCTACGATGTTTTTGTTGTAATAGAATTGTGGTGGAAGTGTCGCATGACTGGCGGGTTCGTGGCCCTCCACGGCCAACGAAGTCCATTTTAAAGCGAAAGCCTTGACTTCCCCGTTCTGTGAAATGGCACTGTTCCTATTGTTGCTGGTGTTGTCTTGTTGAGAACCGCCGCGGTGTATAGTAAATAAATAAAAACCACCTGTGTGATCCTATAGGATTTCAATACGGGTATGTGCCGTGGCAGCCTAGCGCTGCACCAACTGCGTTGTCTACGAGCGTAATGAGCGCAGAACAAACGTTGTGGTCTTTATTGTTTTCTTTGTGGCACATACACACTCGAAGGATCGGCCAGGAACCGAAAGCTTAAACGGGCAACATACCCTACTCCCAAAATTTACAACACTTTCAAGTTGAAACGTAAAAGTCGTAGAATAATGTGGGCCACACGACAACTGAACATGATGGCGTGAGAGCAGAAGACGTGCCCACCAGTCGCGCAGCACCCTGCGGCGTGTGGAAATCTACTTGCTGGCGTAATTAGCGCGGTGAGACAAAGAAACGAAAGCGATGAAAAGGAGGCTTGCACGTTGAAGCATAAAGGAAGGCAGATGAAGCAATGCGCGCCTCAAGACAAAGAAACGATGCGAAAAAAGCGATGTAAGTGCGATGTTGCAGCAAAGAAGGTGATAATAAGTATCGCCAAGCTTTCGCCTTCAGACCACGTAAACAGAGTTATACGCAGAGAGGAATTTCCGTTTCATCCCGGCGTTAGTAACAAAAGATGCCAACAACGCAAGCCTCAAATGGTTTGCAAGTTGCAACGCCCGTATGCCGGCACAAAAGTAATCGTAGAATGGCAGGGCGTGTGCTCCCAGCCGGTACCTATGATGCGAGGCCTCCGTCAGGGTTGTCCTCTTCTCTGCTACTTATGCTGCTGCTGAGTGATCTGGGGGCAGAGCTGGAGCGGAGCCCAATGGGCTTTGACTGGACATATAAGGAACAGCGGAGGACAATCCAACAGCGACTACCCGGCCTGATGTACGCCGATGATATTGTCCTTACAGCTGTCTCTTGTTCGGACCTGCAGCGACTCCTGCATATTTTAACCAAGCGCGCAGAGATATTGGGGCTGAGGGCCAGCGCGCCGAAGTGTGCAATACTGCGCTGGGGCAACACAGCTAACTTCCAGATGAAGAGGCCCCCACAGTACAAGGGAAAGTCGTCCCTTTTTGCACACGCATATCGATTCCTGGGTGTTGACTTGACCACCGAACCAGACAACTGGGCTGCACACGAGCGGGGGCTTCGCGGAAAGGCACTGCGCAGCCAGAACATTTTGAGGGCCTGAATCCTCTGGACCTTCCACAGGATGAAGGTTGTCAAGAGCCTTTGGAAGGTGGTACATGTTCCGGTGCTCACGTTTGCCAATGCAGTGCTTTGCCTGTCCTCGGCCACAGGGGAGTACTTGGAGAGACGACAGAGGGAGGTGGTGTGACTGGCCCTGGGTTCCCACCGATCGACACCTAATGAGGCATTTCAAGGGGTCGTAAGCTGGCCCTCATTTGAGTCACAAGATCGAGGCTGTGGCCAAGCTCTGTTTCGGAATCCGAGCATGCTCGCTAAGCGACACGCTCAGGGTACACCGGGTTTACGAGTGTAAGCTGCTCGCAGGTGACGCCAATAGGTGGAAGAAGAGAGAGCGCGGACTGTACAACAAAAACTAGGTTGACTTCATGTTGACTAACATGAAGAAGACCATCCTAAGCAGGAACAACTTCTTGAGCGAGTGGTAGCTGCAGAAACTATACGGTGGGCGGAAAAGGCCGTGACGAAGACATCTCGTTTGTCACACAAGCACACCATTTCTCAGCAGAAATGTTTACGACAACTGGCCGGGAAATCTGATTTTGTTCGAAGCGCGGGTTGGGGTGCTGAGAACTCGAATGTCGAGGCGGAATTCGGACGATGCAGAGACGCTGCTGTGTGCGGTGTGTGGTGAGAAAGAGGATGCGGCAGAACACATTGATTTGCGAACAGCAGCACCCGGCCACCCAAGTAGTACTACCTTGAAGAAGGCGCTGGATTTTGTAACGCGTATCCCACCAGAAGGCACGCCGGGCACGGACGACTTCACGGATGCGAGTGGAGCGCCAATGGGGCTTGCGGATGATCAGTAACCTCCATGCCAGTAATGACCCGCTGAATCCAGTCTGCACAACGAAGCGTCGACTGGAGGAATGGTGAACACGCGCTCGTTAGAGTGAGGAAGACTGACGATGAGAAAACTACCGAGGCTAGGTCGTCCGGGCGAGTATATGCAACTAGAAGCACCCCCCTCCCCCGCTACAAAGGGGCAGCCACCCAGCAATTATCCTCATCATCATCAAGAAATGGGAAGAGCGACCTTAACCGGTGTATGCATCGTTGCGAGGATTTGAATGGTGCAGTTGTGGTGTCACTTTCGGTTGCCATACTTTTTGCTTATTTGCGTTAGCCTTTATAACCCTGGAGCCGATATAACCCCGTAGCCGATTACACGGGTTTGTCGAGAAAAGATGTCGTTTCTGAAAGGAAAACATGTTGAGTATTCACTTTTCAACCTGCCCGACTTATTAAAATTTGCCGGATATAAAGCGAGCCGTGCTATCTTGTGTTTCCTCTTTTCAAGCCTACAAGCAAAAGGTGGTGAAAGACTACGTGGTATGACCTTAATTAGGGCGTATATTTGAAAATATATCCAAGTTCCAATATATGTAAAAATACTGAACTGAGTTCGTCGAGCATCATAAGTTCAGGGTTTGCACAGAATCGTCATTACTGAAGCACTCCACTTTGCAAGGCATGTTCGGCGCCTCTGCAGCCGTCGATCCACTTCTCAAGATTCCCTGCCTGGCGAGTCTTGCCCTTCTCCTTGGCCACGAGCACCGTTTAGAAAGTCAGCATTCGCGGCAGGAGCGGCAACCAGAACGGAATGAGAACCACGACGTCCACGAAAGAACCAGAGCCTGGGACATCGGCGATGGGAAAAGGAATGGAGTACGATGATTGCCATTACTGGCTGGGATGTCCCCGTATGTGCACGGAAAACCCATGGCCTTTCCTCGCCGCACCCATGCTCGCAATCCACACCTCCGAGCGAATCTGTGGTGGTGTCGCTGAAGCGGCCGTTGACGGCGCCATCTCCGGCACCCTGGACTCCATTGACCGCCAGGGGCGCTGATGCATCGGCTTGCTGCGCAAGAGACCTTAACTGCATCATGCTCACAACCAGGACGCTCTTCTCCACGACGCACTAGATCCTGTTTGTAGGTGCGGCTGTAGTGCCTCCAGGGTCAACCACCAGCTCACACCACCGCTGGATGGTGAACGGCGCACCGGCGAAGCGCTTGATGGCCTCCAGGATCCCATCTTTCATTTCTTCGTACTTGAACACTTCCACAGTGGGCATGGCTGGCAGGTCATCCGTTGGCGACGTCTCGTGAAATTCTTCCATTACCAATTTCAGTTTTCGACTCAGGACACGCTTCAGCTTTTCTCACGAATGCGCTGTGTCGCAGGTTCTCGCGATGTGACCGTAGTATCCATGGAACAACAAAGGGATATCAACGGGATTCCGGCTGGCTAAATCTGTGAGCTTGTCCAGGACAGCCTCTTTGCTGTAGTCAGCCATGTGGGCTGCTCTTTCTCGACAAAATCTTCTAGGTTCGAGGGGAAACACACAGAGGAAAGCTTTCAACGAGAACTTGAGATTGGCGTCGGGCTGGGGAAGAAGAGCCGTGGCAGCCGCTTCAATTTTGTCACGGGACAAGATGTGATGATGATGACGGTAATGATGTCTGAACGAGTTCGAAACGTAACCACAAGAAGAGATTGGCCACGACTAAAGTGTTAACGGTCCTCTGATAGCGCTTCTATAGGTATAATAATTTGTTTTCCAGAAAATAAAATAGGTGGGAAATAGGAACATGGACAGTGTTAAAACACAAATTACCCTATAAATATGGCTACCTTGGCAAGTAAAACAACCTCCGCTCAAAGACAAGCTTGCATAAAATTGAAAATCTCCATGTTTGCTACCCCAAAATACAGAGTAACTGTTTTAGGGAAATTCAGTAGCGAACCGTACACTTCCCTGGTTAACCTGCCTGCCCTAAGTTTCCTTTACTGTTCCTTCCGTCAGCCCCTTACGGTTAGTTGGCTCTTGCAAAGGCAGTCTAGGTGCCGATAAGCGGCGGCAATGAAAAAAAAATGTCGACCTGATTCCGTTACCTGGCGCCGTCCACATAGCTCCGTTGAACAAAACCCTTATCTGGAGACATATGAACTCAGCCTCGGAATCCGGCAGTGCAGAGCTCAATGAAGATGTCTTCGCACTTCCGCGAAATACACGGGCGAGTATTCCAAAAAATTGAAATGCCACAGAGAAAAGATGACTGGTATTCCATGCTTGCCTAAAATTTCGCATAATCTCTCAGAAGTGTTAGAACCTGCAGGGGTAATAAGGGTCGTGTTCGCGGCGCCAAAGAATCTTTCGGCTTGTGCAGGTTAATCTGTCCCAGGCATGCGCGGAAACCGATCTCCACTATTAAATACAGAGAGGCCTTTTTACACTTCCAGCGTAGCGTTGTCCATACAATTTCTCTCTCATGTGGCAGGCACTATATCGTCCAGACCGGCAGATGCTTGAACGTTTGTTTAAAAAAGCACACGAACACAGTCTGTAGCTTTGCCACCGAGGGCCAGCTGGCC
Organism: Haemaphysalis longicornis; assembly: GCF_048455015.1. Classification (NCBI taxonomy): domain Eukaryota; kingdom Metazoa; phylum Arthropoda; class Arachnida; order Ixodida; family Ixodidae; genus Haemaphysalis; species Haemaphysalis longicornis. The sequence continues at coordinate 251,651,164 of NW_027526295.1, forward strand.
GTGCATTGTAAAACATGTATCTCGGTAAAGTCGTCATAACCTCCGTACGACCAGACGATAGTTTGTATTTTAGTGGTTCTGACCTAAAAAGAGAAACCGTGGAACCTGCGTAGATAGCATGTTACGGGGATCAATGTGTTAGCAGGTTGTCTGTGGCTTTATCAAAGCTAGAGCTTGATTTCTTGTCGTAGGTGGCACGTGTCTATTTATCTTCATTCGTCCTTCCTTTTGATGTTTCCCTTTCTTTCCGTATCTACTCTTGCTAGGCAGATATGTTAATATGCGCTAGTCGTGCTTAAACCAATATTTGAAAGTTAGCGCTTGTCGCGTTATCGCTTCTTCATGTTGTTAGTGCTCTATGTTTTCTGTGCGACTATGAAGCAACACGCCCGAACCTCTACTCTCCTGAAGAAATTTAAATAAATTTACTCTTCCCTCGACAAAAGTGCTTTTGCACGAGTAGAGTCTACACGGTGAAATCTTTTCAGTCTTCAGGATACAAAAAGAGGTAAATTCCTAATACCAAACCGAACTTGAGCTCTGATACAAAGAACAGTGAGACTACCGGCCAACTCAATGACCATGGGGCCCGTATGCCGAGAAATGTGTGCCAAACGCATTTTCTTTGCATGTAAAAGCGCTCGCGATGCGGCTGATTCTGCTCGCGTCGTTTGCATCGCAGACTCTGAGGGGTATTTCAACAACTGGTTTTTCGCAGAGAGGCTTTTGCCTTAAAAGCTCTGCCGAGTGTTGAAATTATGCGTTGCGTAGCGAAGTAAGTGGTTTTCACTAAACTAATGTGACATTGAACATTTTCATGTTACTCAAGCCGGGGTTCCCCCGTTATCGATGAAAGTACAAAGACGCTTTTTGGGAAAGAGTATAAAGTTACTCCGCAGCCAGAATGCGAAGCATGCACAAAGTTTGCAAATCTGTTTATCTTCGGATAATTTAAAGACAGTACACTGTACAGAAGTACTCCGTCGAAGGAAAGTGGTTGAAAGGAGATTAAAAAGGAAAACAAGGACAAAGTCAATATGGGATTTGGCTGTTGAAAAATAAACTTGCAACGTCCTTGAGGAACAAGGGCGTTTTTTAGATAATTTTAATGCGACAGAAACCCCAAACTTACATAAACAAAAAACATTTATTGTCCCTTGTATTTTTCGTACAACGACCCTAAGCGAAAAAAGCGCCACGAGCAAACGACTTTCCTTGCCTTAATTTAATAAAGCGTGCCATCGCCGAAGACCACCGTGCCACCCCGTAAAAATGTTCATCTTGGTAACATAGCTACAGTTCTGTTTTTTTCTTTTTTGTTAATATATGTACGGGCGTGCGCTCGTGCGCACGTGTGTGCGTGTGTGTGTGTGTGTGTGTGTGTGTGTATCTCCCGCTTCAGCAGTTCTCGCAAAGGTTTTTATAACGTATGTGGTCTTCGCTGAATTTTTCTTCCTTCCAATATGTCCTTTTTGTCTTTTTAGACTTCTCGAAAGCTGCTCTGCTGCCTTCTAGAATTTCCTGTTTTCTTTAACAACAGTTTGAGAGAACAACGTCTCTTGTGACATTTTATAACAAATATTAGCATTGCTATTTCCCTGTGTGAGAACACTGGGCAATACTAAAGTGCAATCTCAAATACCGTATTTTCGCGCGTGCAACTCGCACCTAAATTGCGGAAATTTGAGTGGCAAAGTAGTGGGGTGGATAATACGGGCGGTTTTTCTTTTAGTGCAGCTTCGCGGCAATGCGCGTTGTGCTGTGAAGTTCCTACGCGCTAACCCTGACTAAGCCTTCCATGGCAGTGATTCCGCAAAACATAGAAAGACAATTAAGAAAACACAAGAACAAGCGCACTGTAACAACCTAATTTTATTAGTGAGTTGTGACTTTCGCCTTGCAGCCAGCGTATCCTACTTGCTAAATATACGCTTCACCTGTCTCTATAGTATGTTATGTGTTGCTTGAGCAGTAGCTTTGGTGCAGGATTTTTTTTTCTTTTCCAGTGGGCTCAAAGTGGGGGTGCGAATTATATGCAGGGAAGGGTTATACGCGCGAAAATATGGTAACCGACGTGAACGGGCTGCGAAATTGTCTCAGATCTGCCATGGCAGCATTGCGTAACAACTTTTAGGGGCGAAGCTCCTCTTGCTCGGGCCCTGTCCCGTCCCTCGTTGCTGCTGTACACGGTACCACGATGATGGCTGTGGCAGGATCCCCCTAGGGATTAGCCAACCAAAGATTGGCCGAAAAGGTCAAAACGTTCAACGCGTTCGTTGCTACCCAACAAGGAGGAGAGGAAGAACAAGAGGTTGTCGTTCGTCGCCTGCGAGCTCAAAACACGTACCGGGGGTACGCGACACAAGACGCTCTGCAGAAGGCGACGGCCAAGGTTGCTAAAATTTCACACACCGAATTCGCCAACCTACCCATGGAGATTCTCATCGCCCCAAACAAGCCCTACATAATCACCACAAACATCGACGTCGTCGACGGGCTTGTGAACGGAGCGGTGGGAAGTCTCAAGCTTTGCGAGCGAGGAGTGGTGGTCTTGACGCGGCGGCGCCCGGTTTCCATCCCACGACTCTCTGGCCGCGACGGGAGGTACGTGCGCGCTACAAACCGAGACGCGAGCATGGCTACGAACGCGCCTTATGTCCTTCACTCATTCAGATGGTGCGCGCCGTCAAGAATACCTATGACAATGTTTCACGGTTTCACCGATAAGCATTTTAGCTTCGCCCCTCTCATCATCATTCACTTAGTGGAGATGGCAGGATTTCTTTGGTTTGTTCGTGCTTTTTTTTTTGCACTGACAATTTTATTTACGTTTAGTCAAATTAGTGAAGATAAAACAGCATTTCTGTTCAGAAATTATTTCCCTGGTTACCGCTTGATCGCCCTCGACAACCCGTCGTAAGGTGTATCAACCTTACAACTGGTCGTCAACCTTACAACTGGCGGTATCTACTTTTAAACTACCTTACAAAGGGAACATTAAAAAATTCAACTTTGTTTACTTTCAAGGAACTACTCTGTCAACTCCCTCAGTTCCGTCTCATCCACGAGATGTTTTAACCGAAAAAACGCTAAATACTGAAACGCAAAATCTGAAGATTTTGCGCTACAATGGCGTGATATTGGCAGTTGAGACGTAATATGGGCCAGCAAAAAATGCAGTTCTAATGGTGTTAACTGCACATTGCCATTCAAGTAATACGACGTAACCGAACTAGGAGCCCCACTACTATCACCCCTTCATGTTTCTTGGGGGATGCTTAGGTCGGCGGCAATCTATCACACATACGAAGTACTTTAACGTCATAGAGAAGTAGCCGGAAAGTGGCTGCGCAGCCGCCACTGCTTAGTGTGCTTTCCTGGTTATATCAATTATTTGTCTGACTTTTGCTTTGTTTCGATAACAATGATACCGATTTTCTTCAGTTTTTACTGCGAAGCAGTCTGCCTCTCCCCAGCCAAGGAAATTCTCGTGTCCGCGTCAGCAGAAAGCTCCCAGGCTACTACTGGCTACTGGCTACACCCCTGGCTGCTCAAACAAACTACTGGCACCGCCAGTGATCGAACGTGGGACCGCATAGAGAAGAACAGCGGGAGCCTGCCGTCTTGCGGGCGGCAGTACGGCCACACGTGGAGGGGAAGATTCAAACGGTGGTTTGAATTCAGCGTTTGGGGAGGGAAGGGCGCTGTTTGGCAGGGGCGCACTAAACAAGAGTGAGGGGAAAGAAGTGAGGGAGATGGCGCCAAAGACACGCATGTTGCCCTCCTCCCCACCCTTCGAAAGACGCTCAAAGTGGCCGCCAGAAACGCCGCGTTCCAAACTGCGCAGTTAGGCGCCGGCACGTGCGACATGAAAGCAAAGGAAAAATTGGCAGCGTATCTGCTCCTTTCCTTGCAAATGTCGTCAAAAGACGATAATCTTTGTAGACATTTGCCAAGGACATGCCCCACTTTGCATTCCCGCTCACCTCTCATGCTGTTCCTGTACCGTCGCGCTCATCCCAAGGTAAACACACTAAAGGCAGAGTCCTTCAATGCTTTTGAAGGACTCTGCTAAAGGTTTGCGCAAGGCGATTTGAATTTACCGCGTTCCACTGCTACAGGCCGGGTTCCTCGATGCCAGCGCTGCAGTACGGCGGAGACGCGCGTGAATGGAGGTGGCCGACAACAAGGTTTATAGAACAGCGTGGCCGTGCTCCACGTGCGTCCCAAGCAGAACGTGGAACCTAGCTAGTGGAACCATTCATTGATGTTGCCGCGTGATTTTTCATATACCGCCAGGAGGCGGCGATTTTCGGCAGTAGATGTAGAATATCATTTGTTATCGAAAAACCAAGCATCCATGAATTTTTAAATAAAGGAACACTGTAAATATCCCTTGTGTACTAATTTCTTGTCCTATATTTGCGTAATGTCTTGTTCGTGTTCAACAAAGTTGACAAGTATGAACATATAAACCGGTCTTAGACGCTTACATTTGGCTGTGAGTATATAAGACTATTGCGCAATATCAATTTTACTTTGTCTGGGTGGCTGAATCAAGTTACAGACAGACAGACGGACAGACAGTCAGACAGACAGACCAAAATTTCTGGATTTAAGTAGCCCAAGAAAGACTATCGCCTTTAAAAACAACAGAACTCCCGCTCGTGTGGTTCAGACCGGGGAAGCGCGGGCACTGCGAAGGCGGGAAATTTATATATAAACCTCCGTTTCATTCATCAAGGGAGGAGTGAGACAGGGAGGCGAAGAGCGTGATGGGTAATATCAGTGCGCGGATGCCATGTGTGAATTAAAGTGACGCCGCATGGGTAATCGTTGTGGGTGTCATTTGCACCTTCGCAGTCCAATCGCCTTCACAGCGTGGATTGGAGCCAATTTTTTTAAAGAAAGAAAATTGGCCTTTTAAAAATAGCTGCTAGACTCGACATTCACCGTGGCATATTTGTGAGCTTCCCCTTGAAACCCGCTCAAGCCTTCTTGTTGTCTTTGCAAAAGTATTTCACCTCATATTATTTTCCTTGGAAACTTTTTTCCTTTCAAGCTTCCCGCGGTTTCCTTCCTTTTTTTTAGGGGGGGAGGGGGGGGGGCGTGGTAAATATTTTTTATTTACCGTGTTTTTTTAATTCGTTTTTTTTATTTTTTGAATTTCCGCCACCCAAACCTTTCTTTTTACATTCTGAATGCCGTTCGTTCCTTGCTTGTCCGCTTGTGCGACGGCGGGTGGTGCAGTACTACAGCATATTCTCGCCCTAGAGTGGCTTCGCTGTGCTGAACCAGCGCCAGTCATACTTCGTGCTGGTCGACAACGGCACCAGGGGGACTGGCGGCGCCGAGATCAGCCACCGCAAGCGCCTCGAGAAGCGCATATCGAGGCAGAAGTTTCACCAACGTGAGTACGCCGACACGTCGTCTCACTCTGGTATGCTGCGCCACAGGAAAGTTTCGGCGTCGATCTTGGCAACTTCGATTCCTTTCCCAGGGTGTTAAACGTAAGCTAGAGTGGATCCGCCTAACTGTTGTTAGCGCGTTGGGCAGTTCAGCTCACGTGATCTTTCATTATCGCATTTTCAGGAAATATCAAAGGTTTGTTTTATCAGCGGAAATGTTGTAGCTCGCCGTAATATGTAAATGGTTAAAAATACCAAGAAAATGGCCAGCGCTCGTGCGCGCATGCCTCGCCGCAACCGCTGAGCGTTCCCAGCACGCGCAGTGGCTTTAGCAAAAAAAGAACCGGCAAAAACCCTGAGCAACGAGAAATTGCCTAGCTACCGCCGAGCGTGTGCAGCTCGTGCCGCGAGTTTAGTAAAAAAACTGGCAAAAAACCCCAAGGAGCGCCTCGCGTTGCCTAGCAACCAACACCGCCACAGCTGACGTAAGACCTGCTCCACGGAACCATAGTCCTTCAATCCTTTACTGGTCTCGAAACTGCTCCGTAACTCAATGGGAGAGCTTCATATGCTGCGTTTGGCCGCCGCACGGTGGCGCCACCCTCTCACTGAGGTCACTCCTCGGGCGGCGTTGCGCTGGCTTGAACGGCGGAGCCACGGCAAGTTGTGTTTGTTTTGTGCGAAAAAAAAAATGTAACGTGCATTTCGCGCTCTTGTGATGCGACTTTAGTGCAACGACGATGCCGAACATGTGTTGCGTCCCGGGATGTCGTTCCTTACAACGATACCACAGAAAATGTTTCCTTGTTCTCTTGAACGAGCGACGGGGAGCTGCGTGAGAAATGGATGCGCGCCATTCCAAAGCAAGCAACGCGAGATTTCAGCTTCGATTACAAATGTATGACAGTGTGTGGAAATGCACTGTGTGTGAGAATGGAAAAAGCAATGTACCCTTTTGAGAGCATCGTGGACCTAGAATTGTAGAAGGCTAACTTAAAACCGGATTTTTGTCATATCAATCAGGTTGTAGCGGTGCTTTATTACCTGTTTGCAATATTGTATTATGTTGGTCTCAGCTCGCGTGTAAAAAAGCTGTGGGACGTCCTTGAGCTTTTACTTTTCATATTTCCGTGAATTATCCCTTAGGGTTCGTTTTGTTTGTTTTGTAACCGCGCGTGGCCGATTCCAGTTTTTTATCTGGCGTTTCAACTCGTTTGCTCTTTTTATCGTTAGTCCCGTCGGACAATATTGTTTGATATGGGAAGGGTGACACCTTGTCGCTAACTGGATTTTTTGTTTCTTCGACAATATTCTTGATCCTATTTCCATGTATCTGAAATTAATAACGTTCCGAGAGTAATGCATGCATAACAAACGCCGTGCAACTCGCTTTATTGATGTTCATCTGCGCACGTAACACTGCGGACTGCTTCTTCGACATTTGTGTTTCATTCTAGTCTTTTGTAGAACAGGAGCTCGCTAGCTCGCTGCGTTCAGAAAAGCTTTGCGTCGTTCTTGGCTACGTGGCAATATTCTGTTTCCTCCGTGTGCTCCACATCGCAGCGCGAAGAAATAAATTTTTGTACGCTGGACCACGCTCTTTTGTCTCCCTTCGTAACATTGAATTTTTGTTGCATGTGATAAAATCAGTTTTATTGTTCTTTTTTTCGCTTCCTGTTTTTGCAAGGTTTGCAAAGCGTGGAAGCGGAAAGACACATGGTGCAACATATATCTCTTCGTGTTTTGATCCTTCGCCTTTCTGCAGCGTTTTTAGATGTTCTCAAGTATGTACCCACTCATTGAGACGACAATACTATTGGGCTATCTCTTTTAGTGTTCTCTGCATTCCAGAGCAATCAACGGATTCATTAAGCGTAGTCTGAACGACGCGTACTTGGTTTCTTTTAGTTTTTTTTTGTATTATCGATAGGCCCGCAGCAGTCCGTGACTACGCAGCTAGCGTATGTGTGGTATTTGCAACTTTTGCTTTAAGAAAAGAAGAAATAGAGATTTAAAAATCCGAAAACACGACGGCGCAGCGCTTGTGCCAGAGCACGCAGAAGTCGTTGCCGTTCGCGGCCGAAGTCTACGGTAATTTACTACGAAAAATAAAACCCCATTGAAGGCAGGTGATGACTGGACTATTCATCGCTAGCTACTACGAAAAAAAAAACACTTAATCAGCGCGCAGACACCAAAAGCAGCGAGCGTTTGCACGCCAAGAGCAGGCCAATACGCCGCGAAAGCGGCGGCTGGATGACCTTCGTGCGGCGGTGGCGCCTGTAGTGGCGCGCGCGGTCCCTATATGAAACGAGCGCCGAAGTTTCGTGACCAGTAAAGCATTGAAGGACTCTGACGGAACCTTGGCGCGATTCAAGAAACGCCGCGCATGCGTCCTGCACGTACGCGCCACCGCTGCGACTTTGCTGTCGTCAAGCGCTACCCCGCATGTAATGCTTGGCATGAAGAACGCGACATTGTCGATTCATATGGCAATGACTACCACTAGCCCAGTGTGAAGTGCTGACGGAACATCTTAATTAGCACCAGAATTGATAACCTCGACGTTATCCATTGACATCACAATCCAGCGTGGCACCTGTGAGGTGGCTGCAAGGGAATCGCAGTCATTGCTCCTATCTGGAGCGCTAAAAAAAACTGGTGAAGCTTGCACTACGTGGCGCAAGGCTTAAACCACAGGGAAGCAGCAGGACTACCACTAGCACAGTGTGAAGTGGTGACGGAACATGTTAACAAACAATTTCAAGCTTGTACAAATGCGTTGTGATGTATCTTTCAGTGCTCACTAAAAAGGAATCCTGCTGCTTCGCTGTGGTTTAAGCCTTGCGCGACGCAGTGCAAGATTCGCCAGTTATAGCAGCGGCTAAACTAAGCAGCGGCTAGCAGCGGCCAGTTTTAGCAGCGGCTGGGTACAATAACATATGCAGCCACAAAAAAGAGCTCTTGCCCTGGTCGGAAATGAACCTGGGTCCTTCATTTATGAAACCAGCGTCTATCCGATTGAGCTATCACTGCATCGCGGGCATAGAGCATTTCTTTTGGTTTCGTAGCGCGGACATTGTCTTTGAACTTGGCCGCGGGTTCTAGAGCCTGCTAACGCGGTCCACTTTGGGAAAGATGTGAAACCCGGCAGACGAAACGATGCGGGCCTGCCAGTCATAGAGAACTTTCAGCAGCAAGTTCAGACAAATATGTCAGGTGCAACAGCCGTCTCTCCGCCGAAGGAAGAGGGGCCGCCAGATTTGCTGTTTCTCCAGCCTTGCACGAGTAGGGCAAGCTGCGTCAATTTTTTAAATGCTAATGCATTTCTTAGTCGAGCCATGTCAGGCGCCGTGCGGCGTCCACGCGCCCGCAGGTGTTATCTCTCCGCTCTCACCCCTCTCCCATAGCAACAGCTGCGAGAGCGCGCGCTCCTCCTCTCCCCTAGCAACCGGAGCAGGTGGTGCGGGCGGATCAGCGGTGAGTGAGTGGAGAGAAGGAGCGCGCTCGGGCGTATGAGGGCGCTCGCATCGCGGGAGCTCGCCGGAGCTCCCGCGTGTGTGGGAGAGTGTAGGCGAGGGTAGGCGCGGTGCTTCGCTGCTTCTCCTCTCGACGCTCGCCCCACTCTCCCACGCCCGCATGCTTCTCAAAGACCCTTTGACTGTGCACTTTACCGACCACAAGGCAGTGATCGTGGCCATCAAGTACAACGACAACACAAACAGGTGTTAAATAAATGGTTACGCTACAAATCACCGCCTCCTCATTAATTATAAATTCCGCGCACTCTCGCGCAAAAGAAATGCATTCGCATTTCCTCACGATTCCCTTCGGGGGGGTGGGGTGAATTTTTTTTCGATTTAGATACATAACACAGACAGTGAATCAATATTTCTTGCGTTATACGTTTCCCAAGTTTCCTTCAGAAACGCCTTTATATACGATAAGGGCATTTATCAGTGAAGGCTGATTGCTTTCTTCGCTTCGATTGCTTTCTAGCGAGCGGTGGAATATTGGTTTCTACTGGTGTGAAGCAAGAATTGAAAGATCTTTTCAACCCGGGCGGGAACAAGCATATCATTTAAGAGTATATACCCTTTCCCACCACTCCTTACCCGCTTTATAAGTATTTCATTCTTTCATAATGTTTGCGTTTTATAATTATTATTGCAGAGTTAGAGGTGCCTGGCAGGAACTGGGGAATTATTGGATGCGTTTTCAATCGTATTACTGCGGATATGGGCAGAAACTACGCAAGATTTCAAAAAAATATTCACGGTCAATCTAACCAACTGACGTAGAGCGTCTTGCCACTCGCGTGTCTCGTGAAGTAAAAATGATTAGTCTTGTAACGTTTCACATCCCGCAGTTCTTTGCTCGCGCCATACGGTGTTGTTGTCTCGTTTAAGCGGAATAAAATAACGCTTGTTTCTTCGCACCTACAGCTGATTTCGCAAGGCAGGACACCTTATGCGGCATCGCGACCTCCATGGTTGCGTGCGTCACCGCGATAGGTGTTTGCAGTGCGTCACTACGTTCGAAACAGTCGCATAGAACAATGCGTGGCCCGTTGATATCGCGGCCGATTTCTGAAAGACACCGATGAATTTTTGCCGCTGGTTTCCTTTTCACCCTGGGCTTACACAGTCCGTGCACTGCATCCAGCCATTGCGGCGACGAACCGCCCCTTTCTTCCACCCTGCGTTTACGACGCTTGATTTAGCGGTGATGATGGCTGTGGAAGATATTGTACCGACTACATTTCTTGACAATGATTGCACACGCGAAGTGAAGAAATAGTCGAACTGCGACGAGCCCGACAAAATATAACGACGACCATTATGTTATGTTTCTCCAAGCAGACGACGGCTAAGCGACGTGCAGCGGTCAAAATTTGAACTATTCAGACCCAAAAAATCGTGTGCGCGTTGTTTATATGTTTATTTCTGATGTCTAACAGTAAAACAATCACAGAAAGCTTTGGTTTAAGTATAAAATACACCGGGAATAGTTTCTATCAAGAATAACCTTTGTTTTAGTGAGTAATTTTTTTTTTCTCCTGAGCCAGTTTTCAATGAGGACGACTTTTTCTTTTTCCTGTGAAAATCATTCATTCTTCGGAATGAAACATATATAAACGACATCATAATCAGATGGTTATACTGTCAGCCGCTCATATTAGTAATCATGGGTATAAACAGCTGCAATATAACGAACTATTTTTTCTAACCGCGGAGAGTCAGCTAGCGGCCAAACAACGCTTGTGGGCGGAGCTGCATTCTTACCCTGTCATCAACTATAGAAATGAAGACAATTTCCTTGTGTTGCACCATCAGGACTTTTCATGTCTATTTCTTATTCTTTCGTTTGTAGAAGAATGTGTTCGGCAACCGCAGCTTTTTTTTTTCTCCGGAAACACCACCAGTGTATCTCCTCTACTGTTGCGATAGTCTATTCTAAAGTTTCCCAGTGACTTTTCTTCCTTTTGCTTTGTAGCGACTTTTGCGTTAAAGTCACCCATCACAATCGTGAACTGTTTTGTTCCCTTCTTCAGTGATGATTCCACGTCCTCGTAGACAATGGATACGGCTTCATCATCATAGCCAGTTGATGGTGAATAGGCCTTTATTATCATTAACCTGTAACGATTGTTTAGATTGACCACAATGGCTGCGACCCTTTCGTAAAGACTGAAGAATTCTTCCACGTTGCCTGCTAATTCTTAATAGATTAGGAATCCAACTCCGTGTTTTTTCTTCTCATGGAGTCCTCTGTAGCACGAAATATGCCAGTTATTCAGCTCCATGAAGCCCTCGACTTTTCTTCTAACTTTGCTTAACCGTGTGACCTCGGATCTAATGCACGAGAGTTCCTCTAGTAGTACACCTAAACTTCCTTCACTAGACAGGGTTCCTGCGTTCATCGTTGCAAGAATGGAGTTCCAAAGGCGGCCTGTACGGACCCAGAGATTTTCAGCTGCCTCTTCTGTAGCGCTTGCCTCACCGCGGCCATGGTCGGTCGCTCTACAGCTGCTGGAGACGGAAGAGTCAGTCACCGTCAGGACGGAGGAGTTTAAAATAACTCATCAAAAGAAATTTACGCTTCTCCATTAGGAGAATGAGGATAGTGTAGACAGGCAAAATGGCAACCTAACAACGGTAATTACAGAATCTGCAGCAGCTGTGGGAGAACCAGCATGTAGGAATTGAACTGGAAAACTGAGTAAGAAAACGAAAGGACTAATGGCGAGACGTACGAAAATGAAGCTTTCAAGTGCGGTGGGTCAAACTGAGTTAGCAGAGCTGTCTAAATTGATAAAAAGAAGTAAATCAAATGATATTCATGCATAAAACATGGCAATAATCAACGAAACGCTGCAAATTAGAGGAAGTTTGAAAGCAATGAAGCGGAAGCTCACCATCGTCAGACACTGTACGCACTCAGAGACGAACGAGGTAACATTACGCACAACATGGACGAGATAATAGAGAGTTTTAGCTGACCGTTTCTGACTGTCCGCTCCGCTCCGATAGCAAGCGGGAGCGCCATTGCGCATGCGTGGCGCGCTAGCGCGCTACCGGAGATACCGGAGCGTGGCCCCGCTCCGCTAACCGGGGCCTCTTAGCGGACCGTCGCGGCAGCTTACGCTACCGTGCGGAATTTTAACATGGCTGCCCCCGCGATGCGAGCGCGCTACAGCGAACTTCGTTTCTTCATTTGAAACACGAGCGACGAAGCCGCGAAAGCGCTTCCGAATAGGCGATGGTGCGACACACCTCAAAGATCTTTAGAACGGAAATGAAAAACGTCGACCGAAGCGCGGAGCTGCTTCTATGCAGCGCCGAGAAATGCAGCCTTGGCTTGGCTATTCCAAGGTTTATCGGCTTCTTTATTGTAATTTAATAAAAATCATACTATGTCAGCGACTACATTATAAAAAAAAAGGTTAAATGAGGCCAAGAAACACGGTATTTTGCTTTGTTTGGGCGACCAAATACGAATTCTTATGTTTCCTTTAGGATGAAGTTTTGGTTTACAAGCGCACGCGAAACGACCAGTCACGCGAATCATTCCCGGTCGAGGGAGATACGGTTATTGCTTAGCTAAAAGCCTTTCGACTACTGACGCTTCGGTTGTGCTGAGCGGGACGTCGGGAGCATAGCGGAGCGTCAAAAACGGTCAGCTAAAACTCTCTAATAGCGAGTTTTAGCTGACCGTTTTTCGCGGTCCACTCCGCTCCGATAGCAAGCGGAAGCGCACCTGGCCGAGAACGGCATTGGCCCCGGTTTCGCTGAGTGCGCCGCCGGTACCGGAGCGGACCGCAAAAAACGGTCAGCTAAAACTCTCTAATAAAGGTAGCAGAATGATTCTACACCAGGCTATATGCCAGCGACGTTAGATTGGGGGAAACTACTGAGAGTACAACCTTAACTTGCGATGTCCCACTAGTTACTAAAGAAAAAGTAGGAAATGCTTTCGGGAACATGAAAAGAGGAAGAGCTGCAGGGGACGACGGAATAACCTTGGATGCCCTCGTCACCTGCGCCGGGGACTCTGTGTCGGGGACTCAGGGCAGTCGTCGCGAGGCATGTACGTAGGCGCGCACGCTCAGCAATTTCTTTGTGTTTTTAACGGCGGACAGGAAAAATTACAATTTTCTGAACAGCATGGCAGTTAAAAAACACAAGCGAATGGCTGGTTCACGATGCGTATGCGATTGCCTGGATGCAGAGGGAAAAAGCCAACAAGCAGCTACAAATCCGGACATTTGGCGAATGTTTACTCAAAAAACGCGCTTCATGACGCCGAAGCCAATGTGTTTGTGAGGATTGAAAGTCATTTAACGTTTGTAGATATGGAGGGACAAGTGGGCGTTGGGCGCCAGAATGCCGTGCACAAGAATGCAGCCACAACCTTTTTCCTAAAATATACACTAGTGATTCCATAGGCAGAGTTCCAGCAAACTTTCGCTGCGACCGCTATTTTGACGTTAGTCACTATCTAGTGTCGGCATAAGCGTCAACACGCCTTTGCGACTTCGCCGCGTTCCAGTATGTCTGCAGAATGTCAGTACTCAGTAAGCACGTGGTATCGAAGACACATAACAAAGCCGAGGCCAATGTGCTTCATAGGGCAGCGTTGGTACTCGACAATGCGGATAAGTGTTGGGCCGGCATTCCTAGCACATGATATGGGAATTTTATTCCTAAATCGAACGGAGAGATGCAAAGGCTCCTTTGACGCTGCGCTGCCGCATTTGCCGCCCTAGGATTCAAACCTGCGGCAGTTTTATAGACACCAAATAACTATCATGACCTATCTAAAAATTACCGTTGCTTGCTTGAATTGTTCTCTCATTGAAATTGAAAATGCTGCTTAGAGCAGAAGGAACATCTGAAAACCATGATGACATATTCCGCCTTCCGCACGATTCACCAGTCAATAAAGCGTGTATACTTTGTGAAAAACTTGTATACTGCGGATGCAAGTGGAGGAATTGCCGCTTTGTGAATAGTTGCGTTTGATTTCGTGCCAAAGTTGTGTGAAATAATCATATTTTCGATATTTGTACAAAACATTTCCCTGGAGGCGCACTCACGCCGCAACTTATAACATTGATTATCTCTAAATATGGCCTCTTTACAGTTGTAATTGGCATTCGGATATTTTAGCGCTGTATGCTTTTCTTAGACATTCGTATCCGGTAGTTTACGCCCAGGTCTCGAGTGCTGCCTGGTATGGTAGAAACAAACTTCATCGTATAGCCGTGAGCTTAACTAAATAGGTGCAACCATACCAAGAGCGCTTCGTGGGTGACCAACAGCCCTTTCCCACCCAAGATTTCGCTACTGTTGTGAGCGTTTTGATTTCATAATTTAGTAATGTATATTAAGATTAACATTATTAGATAATGAAATTGATTCGTTATATTAGGGAGTTTAATTAGGTAACACATTTTTTGCTTAAACCAAACACTTAGACCATGAACCACCATGACAGCAGTTTATTGATTCTTCTTCCCGTCTCAGAAAGAGGAATTCACCATGTTTACTTCCGCAGAAGCGTTAATCTCATCCACCCTGAGTTTCCATCGCTTACAGAACCGCCTCCACATTGTGATTTAATACTATTTACAATAAAATGCAACACATCCGGTCACATTATCACCAATTATTTTAAACATACCCTGTGATGGCGAACTGCAGCACAGATTTTGTCCGCAGACCGTAACCGCCCTGCAGCACCCAATACTAACGTTCGCTTTAGCCGCTTTTATATAAATTTATCAAGACAAAAGAAAAGGCGGAAAATTGATTTCCCATATAGTGCGCACGGCCCGTAGCCTGCTTCAACGGATCAGGCATCCATCATCACAGATGGTGTTCCGTCTTTCCTCGCAGCGGAGCCCAAAAACTGAAAATATTTAGAGAGGTGTGTGCGTGCAGTGATGAACTTTTCACGCATGCGCAAGAGTTCAAATAGGAGTTAAGAAGTGCGTCAAGTGTGAACTACGAGATTATATTGCAAGCAAGAGCAAACCGATGGTTGTGTCGTGGCAGACGAGAATCTGTGCAGATTGGATGAATGGCGACAGACATGCATCGGAACGGTTGACGCAGCTGTGTCTTACTGTGGTGTTAGAGTTGACGGAACGGGGGAGAATTCGACATCCCTCTGTTTAAGACGTACCGCCAAATAGTTCAGGAAGGCGGTATCTTTTGTCATTTTTTTTATACGCACGCATTACAGCGCATTAGTAGACCCATCTAGTGTTACTACTGCTACCACAGCTATAATCTGCAAACTGATGGATAGAGGAAAATAGAGTAAAACTGGTGGTTGCGCGAAACGCATCGCCCGCCTCTTTAGAATATTGCTTATCTTTTTCGTACACGATACTCTTTGAAAAAAACATCGCGTAATTTGACTAGACCTCACCTGCAGTTATAAACTTTTCGCCGTTTAACAAACAGTAATCAAAAACAGCAGTTTGCGAACAAAATTATCCCGATTAAAAGAATTCTTCAACGTACTCTACCCGTAATTCTGAAAGCTGGAATTAAAAAAAAATGCTGGAGAAGCTTTGGAGAACAAGTGTTGCGATATTGACAACCGACTTTATTAAATTAATTTCATTATATCACTACTGCTCCTTTCAAATATTTACTGAATTATTCGTACTGAAATATTCAGGTTTTTATATTTCTTTCGCGTTGGCGACCTCCTAAGCGTTATTTCGAGAATTCTGTTTATTGTTTCTTTCTGTAGTGATCCCACAGTTTTATTGTATATAGTGCGTAGATGCAGTGTTGTTTTGTTTTGTTGTTTTGATAATGTTGCTATTCGTCTTGTACAGTGCCTTTTAGCGCCTTGGGAACCCAAACCAGCCAAGCTCCTACCCAGCTTTTTTTCCTGGTTTCTTTAGTCTGATGTATTTACTTTGTACTAGAAGAAATTAAATTCTATTCAATGTATATACAAACTGTGCGTGCGCGCATGCGCACACACGCTGTCATGTTTATGACTGTTGCTGTACTAATTATAGATAAGGCGGTACACGTCCGAACGCTTCCGTGCCCTGAACTCAAACTGGGGTCCCAGCACTCATCGGTGGGGCGCAGCTGTAGTACTACCGCTCTCGGGGATTGTGCGTGTGTGACAGCAAACGATTCTATGTACTGGGGTGCCGCTACAATGTCCTTACTACTCTCGAGTTGTCACAGCGTCGGCTCAGACTTTTGTCAAGCTTGCTATTCAGAAACTGAGTGCCGGCGTGTCTTCAGCATCAAAACTTCTCTTTCCTAATAACCCAAAGGACGCCGTGTGCATTGGTACAGCTTAAAAACCAAACACAGAACCAGAAAGTCATCGTTACTTCTTGTTCTACTAGTCTTCGGGATAAGTGTCAGCTTAAAAACCAAACACAGAACCAGAAAGTCCTCGTTACTTCTTGTTCTACTAGTCTTCGTGATAAGTGTCGACGGTGTGACAACTGCGACGACGTTTGTTTACCAGGCTCGACTGAAAATGGGCGGGGGAAGTGTAGGGGATACACAACAATAGTTCCTTTTGTCCTCCTGAGCCGTACGCACTGCGTGTTTTTGTTTTTGCTGTTGTTGTTTGCGGTGACTTGGACGTCTGCAGACGTATACGCACAGTCAACAGCTTGATGTGCGAAAACAGCGCCTTCATCACGAGCATATGGGCTGTGTCGGGAGCTTTCCCTTGTTTATCACTGCACATTTTTCTTTCTTAAAGTGTGTTGCGACTGAGCTTCCTAAGACGGCACGAGTCGGGGTAGCGTTACTGGAAAGCTTCCTGCTTGCGAAAGTCGTCTCCTTTTGGGTGGCGAGAAGCCAGAAGCAAACATGATTAAAACTGCTTACTCCGTGACGAGATAAGCAGCCTAATGGTGTTACAGCGAACAGGGTTGCGACAAAGTTGCCAACATGAGTTCTCAATCTGGCTGCATAACAGCTCTCAAGCTATGCCCTAGATGCACTGACCAACATGTCGCCCTCTCAGTTATGTAGGCGCCGCGTTCAAAGCGTCCGGAGTAAGCGTGTGACATGTGAGATTTCAAACTTCAGTTATTACCTTTATTGTGGTGCAAAGATACGAATGGGTTGTTTGGACAGTATTAAGTCAGAATAAACCTGTCAGCACGCTTGTTTTTTTTTTTCCTTTCCTAATAACTCCTGCAGTTTAGGCACGAATTGAAGCGCCCTGCAAGCACAACGCGCGCACGCGCAGACACACACAGGAGAATACACGCGCACGTACACACACACACACACACACACACACACACACACACACACACACACACACACACACACACACACACACACACACACACACACACACACACACACACACAATATGTTTTATGTATTTATTTATTTATTTAAAAGTTAGGGAGAAGTTGTTGGTACAACACGTCTAGATAATTCCTGTACGCTTTTTTCACACACAACACATATACCACCATTCTCTTTTAGAAATCGAAACCACGAAAGCTTAATTTTAACTGAACAGCATAATGTTATGAAAACAAAACATACCTTCAAGATGAAATTTTTCTTCAGGAGTTTTAATGAGCATCCTTAGCTGAAACACGCCCGCACAATCAAAGAAACAACGTAAAACAAACAAACACCTTTGGTCCATCAAGGGAGCCTCCAGATCTCAATTAAACTAAAACAAAAATTTTGTTTAAAGAATTGTTCTCTCAACTGACAAGCACGCTTAATTAATGAGAACTGGCGAGTGTTCCGTAACAAAATTAACGGCCGCTTCGTAGAGTAAACAGTGAGGTATTGCAAATGTTTCGCGAGCAATAAAATGACTGGTAACGATGAAAAATAACTCTGTGGCTTGCGCTGAATTCACGCCATCGGCCGCCTTAAGAGGGAGAATAATTTAAACCATTATTAATCATTTTTCAGCCTAAGTTGAGCGCCTCGCCAACAGAAAACTAATTGT
Source organism: Haemaphysalis longicornis (assembly GCF_048455015.1). Lineage (NCBI taxonomy): Eukaryota > Metazoa > Arthropoda > Arachnida > Ixodida > Ixodidae > Haemaphysalis > Haemaphysalis longicornis. The sequence goes on from NW_027526295.1 coordinate 251,669,058, forward strand.
TTTTTTCTCGTTCTACCATTAACCTTTAAACTCCATACATATTCATGTTTATTACATTTTATATTTGGATTTGCGCGCGAACACTGACTCTGAAGTTTAAACAGTTATGTTTAACTTATTCCTCGCACCTGACACAAGTATAGAAATACAGAAGAAGCGATTTACAACTTCGTGCGTGTGCTCACACAGGTCCAGCGAGAAGTGAAACTCGGTTCGAGCTTTGGTGGCTAGGGTGTTGGGATAATACTGTGCGAAATTTAACTCCTTTTTTTTCTTTTTTGAAATGCCTAAATGATTGCCATCATAATAAAAAATGCGCGTACAGCTAATGACAATTTTACAACCTCAATGCGCTAAGAAAGAAGGCAATCGTTTTTAGAATCTCGTCCCTGTACGATATTCATCCCGAAAGCGAACAAAAGAACAGTTTCACTGAAGGGGAGCGAAAGGGGGCTTAGACAGCTGCTAGACTAATGTACTTTTTAATATCACTGTTTATTACTCAATAGCATTTTTATGCACTTAAGTGCTTAAAAGCGGTTTGACGAAAAACGAGGGCTGGCGGGGATACGTGTCCTCTAAGTTCTCCTAAAACAATTTTACAACCAGGCCGTTTTGTGTGATCCTGCGCCGGTCTTAAGGTTGCTCAGAGTGCGTCTATAATTATCTAAACGGGAGGGCCGAAATTTACGGCGCAATTTTTAGCCGGGAGGCACTTCCCAATTATTACTTCTTTCTTAAAATTTTGGAAGTAGGGAATGCATTTTGTGTGGACGTTTTTCTCGCAGTGATGTTGGAGAGCTCAACCTAAGGCGCATTTTACCCCTGTAGATTTTACTGCCGCACAAAGGAGAGAGAATTTTTAGAGGGTTCTTGTCTGGTATTTTTAACACTGGACCCGCAGACTGCGCGTCAATATTCGGGTTATTAACAAGGCACAAGGCTGTATTTGAAACGATTAAAAACAGTAACCCGGCGAAGCATCGTACGCTACTTCTGGCTGTAAAATGGCGGCATGTCCAACACACCAATCAGCCCTCATTGCAGACATGGACATAATGAACTCAACACTAAGAATACACCTTTTTCCATTATAACGGCTTCTCAAGTACTTAATTGGGTCTTGATGTGATGTACCATGAATGAACGCCTATAGTTTGGAAGCTATTTGTGAAAAACCGGCTAGGGTTTGCATGTTTTTCATGTTTGGTTCCTTCTTTATTTGCAGATAATTAGGATGGCACTCAGAAATCACTTCACTGAAAAAAAAAGAAAAACGTTATGTTCTTTTTAGTTTCCCTTTCCAAATCACGTACCACTTTCATTGCATCGAGGCCATCGCAACAATTCTGCGGCTCTCTCCTGTTAATCGATTTGCTCACACTTGCATAAAAAGGAATTTGTTAATTCACTTAGCGTTCACTGTTCGGAGCTCTATTAATACAAGCTTTTCTCGGAATCTTCTTTTCGTATTTTCTTTTGTCTTCTTTACATAGCATCATTATATTTTGAAAATTCTAAGCACTGCGTATTGGTTTGTTAATCTGTGGCTGTTAATGAGCTCTGACCTCATATTCGTAATCAATGGTGAAGACAAAATACAGATAGCTAATAACGGCCAAAAATGACTGAACACAGTCAAAAATAAGAGTATGCGCGTAAGGGCGAAGACCTGCGCTTTTCTTTTCACATAACGGAAACACACAAATACGCCTACACGATCACGATAATTCACATACTGGGCATCTGATTTCTTCGTCGGTGGACTGACAACAAAATAGACGGAAAATTTTATAAATGAGGCGGTGATATCGCTTATAAGGGCCCCTTTTTGTAAGGAAGGATGTTCTGGGTCTACACCGCGCATTTTTTCTGGACTTGGTGATTGGAGGTCCACATTTAACGAATATGCGCTCGCCCGTAGCCAAAGTGCCGTCTGGCGTTGAGCTTGCTCGCTGGTTTGCTGGCTTGTTGGCTCGCTGGCTCACTGGCTCGCTCACTCACTTTAAATAGGCGTTGTACAACACAGCATTTTTCGAGCAGAAAAGAAGGCAATGTCGGTCAAAGGACAAGTTACAAATGTGACTTAAAGCCAAAAGAACTTTGTGCACTGCATTGCAAAATTGGGGGAAGTGGCTCAAGCTCACAGCCACTATATATCGGCAGTGATCGCTAGCGTCAGATAGCGGCCCGTTAATTTCCGGCCTTTGTCAACTCTCTGCCGCCCGAGTCGAGGTCTAGAGCAAAAAATAGCTCCCCCGCGAGAGAAAGGCCAGAAAATAAAAATGGCTGAAATCCCTGGACGTAAGAACTTCTAAGAGTAAGTCGATATTTTCCTGCGGGCCTTCGCACGAGCTACGCTGATTTGGTATCGAGCTTAACGCCAAAACGAACAAGTAACTAAAAATAGACGCCTCAATCGGGCAACGTTCCGAGCCATTTCGACCGCTGTACAGCCGCCATTCTTAACTCTACGCGTTAAGATATGCCCTACGGGGACACGCGCCCCCCATGTCGAGTTGTGGGCGCAAACACAGCAGGAGGGTCATGCCCACGAGTGAAGCGAAGAGTCGGGGGATTTGTCAGGGGAGAGTAGGGAAATGCCAACCGTGACGTCAGAATCGATAAAATCTGCCTTCGTCGCGACTACTTATACAGCCAACTCCAACATCGCCCCTGGTTTATTAATAAGATGTATTTGCATAGCGCTACACGCTGGGGATATGGGAAACTTCTGGAAATCCTTGCTGTTGCAGTCTCAGCAGAAACCAGAGAGGCAGAAGAGCAGTTGCATTGTGGTTGTTACTTTCACAGAATCAGGTTAGCAGTTTTTACTTTTAAAAGACTGATTCCTCAAGCTTGAACATGGTAAAAATAAATGGAAAGCTCCAGGAACACCTCAGCCTTCCTTGTGAGTTGTGAGTGTGAACGCACTCAGGTCCAACCCCGCTGAGTGCTCTTTCCAGATTCGCATTGCAAGTCATTGGGACTGTGGTGCCCATGGGTGGGGTGACTGGGGCACTTGTTACAATCCCGTCCTCGCAGCCACATCTGCACACTCAGTTTTCCGCGTGGCTTTGCGCAGGCCAAGGCGCTGTTTAGAAGTGCGGTCCTTTACATGTGTTTTCAACAATGCGGAACTGGGGCCATGAAGCGCTTCGAAGTCACGCTGTAGCCTTTCCTCGGTTCCGACGCCGATGCCGGCTTTTACGCGCGATGAACCATTTATTGCTTTCACATTAAAACGCACCACACCCGCACGCGTTTGGCTAGGCCCCAAGTCTTTTTCAGTCCGCTAGCACTGATAGGGATCTATACCAGAAAAAAAAGGAGCAGCTTGCCCCAGTGGTGCAAGGCTGGAGAACCCGAAGAGCTGTCTGCCCCTCTTTCTTCATCGGATGCCCGGCTGTCGCACCTCACATGGATTTCCTAACTTGCCACTCAAAGGCCTCCACCACTCGCAGGCCCGTATGATTTTTTTCCGCAAGCTTTCACATCTCTCCCAAAGTGGACCGCGTTAGCACGCGCTCTAAACCGCGCCCTCCGGCTTCGCGAACTCGGTGTCTGTAGCGCAAATTCGGCGCCTGAGCTACCCACTTCAAGCTTAAACGCACGTGAACTGGCGACGAGAATATTACGCGAAAGATCACGCCACGAGCGCCATCGCATGGAAGCCTGTTTCATAACGCGCAGAGACCCTGGTTAGATTCCGACAACAGGGAGCGTTTTTTCCCCTGGTTCATCTCTTTTTGTTTCACGCGGCGGCGGCCTTTTAAGTGATTTCTTTTGTGTTAAATTTAGGGGGTCAGGCTGCCGCTTTTTTGTTTTGTTTTTTAGTATATTTATTTCCAGCCTCACGAACCCATGTGTGCATTTTGACGGCCCACCGAGCTCGACCCACGCGGTCGTCTTTGACCGGGGGGTGATGTTACGGGACCGGTGGACAATGCCCGATGTCCCACCATCGACGATGACGAGGGAGGGGCTGGCGTAAAGCCTGTGCGAGCTCTGTGATAGCAGCAATGTAAATATTGTAAAATACATCTTCCGTTTCTCATGTTTCCTGTCCTGCGCCACGTGATATGTTCGTTGCCTTCCCGTCCCTTAATAAGGTGGCCTGGAAAGGCGAGATGGAAGGGCTTTTGCACGCTACGGAGGCCTAAATCCGTTGTTAGGTTTATTCACGCGAAGCTTTAGTGTCCTCACTAATGCCGTTGTACGCCAATACGCCCTGAAAGAAAGACAACTTTCTCTGGCGATGGTGATGAATTATCGTGGGGGAAGTGAAAGAAAAACTTAGCAGTGGCTTAGCTCGGCTATGCCACGACGTAGCGTGAGCTAAGGTTTACCTGGTTATTCTTAGCTTTCCTAGTTGTCTAAGATAAGCTTGATTATCATGCTTACTGCTGCTTCAATGACACACACACGGTATACGCATTATGTGACACATGTATATTTATCAAGCGGCTCCGGCTCAGCGTCACCAATCGCCCCAGAGCTAAGCTGGTTCCGCAGGCGCACTCCGGTGTTGCTGCGACGCACGAGCCATCGCTTCCACACCCGGCCAGCCCTCGCATGATCATCCGCCACGTACGGTACGGAGGTCGGCGAAGACGCTGGGCGCGTGAGGTGTGTGAAAGACGCCGGGCCGTGACCAACGTTATGTGCGCCGTGTGACGTCACTGCTCCTCACGCATGCGCAGCACGGCTCTCCAGGAGCCACGCGAAACTGCTCAACTTCGGCCAGTGTAGCTTACGATACAAAAAACACTTCTCGTGGCCGGAATCAAACCTGGTTCCTTCGCGTTATGAAGCCGGCGTCTATCCGATTTCTACATTTGGACACAGTCGAAGCGCTTTGGAAAACTCAGACGACAGCCAAAGAATCCGCCACGAGAACAATGACGTTGCTCTGCGTGTCGTAAGGCTGTTAGCCACAAGACATTACGCCTAACTTCCCATTTTGAGGTTTAGCAGGTTAAGAATAACGTCACTTCTTGGGTTTGAACACCTCAAACCGGCGCCCACTCGAAATATTTCTCACTTAACGCCAAGCGGCAGGTGCCGAATCGCGCCGTACACCCCAAACCCAAACGTTAGGCCTACGGAGGGCACACCGGAGAGTTGCTGTGGGTATTACATTCGCACTGTGAGATTGGACAACCAAAGAATCGATCACACACAAAAGCTTCGCGTTCAACTATCGTCGTCGTTAGACGGAGAAGTGCATGATTTTTATTTATTTTTTTTTGCTTCAAAATTAACCCATTAGGTTCTAATGCTTGGGAAATTTCTTATCTGATTTTTTCTCCATGTAGGTATCGCGCAATGCGTTCGAACACAGCATTTTTTTTTTCAGTTGGGTGCAATGTTATGCTTCCCCGCTGCTGCTATAAGCCTACCCCTCAAGCCTTTGGGGTGACCCAGGGATCAGGTTGCCGCTTTCACGGCATAAAGATCCCGGGTTCTATTCCCAGGGCCTCGCTAACCTCCATTTTTTTCTTGAAGCGCGCAGTTCCAATTCCTGCTCGTGGGCTCTTTGTTTCGTCTCCGCATTCTCTCACCCTTCTGGGCCAGCTTTTTTCACCGCCTCCACTTCGCCGATTATGGCAGATTTCTGGTAGCGCTCCACGGTGGAACTGAAGGCTTCAACAGCTCTGCGGTTAAAACGGGCGGGTTATCGTTATATCTGTGAAGCTTCGACAAACGTGTGCACAAGAGCAGAAATTGCGATCAAAAGTACGGTGCGATGGCGGTTCGAAGGAAGGGTGATGCGATCTTCGTTGTTCAACACTACAACATGTCAAACAACACCTCGCACCCCGAGCTCAGACCACACTGCACAAATCATGACGACGGCGCTAATTTTTTGCTCGCCGGTAAACTGACCGGGAGATGAGAATACGTATACTCGATTTAAACATGGTGACTATGTTATTAAAAAGACGATTTAAGAAACAGCAAATGATCTTCGTCTCTATAGAACATGGAGTAATAGTAGGAACGCCTTTGCGGTCGATAAGTAACTCACCACTGGCACTGCTTCCACGCATCTATGCTATCTGCTAAGCTTTCATCTGTAGTCACCATAGTCGTGATGTCGCTCTGCAACGCTGGATACCGGTGGCATCGTCATTGGTAGTGACTACGGGGACTCAGCTACGAGCACGGGCCAATTTCTACGTCAGCAACGAATGCCACATCGTCCCTGCACTCGGTCACGCCTGCAGTTACAGAGTTTAAACAAGTCAACTAACTGTTTGTTGGAGCTGATGACGACTTGGGTGCAGCCATCAAGTAGACTGGTACAGCGCAAATGTGTACGAAACGTACACTGTGTTGAGCAACGTCGGATACTGCCCCGATCTTTTAGTGACTGACCGGGCGCTACACCGCTTGGAAAGTGTGAAGAAGGGCTAATAAATCGAATTCGCGATACACGCCTTTAGAGGGGCGAAAAGGAGATGGGGAGGATGTTGGCCATCATGAAAGATGAAAAAAAAAATGTAACATCTGTTTTGCTGCGGTAGTCGCTTATACCGTAATCCTTTGCGAAGAGAAAGGAATGCACTATCTAAGACAAGAAAGCAGAACTACAAGACGTCGGCTGAAAGCCTCATAAGGCTTATCTTGGAACGCAGGCGAGCAAGCTTTTACTTGCGCTAGATAAAGCTCTAATGGCAGAGACGATCAAGGCTGAGTATGGCAGTAACTGCTTGATGGTGGAAATATTCCTTGTGAGTACGCTACAATGTACCTGGCCGTTTTTCATTCTTTTCTTTTGCGTTGCTTTTGCGTGAGTTTAGGGCTGTAAGCAATTTTTAAGAAATATCAACCTTTTCTGTGCACATCTCCCGTGAACAGAACTAATGTGTACTTTAAGGCGGCCTGATTTGCGTACTTCTTTACGACCGGACTCATTGGGCCATGTAAAGAAAAAAATCAGCGACTTCGTTAAAAATATTTCTTCTTTCCATAGTTTTCTTATAGGCAACTCTTGAAAGAGTAACCGAAGGGATCAACCGTTATTGGTGCGTGAAAGCAGGGTCTAATAAGACTTCTATGAATTAGTGTAATACCCGTGCCCTCCGCAAAAAAAGAAGAATGTCAGGAAGAAAGAAATCGCAAGGTTGAGAATATATAGGCAGTTTTAGCATATCGTTACCGTGTTTGCGTTACCGTTTACCGTGTTACCGGAAGCCGCTGGCGAAGGTGAAGCCTGTGCCGGTAAGTTACCGTTCGCGGTAACTCTCGCGCTGCGCAGTCGACTCCCGCAAACACGGTAAACGGTAACGTAAACACGGTAACGATATGCTAAACTGCCTAATATTTTGGGATTACCGTTTGGGACCTCCAAACCAAACATTCGGGTTTACCGCATTTTACGCAACACTGGGAATTTTTTTGTGTGTGGGTGTCTTTTAAGCGATGTGCAAAAAAAAATGGAAACTAGCCATTTTGCACATCCTAAAAATAAACCTCCACTGAAAATGTAGTAACCTCCCCTACCAAAAACAATGTTTACGTGCCCCCTTCGCCGCGTTACTCGTGGCATCGCTTAATGCAGCTGTTAATCGCGGTAGCGGAACCGGCTACAATTTCTCGCAGACTTTTGCCACCACCATAGCAATTATGCCGTGGCGGCAATCCGCAATCTACATAGCTAGGTGACAAGCAGTTGGCCTAATAGCAAACTTTTTTCTTTTCCACACTTGAAAAGAAAGGAGAGGTTGACCGCCATGTAAAGCTCTCCATTGCGGTTACACATATCACGATCAACATAGTTAAAAAAGAATTGAAACACATTGCCCCGAGAGTATGACCCTCCTGTGGCCCGATATGCGTTTATTTCTGGCCATCGGGCCTTAATAGCTTAAAGGGGTACTGACACAACATTTTGAAGGCGAGATAACTTCGGAGATAGATTGGTGTGAACACATATACATCATCTACCAAATATCAGTGGCGTATACAGCGTAGAACATATTTAAAATCAATTTTAAAGTGTGCGAAACGCAACCGAGCAGCCAGCAGAGGACCTCGCGCAATCGACATCCCGCGGATATTTTGTAAATAAACAACATCCAAACACGTCACGAGTTTGTGTTTGCCGCTTCCGCACTGCCGGCGCTTTTTGCCGGCTCGCCCGGCTCGCCGCTCCAATCGGAGGGCCAGAGGGCGGTGCTTCTGCTCTCGAGAACGAACAACCCGATCGTTGGCGGCGGAGGCGCCGTGATTTCGTCAGCTCATCGGGCAGCTGGCCGCGACCAAAGTTCTACAGCGATTCTAGGCACTCTGTTTATATTACTGTTTATTACCATTGGATGCGAAAACGCGCCGGAGACACGAAAAGCCCACTGAGCGAGCCGCACGGTCGCTGTGCAGTCGGCGGCCACGGCCGCGAAGTGGCCCAGGCCGGCGCAGGTAGCTCGAGTGGTAGCTTGTTACCGCTGCACGAAATTGTACCAAAGTCCCAACCATGGCAGCTTATATGAGAAAAGGGTTAATGATGCGATGGCGGGGTGCATTAAAAATTGTCATCTGCACCGCTTACGGGAGCGGCAATCGAATATCTGCCTCAGTGCTAAGCCGAACACATCTGTAGGCGGACCTGTACGCCGACCGGCCGGCTGCTCCCAGCGCGCGTCTTGCCACCCGCTGTATCGAGCGTCGCGCGTCGTTGTTTAGCCGCGGTAGCATTTGCACTTGCAGCGCCTGCGTCACGTCCATGGTCGCTTTTTAATTAAGCGGCTCACGAGATCAGTACGTCGGGGCATTCGCAGAAACTGCCGGCGATGCGGATTCGACAGTGCTACGGCAGCTCTGCTCTGTGATATCCCTCCGACGGTCACGTGGTCAGCTTTGTTCACACAAAATTCGTCGGTTCGCGGCAACCGGTGAAACCGAAACTGCGACTGGCCGCATTGGAAATGCCTCTAATTAAACACCGTCGCATGCTGAAGCAAATGAGGTTTCTACAGGTGATAAGTAGGCCGCTAGCTACTTATCGCAGCAAAAAAAAAAAAAAAACCAGATGCAAAATTTTTGTGACAGTGCCCCTTTAAACTATACAGATATACGGACGACGAAGGTCTTGTAAGAAGCCAGACAGAGGGAGAACAATCCTTAATAAGATGGGTGATGCAACCCGAGCGAACACGTCTAATGCTATGCCAGCTGAACGTCCAAAATAAAAAATAGAACAAATACGATTAATCTGATGACGACAACAACGGTGATTATTATTATTATTATTATTATTATTATTATTATTATTATTATTATTATTATTATTATTATTATTATTATTATTATATAATTATTATTATTATAATATAATTATTATTATAGTCGGCGGCGAAATTTTGCCCCGTTCTCACGCCTTCTTCTTGACAGATTTCCGGGTGGCCTCGCCGTTCGACCGAGTTCCTGGCTTCTACCCCGCCGAACCTACTCCGGAAGGCGTGAATTTTCTTCGCAACTTCTGGATTTCCTGGATTTGCTGTCCGACCGAGTTTTGGCGTCTTCTGGGGCCTGATGTACCTGCTGATGCAAAGAGACTCTTGATGCGCTTTTCTTCGACGAAGCTGCGCATCGCCTTTCATCTGGCTGCAGTTCTGCGCATCACCTGACCAGTCCCGCTTCGGCCTGGCTATATCAGCGGGTGTTTCCCATTCCCCCTTCGCAGTCGGCGGCGAAATTTTGCCCCGTTCTCACGCCTTCTTCTTGACAGGTAATAATTGGTGCCTTCTACATTAGGCTTTAATTCATTTTTCTGTTTGCCGCCGACTGCACCCTTGCTGTGTGATGTTGACTCGTTTGTTCGCAATGGCAGGAGATGAAATGTGTATTGCGTGCCAGAATGCTCTGCCGGATGACGGCAGATTCATGAAATGCTCGGACTGTAATTACTTCTATCACCTCGGTCAGAACTGCTCGGGCATTGCACCAAACACGTTCACTACGATGGGTCAAGGAAAAAGGGACGTGTGGGTTTGCAAGACCTGTAGAGCGAGTAAGAAACGCCAGGTTCCCACCTCCCAGTCGGATGGGGTTACCGAGGTTGAGCGGCCTGAGTCAGAGTCCGCGGTGCTTTAAGAGCTGCGGAGCATAAGAAAGAGCCTAGAAATGTTGCCAGCACTCCATGAGAAAGTTGATTCCTTGTTGCTTCTTAAAGGGGAATTCGCTGGTTTATCTGCGCAAGTCCACGACTTGGAAGGTTCAGTCTCTTTTATGTCTTCGCAATATGACACTGTCCTTGCTCAGAGTAAGGGCTGTCATGAACAAGTCTCCCGGTGTTCTAAGGAGGTCGATGACTTGAAAACTGTTGTCCATGAACAAGCAGCCCAGATAGAACGTCTGCACGATCAACTGAACGACACTGAACAATACAGTCGAAGGGCAAACCTAGAGATCCATGGGATGCCGGTTGAGCAGGAAGAAGACTTGCAGCAGAAACTCGCTCATCTCGCTGATAAACTGAACTTATCACATTTTTCCGCTTCTGATGTGCTCAGCGTGCACAGGCTTCCCAGCAAACGTGACACAACGCCTACCATTCTTGTTCGGTTTGCGTCCGTCCGCTGCACGGAAATGTGGTTGGGAGCACGCGGCCAACTACGCGTGTTACATCAGTCAGGCGCGTTGCCGAAATTGTTCTTCAATGAAAACTTGACCAAGCGGAACCGTGACTTGTTCTGGCACGCCAGAACGGCAGCTACAGCTAACGACTACAATTTCTGTTGGGTCAAGAGCGGCAAAATCTACGGAAAAAAAAAACCGAGAACGCGCCCCTCCTTCGAATTGTCAAAATCGCTGACATTGCTAAAATTGCCTAACGGACATGTCAGTTCACTTCCTTGAATTTTCCGACTTCAACGCATTTCGGCACTCCTTAACTAATAGGTCTAAGCAGGATCTAATAATTGTTAACATTAATATTCGCAGTCTTCGAAAATACTGGGACGAATTCAGCAGTCTTGCAGAATCCGCAGCTGATTTCGTTGATATTTTTGTTCTTACGGAAATAAATATCGACACACCTACTGGTTTTTTTTAATTGCAGGGTTTCAGCTCGCATTTTTTCACTCGTTCATTTCGTCGAGGGGGCGGCATTGCCATTTTCATTCGCCAGCACTTTGTAGTGACACCTCTGGGTGCAACTTTGGCACATGCAGAATTATTAGCCGTTAAGGTAGCTTACGGTAGTATTTCAATGGTGCTATTAGCAATTTATCGCCCTCCCTCTAATAGTATTGCCAGATTTTTAATTGAATTCGATACCTTACTTAAACGTTTTGGTGCAGTTGATCAATTGTGCTTAACGGGGGATTTGAATATAAATTTACTACAGCCCGCCCAATCTACAGTGGCAGATTATTTGGGAGTGCTTTGTTCGTCTGGCCTTGAAAGTTTAGTCAATTTCGTCACTCGCGAAGAGGTTGTCCGCGGGAAACTGGTTCAATCTTGTTTTGATCATATCGCTTTAAGGGCAGAAAATTGCTCTTTTTCGTCTTGTTTCATCGCTCAAAGGTTGGCGGACCATTACATTGTGGCATGTCGAATATCTGATAGTTCTTCTGCTCCTACTTATCAGGTAGACAGGGTACCGGTTTGTCAAGATATCCGTTTTTCTTTCGTAAATAAAAATATGTTTGACCGCTTGGTTTCTAATTTTGACTGGTCGTCTCTGATAGCGGATAAACCGTCTCCTGGAACCGTGTACGCAAGCTTATGCGAGCATCTCAAACGGTTCCAGGTTTCAAGTACTGTTTCCGTGATTAGGAAGCGGCGCAAAGATTACAGTTGGCTAACCGCGGGCGTCATGCAAGCTATTTCGTATAGGGATTGCCTATGGAAGCGTGTAAAGCGCTCACCTAAAGATGAGACTCTGCGCGCGCAATACAAAAGTGCTCGCAACAGAGTTGTGGCTCTTTTAAGATCTGCCAAGCGTGCACATTTCTTTCAGAAATTCAGCCAGTGCGCAAAAAATCCAGCGAAGACATGGCATTTAATTAACAGCTTGCGTGGAAAGACTAGTAATCCCCCGGTCTTTAAAGCTTTTTCGGATGATGCGGAAACTGTGGCGGACGCTTTTAACCATGCATTCCGTATCACTCCTGATAATACTTCACCTTTACTTGATTCTTGCTCGCTGGATAAATCTGTTCCTTCTTCGGCGTTTCTGCCTTGCCTCTCTAAATCCGAGCTGAGGTCCATACTGTTCAGTTTCCGGACTAATAAGCCTCCGGGTTATGATGGAATAAGGGTAGAGACGCTTTGTAGGAACTTCGACGTTTTATCGGACGTTCTTCTTTTCATTCTTAATGGATTTATTAATGGCGCAGACATTCCTAACAATTTAAAAACTGCTATCGTTAAGCCTCTCTATAAAGGAGGTCCGAAGGATACAGTCGACTCGTATAGGCCCATATCAATACTCCCCATTCTTTCTCAAATTCTGGAAAAATACCTTTTACAAATTATGTCTTCTTTTCTGGAAAAAATTTCGGTTATGTCGCCTCGGCAGTATGGTTTCGTATCTGGCCGTGGCACAATTGCTCTATTAGAAGAATTTGCTGATGACCTGTTCAATTCTGTTGATAATAACTTATTTGCATGTGCTTTATTTATTGATGTTTCTAAAGCTTTCGATTCTGTGTGTCATAATCTATTGCTAAGGAAACTCTACTTATTGGGATTCCGTGGCCCGTTTTTTTCTCTTCTGTATAAGTATCTCTCGGAGCGCTCTCAGGTTGTTGCTACTGATGATCATTTTCATTTCAGTAGACCACTATCTCTATTTGCTGGTGTTCCACAAGGTTCCATTTTGTCGCCCTTGCTTTTTAACATTTACATGAATGATTTTTCTATGTCAATTTCTAAATGTATAGTTTACCAGTACGCTGATGACACAGTCTTGGTTGCTAAACATGTGAATTATGAAAAGGCGATAAACATGCTTCAAAATGACATTTGTAATGCTGTGCATTGGTTCTCCGAAAATTGCCTTAAAATCAATTCCCGTAAAACAAAACTAATCTGTTTCCGTAATCCGTTGAAAACTACTGTGATTAACGCTCCTGTTTATATTCATGATCACCAGTGCACCACCTGCGAGTGTGCAGTTGTAAATTATGTTGATTCTATTAAATATTTAGGCATTACTTTTGATTCCGCACTATCTTGGCATGAACACTTAGCGTATATCTGTGGGAAGCTCCGAAGTGTGGCTTGTGTGCTTTACAACATTAAATCGTTCGTTCCCTTTCACGTCAAGAAAAGTATTGCGCATGCCCTCGCCTATAGTGTACTAAGGTATGGGATAACCATTTTTTATTTTTGTTCATCCCGGTGGAAAGCTCGCGTGAACAGCCTATTGAAAAATATATTGATGTCTATCACTTATGGATTGCCGTTGACAGATGTACAGGATATATTCAAAACTTTTAATTTGCCGTCATTTGATGCTTTATTTATTGAAACAGTGGTTGTTAAACATTTTTGGTTGCCTGATTTTAAGCATGAAGTCAAGTCTGCCCGGCCTGTAAGAAATCAGCCCCGTTTTAAGTGCGAATGCACTTTATAAGCGGCCCCGAACCTTCCGCCGTCCGCATAGCAACAGCTGCGGGTGCGCGCGCTTTTCGTCTTCCTTAGCAACGGGGGGAGATGGGCGCGCGCTGCCTGGCCGCTGAAATGGCACATACCCACGTGGGAGATTGGCCAGGAATAAGTGCGAATGCACTTCTTAAGCGAGCCTGAATCGTCCGCCCCCGTAGACCGCATAGCAACACCTGCGAATGCACTTTATAAGCGACCCCAAACCTTCCACCGCCGGCGGCGGCGTCCGCAGTCCTCCTCTCTATATAAAAAAAAAACAGCATCCGGCGCCAGGTTTCGGTCCGATGACTTTGCGGCCGCAGCGCGACGCTCTACCGACTAAGCCACGGACGCGACGCTGATATCAGTGTTAGTAACGCGCCTTATATCTTTAACGCAGTCCTCCTCTCTATATAAAAAAAAACAGCATCCGGCGCCAGGTTTCGATTCGAGGACTTTGCGGCAGCAGCGCGACGCTCTACCGACTAAGCCACGGACGCGACGCTGATATCAGGGTTAGTAACGCGCCTTATATCTTTAACGCATTCAAACTACGTCGTCAGCGGCGTGCGTTGGCGACTCAGCGGCGTTATAGCGGCTTGATAACTGCGTGGTGTACACGTGATACTACAAACCCGATGGAAGAGATGGAAGAGAAGGCGGCGAGGCGGTGGGCTGCGGGGGCCGAGCGCAAGCGCCGCAAGCGGGCCGACAACCGTGCATTCGCACTTTCACATTCTCCCCCTCGGGGAAATGCGGGGGAATTTTTTTTCAGTCCCCCGCTCCCGTACATCGTATGGTATGGCACGTAGAAGTGTTTATGTCCCAAAATTATTTAATGATTTACCCCAAGAAGTCTTTGCTGCACAATCAAAACAACAACTTAAAAAAGCCCTGCTGACCTTTTGTTAATTCATGTGCCTGACATTTTGTTTGACATATACAAGTATTTTATATGCGTCTTGTATTTATGGAAGTGAGTACTAATGTGATATCTTTTCTGTGGTGATTTTGTTATGTTCTGCTTACGCTCTGTTTAGTCAATTGATTTTGTAAATATTGTTGTTCGCATGTTGGTATTTCCATGTACTCTATTGCCTTCTTTTTTCGCTTCGCCGGCTTGCCAGGCCTAGTCACACAAGCCTATATTGGCTTCGACGGGCCTGCCATTTTACTTTGTAAAGAGAAGGACAATAAAGATTATTATTATTATTATTATTATTATTATCGTTTTTGCTGGCCGGGTGTCATGGCTTCTAACACTAGGCTTCCTTTTTTTTGCCGTTTTGCATTCTGGGATCTCTGTAACTATTTTTACCTTATTGTTTCTTTCATATATATGGTTTTCTGTGTTGTGTTGTCTTGATTTTAGTTTGTTTTTATGAATGCTTGTATATGGTGTACCAGTACCAAGACCCTAGGGTTGTTCCTGGGCACCAAAAATAAAGGTTGATTGATTGATTGATTGATTGATTATTATTATTAAGAAGAGGAGGAAGAAGGTAGCGGTGGTAATGATGGATGGATGTGCGCTTACAGCCATTTACATCCACCACTCTAGAACTGTGCTGCTCAGCCGATCGTCCAGGACGTGACCGGGGCCCCTGTGCTTCCCTTGGTTGTTGCCTCAAAAAAAAGCAGCATCTACAGCATCATGTACGACTCAAAATTGAACTCTGAGACACAGTAAGGTTTCTGTAATTTCGGAAAGGAAAGCAGGACAACACTTCTCGCACTCAACTAACAGAAAACTGGATCATCAATTTTCTGATCGTTTCTTTCAGACTGTGGCATGCTCGATAAAGCTACGCAGGCTTTATGACTCAATCCCTCAACTCCTAGGAACATATGATTCTGGCAAGACGAGAGTTTCTTACTCGTTTAAAACCAAAACACACTCCTAAAAACTCGATAAAAAATGTGTCATTTCAGGTTAAACAAGATAAACGCGAAGAAAACACTTAAGACCAATGAGGTTTGACTTGAGACGTAAAATTACAAGGGTTACTTAACACGTAACCCTTGTGAATATTCAGATACAAAAATAACAACAAGTTCATATTGCAAGTTTGCTCAATAAATATATTTAATCTTGTACTCCTTATCTCGGATCAGGTTAAAAAAAATGTTAAGAACGTCGCACCAGAAAATTAAAACTGCAGCAGTTTTTTTTTTTTTTTTTTTGCTCCTAAACTCTGCTCTAAACGTTGTTTAGAGCACCTGAAGTGCCGCCTCCTCTACGCAGCGTAGAGGCTGCCGCAAAATATATCTAGAGCAAAATTTAAATGAAACGAAAAAATTTAAATGTTAGCGTTGAGAAGAATCGAACGCTGCATGAAGCGGTTTGTAATAAATCGGTAGTAAATTCGGCGGCGCAAAGCAAGATCAAAGATCCCTTGTTCGCTGTAAGCGGAGCGAGAAGCGACGCCGTGTGTACAAGGCCATTGCGCTGCTTCGCCACAATGATACGAACTACGTATTCCAACCAGCTTTTTATTCTTGTCAGTCTCTTTGTTTGTACTGCTTTATTATCATTGTGCAAAAAGTTGGCTGAGACGAGCGTTGAATACAAAGAGAAGAGGGGAAACGGGGGAAATGTTTTACTTGAGAATTCCACGGGGAGAATGTTTACGCCTGGAATTAATTGATACGCCAAAATGTGCTTACACAATGGCGTAGCTTGCACAATAAAACCCCGCCAAGAAAGAAGTTAAAGAGATATTCCGCCCAAAAGGAGTTGACTTGGGGACAACTAAGCTGTGAGAAATGGTCAGGGCTTTGGAAATCCGCATGTTGGTACGGGTGTGCTTTTTTTATTTTGTTTGAAAGCTGGAATATGTAAGTGAATAAAGTAAATAGCTCGTAGCCATCAATTGGCGGTGAGCGCGACCACGGGCGGCGCGGCGAAGCGCGCCTCCATGACCTCGGCTTAGGTATCCCCTCATTGATCGTCTGCTTCACTCGGGCTCGCTCTCCCAGCTGTTTCTTTACACTCGGTTGACTTTTGATCCTTGTCCGTGCCCGATTCTGCGTGTGCGTAACTTTTTAATATGATAAAAAACTTAAAATCGCATAGACTAACTCAAGCCGTGATTTGAAGTATAGTTCTGGATACATTGCCGGCGTCGCCCCATCCCTGCGAAGCTGGTCCTGTGCCGAGCGTGAAGAGTCGGAGCTATGCGTTAGCTTCAGTATTCAGCAATCTTTGAAACTAATGGAGCAGCGAGCTGCTAATAACCGGCAACAGCGAAAATGTAAGACGAAAATAAATTCCAGGCCTTCGGGGCTGTCGGCTTTCACAGAAGGCATTACGATTCCCGGTAATCGTACGTAAGGTTAAAACAGTAAAACAGTTTTTTGCAGCCTTGCCGAACGCTCGAAAGTAATGTATCACATCACTTTACGTTGACATGGCATGAACGTATGCCGACATGCACTCTGGGCCGCAAAAAAAAAAAAAAAAAAAACTGTAGTTAGAGCTCCAAATAACCCACTGCGTGTATAGACACAACCATTATGGATAATTATTGAGCGAAACGAGTAACGTCTAAGGCAAAAATACAGTAACACAATGTTTGTTCAGACCTGGAGGGATATTTACGGTACCTTTCGCACAGCAATATCTTCCTAGTATTCAGAAATGCGTTATAATAAAACCAGCAAAACTGCACTCAGGAGGAGGAGGAGCCCGGGAGAAGGAGGGGGTGGGGGGAGGAAGAGAAAACTTTAACAGTAAAATCGAGCTGGTTAGTGGGCTGGGTTTTAAGTCAGGTAGAAAAAGTAAGAATAATTATAATTAATTCATGGAACGCCATCCTGAGTAGGCCAGGATTTGTTCTTTACGCCTGAAGGGGTTGGAAAACAATAAAGAGCTGCTTGAACACATCCACGGTTTTGATTCTTGGTATAGTGGAAACCGGCACGGAAACTATTTATTAATTTCGTTAGCGAGTATATCAAGCCTTCAACGGCGTAATCACGTCATCACTGTTCTGTTTGGGAGTCAGTTCGTTATGATAAAGATGGTTACGAGAAAAATTCATTTTTTTTGCCGCCTTCGAGTACTCTGGACAATGTTGTCTGCGCGGTTTCGCGGTGGCGTAGCACAAACCTTCCCATTCCATTTGCATGTGAATGAACCACGCACGCTGCGGATATGCACCTTCTTGCACGCAGCCATAAAGAAATGAGGAAGGTACTGTATGCCTTGCAGCCTGAAGAAAAAGAAAATGTCCACAAGCACTTTGTGAGCGCCCCAAACATTTCTAAACCTCCTAATAAGACATTTGAGACTATGCAGGAAAATGATAGCGTTGGGCCCAGAAAAAACATACATCTGATTCAAGTTTAATTTTCCCGGAAGGCCATTGGATCACGAGGAGGGACATCTTTTGCTTGATCCTGCAATTTTCGCGTGTCACAAGCCTCAGCGAGGCATGGTGAATTCCCGCGCATAGCGGTAAAAAGGTGCTGATCGGGTGAGCAATTGCCGGCATACCACGCAAGGCTAGGTCCACCCGTCAATAAACATCATCACCACCACCACCACCACCACCATCAATAACAACGAAAGAAATAGAAGACAGCCGCTTTATTTCCTGCTGTGCTATGCACGTGTAGGCGCCCGCTGCTTGGTGCGTAGGCTTAGACGGCTGAGTCTTCTTAAGAGCATCTCAAAAATACTTTGTGGAAGCGTACGCATTTTGAATGCTTATCGAGGAGCTCTGAGCACTGAACCTCGCAAATAACCTAGAAAGGAGGAGTTACACACGATCATCTGACCGATGCTTTGAAGAAAGCTGTTCTATCTCTCCTCGTGTGTTGCAAACTTGTGCGGGATACAGCTTGAAATTATTCACAGGTGTCAGACGCTGGAAAAAATAAAAGAATTACCCGAAATACGATTTTTAATGCGCTAAAGCTTCAAAGCAGCAGATTTCTAGCACAGGCACGGCTGCCCCTCACAAGCGGAGTGTAGCAAACGACCGCAGCGCGAATCCCTAAGCCGACGTCACAGCCAGGGGGCGCCATTCAAGCATCTCAACGCCAATAACGAGCAGATGAGACACTGTTGGAGCGCACGTGTGGTTTGGAAGCAAAAAGCGGAGCCGCAAGATCAACCGGAAAAATGACAACCAGCAAACTCAGTTTACCTGCCTCTGGCGTAATTTCGGCGCCTTAATGATCTATGAAGGGACCCCAACGACAACGTATCCTCGGAATTCAATTGCATGGAATGCATGCAGGCAACCAAGTGTGCGCCGCCATATCTGTGGCCAAGGGTCTGTTGCTAGGCGACATTGTGCGCACGGCCCGTAGATCAGGCACCCCTCTTCTCCTCCATGCAACCGTGTGAGTGCGCCCGTGCCCTCCGCGCCGCCGGCAGCCGATCGCAGAGGTCACTGAGGTCACGGTGCGCCGTCACTCGTTACTTCGGGCTCCGCGGGATGGCGGCACTTGTCCAGCTAAGCACGACTGTGAAACACATGACTGTGTTTCACGTTACGAACACTTCGCCGAACACAAAGAATTGCGTCGAGTTCACTGTGAGTGCGATTAATAACATCTCTGTTGGCGCCACAGTTCAGAATTGGATTGGAACGGAGCAGATGACGCACGCCGGTGTCTTTTTTTTCTTCGGCGTGCGGCCGCAGTGGCCCAGGTTGCGCCTGGCTGCGCCGTGTCAGTGGCACATCGGCCATGTTTGTGGCCGTTTCCAGTGTTGCCAAGCGAAGAAATTGACCGCTAAACTTTTCAACGAATACCGTCTTTTGTTATGATGATCATGTACGTCTCGGTAATAAAATCGCATATAAAAAAATCGCCTTTAGACTAGATATAACTTCGAAAACAGAAGACGAAGGAGAACTTGCTTGCACATCCCAAGAACGTCATAATACCGACGTTTGCGACAGGATTATGATCTCGAAGGTAACATAAAAGCTTCAATGACGTTCGGATTGAATTAAAGAAAGAAATATTTCACTGATTTGTGAATTTCTAGAAGACCAAACGATGCTTCGCTTTTTAGAAAATTATTTTAATATGAGTAGCAGCAGCTTCTTCTTTTTCGAACTTTCTGTATCCGTGTTACTCTACAATTTAAGCGGGCAAACACCAAGAAATAAAACAAGCAGAACATTCACTAACCTGAGCAATTGAGTAATTAGCCTGGGCCTCCTTTCTTCGCTTCACGCTGCACTGGCGGCGTAACAGGTCTCAAATCGCGAGTGAGGCATCCGTGCACTACTAGTGCAATCTGACAGTATACGCGCCCGAAAAGCGTCGTGTGATTGGTTAGCGAGATGAAAGATAAAGCTAACTATAGTTGCCTGCGGTTAAAAACCCGACACTTTTGCCGCTGTTTGTCGTGGATATCGCCGATGCTATGGAGACTTCGTCGGTCCCTCATGCTCCCCATAAATGTTTTGACCTCACTTGCGCATGGAACTACAGCATGCGAAAATTGGGGAAGTAAACGGACAATATCGAAACCAAAATCAAACCTACGATACTTGCGACCGCTGGTGCTAGAGAATTCTAGAAATCTCTCACTCGGGAAAGCCCCAACATCCCCACCGTATATCTGCTTCCTTTCATTCACGAAAATCTCTCTCCCCTTCTCTTTCTCTATCTCTCTCTTTTTCTCTCTTTATATCTCCGTTTGGAAATGTTTACAGGCTTAAAAGTTCAGGTTACTTTAAAACGAACAAAACGTTCCCAACAACACTTTTTACCCAGACGCCCGTCTTATTGGTCCGTTCATAAAATCGCACAAGCAATTCATGCCCTTGCATATTTCACAGTTTGTAACGTCACAAGCCATAGGAAAAATGTCCGGAGCGGCAATACTCGTTTTGACGCTTTGAGGATCTTTTTCGTTCCTAAAAAATATCTTGATAACTATGAAACAGGAACAGCGACTTTTTGACAAAACACAAAATGTAGGAAAGACAACAACGGTGCTGACGCTTTGCCAAGCATTGTTGCAACGCATCAGTCACTTGCTAAGCCTCTTTAGCTTAAGCACTTTTGTGGAGCCACTAAGGACGCTGTAAATTGAATGTAGCAGCGTAGACACGCGACAAAAAAAGCCCGTCTGCTTGTTTTACTGGACAGCTAACGCGAACTGCAAATTATTTGGGTTCGTGCTGAGAGCCGCATTGAAGAAAAAAAAGAAAAAAAAGACAATAGAGGCGTGTGCGATTAAGTGATCGTATACCGTTGCCCTGTCATAGGCTACTCCTAATCACCTTGTGGCTGCAAGGGGTCATTTGCCTTTCGGCTTGATTGCCTAGCTTTGTACCTTGACTAGCTCAGGCGCAGGCGAACTGTCATGCGTAGGGAAGCCTTGCTTCCCCTAAAGACAACGTTTCAGTGGTGTCTTCAGGGAAAGCAAGGAAGACAATTCTAGTTTTGGACTTAACGCAATCAGGCTACCCAAAGGCTATGATATCCAGTGCAGTTGCGCTACCTGTCAGGCTGCTTAACGAACCTCAAGTTCCCAGCCTTCCCTGGTTTTGTTGGGTTATTCTTAAATGAAACTAACGCGAGATACGTTATTTTGTCTGTGTTGAAACCTAGGCTTCGAGTATATATGTAGTTAACACGCTTTTCTAGAATGGGAACTGATATAATATGAGTTTTGTGGCAAAGAACCAAAGCGATGGCATGCGCTGATTCTCTGCTCGTAGTGTGATCTTCGTTACGTCAAAGATTTCTCGTCGCCGGAAATTGCGCTTACGCTGTAGAGGGAACTGGGGCAACTGTATGCACGACGCACAGTAACACCATCACATCACAAAACAGTGGTATTCATCGGGCATTGATGGCCAAGTGGGACTTCTCCGAGCGACAAGCCATCACCGACAGACGTTCCTTGCATGATCTGCGAAGCAGCCATTAGCCTGCGATACTATATTATGTGTAGGAGATATACTATGGGAAGCCTAAACAAGCAAACAATACTCAGGCGGCGTATGTAAGTATAAATGTGAAGAAAACAACGTACATGAGGTACAGCCTGGCATCGAGCTGCCCGGCGAACCCGTGGGCGCGTCGACAGCCCCAAACACGGGTTTCGTAATCGTATCCTTGTGTTTTCTCCTTTTTACGTCGAAATCCAACCAGTTACAATGTTTTGTTACAACTTTTTTGTTTGTTTGTTGACGTTCCACCATCGGAGAAAACAGGCTGTTTTGTATGCATGGTTGGTGTTCTTGTACCTGTATAGGTTTATTGCCTCAAGGGCAATGAGTTCAGGGCCTCTATTTCTTGGAGAATTGATGTGTGCTCTAGCAAAACAAGGCCGCACTTCTATCTTATAGAATAGAGAAGAAAAGCACAAAGAAATAGAAGCTCTCTCTATCTTTTCGCCTCAATGGCTCTGAAGGTGGAGTGAGGGATGAACGGGTTTCTACCAAAGAAATGGGTTTAGCAATTTACCGAGCGTCTGGTGTGTGGGCGCAAAATCTTTCGATGCACCGTTTTCTCTTTTACTCGGTGAGACTGCTAAGCTCAACAGAGGGATTCGGTGAGTTTAAAACATGGAGCGAAAAAGGAAAAAATTCATTTCCGAATAATGGCGATGTGCCTGCTGGCCTTCGTAAACTGCGTTTTCTCAGCTTCTACTTTTATCGGCGTTTTTCAAGTCATCTCTGTTTCTATAACCCCCCCCCCCTCCCCCCGCACGATGCTCCCAGCAACCCGAGTTTTCAATGTCCAACTATGGGCTCAATCTCTAAAGACATTAGAGATGATTTACCTGCACCGATCACGGGATACAGAGTGAAAGTAGCATACGCAACCGCTGATAGAGCATTGCCCAATACTTCCCTGCTGGTATGTACTACCTTGCTAGAATCACAGTAGAAACTGTCGGCTATGCGTTAGAGCTTAGGCCTAAAGCTTCGCTTTGAGTTCCTACTTCAACCAGTACCCACAGGTTGGCATGCCATACGTTTGTTATGGATACTTCAGCGTGGTCAGTCGCGCCAGATACAGAAGCGTAGCTTTTGAAAGCATTTGACTAAAACTAAGCCTAATTTTTTCGAAACACTGCAGCCGCTACCTGGATTTACGCTGGTTGTTTAAACATGGTATACGCCTGCCGCGGTCGTCCCGTGATTTCAGCTAAGTAAGGGGGAAAACATATTTTCGCTCTTTCTTCCAAAATGCGCTTTGCAACTGCTTTAGCAGAAGGCTTAGGCTTTGAAGCGCGGCAGAGCTGGTTTCATAATATATGGCGACGAAATTCCCGGACAAAACATCTTCATGCTAAGCATTGCAGCGCGAATTAACAGCTTTCTCAACTCCTGATTTTTAAAGAACATTTGCCTCACGATATTTTGTTGATGACTGCTTCTACTAGCCTCGACGCACCAGGAGGCTGACTAGCGAAAAGAAAATCCAGTTGTAACCCGCGTTGACTTTCATCAGCCACCAATGAAAGAGGCATGGGCACGAAACGGTAAGGAGAAAAACGCGACAGCGTTTTACTGCGTCCCGGAAGGCGGGTGGCAGCTGGAAGATCGGGTGGACGCGTAATTGGCCATCATGGGGTTGGAAAGGAAGCGAAACTCTGAAACTTTACATTTTGAAGTCGTGATTACGATGTGGAGTGGTCGCTGGAAAATAAGGAATGGAGAAATGCTAGCTCTGTTACAATGAGGTCACGTAGCTACCGCCAAAGCTGGAAGGTGGGGGCATTTCATTGGAGGAACGAGGTACGCCTGGCGGGCTGGCTGACTTGTGACGTGAGAGGAGGATAACCATGACGTGAAATCCAGACACACATCATTGGAGAGAGACTGAGAAAACCTTTAATGAAAGCTGAACACAGGCACGCAGGCTGCGAACATCCCTTTGTTGGAGTGAGTTGGCGAACAAAGATCAACTACGTGAGAGGGTATATCGACAGTACTCACGGCTACGTCCTGCGACAGTCTGGTAAAAATTTACGACAGAAATTTTAGTGCGCTTGTGGCATGTGGCAATTTATCTTCAAAAAGCACGTAAGACCAGACGCAGATACAGTGACGCAACATAGAGCAGCGCCTTATTTGAGTTCCCTCCACTATTCCCAGTCACATTAGCAGAGCGATGAAATAATCTATGATATTCAGCATTTTTTGGAGAGTAACAACCAGTGAAATGCAGCCGAATATTGATTGTTTATTAAAACTGCACGGAAACTGTATGGTTTCGTTGCTTTCTTTTTTCTACTTCTGGAACACAAGAACGATGTCATTCATTCCCCACCACCTCACACACGTCCTGCGTACGGCCCTGCCATTTGTTATGCGACTTCTGTCGACGTTGGCTACTCAGCGCAGAAAGCATTGTTGGTTCATGCAAACCTCTTTCTCTCGAGAAGCCTATTTTTTCAGCGGCTGCCGCGTACAGCGTTGCTCAATATCTCGGCCAAGAGCATCTTAGCTCAGTCACGCGTCTCCAATTCCACCCACGGGATTGAGGCAGCAGCGGCGGCCGGAAGAGCAGTTGAAGCGGGCGGCTTCGCCAATCCCAAGGGCCACTTTTCTTCGCGTTCCCTGTGGCCCCATTGCTGTCATTACGCACCGCGTTTGCTTTTTCGGACGCGCGCTCCTTGAGTTGCAGTCCGATGGCCCTTCCGACACTCGACAACACCGACCGTTTCCGCGGAAAAAGCACTCTGTCCCGCGCCTCCTCCTACGCGCTGCCTTCTCTACACAAACGGGGCCGCGCGAAGCTATAAGGATGCTACAGTAGCCTGTATCGCTTACCGCCGGGCCATATTAATTATGCAGCAATCGGATTAGACCGTGCCGCCGGCAGTTGTATAGCGGTGACCCCGGGATGCGACCTCGCCCCGGGTCTGCTGGCCACCCGGCAAGACGAGGCCGGGGCATCTCTTGTCGTGGTCCATTGCTATTTGCAGCGTCTGGCGGAATAACTGTCCTCCTATCGTCTGCAGTCGAGCTTTGATTTTTATGTGCATCATACAATTTTATCACTTCTTCCTGACTGTTCTCATTTGGAATTTCAACAGGCGTGTTTGCGTCTGCATTTGTGTGCGCGAACTTGCGCTGGTCTTTATTTTTGTTTTGCCCTCTCCAGCTTCGTTTTTAATGCCACCTGAAGGAGCGAGCTTTGTAGCTAAAAGAACTTAGCTCATTAGCTTCTATTCAAGATGTCTCTCTCTCTCTCTCCCTCTCTCTCTCCATCTTGTCTTTTAAGACTAGCACTTAGGCGTACACGCCTGCACCCTATTATTGCGTTTTTTAACACAGCCTCGCACGTTCGTTTCTCGGTTACTTACTCTTCATTTCTTTGATTGTTTACACTTTTTTCCTATTTTTTTCCCCAGCTCTGGTTATCTCATATTTCATTTATGGCCTCTCGGAAGTCCAGTGGTTCATTTATTCTCTCATAAATCTTGACCCTCACCGGCACCACTGCGGGCGATTTATTTCAATCTTCTACTATCACCGGAAATTACATGCGTGACAACAATAAAAACTGACACCGACAAAAAATGTTTATAAAACCGGAAAAAGACGTTTCGGCTCCCGTACGGGTGTCGGCTCCCGTACGGGTGCCTTGTTCTCAAGATAAGAATGTTTATAAAATCCAAAAAAGACGTTTCGGCTTACGTAATTGTGCCCTGTTCACAAGATGAACAAGGCACACGTACGGGAGCCGAAACGTCTTTTTTGGGGAGATTTTATAAACATTCTTGGTCGGTGCCAGTTTTTACTGTTGTCATGTATGTTTTCTACCCTACGGGCTTCCGTCCAACCTTAGATTTCAAATTACATGCGTGGGGGCGTGTGCGTGTGCGTATATTGCGCGTGTATGTGTATGTGTGTGCACAAACCCACGCAATACAAACATCTGCATAAATGAAAGCATTGTTGTATAAGCAACAACTTCTGCGTTTTATGGATCTGCTAAGGGCAAAGCGGCGCATCCAGCGGACAACCAGAGTTCTGTGCATTCTATTAAATGCGAAGAAACACACTTGGCCGTAACATTTTAATGGCTCTCGCATTTTTGGAGTTATTTCAAAAACTACGATTCCTGGGGCTTTTTGGCATGAGACTGCATCCGAATTTTATCTGGAATTTCAGTCTTAACAAGTTTATTTCAAGCATGCCAACACGGAATCCAGCGACAATGCAGAGGGAAGAAAATGTGATTGAGCGATCTCTTCGTAATTCAATGGTTTGCTGCCGAGCTAATAGGATGCGACAAATCACCGCTTTGGACATAAGCTTATGAAAGAGGAAACAGTTCAGGCTTTCAGCGCTTACCCTGGTTGTTTCCCCTGTCTTCTCTATACGCTCACAGCGGCGCTGTTTCCATTACCAAATCGCCCAGCTGTCCATGCTTCTGAGAAAATGAGACGCCGTATACAGAAACCGACGTGGGTGCGATACAAGATTATGATGCTAATAGTTCAGCCTTATTTTGATAATGTTAGCATAACGAGACTGGGAGACATAAGTTAATAGTAAAGGACGTGCGTGCTGCCTCTTTCTTTTTCAACTTTTAGGACGCAAACTTGGTTTTAGCGGCCTTTCTGAACAATGTGGAAGGAGGCCTGGTGGCAACGTTTTGTAAAAGCTATGATTCTCTTAATTATCTCTTTCAATAAATTACATTAAGCTCAGCACCCTTTAAGATTGATCGCAGTCGACAAACGTAGCATTCTTAGTTTTAAGGCACGTGTATTATGTCTTCATTTGCAGTTGCCTGGGACCGTACTCCAACTCCGTCACTGCATATATACGGACTTCAGCCAGAAACAAGTACTCTGGGCGAGGGAGGCCTTCATCCTGCAGCAGGCACAAAACATGACAACGACGACGACGGAGACGGTAAACCTGTGTCCGCTCGTGTTGCGGCACATACACTACTCCTGGTGCAAGCGAGAAAAAAAAAAACGTTTCAGGTGTCTCGTCATGAAATTCTTAAAACACGCTTCAAAGGTAGCTCTTAAATAGCAATTGAAACCGGACGAACTTTATGATAACGTCTTTATATGTTCTCCCGGTGTCGCTAATTTGGTGCCACTGTTTTCTCCACAAACACACCTCCAGTGCCAAAACGGTTTTCACCAATGTGACGTGCTGTGCCTACTACGCTACTTTCATGTCGACAAACAAAAACTTTCACCCTGCAGCCGAATTTCCACTTACCGCACTACAAAGTCTGTTACAGGTTTGTTTCCCAAATGCACAGAGATTTTAACGCTGAACTTCAGAACGCAAACAAGGCAACAGTCGTTTTTCGCTTCACATGTAGCCGGATCTTGCGCAGCCATTTTCCGCTTTTAAGTAAACTTTCCGCCAGCTGCCGTGTTGCAAAGTACTTTGTGCTCTTTGGGTGGTTCCTGCCGCAGCCCACGCCCAGTTCGCTTAATTATGGCAATTCTGTGAGCTCTTCAACACGACACTTCT
Source organism: Haemaphysalis longicornis (assembly GCF_048455015.1). NCBI lineage: Eukaryota > Metazoa > Arthropoda > Arachnida > Ixodida > Ixodidae > Haemaphysalis > Haemaphysalis longicornis. The sequence continues at coordinate 251,696,099 of NW_027526295.1, forward strand.
GAACATGGCCTGGCATTGTTGTACCTCTGGTCCAAGAAACTTATCCGCGATTTTTAAAAGCTTGCAAATTAGCTTCCTGCCACGTATATGCTCGGCAGGCCCAAACTATTTTATTTTTCGTAACGCCTGTGCGGACCACCGTATACGCAGCTAGTACAGGATTCGTGCTAATAAGTAGCTTGTTTGTGAGTAAAAAGACGCATGCGACTCGCACGCTTACAAGCACACCTGCAACGCAAAGTGGCACCGAATGCGCTGCTCAAATTTTCGCTATAACATTCCTACTGAGTTTGAAATTAATGATCCCGATGCAGCATATTTGATTTTTGAAAACTTGGGCGGAAATTCGAAAGCACCCGATCACATGAAAGCTAAGTTAGAACGACGAAATACTAACACGCTTTTCTTACACTCATGCCTAAATTTCGCATATGTTTATTTATTTTAAAGCTGTAAATTGTAAATGAATGTGGCGCTTGGCTCGCAATGGTTATTCAGCACTGCCACCAGTTTTATTATGCAGTGGTAACTTATTCTTTCTATTACTATAATGACCACAATTTAGCAGGATGGAAGTTAAACCTTAAGGTACATTTGTTAGTACAAGGGAAATTGTCGGCCATTATGATTGTACTTTTATGCAAAGGGCCGGCTATCGCAACCTTGACAAACTGTTATCGGACCCGTCACACCCACCTATTGTATTGGCAGCTGTAGTAAAATTTCAATTCGATCAAGGGGAGTGTAATGACAGAGATAAGGATGTGGGCTTATCCTATAGCCCTGAGGAATCTTCACTGCTGCGCTAAAGTAGATGGCAAAAAAAAAAGGGGCCAATGCTTGTGCAATTTTAATCTTTAACGAAGGCTGAAAGTCTGCATGAAGGACACCTGCAGGTTATGCGAGAGAAGAAGTTTGTTCAAGAAAATCTTCACTTATAGGGAAGTTGCATTAAAAGAGATATCACACACGTTTTACAGAGAAATTCGTTACTAAAATCTTCGTTGAAGTGAACATTCGCTGTACTTTGTTGTAGCATTTTTTGTGGCCTTGCGAAATCGTACAATTAGTTGTCCACCCGACACCATTTTTCCGCAATTTTAATTCGGTGATATCTCGATGAACGGTTAAATGCAACCATTTCGTAAATAGAATCGCAGCTTAAGTGTTCGCCACCTTTTCTAATGGGGCGTTTAAGCGCATAGCGCTGCTTTTCCACGAAACTCCAACTAAACGGAAATGGTTTCACGGGTCTCCTGCGGTTACTTTTAAGTGCAGAGCCCTTTAGGGGCTCGCGTAGTCGTCGTAGCTCGCTGTAGCAGTCGATATCAAACGACTGCCGGATTCAGGCGGTGCCGCGAGATAACGGACCGAAGTAGAGCCCGGCTTTCCGTCGTAGGGCGTCCCGCAGAGGCTTCGAAAACCAAGTGGTTTACATAGCCATAACCGTTCGAAACTCGTGAAACGGTTGCGGTTGTCATACATCTCCCAGTTGTTTACCGCAAAAAAACTGCAGGTACATTTGACGCAAAATATATGTAATTAACCCGCAGCACCCGCATTCATTTAGTTCGGAACGCTCGTTGGGTTGCTTTCTCCGATTGCAAGCGAAAAAGAAGTGGCAGTGCAACACCGGCACGTGCGGGAAGAAAAGCAAGCACACAAAGAACACAACTCCCACTGGCGCTGTTTCAGGCAGGGGGCGCGCGAGCACTACGGATGCAGGAAATTTGAATTGCTTTGGGTGGTGGCAGTTAGCGGATAGTGGCTCTGCAGCCCATTATGGCTAACCACTTTCTCTGTTCTTCCGTCAGCTTTCACGTTGAGTGGAACGGTTTTAATTTTAAGGTAAATTTTCCTGTACTTTTCCTCTACTTTTCTTTTCTCTAAATTTTCGAGGCGAACCGCAGGTAGATACATAGCCGCAGGCCACGCAATCATCCCCATTGACTGCACGGAGTACGTATCTATGCTTCCTCTCAGATTCCTTCCTGGTCTCGGGAACCCATCCCCATCTTCCACGTGCCTTTGCACAAACGTATCCGAGCAAAACGCGATAGGGCGACCATCGTGGGCGCCGTCGTTTCCGTTGCTTACTATACCGCATAGTCGCCATGTGGCCTGGGTATGCACTCGGCCGCATAACGGCCCCTTCCTTATCAGTTGCCCGGAGAGCCGTTAGCCCGTTTCACGTTTTAACGCTTCAGCCAGAACGCGGCGGCGACATCAACGCGGGTCGACGGATGCCACGGCCCAGGTCGATGCCTTGGGGGGAAAAACCACCTGAAACACAATGGCACGCGAATTAAGCTACTGCTCACAATTTGAGGAGATAGCTGGTAGGAGATGTGCGCCTTTTTGCCTGATCCCCTATCTGCAGTTTTCCGCTGTGTTTGATAGACTTTATGAACGTCTGCATACGCAATATGGATGTTCTATGCGCAGTATGGTCGAGCGCACGAAGCATGGCTTTCCCTCGCTCCGTTATGACCCTGTTTCAATTTTGTGCCTTTGCAGGTAGGCGAAGCAGACGTAATTGTGTCAGATTTCCCGCAAATTTTACCCTTGCTACCTTACTCTCTCTTGTTTAGTCAGCGTGTATGGGATGATAGTCATAAATTTGTTTCCACGTTTTCGTCGCCGCGCGTGTTAAGCAAGCCTCGATTCAATGGTACTGCCAGTGAGCTGCAGTCTGTCGGCGCCGATCGCTTCAGTAATGCACTGAGCACACGCCATACGCCGGCCATTTCATTGCGAATTCGAGTGATATATGAACGATTTGGATGGTTTCAAAACTCTTTAAACGGCCGCTGTGTAGCAAAGAATGCTCAGACAATAAACGCACTCAGAACCACAGGCAGGCAAGCACACCAATTTGAGTTGACGGGAAGCACACGACAAGACAGCCAACGAAAAATGAAACGAGAGAAGTTGAATGGTGAGGCATATATTTAGGCGTAGCCACAGCCGCTGTCCCGTTCCAAGACGGAAATCTGTTTACCGCATGCGCAGCGTTTACTTACTGCGTCACAGTCGCGACTACCACTTGACTACGTAGTCCACACACTTGGGTAGTGACATGAATACGGTTTCGGTTAGTCAGGGTATAGCCAGCGCTGACTTTTGTAAGTCTTGATTAAGTAGTGGGGGGTTGGGGGGGGGGGAGCTACTAAGTTTAGTTAGCCCCTAGTTAGTGAATGCCCATGAATATGGGCCTATTGCTCTATGGCTTTGATGCCCCTTCATTCGACTTATTGAGCGCCTAGCTGCTTAATACAAGCTGCAATGTAAGGGTGCATGGTCAAACTTCTGTCCAATATAGTCCAACCACTGGCGTGCCTCAGGAGTCCGTGTTGGGTCCCCTTCTATTCTCCGTTTTCATTAATGTCGTATACATTGTTATTAAGAACTCATCTTTCCTTGTGTATTCTGATGATATAAGGAATACAAAATATTTCATTCCGTAGACGACTGGTCCGCCCTTCAGCATCATATCTCGTCGTTCACACGCTGGTGCACAGAGCATGGCCTAATTCTCAACCCACCAAAAACAAAGGTCACCGCCTACAGCCGAAAATACACCCGTTCCAGTTTTCGTACACAAGTAATAATGCTTTTTCTTCATAAGGTTTGCGATGTCCTGGATCTTGGTGTACTTTTAAACAGCACTCTCAGCTTTACTCCATATATCAGACAGATGGTTGGGCGACCACTCCGCTCTCTGGGCGCCGTGTGCATGTTTTCCAGAGTTTTTAATTATCCTTCTCCTTTTTTAAACTTTCACAAACCAATTTGCCTCCCTTAAATGGAATATCCATCTCTTGTTTGGAACGGTTCGTACAAGTACAAACTTCAATGAGTTGAAATGATACCGAAAAACCTTTTATCAATATAAAAGCACCGGCTCGGAGGTAGTTCGGCCCCACCCACTACTCAACCTCAGCTATTAACTCTTCTTCCTTGAAGTTACCAGCGCGGTCGAGCTGATCTTTTTTCTCTTCAAGCTCCTTCACAGAACCAGACCTTGTCCTGAAATATTGTCCCAGTTAGTGCCCCGAGTTCTCTTGAAGTGTACGCAGTCACACTATCCCTTTTATAGTGCCGAAGCTGATAACCTCCATTCACCTGCCCACCGACTGCGAAACCTACATAACTTGTATTGTGCCAAATTGAGTGTCTTAATGATTCGCTTTTTCAGTTTCCCGCAGATCTGAACAGTGCTATCAATTAGACATGATCGTTATAGGTTACCCCACTGTCCTCATAATCGTCCTCTGCTATGCCACCTACGCGCACATGCTCTTTCCTTTACATAGACTGACAATTACAATCCTCTCCGCTCTTCCTTGTTCGGCCTCTCATTCTTCTTAGTTTATTGTTTCTAAACAAGTGTTCGTACTGAGTTGTTTGTTTCTTCTTATGCACAGTGAGTTTTTAAAGCGAAGCTTTGTACCTCTACCGCCCAAGGGTTAATTCTTTCACGACCGTTGGTGTCAACAGAAAACTCCCGCGAACAAATAAAATAAGTTACTGGCACCGCCACAATTCGAACCTTGAACGAATAGGGAAACCGAGCTAGGGGCAGTTTACCGATTGAGGTTTACCCCGTCCACCACGCGGGGACGGGGAAAAAGGCGGTGCACTCACCGAGCATATCTGCGGACTTACCCCCTGATTTTTCACGGGAAGCCATGTGATGGCGTCACGCGGCCTCTCGCGCCGCGGTGCGCTCCGTCGCCGTCCCGCTTAGCTGTCGTGTGTGCGCCTTGCGCATGCGCTAGGAGTTATAAAAATTAAACGAAGCTCGAACCAACGCACGGCATTTCACTTCTCGTCCGTCTCTCCCGCCGATATCGTCACCTCCGTCAGCGGCGTCAGAGACGGAGGAGAAGTGGAATCATCTAACAGCTGGTCTGAGCTTCCGTTAATTTTATCAAAAGTAAGATTTTCCACTCATGTGCATCACCAATACAACACAACCAACAACAGTTCAAGAATCATGCATTCATTTAACATTAACAAAGAATATCTCTTTAAAGCAATAAAGGGTGTGGTTAAATGCATTTTCCTTGTCTGTGGTCTCACTCTTTGTAGAGCCACGTGTGTGAATTCAAATGACGTCACATCGCTAATTGTTGTGGGTGTCATTTGCAGCTTTGCTTTCCAACCGCCTTGACAGGGTGGATTGGCCCGTATTTTTTAGATGCGACGCATATCTTGCTCTCGGGCTTGTCCCTCCTGCGTCATCGTCGTTGTCGCAGCGTCCGCACACCACCTGCGCATGCGAAAACTCTCCTCCGTTCTTCTCGCCAACAGCTGCGTGCAACGCGCTCTCTCTGTCTCATTATCATAACAGCTTCGCGCGCTTCGCTGACGCTTCTCTCTCGCATTTGCTCTCGCTGCACATGCGCAACTCTCCTCCGTTCATCTCCTCTCCTTCAAGTGCTGAATATAAAGCGGTGAACGCGCTGCGCCGGTTCAGTCAAGTGCGTTCGGTTGACTGCGCTTGACGTTGCCCCATCTTCCCGCGTATGAGAACACCCGCATGTGATGGAATGCATCATACGCGTTCACAACACGTTTCACGCGATTTAGAGAATCAACCCAATGGAAATGCCAATTGACCCCCCCCACCCGATGCGTCGCATCACATCAGGGTTCCCTCGCAGGAAGATTGGCGTAATTTTTCGTCTCGTATTATTTTTGTGTAGCTCGTCATGTTGCTATCTATATTGTCATCTCATCATCAGTTTGTGATCCAATCGCTGTGTATTCTCTATGGTATTCCCTATGCGTCATGTGACTAATTATTGTCATCCTTTCGTTTGTAAGAGTACCAGCATTTAGACCTCATGGTTGTTTCTGGGCACTGTACATAAATAGATTGGCTTATTATTTATTTATTTATTTATTTATTTATTTATTTATTTATTTATTTATTTATTTAGTTATTTATTTATTTATTCATTCATTCATTCATTCATTCATTCATTCATTCATTCATTCATTCATTCATTCATTCATTCATTCATGCATACCTGTAAAAGTTGTGTGGTGCCCTCAACATTGCCATTCTTCTGATCCAAGCCCAACTAATATCGCTAACCCGATGCATTCGATTTCCCAGTATCCATAACACTTTTCGTACATCAACAATAATACCAGCTCCGCTACTCCACGTCATCACGGGAGCTTGCAATGACCTCCCTTATGTTTCAGGATCCGCGCAGTCCTCGCACTCGCGTTCAGTCTCGGTACTGCCTTGTTAAATGAGGGCGGAGAGCATATACGATGGGAAGCGGGGGCTTCGCACGCCACGCGCTCGCCATATTGCGCGGGATGCTCGCGATCGAACTTTGCCTCCGCTCATTATCCACACACAGTTTGCTCTCGGCACACCGTAGCGACCACCCGCTTTCCGTGTTCTTTTACCTAAGCAAACACGGGCTCGCCTCGCTGTCTGATCGTTATTTCGCCCACGAGCACCCGTTCCCCGCGTGCCTGCTACGTGCCGTGCCAATTTGATTACTGCTCGGAATTCGATACGCACGACAGCCGTTGCCCGAATCGAATCTTCAGGGGCTGTTCCCTGGAAATGATCTGGCTAAATCTGCCTCTCAACTGTCGTCAAACGTGCTAAAGGATTTGGTTTCACCGCTGGTAGTCGACGAAGCCTTTAGAGGCCTATGGGATGCGAACTTATCTTAAGTAACGCTTTCTGCGAATGGGTAAATTCGATTTGTGGGCATCTCAACGTTCTTTAAACTGTCACAAATCGCTGTTACCGAATACAAATATCATGATGACGCAGCCATAAAAATTGGCTAAAAAAATCTCACTAAGGTGAAGATACTACATGGTAGGGCTGCACGACATGATGACTCTGAATAACTGCAATGATTCAAAACTATAACTAAACCGGCAGGGGGAGGGGGGGACTAAGGCATTATTGTATTTGCACGGTTCTAACTCGCCCCCGATTCTAAAGAGAAATAGAATTCAACACCAGGATACCACAAAACAGCTTGGCACCAATTCTACCGCATGCCTCCTCTACTAGGCAGGGCGAGCCCCACCCCAAGCCATTCCTCTCCTCCGACGCTTGCCCAACGATACCACCATCACGATCATCTGGACTCCCGGACACTTCCGACTACCGGGGATGAAGCGGTCCACGACACAGCCCGAGCCCTGCACTCGCGGGTGTTCTTCACCGATCTTCAAGGGATCCCATCACCCCGCACGAACGCCCGCGACCTTCTAATGGCGCCAGAGGGCCTTGATTTCTCGGGCCACCGAGTCATCTAGGTCAAGAGGCATCCTGGACTAGGGACGATTCACCACCACCCTCTTCCCTTTTCCTTTTACCCCAATCAAGTTTTCTTTCACTACTACTACACGAAATAATGCAGTTATTCATCCGATATGAATAGGCACACGCAGAGCCATTACGCGCAGTCAACTTACCTGACGAGGGCCCCGGCAGGGCCGCCGGCAATGGCAGCCCTCCTAAGACTACACGAGGTTGCCATTCTTCAAGTGACATTTAGCACGCTTTATGTAACACCCAGTTTTGTTGCGTATCATTTGAAGTCTTACCAATTAACAAAAATAATTCATTTGGACACGCACTTACGAGTTTCCCTGTTGTTCACATACCCCACAGGCACGCAAGCAGTGCCGTCAGATTCCCCGGCTTTAATTGTCTCACCCCTTCGCATAAACAGCGCATTCCAGCTAATGGATCAAAGGAACGCAACGGGTTCCAGCTTGAATGGGGTCCAGCCTGAGACATTGCGCTCCTCGACATTGCGTAGCCTTCCTCGTCCTCGCCTTTCATGCGCTGCTTGTTTTTTCATTATGAACCCGCACCAACTCGCCCAGATTGCCATCTTGGTGCTAGGGAGGGATGCAGCGGCGCGTTAATGTCACCAGTGTGGAAACTGCAGGAAGGTGTTCTTTGCAAGAAGGGATGCCTCAACTTTCGTAAAGGAATTACCACAGCGGAACCATCAATTTTTATCCCCTGCCGGCCCGGTTTTCAAGTAAATTACCGTAACGCAGCACCGTAGTCGACTAAAACGCTGTACTCGCGTTTTTTTTTCTTCCTACACACACTCTGCACATTCTAACCGCTACCACTTCCACTCTGGCATGGGCACGAAATTCCCTACCCTAATGTGAAAACTACAAAGTGTTCATTGAAATTATATTTATGTGCGCGTCGGAATACTTTCAGATCTTTCTGCGATTCCCACATTACAATAAACTGATCAAATTTTAATCGTTCTGTTGAGTTCATCTGATATGAGTGGGCTGCAGTCCGTGCATTTGCGACATATAATCATGCGTCGTTAACGGCATGTTGCGAACGATATCGCACTAAGAAACGCTTTTATTTTTGTTAAGGAAGGGGGAGGGATAAAAAAAAAACTTTATAAAGGAAATACACGAGTGAGCTAAGAAGATGGGTGCTTTTCTTCCTTGGTGTTTTACTGTTCCCGGGTCTTGATACAGTGCCGCGTACCAGACATGCTACGGGACGTGTCACGAAGAAAAGAACAGCTTCAAATAGTGCGATCAACAGTGGCTTCTTCGGGATATTGATTGCCTCTCATGCCAGAGCAGTGCGTCACTGCCGATGCCGAGGGACTGCCTGATCGTTGAGGAATGCAAATACCCCGATGCCGTGGAAGCGCTGAATCTCATTGGGCGCTTTCAATAACGGACCATTGCCAGGGAATGCGCCCTAGATAGATCAAAATTACTTTGGTTCATTCCTTGGTAAAGCACGTTGCAAAAAATACAGAGAGTAAAACGATACTTCCCTTGAGATACTCGAAGTCGTTTCGTTAATGGATAAACCAACAAACACGTCGTTGGAATTATTACGGGGACAAGTTAGCGCCGGAGCACCCACGGTGAAAAAATCGGATGGCTTTCAGTTAACAGCAGGCATTCACTTTGCGCAGAGGAAAGCTTGCGTCCATTCAGAGTCAACAGAATTTTATTGAGGTATGTTCTCCTGAAGGCTCCAGTTGGAGATGCATACACTTTTTTATTGTTAGCGCACTTTGAAATGGGTGTGACGGAAGTGTAGTGAAATGGAAGTACGATGCTTCTTAAGGTTTTTTTATTGCGAGAGCTTGCACTACGGCAGAACAGAAAGTTTTAAAGGTACAAAATTGCACCAGTTTCCCGCAAAAATCCAAGAACAGACCGGTACTGAGGCCCCATATACAACGCTTAAAATCTGGGGTTCTCCCAGGATGGGACCCTGTGCCTCGAAGGTGTTGAATTCGGGCGTTTCTGAGACCTGAGCAAGTCCACAACAGGTGTTTAACGTCAGCTTACGGCGGACGAGTCACACAGAAGGGGCAGGTGTCCGCAAACGGGACGTGATATCGGGCAGGCCAAACGGGAGTAACTGCTGGACCTCCTCCCAGCGAGCGAGCCCACTCGGGAGGCCAGTTCCACGCGCTGGAAGTCAAGCGCGGGCGGCGAGGCGAAGGTTCTCTTTTTACACCAACAGCTCTTCTAGGGTAGAGACTTGAAGAAGTGGTAGTGGCCGTGGGAGGTCTCTTCGATGGCAGGCGCGATCTGCCGCAGTGTGGGCAGGAAGCATGTCCCAGAGAATCCACAACACACGGACAGGGCATGGTGTGACGCAACTCAGCCTGCCTTCTACTGGAACGACCCACCTTCCTCTATATGCCGTGTGTGTAACTTTTCACGTGTATTTATGTTTATGGATTCACTCAGTAGCTTACTGCGCGCGCTTTTTGCTGCGACAGAGACTCTCTTTCGCTAAGTTCGATGCCCCGTCCCGTTTCCACTTACCAGTGTCGGTAGATGCGAGAGTGTAGATACTTCGTCAATTAACAAACACAGCTAATATATCTTCCCCTATCTTTAACTTATTTCCAACCGGATTTTCTTCGCGCATGCGCAAGAGGTAGCGCCGGGAGAGTTTTCCGCCTACACGGGACCACCTGATTTTCCTGTCGCGTGGCCATATAAAGCTTTGTTTGAATACGCATACCTGTATTTTTTTCAAGCACTTCTTCAGTTAAGTCTACTTTCCGTCCCCAAAAACCAAATCCTTTTGTTGAGTGAAAAGAACTAACCGATTCGGAGAACTGTTTTGCAACTTCTGGGGTAAGTCAGATAAAATCTTACTTCAAAAACAACGCATGAAGCACGGTCTCCTGATTACAACTTATCCTAATTCAGCATGAACAGAACGGAAGTTTATAAGCTCAATAATCGTGTGATTTTGTGACGGTTTTCGTTTTTTTACGTTTGATAAATGTAACCAGACATCGTATTAAATACGTTCCCTAGTCATGCGCAGCCAATAAAATTGCGATGCCTTTTTTTTTTTTAAACGCCACTTTGCTGCCTCTTTTCTTGGGGGGCCGGGGAGTGGGGAAAAAGTTTTCTTTCCCGCTCATTGAATATTTTTGCGAAGCTTTGCATTTCTAGACTCCCCGGAAGAGGATGGTTGCACCTCTTTCTCAATGGTGCCGGTGGAGGTTTCGCGCAGTTCCTCTTATCCCCAAGTGATGTAAATTAGCTCAAACAGGGGAAACGTGCATCGATCGCCACCGAATTTACGCCAGGTGCCCTGGGTATTGAAGCGGCAAGCCGACAAGGCGTCTACAGTGTTAAACGAAATCGACCTTCCGTCGTACGTGTCGTGTGCGTGGGCTTTAATTCGTGGATTGCGTGAACATGCATGCTTCAGAAATCAATGCATTGGGTGGAAGGTCCAGAAAATAAAAAATCAGTTACGAACTTGCCCTTTGCCCTCCATCAATTTTCCACGCTCAGTTTGAGCCGTTTTTATTTTAATACCTATAGCTTTTTGTCTATTTCGACACCACTTTTTCGAAGCGTTAACTGGCTTTGAGGAAAAAAAACTTCTTGTCTCTTAGTGGGCTGTCTTGGCCTAATATGAATTGCCCTTGGCATTAAAATTCGTTGGTTTCCACCTGCATCAATATAATTATTGAACTAATCTTACTTCTGCAATATTTCCGACGTGCCGACCGGTGTTCAACACCCACTCGTCGTCATCTTCCACCCAAGAAGTTTTGCGAAAAGAACCAGTAGCCCATGCAGCCCAGGCTAGGCATGAAGCTAAGTTGAACTCAGACAAAATAAAAAGATAGACCCGCCGCATACACAGTTTAAAATCGTATATGCGTCAATTTCAATCCAAAGCGTGTAACACGGACCGTACTTGAGCATCTACTAGAGAAAAAAGCGACAAAAATTCTTGGAATTGTCCACTAGTAAGCAAGCATTCTTACGTCAGTTCTCTGTCTCACCAGGTTTATCTTTCCTTGGTGGCACAAAAGGAATCTGTCCACCAAACGGAGCGTTTTCCTTTGTATCTTTTCTCTTTTCAATCGTTCCCGTGGTGGCATAAAAGGAGTCTATCCACCAAAACAGAGCGTTTTCATTTGTATCTTTTGCCTTTTCAATCGTGTGGCGCACCAAATTAGGCCTACCTTTGTGATTTCGTTAGTTCATCTTGAGTCTTATAAGTTTCCTGAAAGGTGCTGCAATAGGTACACTTCCGAAACTTTGTCACTTCATTTTCTTTTTCTCATTTATTTTGCTTTTTTTAGTTCCTGCAATGAACGATGGTTGGCAGAGCCAAAGTGCAAGATTTGGCTGTGTATAACCAAAGTGGTAGCATTTTTTTTCTGTTTCAATCACTGTTTTTTTTTCGTAACAGCTGATATCTTGACTTAGGTAATTACGCGAGTTTTTGTGAAGTTACAAGGCCTTCACGGTTCGCGTTGGGGTGCTTGGCGAAGAATGCTTACGCATTACATTGGACGCACAAAAGGTACAGGCAGACGCCTGGTGCGTGATAAGCCTGAGCTTCAATACTTCCGTTGTTTCTACACACAAAAGTTTTCATGCATTGATTGATTGTAGGGTTTAACGCGCCGACGCAACGCCGGCGATGAGGCGCGCCGTAGTGGAGGGCTCCGGATTAATTTTGACCACCTGGGGATCTTTATCGTGCGCCGAAATCTCGCACACACGGGCGTTTTTGCTTTTCGCCTCCATCAGAAAAGCGGCCGCCGCGGCCGGGAATCGAACCCGCGACCTCGTGCTCAGCAGCGCAACGCCTTAGCCACTGAGCCACCGCGGCGGGTAAAAGTTTTCATGCAAATAAAGCCCTTAGGAAAAGGCAACAAAAGTATTACCTTACAATATTCGCGGCAGCACACGCACGCACACAGGTGCTAGCCGCGTACCTTACGGATGCTGCCTACCTAGTTCTTTTTGCGTGCGTGTGTGTACGGTGGGTTTCGAAAGCCTTAACCAGAAGGCAACACTGAGAGTAAAATAAAAACGGGGTGACAATAAAAACATTTTTTCCGTACCTTCTCTCGGGTAGACAAGGCAGATAGAAATTGCTTTTCGTGCGGTGGACACTAGGCAGTTTAAAACAGCGGATTAAAGACAGCGAAAAAAAAAAGTCGAGCAGTATTCGAGCAATGCACTCTATCGTGCTCCTAAAATTGGATTCCCGTTTTTCGGGAGGAATTGGTTGTGCGTATAGCCACTGGTTGACAATCCGCTTACGCGGAAGGCTGAAACTCTGAACAAACCATGCCGAACGATGCCACCTCGTTCGCTGCTGTGGTTACGTTGTGTTCGGGTTCCCCTCGCTGGCGCTTTAGATTGAATTCGTGTATAAGTTTCTTTTTTGTTCGTTTGTTTGTTTCCTGCCTTAGAAGAGCAAAGTCCGAACAAGGTGGGTGCCTCGGTTTCTCAGAATCCAGGGAGGAAACACGCGTTGCTGCCTCGTTGCTTTTCCGGCCTTTAAAGGAGCCATGAAGAGAAAACAAAAGTTTGTTTTATTCGAAAGATTAGGTGTTTCATAGTACCCCAAGCGCTTTCCCGGAAGCAAATGATGCTTTATTCACTGAGAAATAAGGCAATTTAAGCCAAAATTTTAAATCTCCCGCTAAAATTGAACATTCCGTGACGTTTACAATGGCGTCATAGAGCCGGTCCATGAAACAGATACTTAGTATGTCGACTCCATATAGCACCCACACGCGGGAGTCGACCGAGACGGCGGCCATTTTAAAAATGCTAGTAAAACCTAGTGCACCCGCAGCCCTAGTCATGGAATCGCCTGATCCGGAGAACAAAACTCTCGCCGAGGAGCTCCGGCTTGCATTTAACAACCTCACACCACTTGAACGCTCAACGCTTCTAAGTGCACGAGCAGCAAGAGTTGTGGGATACGTGGTGGACGGGAAAGCGACCATTCCGCGATAGCCACAACAGACGAACGCCCTGCCGTCGGCACCGCTGCCTCGTCAGCGCCGTCGCCACGGACGAATACAGACTGGTACGTATGTGCCGTATTTTTATTACGGTTAATAATAGTTCAACTTCAGTAGCAGTATCGCTTATGTCAGTTGGCCGGTGTCGTGTATGGAAAGCCGTTCGCGCGAGCTCTCTGCTTCGACCAGAAAGATACGAGCGTCAATGCGCGGTGTTTACGGCATTTTTCCTCCAAGGTCAGAGCGCCTCGAACCCGAAAATTCGTCTGCGCGACGGCGAGATGTCGAGCTCGGCCAGGCGGTTGTTTCGTACGCATTGGCGCACACGCTTGCGTGTTCGTTCGGAACTTCAACCGTTTACTCCACCGTTCTTTGTCATAAAAAGAATGTGCAGTATGTTTCACGGGCATTTAGCTCGCTATGCAAACTGTAAGCCCTGCCTAACATGCGTTTGCTTTTGCCGGCCTCCGCCAATCGCGGAGCTTAGCCCATGTGACGGCATAGGTTCTGTTGCGGGAAATGAGCTGGTGGGTCGCATGACCATTCCCGTTTTTCCTAATTATGTAGCTTATTTGAGCGAAGTTTGCGTTATAAGTGGTGTCGTTATGGTTCTAACGAGGCAATCTTTCGAATGAACCAAACTTGTGTTTTCTCTTCATGGCTCCTTTAAAGAGCGCGCCATCCCAGTAGGGGACCTTAGAGAGGGCTTAGAGTAAGCGAGCCCGTGGAGCACTGGAAGCTGAACAGATTTTCGCTGCATCCGTGCGTTTCCCCAATTTTAGCGACAGGGCTAATAAAATAGACAAAAACGAAACCACACATTCAAAAACAAATACCCACAACAAGGCAAGACACGGGCAGAGATGCTTCCAGGGCCTGTGTAGAACTTATCCCATGTGTCTTTTTTTCTTCTTTGGGGCTCCACTTGAGAGGCACATTTATTGATATTTTATCATTTTTGATTTGGCATTCTGTTAAGGGGTTTGGGAACAAACTTTCGCGACTTTTCAAACGCCACCAGCAAAGAACAAACCTGGTAGGTAAGAAGGCTTCAATTTGAAAGTGGGCGAGTTGAGGTAAACAGGCGTTTCTACGCTGTCGCCTCATTCAGTTTTGAAAGCACAGGAAGAAAGACCGCGAACAAAGTTCTCGGACAGGATAGACGTCTGACCGAGCAAACTTTTTTCTTTAATGTTCCCTGCCTGCTACATTTAGCGTTTGGTGGTTTGCTTCCACCTTTTTTTTTTTTTGTTAGAAGATCCTATTGTCGCTAATAATGGAACGCCCAAGAAATACTATTGGTAATGATAGTTTCATCTGTCAGGCATTTTTGGGCATCATATTACTTTGGGTAATTGTACTAAACTGCCTGAGGAAGTTTTAAAAAGCTTTCTTGCATAGCTACCATTCCGCGCTGTATTCCAGGTGGGTCAACAACAAAACTAAGGCGCCGAACTTTCGGCAACTTATAACCTGAAGGTCGCAGACATTTCCACAAACTTATTTGTATTCATAGTTCATGGTAAGAGCTTGCTGTGCGCAAAGTCCCCCTTTTTAGAACAGTTACACCCGATTCCCAGAATGAACACCCAGTTTCCTGACTTGCTAAGTGTGTAGTCATTAGGGATATGGCACTAGCAATATTACGCGATAACAGCTACGGTAATCAGTGACCGAGTTCTACATAGACACACGTTATCAAGCGATACAGACGTAAGACGTAAGCCGGGGAATTCGCGAAACATTTAGCTGCCCCGATTCCGGCGAGGGCACACCAAAATTTCATGCCATTTTTGCGGCAACATGCATAAACTGAGCAGAAATTTAAGTTTCGCCTATCTTTTCCTCGCCGGCCTAGACCCGAGTGCGCAAGAGAGTGAACGCCGCACGTGGCTTTCACGGAAACCACCTAACTGTCCTGGTGTTTCTTTATTTTCTTTCAACCATCGGAGTTACCCTACTTGGACACTCGATTTTTCTGCATTCGTTGGCTCAGCTTGAAAACTACACACAGTTCTCTGTGCAAAACAAGGATTGCGCTTTCTTCTGGTTACATTTTTACTGTTCTCCACGCTAGCGATGCCTTTACGCACATTGCTGGAAGTCGTTTCCCGTCAGAAAATGCGAAACAAATAAAGAAAATGACAATGTTTCAAATATTAGAACATCTCAAAGCGTAGGACAAAACGAGGAAATAAAGTGAAAAAAAAGTCTTTAGATCGTCTAGCTCCACTCTGGTAGATTCCTCCTGACTCTCGCAGAAAAGCCCCCCACATCAGCGCGGACGGCGAACAGAGCCCTCGTTTACATAAACGGCATGTAAGAAGCCGCTCGCTGGTGCAAACCGTTTCCTGAAAGTGCTGCCCGGGATTGCAGCTCGGGTGCCGTGCATAAAATGCTATTTCTCCATCCACCGGGTTTCTTTATCTCCAAGGACGAGGTAGGGTTTTATAACAAGTCGAATTCTTCCAGAACCTACTGAACTGTCACTTCCCAGCTTTTCCAGACATCATGTAGTCTCCTTAATGATCGGTAATAACGTGGGAGTTGTGTTGCTTTTTTTTTAATGTAGTCGTATCGCCCGTGTTGACCATTCGATCTTTTCTCCACAATTTACCCCTGTGCATGTGCATCCATCAAAAAATAGCTCACAGCTGTTGCATCTGTCAGTGAAGATTAACCCTGCGTTTCGTAGCCGAAATTACGGCAGACACATAGCAATTATTCATTTGCTCTTAATCTGTAAACTTTCTTTTTCTTCCTTAATTATTTCCTTATTCGTGATAATTTGATGCGAAGATTCCCACGGGGCTAGCACTCGGTACTTTACGCTGTCATTGGCGACTAACCTAAACAGGGTGTCCCAGCTATCATGCACCAAGATTAAAAAAAAGAGTAATGGCGTAACTCGAAGAAAACCTAGTCGATAAGTGAGTGAGTGAGTAAAAACTTTATTAGAGCACCCAAGAGCGAGTCAAGGGGAGGCTACCCTGTTAGGGGCGCGAGTGAGAGCGACCAGTGCTCAGCCGTCCAGTGAGGGGGATGTCGTTGTCCCAGGCACTGTCAAACCCAAGTACCGGTGGTGCCCGGTATTATCCTGGGCGGTGCCATGGGTGATCCCCTCTGGACGGCGAGTCGGCCTCTGTTGGTCTAGTGCGTTGTTGAGTAGTCTAGTGGTCCGGGCTTGTGTATCGTAGTCTTCGCTTCTCATTGCAGCCTCAAACTGCGGTGGGAACGTCGTAGTGTTGCTAGTAGGAGGCTGGCAGTTCCATAGTAGATGTGCCAGGGTAGCTCGTGATTCTTGGCATAGACGACAGATGTCCGTGGCGTACATCTCGGGGCAAACGTACCGGGCAAGGGCTGGGGTGAGAACAGAGTGAGTTTGCAGTTGACGAAAGAGGACCGCCTCCGTACGGGTTAGACCAGGGTGTGGGGGAGGCATTAATCTTCTACTGTTGCGGTACCGTAAAATTTCACTGTAGGCTAACAGGGGTTCCTTGCCCGTGTCGTATGACTCCGAGGCGTCAGTGCAGTCGTTCCCTGCCGTGCGGAAAGCTAAATCTCGCGCTGCAGAGTGGACTGTTTCATTATGATTAGGGTTGCCCTTCCCCGAGACATCAGGTCCCATGTGGGCAGGGAACCATTTGATGTAGATGGCACAGGCACTGGCTCGCACACCATGAAGGATACGAGCAGCTTCAGCACACACTGTGTTTCTGACATAGTGGAGGAATGCAGTCGTGGAGTCGCTGAGGACCGTTGTACACCGGGGATCTGTGATGGCCAGGGCGATGGCGACTTCTTCTGCCTGGGCGATTGTAGATACTCGGACGCCGATAATGTTTGCAGTACTGTGGAGAAGCGGGCAGCATTTTTTTCGTTAATAAGACAACTAATTAATTGTAATTAATTATCTAACTCGAGAAGTACTGTCCTGATTACTAGAGTGTCAATGAGGCACTTAGCGGGTACCCAAGAGGGGCATCTAACCGCGGTATTTTCAGAGATGAACTAATTGCATACTCATTTATTCAGACTGATAAAGAAAATCCGCGAAATATGAAAAATACCACGTGACGGCGCCTCCGTGCGCGTTAGCGCGCATCGTAATGCAATGCCCTCAAACAGGCTGCCTCTGAGTTGGACAGCATGAAATAAACAAAAGAAACAAAGAAGAAATCGCGGCCGAGTTTGTGCCTTATCTGCACACGCGCCCCGCGAATCTTGCTGTTGCTGCTCCTTCTATGCATGCCATTATCAAGGTGATGCACTGTCTCTTCTGGCGGGTGACAGGCGAAGCAGTTGCTTTCAATCAGCTTATTTGGGGACGCTGCTTTACAATGCGCGCGGAAGCGCCGTCACGTGGTATTTTTTATATGACGTGGGTTTTCTTTATTAGTCAGAATAATTGAGTACGCAATTAGTTCGTCGCTGAAAATACCGCAGTTAGATGCCCCTCGTGGGTACCTAAAAGTGCCTCATTGACACTTCAGTGATTAGGACAGTAATTCTTGAGTTCAATAATTATTTACAATTATTTAGTTAAATATTATTAACGAAAAAATTACTGCCCGCTTCTCCACAGCACTGCAAACATTACGCACTAGGTTTTCTTCGAGTAACGCCATTGCTCTTTTTTTAAATCTTGGTGCATGATAGCTGGGACACCCTGTATACGTCCATCCTTACGCCGACATGCTTTCCGGGCTTCGCCGCAAGCAGCATGTGTGTGTGGTGAACCCTGCCTTGTAGGACGAACAAAACGTCTGTATGTATGCAATAAACATGTGGCAAAACGGTTGAATTCAAAATGCAATGCACAGTATTAAGAAACGGTATGAGGATAACTTCTGCGCACAACGTGTGGCATGATGTCTCGGCAGCGGAGTCGAGACGCAGGGTTGATTTCTTTTAGCGAGAATTAACTTAAAGAAATGTACAGGGTGTCCCAGCTATCATGCACCAAGATTTACAAAAAAGAGCAATAGTGTTACTCGAAGAAAACCTAGTGCATGATATTCCGAGCATTGTGGACAAGAGGACAGTAATTTGTTTCGTTAATGAGACTTAATTGATTAATTTTAATTAATTATCTAACTCGAGAAGTACTCTCCTAATCATTAAACTGTCAATCAAGCACTTGAAGATACCCACAAGAGGCATCTAACTGCGGTATTTTCATCGACGAACTAATTGCGCTCTCATTTATTCCGACTGATAAAGAAACCACGCAAAATATGAAAAATACCACGTGACGGCGCTCCCGCCGTCATCTGCGTGATCTGCGTGACACGTCGTAGTAACCTGAACAAGAAGCCTTTGTACATCGCACATCGCCGCTCCGTGCCACGAGCCGCCTCTTCACTTACAGAAGGCGATTGTTTTTTTATTTTGAAAAATGTGATTTGTTCCTATGGAGCTATACAGAAGATTCTGTGTTGGCAACTACGTTTGTTTGCAAAGTATGAAACTGTGAATATACATATGCGGCAGATCGCATAGCAGCGACGCCGTTACAGGGGGTTTTAAGTGCAATGCACTTCTTAAGCGACCCTGAACCTGCGTCCACCGGCGATGTCCGCGCACGTGGAGATGGGCGCGCGCAGCCTGGCCGCTGACATGGCACATACCCACGTGGGGGATTGGTCAGGAATCTCCTCGTCTACCTTGGCAACGGGGGGAGATGGGCGCGCGCTGCCTGGCCGCTGACATGGCACATACCCACGTGGGGGATTGACCAAGAATCGGGCGTGAGAAGGGCTAATGCACCTGCTTAAAGGAGTACTGACACGAAATTTCAAAGGTGAGATCCGCTCTAGCAATCAAGTACAACGACAACACAAATAGGTGTCTGTGAATAAATGCATCTTTCTTTCTTTGTAGTTGTGTGTGTGTGTGTGTGTGTGATCTCTCTTTCGCGAACATTACCGAACCGCGAAAATTCAATTCGTGCATTCGCACTTTCACATTCTTCCCCTCGGGGAAATGCGGGGAATTTTTTCGTCCTCCCGTTGCTCTCGAATTCGGCGGGGACGAACACTTACTTCGCGAATCATGCACACGTCACGCATACTCCCACAGTTGCTCCTCTTGAGGAATAACGGTCGCTCGCGAGGACTAACGGCTGTAGATACTCCTTTTTCGACTGTTTTGGCTCAGAGTGTAGTCTAGCGTTACTCAACCGTATCGCCCTCTAACACGGAACATAAGGTGAAGCCCAGTACTAGTAATATGGTGTTTACAATGACATCCAAGTGCGTATCACGTGTAGCCTGCCGTTTTATTTTTTTACTTGTTCAGCAACTTTCATATTTTGTTTTAAATGTTCCCAAACTTCTTCAAACTCGTCTTTTCTTCATTTACACGTGTAATAATGCCAACTCCAGGACCTACAGTAGTAAAGCCCGCCTTGCCCCAATACAGGCTTTTCTCTCCCTCTCTCTCTCTCTGGAGCCCCCATTAGTCTGTATTGGCCGAAATTGCAATGAAGACCCAAATGAAGACGACCCCTCTCGGCGCCACCGCTCGCAGCCGGCACGAGAAGTCACCCTTTCAAATAAAAACTCTTTCAACCAACATTAGCAATGACCTACTTTATTAGTGCATCACTCGCTTGCATAGTGTTTCAGTCACCTTCAAGTAACATACGACCTCACGCCCAAAAAATTGTGACCTGTCCAAATACCCCGAGCACCCTTGAGCATTCATTGTATATAAAGATCGCGGACAGCGCCGCTACAGTGGATGGCTTTCGATGGCCGTGTCCTCGTGGAATTGAAAGGGAGGCCCTGTATAAGCTGTCTTCCTGACTATTTATTACGCTGTTTTCTTACTATGGGCGAATGAATACGAAGCAGAATCACTCAAGCCGAAGCATTTAACAAAACAACGGGCAGTAAGGTAATCTAACCCTATTTCGTCGTTCTATGGGGACCACTGTTGCGCTACTACATCGCTGGCAGGAAACAACGCAGGTCTCACGACGTAGTCTTTCCCCCAGATATCGCTGCAACAAGAGGTGGAAAAAACGCCCGGAGACCAAGCAAACAAAGAGCAAGAAACCGTGGCCATGGCTCCGACAAACAATAGACGGCGTATCTGTCTCGTTCTGTGTCATGGTGTCAGCCTACGAAACTGACCTGGAACTTTCTACCACTGGGTTTTTTATCCCTTCGTTTATCGTGTACCTAGGTAATAAATAAATAAATAAATAAATAAATAAATAAATAAATAAATAAATAAATAAATAAATAAATAAATAATTTCCTCCTTTCCTTTGTTTCTTATTGTCTCTTGTTTTTCTCTCAGACCGAACGCGATTCAGATGTGGTGCCACATAAAGTCGTTTTTCTATTGTTTAAAGATGTCGCTTTTTCAGGCTTCATGCTTGTTAAAATACTTTTGATAGCAGCTGACTTCGACGGTTTGCCCCGTCCTGCAACACCGACAAAGGTCGTAATGATAAAAAATTAATAAGCAAACAGCTAAATAAAAATATAATACAAAAAGTAAATAAATAACTCAATGAATGAACAAATAAATAAATCGTGCAGACCAGAGCCAACAGTTATAATTGGAAATGTATCTTTTCATTGAAGTTTTTTACAATAAAAATGGAAGCCATATCGCTGCAGGCAATCAGTAGTACGAACGTTCTCCCGAATAGTTCGAGGCAGACGTCATAAGGAGCGCTACATGTTTGTTTCTGTTTATTTTGCCCTCCTTAATTATTCTGTTCCTATTCGGTTATTTTTGCGTGTGTCACATCCCATTCGTGTGCACAAGCGCTATTTTAGATGCGACGGTGAGAGCATCTCTTGTCGGCGGCCCTGTCCTTCCCAACGTTACTTGAATATTCTAGTAACGTTGGTCCTTCCTGCGTGCGACCGTCGTCGTCGGCGGCGTCCGCACTCTCCTCCGCTCACCCCCTCTCCTCTCCGAGAGCGAACACTCTCTCGCGAAGGGCATTGGATTGGATTCGATTGGCTTGGCTTGGCTTGGCTTGGCTTGGATTGGATTGGATTGGATTAAAGTGGATTGTGTTGTATTGTGTTGCGTCGTAGCCGCGGCAGACGAACTGGCACCGGTCCGTGCCCAGGTGAGAGCGAACACTCTCTCTCAACATCTGCGGGTGTGGGGCCCAGCGCGCTCTCACTCCGCCGGTGGGCGGCGCTGCGCGGGGTGCTGCGCATGTGCAGTATTCTCTCTCTCCGCGGTTTCCTCTCCTTCGGGCGCGCTGCGCATATAACCGGTGTGCCGCTCTCCGGCGGCCTTTCGGTCGACGGTTGCTCTCCGCTTGCGCTTGAACCCCCCTCAGCGTCGCATCACACCAGGGTTCCCCCGAGGGGAGGTGGGCGTAATTTTTTTTCTACTTTTCTGTCTTTCGGACTACTTTGGAGACAGACCGTGGCAGCCTGATTCAATTGTCTGACCGCGAGTTTCGTAGCGTCGGTCGCTGGCGAAGGCGGCTCTTCTGGCCGCACGGCTGAACACCGGCTTGAAACTCAATCATGCCAGCGAAATCATCTTTCTGCGCTTCCGAAATTCGGGGAGCACATAGCAGGCTGTTCTTAAAAGCATTCGTCACGGTCTTCTCGTACCTCAATTTTCCGCATGAATGATTACTATCTTCAGTATTTATCCACCAAAGCCACACAGCTACGCCATCCTCGAGCTTTGAATTATTTCCTTTTGACGTTTGTTTTTTAATTCGAGAGTTTCCCCGGCGGCTAAGAATGGTGGCGACGAGTGTGGTTAAGTGTACTGAAACATGTAGTTTTCACCGAGGAAGTCTAAAAGGCTGCGCAGATGCGGCGTACTCGGCCATTCTGTGCCTGAGAGCACAGTTCATGCGAACTGCGTTCCAGGTACTTTTTGAAGCTGCTCATGCCTAACGCACATGCTGCCGGAGGGAAATGTTTGCGCTCTCTATTCACACTACATCAATACGCACCACGCTACAGAAAGAAAGAAAGAAAGAAAGAAAGAGAAAAAGAAAGAAAGAGAAAGTAAGAAGTAAACACAGAGAGAGAGAGGTAAAGAAAGGTGAAATAAAGAGAGAAAGAAAGAAAGAAGGAAAAGAAAAGTAGGAAGTAAAAAAGCGAAGAAGCTAAAGAAAGAAAGGAAGAAAGAGAGGAAGAGAAACAGAAAGGGCGAGAAAGAAAAAAAGAGGGAGGGAGGGAGGGATAGAAATAAAGGAAAAAGAAAGAAAAAATAAGATGCAAAGAAAGAGAGAGAGAGAGAGAGGGAGAGAGAGAGAGAGAGAAAAAGAGAGAGAGAGAGAGAGAGAGAGAGAGAGAGAGAGAGAGAGAGAGAGAGAGAGAGAGAGAGAGAGAGAGAGAGAGAGAGAGAGAGAGAGAGAGACGAAAGTAAGAACTAAAAAGAGACAAAAAAGAAAAAAAGAAAGGAAGAAAGGAAGAAAAAAAGGAAAGAAAAAGAAAAAATAAAGAAGGCAACCTCAATGGCTCCCACATTGTTCTCGCTGTTATATGAGGCTACAATAGGGTCCATAAAAGAACACTGTATGGAGTCCCTGTAGCCTTCAGGCAGAATTTCGCTTCATAAAATTAGGGGTCCTGTGAAGAAACTACTTGCGTGTAACGTGTGCAGCCCTCGGGCATCTGGTGCAAAACAAAGGTCATGGGCTGCTGACAGAATGGTCACTGTGATGCTGTGGCACAGCGTTTGGGGCATTGATATTTATGATCATGCATAGACGCAAGTTCGTTCATTTGTGAATCTAACACCGCCCTTTTCATTAGCTCGCAGTCCACAAGCCCTGCTTTAGGCTGCCACCTTAGAGCAGACAATCAGTGCGCCATGCGGTGTTATGCCGGAATGCACACCTGCAAGAAAGCGATGATCCCTCCTGTCACTTATCCTGCAGTTGCTAACGGTATATCAACACGAAAAGGGATTAAGCTCCAGTTTCTCGAGACAGCTGAAAATAGCAAAGCTAGTAAAGAAAACTCTAGATTTTAGCGCCTGCCTTGAGGCCACCTGGGGACTTTTTCTTGGAGCCACCTGGGCAGCTAAAAAGGTACCCGAAACCCTGCTGTCTCCAGTAATTGGCTTTCTGAGAGGCTCGGATAAGCCGCCTAATACGCTTCTCGTTTCCTTTTTCCCATGGGGGTTTACATAGCTTTTAACTTGATGATCGTCGCTCCAATTAGATTTTCTGCACGTTATTACTGTCTTTCTATTCGGGGTTCAAATATTTGGGACTGTCAAATGCACTTGCGACTTAGATGGCAATCTGAGACTGATTTCACCGAGCAGCCAAGAGGTTTACGCAGCTTGCCTTACTTTCGCGAGGCACGAGAAAAAGTTTTCTCCCCCTTCCCTCTCTTACCTTTCCCCCTTTATTTGTTTATTATTTTGGAGCAGTGAATTGAATTTGCAGCCTTTTCCCGGCGCAGTACAAGATGAGGAGAAAATGTCGACAAGGACGTACGTCTGAGAAATACTTCAAAGAATTTCGGTATGTTTCGTCTGTCTCTTAAAACATACTGGAACGAAAACAAAAATACGCTAGTACAGAAACCGGTCGTGTAAATTGAGAGAGCGAACTGATTCTCGGAAGTACTGGATGTCTTTTTGATAGCGCTTCCAGACGGCGCCACGGTCGAATCCCTTTTTTTCTCGAGAACTTTCCTACCCGTGCGTCAGGTTTCGCTGCTCCCCTAAATGCCCTTTAAGCTCCAAGTGGACAAGTAGCCCCACGCCGTGCAGAAATAGTGATAGGAGATGGGTGATTTGTTGAATTACGAAGCGAGAAACCATTTGAATTATTCGCAAATGCTAACATAATCCTAAATATGCTTTTAAACTATGTAAAAGTAAATCCCGATATTATTTGCCATTTGTGGGCTTAGGGCAGGATAGCCTCACTTTCAAGACGCTGAGGCCGGGGTGCCGTGGAATTATTTGAATAGCACCGTGCCTCATCATCTTGACTGTTAAGTTGTACGTGGAACTCATTCACCTTGAATCTAGTTGTAATGAACGTGTACTGGGGAAACTGTTGCATCTAAACCGTGCTTAGGAAAGGCAAAATAATTGCGAAAATATGAAAGTTCCAGAAGAGCCCAGGTTCCATACCGTCCTTATTTTAGTTCATATGTCTTCAGCGTAAAAGTAACTTTCTTTTATTTTTACAACCTAAGAAAGCGCCACGCCGTGGATGTGCAGGGATGGAGAAACGGGCCCCATAAAATCGACTAAACCCTACTTGCGCCCATCCTCAGCGGAAAGCTCCAAAATCTTCACGACCATGTCTAACCCAAAAGTTCATTCCGCTTGCCGTCAGCCAATGGAACTGTTGAGGATTTCGGAGGAAACGCACTCACCTCGAACAATTTATTTGGATTAAGAATTCGAACGAAATGCTTGACATCATTTGTCTCCAAGAGACCGGCACTTTGACAAAGCTCAGAAATTACAAATCTTTCGCAGACTTAGAAGAAGACGCCGCTGTTTTTAACTCGAAGTTGGGACACCTTGGTTGCGAAAAAGGGAAAAAATACCTGTGACAAACACTCACTATATGCAAGGCGTGGACGGGTCACTCTTTTGCCCAGATACATTCTGATTCGAAAGAAATGCCTGGAAAGATGCCACATTTAAAAAGCAGTAGTCTTCCCGTTGACCCAGCATTGCATAATAGCTACGGCACAGGTGCTTATCCCGTACAAGTCCACATAGTTGATAGGGGAATCGAAAACAGGAAGAGTGGAGGGTCTAATTGCCAATGCCTGTTTAGCAAAGGACGCCACCAGTTACATCTTTGCGTTCTCCAAAGCGGCCATGGTGCAGAGCAAGCTGTATGTAGACGCTCAAGAACATCTATAGGTGTAAAAGAATGAAAAAATTTATAGCATGCAGGATCGACACACCGCAAAGGACGAGGCGCGGTGGCAAGCCTTACTGTGTCTTTTCTTCCTTCGTTTCCTAACTGTGCGCGCTGTTCTGATCCAACAAATGGGCCTAAATTAACATAATAGCAATTTGGAAGTTATCTTAAATTACAAAGGTTTTCGTTGACACTCATTCACGCTAGTTAATTATGTCGGGCCGTACCGCAGCAAGAGATGTGCTGCACTGTTCTTGCACGCTGCTCATTTCGTTGGTCCAGCATCGCGTATACTAGAATTGCGCTCACTCACATCAGAAGTTGCAATATTTATAGTGGTCCCAAACGTTGGTGAGTCCGTAGACGTCAAAACTGCGCTTTGCTTTCTGAAGTACACTAACAATAGGCTGGAAAAGATGGCAAAAGGGGTAATTGCTTTTACGTAGGCCATAACGTCACCGTAAAATCGACGGAGAAGCGCAAATATTTAGTTTCAGGCCGGGCTGCAGGAGAAAGTACACAATGCCAGCCTCAGAATGCCCGGTGTGCTTCGAACAGGAAAAAAACATACAGTGCATAAGTTCCTACAACTGCCATCTTTTCAGCAAAGGCAATGCAATCTAATACCCACTTTGCGACAGAAAAAGAGTTCCCACACCCACCACCGCACAGTCTCGCCGCTGGTGGAAGACCTGAGCAGCACTGAAGCATCCAAGCAACCGAGAGCACGCAGCGCGCTAAAAGAGGGGCTGTCAGACACAACTTGGTGTCGCTAAGCAAGCCAGAGTCTTCGGATGCCCTACTTCAAGGAGTTCGCCTTAACTCAATGCAATTGGTGTCGTGGCGGGACCGCACTACGAAGCGCCGATGGTGAGACCCATGAGTGCAGTACAACCATCGAATGGGGGTACAAGTGCTACGTTTTTCTTCTCTCTTCCTTGAAGTCTTCCACACTCCGACTCATATGCAGTTGACGCGAACGGAATTCCGCAAATGGGCGGCCGTGTCGGTGCTTGCTTTCAATCCCCTTTCCCCCGAACTGTTGGCTTTTACCATAACAGGGTAGCGCTATAGCAAGCTCTCCGGAAAACGGCTATAATCAGTGTGGTTAGGGTGGCCAAGTGTTTCTACCCGTCAGTACACCTTTACTGGGAGAGCCATCCACCAGACCTACCGCCACACCTGCCCTCCCGCATCGCTTCCTGGAAGGACTGGCTCAACCCGGGTCCTGGCGTGGAGGTCAAGTCGACGCAAGAACTGCGGCCCACTGCCTTCGAGTTTGTGAGGACCTCTGAGAATTCTGCGGACCGGCCGTCTCCTATTGAAGATATTGTAGCACACCAGGCCGGACTACGGCTGTTTAGATAATATAGTTTTCTCTCTCTCTCTCTCTGTTCCGCCCACATGAGTCTAGCGTTCTGAATCTCCATTTCACCATCGTTCCAGTATTTAGTTCTCTTTGACGGGCTGCCTTAAGGGACGCCATCCGAGCACGAAATATATACAGCTAGACCCAAACTTCGTTAAACACGGTTTTAGTAATTCTTCCAATTTTACAAAAGCCGATCCCCCGAAATGCAAAAGTAGAATTTATTATATTTGTGAAGTCGATCTTACCAACATAACTGACCCTCTAACTATATTTTAATAAACTTCTCTAAAGAAATTATGTAGAAAAAATTCGGTGCTAATCCAGTGCGCAAAGACGCATGACCAGCATAGATTTTTCTGAATTATTGGTTGGCCACCAACTCCCGCTCCAACCGCGCCGTCGCTCAGGGGAGGCGTTCAGCGGGACAGTGACCCTGTCGACGTACTGCGTTTTTCTCCTTGCCGTATTCGTGGTTCCGACGGCCATTACGTTTACACTTCGCGGCCGAGGCCCGATCGTCGTCGGTGGTCTGCTTCCGCCGCGTTCCTGCGAGTTGGCCGGTTTTTCCTTCGTGAGTAGGCTTCACTGTGCAACACACAATGTCGAAAAGCCAGCTTACAAAAATCAAGCTCACACTGGTATTCCTAAAGTCGGCTTCACTTCTAAACACGAATTCATTGTTGTATAGACATTTATGGAGGGGGGTGGGCAGTATCAGCATACGTCAAAATACGAAACGCCGGAGGTTAAATGGTGTCCAATAAGGGAAGCTGTGCATAATGCGCGAGGAGAATATGTGCGGGTAGCCATGGCAATATTTATATATATATATATATATATATATATATATATATATATATATATATATATATATATATATATATATATATATATATATATATATATATATATATATATATATATATATATATTTCTTATTGTAAGCTTGTGGATTCAAGGGAAACAACTATTAACAACGCGGCATCACCTGTTACACACTTCTCCACAACTAGTCGCCTCGTAGAAGAGATGAAAATAGCAAACACAGGTTGCAGGAATTTGGCGCACTTGCACTATGCTAACCTGCAGGTGAACTTCTAGTGCACCCTAGTACCCACAATGACAATTTTAGCCGGGAGTACAAACAGTTTGGACGTGATCACACAAAAACCGGGAATACTGAGCAAAAGAGAGGATTGTAACGCATTCCGACACTAGTTATTGTACAGAATGTACAAATAATACAAGCAGCAACAACGAACTAGTTTCCATATCTCGCAGCCCAACCAGCATCGTAATGGCAGGGCTGCGTCCCGCTGACGTCAATGCATTATCACCTGATTGCAACAAATGTGTATTTCTCCCTGAAGGACCGCTGGCCATAAGAGCAGTCAGTGCCCTCATATTTCCTCCTCCGACTGATATTTTACTTTTTTTTTTCTCTCCTACATGCTCACGCGTGTGTTTTTATCTTCTCGAAGCAACGAGACGTGATCATCTTCCATCCTATCTCCGCAACGCTGTTTAAACCCAAAATGACGGCGTCCAAAATTGCATCCGAAGTTGTAAAGTTTTTTTCTTCCTCTTCCTCTGTGCAAGCCATCTCAATCACCACTTTTTTTTATTAATTTCTCCATCATTCGCCCGCGTTTCCTTCTTCCGCTCGCTTTTCTGTGTCGTGGAAGCTTTTCTCCGGAGGATACACGGACAGCCAGCGGTCGGCACGACCCGCGGATGCAGATTTATGACACCTTCAGGGATATTTGCCTTTCTTGCCATTCTTTCGGTCGCCTACGCCTGCAGCTGAGATTGCGACACACTCGGTAGTTCTTTGTGTGACGTAACCGTGGCTTTCGACTTGATGTCTTTGCGCGAATTGTGCTGTTTGCTTCGTTATATCTGGCCCCCACCGCACGCCTACCTGCTCCTTTTCTCTTCTTTGCCCAGCTCTGCAAAGCACTGCGACTACTTTTCCAGCCATCACCTCGTGCCTCGTAAATACAGCCCATGTGTCTTCTCGCGTCTACGTGCCCACAGAGCTCTCTCAGAAAATCCGTGGCTCTTCGAACGTGAAAGGACAGGGTTAAAGTATGATCGGTACTTTGGGTTTGAATTTTGTTTAGTCTTGAAGCCATATTTTGTCGTATTTGTTTTCTTCTCTGGATCGATCTTCATCGTCTCTTTTTGTGTGCGGGCCAACACCAAGCCAAAAAAACGGATAGACAGAGGTGCTTTACTTTTTTGCAGCATCCCAGCGTGCTTCGCGCGCGTTGTGCTCTTCACATTATATTAAGCGGCTGCACGACTTTTTCTTAGGCCGCACTAGCACCAGTCATTTCTTGTTGAATCAAAGGGAAAGCGGCGTATAGGGCTCGTCAACTCGAGAAGCGACGCGAATACTTTTGTTTCCCAATGTTGCTTTGAGACCTACTTTTTTGTTATCACTCAGAAGGGTAAAGTGAGTACAGTAAATGTGGCGCTAAAATATTCTGGTGTACTTTATGCATGAAAAAAATAAAAAGTGAGGAAAACTACAATTTATCATTTCTTCTACTACTACTCTCTCTCTCTCTCTCTCTCTCTCTCTCTCTCTCTCTCTCTCTCTCTCTCTCTCTCTCTCTCTCTCTCTCTCTCTGCCTTTTTTCTTTCGCATCCAATGCTGTGTGAGCGGTAATCAAGTTTTTGCAGCGATCTCAAACACATATGCGTAGTAGTGAAGGCAAAAAAAAAAGACAGGTCCTACAAGTTTTTTTTTCTTCTTATTTTGTCAATTGGTACTTCGTACTCCTTTTTCTGTCCTTTATTCAGTCATTCCATGCTTCTTGTGCATCACTACAGCAACCTACCAATTATATCGTCCTTCTTTTCTGTAGGGCCTTCGCCACGTACATACACTAACCCTCGTTATAACAAAAGAGCTGTATTCTAATTCTCGCTTGATCAGAAGTGTTTCATGGTCCTCACAGTAGTGCATAGTAAGTCAATTATCCCCGGTTTAAAAGAAGTGAAACTGCTGAAGAAGTTAGTTCCTGTGTCGGGGACTTCGTTATAACGAGTGTTTATTCTACTTGCGCACATGTAACGAGATTTTTCTCCTTAACCTGGTATACATCACACTTTTCGGTAAGGGGAAAAGAAAGAAGAACTCATTCTCT
Organism: Haemaphysalis longicornis; assembly: GCF_048455015.1. Taxonomy (NCBI): domain Eukaryota; kingdom Metazoa; phylum Arthropoda; class Arachnida; order Ixodida; family Ixodidae; genus Haemaphysalis; species Haemaphysalis longicornis. The sequence goes on from NW_027526295.1 coordinate 251,725,799, forward strand.
TCAAAGTGCAGTGCATGAAAAGGGGTAGAAAGCTTTCTGTACGTATCACATATATTGGATATAACAAATTCTTCGACCCGAAAAACTGCTTCGTTATAGGCGACACTTCGTTAAAAACAAAGAATATTTGCTAACTATACACTGGAGTGAGGAACAAGAAGCACTTCGGATGAAAACCGATTTCTAATAAAGCGATGTCGATACTGCTAGTGTTTATTTAGGGACAACGCACATCGGTGAGGTGCACACGCGGTTCTGCCTCGGGGAGAGTTCTTTATCCTTTTTCCTTTGCCGGAGGATAATGGGAGCCGCGATAAGTTACCGAAATCGCGATATTGTTCGCAATTAGTCCCATCTTAATCTCTGCGTAGATTTGGTTGCTGCAGATAATTTAAACAGAGTCCAACTAGCACTAACGATCAAACTCGACTTTGCGACTTTTGCAACACCGCTCGGATCTAAAATTAATACGTCTGGTCATCATTACTTGATAACCTGTTTTGGTCTTTATTCCACACTAAACTTTTTTACATCCTTTTAGCCAAAAAGGGTGTAGCATAAGTGGAAAAAGGATGTTGGGAGGCCTTTACACTCTTTTTCTTGAATCTAAACACCCTTTTTGTGAAAAAAAGGATGTTGATCAACATCAACACCCTTGGTTTTTCTTAGCGTGTTGAAAGGGTGTGGAAAAGGTGTTCTGCTGTTCATTGAATAAGGCCATGTTTTGATGCATAATAGCACTGTAAAGAAGAAGGCATCCCCTCATATACCCCTGTACTCGCAAGAAATTTTCAAGCGCAAAAAAAAATAATAATTGCTCGTATCCAGTGATCGCTCGTTTCCATATGCGGTGTACCTCATGCACCCCAAGTTTAGCTTTGCCACGCGAAACACCAATTTGAACCTTCAAAATTAAAAAGACTATAGTCATGTGGCGAAAAGGGTGTTTACTGACTGATACACGCTTGGCTTTCTGTAGGATGTTGAAATGGTCTGAAATAGGTGTTCAGTTGCAAAAAAAGAACAGCGGAGCCCGTGGTCGACCTTGTTTCTTCCGGTGTTGTTAAGTTTTGTTCTGTTTGCTAAACTTTGCATTGTTATTGCTAAGCTAGGATGACCACTGAGGGGTGAGGTCAAGTTTAACCGGATTTTACAAGGCTGTTCCAGTGCACCCCCCCCCCCCCTTCCACTGCCAGGGGATCCAAGGAGGAAACAAGCTAGGTCGACCCCAAGCTATGCTGTTTCTCCAGCCTTGCACCACAATTGCAAGCTGCGCCAATTTTCTGCCTTTTAAAATAAAACAAACAAACAAGGATCTTTGAAATGGTATAGCAAGAGGTGCACATACGCATACGCCCCTTGTGCTCACACTCTAACAAGCTCGAAAGCCGACTTCACTGTTATAATACCCTATCTGCGGTGGTTCACCCTTTACAGGTGCTGCAGTTCTTTTTCTTTGTATTTTTTTGCTAACGCCACCGAAACTAGCTCAAGCTTAAAGAGCTTCATTGGTAATAAATTGTGCCAATTCGTATTGCTTTGTGTGAGGTACAAAACACCCCCCGCTTATAGAAAATGTTCAGTCCAACCGTGTAAACAGCTACAAAATTTCTCCAAAGTTGGAGGTCTCTTCACATTTTTTCTTAGTTGGCGGTCTTTTCTTACACCCCTTTTCTTACACCCTTTTTCTTTACGCCCTTTTTCTTAGTTTCGAACACCCTAATTTGTAGCTTTACACCTTTCTAGGAAAAAGAGTGTTGATATACTGAACACCTTTTTTGAAGGGTGTTGATGTGGCGGGAAGATTTGTTTGGTATTTAATAAAATTCTGTAAGTTATGGAACGCAAAAAGTACCTCTTAATTAAAAAGTACTTGCAAATCCGCGTGCTGATTTGTATATTCTCATAGTAAAATCCATACTACCAAAATTAGCGCTAAAATATCTGTTTTTTGCGACAAGCCCGCTGACTCGATCGGGGTGCTTTCCTCTGCTGAATATAAAAGCAAGAACAGCACATGTATTACTAAGTAAGTATGCACTCCCTGTACCGCTTGCATCCCTTGGTTCTCTTGCTCAATTCATGTGTGTTCCAAGTGTAACTTGTGCGTACTGGCTGCTTATGTTGAATGCTGCGCGCTCCGCCGAATCACATTCCCACTGCGCATGCCATCACCTTAAAAAAGGGTGTGAGGCTCCACACCCTTTTTTAGAGTGTTGAGCATCCTCAACATCCTTTTTTAAGGGTGTTGACCTCAACACCCTTTTTTTGCCAGAACACCTTTTAAGGATGTAGCCATGGAACAAGGTTTTTTACACCCTTTTCGGCCAAAAAGGGTGTAAAAATCTTGTCCCATGGTTAACACCCTTAAAAGGTGTTCTGGAAAAAAAAGCGTACGAATGAAAAAAGGGTGTTGAGCCCAAAACCCTTAAAGGTGTTTTGGCAAAAAAGGGTGTACGGACGAAAAAAAGGTGTTGAGCTGAACACCGTTGAAATGTGTTTCGGCAAAAAACGGTGTAAGGATCAAAAAAGGGTGTTGAGCTCAAGACCCTAAACAAAGGGTGTTTAGCATCCTCACACCCTTTTTTTAAGGTGATGGCATGCGCAGTGGCAATCTGAATCGGCGGATCGCGCAGCATTCACCACAAACGGTAAATACGCACAAGTTACAGTTGGAACACAAATGAATTGAGCAAGAAAACCAACGGGATGCTCGGTACAGGGAGTGCATACTTACTTAGTAATATATGTGCTGTTCTTGCTTTTATATCCAGCAAAGGAAAGCCCCCCGATCGAGTCGGTGGGCCTGTAACAAAAAAACAGATATTTTAGTGCTAATTTCGGAAGTATGGATTTTTACTATGAGAATATACAAATGAACACGCGGATTTGCAAAAACGTTTTAATCATGAGGTAGTTTTTGTATTCCTTAACTTACAGAATTTTATTAAATACCAAGCAAATCTTCGCGCCACCTCAACACCCTTAAAAGGGTGTTCAATATTGAACACCCTTTTTTTCCAGAAAGGTGTAAAGCTACAAATAAGGGTGTTCGAAACTAAGAAAAAGCGCGTAAAGAAAAAGAGTGTAAGAAAAGACCGCCAACAAAGAAAAAAAATTCCCCGCATTTCCCCGAGGGGAAGAATGTGAAAGTGAGAATGCACGAGTTGAATTTGCGCGGTTCGGTAATGTTCGCGAAAGAGAGATCACACACACACACACACACAACTACAAAGCAAGAAAGATGCATTTATTCACAGACACCTATTTGTGTTGTCGTTGTACTTGATTGCTAGAGCGGATCTCAGCTTTGAAATTTCGTGTCAGTACTCCTTTAAGCGGGTGCATTAGCCCTACTCACACCCGATTCCTGGCCAATCCCCCACGTGGGTATGTACCATGTCAGCGGCCAGGCAGCGCGCGCCCATCTCCCCCCGTTGCCAAGGAAGACGAGGAGATTCCTGGCCAATCCCCCACGTGGGTATGCTATGCGGACATCGCCGGTGGACGCAGGTTCAGGGTCGCTTAAGATGTGCATTCGCACTTAAAACGGGAAGAGACCTACAACTTTGGAGGCATTTTGTACCTGTTGACACGGGTGGACTGAACATTTTCTAAAAGCGGGGGGTGTTTGTACCTGACGATGTTTAAAGTAATATGAATCGGCGTAATTTATTACCAGTGAAGCTTTTTAAGCTTGAGCTAGTTTCGGTGGCGTTGGAAAAAAAATACAAAGAAAAAGAACTGCGGCACCTGTAAAGGGTGCACCACCGCAGATAGGGTATTATAACAGTGAAGTCGGCTTTCGAGCTTGTTCGAGTGTGAGCACAAGGGGCGTATGCGTATGTGCACCTCTTGCTATACCATTTCAAAGATCCTTGTTTGTTTGTTTTTTATTCTAAAAGGCAGAAAATTGGCGCAGCTTGCAATAGTGGTGCAAGACTGGAGAAGTAGCATAGCTGGGGGCCGACTTACCTTGTTTTCCCCTTGGATCCCCTGGCAAAGGGGGAGGGGGGGAGCGCACACTGGACCAACCTTGTAAAATCCGGTTAAACTTGGGCTAACCCTTTAGCGGTCATCCTAGCTTAGCAAGAACATTGCAAAACTTAGCAAACAACAAAACTTAGCAACACCGGAAGAAATTAGGTCGACCCCCCGCTCCGCTGTTCCTTTTTTGCAATTGAACACCTATTTCCCACCGTTTAAACAACCTACAGAAAGGCAAGCGCGTTGCAGTCTGGAAACACTCTTTTCGCCACATGACTATAGTCTTTTTAATTTTGAAGGTTCAAATTGGTGTTTCACGTGGCAAAGCTAAACTTGGGTCATGAGGTGCACCGCATATGGAAATGAGCGATCACTGCATACGAGCAATTATTATTTTTTTGCGTTCGAAAATTGCTTGCCAGTAGAGGAGTATATCAGGGGATGTCTTGTTCTTTACAGTGCTCTTTGCATCCAAGCATGGCCTTATTCAATGACCAGTTGAACACCTTTTCCACACCCTTTCAACACCCTAAGAAAAACCAAGGGTATTGAAGTTGATCAACACCCTTTTTTCACAGAAAAAGGGTGTAGAGCTAGTAAATGGGTGATGAAAGTCAAGAAAAAGGGTGTAAAGGCCTCCCAACATCCTTTTTTCCACTTATGCTACACCCTTTTTGGATAAAAGGATTTTAAAAAACTTTAGAGTGTAGCTTATTTATGGAGTGAATTCACGGTGCACTGGCATACCGCACTGTTTCTGCCTCTCAAGCGCTCGCCGGGATGGTGTCACAGCAAACCTCTGCTTCAACGACACATACACGGTATACGCATTATGTGACACATGCATAGTTATCAAGCGTCTCCGCGGCACAGCGTCACCAATCACCACAGAGCTAAGCTGATTCCACAGGCACACGCTGGTTTTGCTGCGACGCACGAGCCATCGGTTCCACACCCGGCCACTCTTCGCATTATCATCAAGTGGACCGGGCCGCCACGTGCGGAACGGAGGTCGGGGAAGACGCTGGGCGCGTGGGGTGCGTGAGAGACGCCGGGCAGCAAGCAACATTCTTTGCGCCGTGTGACGCCACTGCCCCTCGCGCATGCGCAGCACGGCTCTCCAAGAGCCACGCGAAACCGCTCAACCTCGGCCAGTGTAGCTCACGATACAAAAATGAAAAAAGCTTACACTTATAGCAACAATGATGGAGTAAAGGTCGTTGAGGCAGCGAAGAAGGAGCAAATCTGCTGTAATCGTGGACTTTAACCTTCGTGATGTTTTTGAAGGTTGCGTACAGCTTCGCTACCTCAAGTCTTACGCGTTGTGTGAGCTTTGTTGGAACTTTGTTGTTAGAGGAAAAAGAAGTGAAATTGAATGGTGGCGCTGGGCCTGCATTGCTGCATGCTCGGGGTATGGGCCCGGCTCGTGCACTTCGTCTTCGTCTTCGTCCTTTTCATGTTCGGTTATGGAGGCGGACTGAGGGTGGTCTGCGAGACGCTCAATAAAGCCGCCTGTTGTTCTTGAAGGGCACCGTCTTCTTGTCAAGCGTGGTGCCGAAACCCGGGACCACGAACCAGCGACGGCATCCACATCACCGAAAGGCGGACGACCGTTTCAAGGACACCGCAACCGTGCCAGCGAGACCTTCCGAACACCTCGGCCGGCACCATCATGGATCAGCTGAAAAGCAAGCGAAAGTCGCAACGCTCTCTACTAACGAAGCTGATTTCTGAAACCGAGGCTGCCTTGGACCGAGACGGGGTGAGTCTGGAGGACTACGTTACCTTCCATGACCACGTTAGTGCAATGTCTACCGAGCTGAAGCAGACCGACCGCGACATCGAGCCTCATTTGACGGGAGAATTGGATATGGAGCAATAATATCTTCGCACCGCAGAGTACAACGACAAAACCGTCACGTGTTTGTCTAAGCTAAGCCAACGCATCAACGAGTTGAGAGCCGCAGCCGCTGTGTCTTCGGCCGCCGCGCTGGGCCACCCACGGTATCAAGCTTCGACGCATCGACTTACCGAAATTTGATGGCCGTCCGCGCAACTGGAACCCATTCTGGGAGCAATTTGAGTCCACTGTACACAACAATCCGACGCTTACCGACAGTGACAAGTTCGCGTACCTCAGGTCATCACTTGTAGGAACCGCATCGGCTGCCATCGCAGGCCTTGCCGCAACGTCTCGATGTTACAAAGACGTAAGAGACATACTTGTCGACAGATTTGCGAAGTCGGACCTGATCGTGCAAGATCACATCGAGAACCTCATTGATCTGCAGCCCGTCCGCTCATCGGAGGACGTCCTTGGTCTGCGTCGTCTCTATGACACACTTCAGGCACATATCCGTGTACTAAAGGCCTTACACGTCGCAGAGGACTCTTTCTCTACTGTGCTCCGCCCCTTGATTTTTCGGAGACTTCCAAAAGACCTCATTTTGGAGTTCAATCGTCGCTCGGCCCATCAGGACAACGCAGCTACTTCTGGTGATGCAACTGCATCCAATCCTGTGAGTTTGGCTCCTCTGCTTGATTTCCTCAAAGCAGAGGTAGAGTCGAGAGAACGCACGGACGGTTGCTTGCGTGCGAACAAACCAAAACGTCCGGGTCGTCGCGAAGGACCTCAGAATTTGCAGAAGAGTTTTCGACCTTCCACTACTCGAGAATTCGCTTCAGTGACATCCGGAAGTCGCGAAACCTTTCCTTGTTTCTTCTGCAAATCGAAGGATCACTATACCGACAGTTGCGACGCTCCCATTACAGTTCGGGACAAAAAGGCAATGCTTCAGCAAGATGGTCGATGTTTCCGCTGCACAGCCCGGAATCATATGGCCAGAACCTGCATGAAAAAGGCCAACTGCACCAAATGCCACCACCAGCATGCTTCGACGATGTGCGAGCCCGACGTACCTTCTAGTTCAAGGCATCAAGGACCGCAGGCTACTCCCGATCAACTAACAGCAGCCGCATCCCCAACTGTCGCCACAAGGAAAATCATTTACTTACAAACTACCGTGGTATACGCGTCTTCACAGAGGAAAGAAATTATGGCACGAATCCTATTCGACGGGGGCAGCCAACGAACCTTTGTTACGGCTGGATTAGCCAGAAGATTAGCCTGCCCCACAGCTGACCGTAAAAAGCTTTCCGTGGGTTTCTTCGGCGGACACGACAAACCGAAGACGTTCCGTAGAGTTGAGATTGCTCTACGTGGAATCAACGAAGGCCCTCCTTTTAAGATCGACGCCCTTGTTAGTGAACAAATCTGTGACCGGCCTATTCCTGTACCTACCGAAAATGCCTTGAAAGAGCTACACGAATGTGGTTGCACTCTATCAGCAATGGATGTACGCACCGGTAATGCGGTTTCAGATGAAATCGATATCCTGGTCGGCACTGAGCATTATGGGGAATTCATCACAGGCCGAACAAAGACCTTGAGAAATGGCCTGAAAGCCATCGAGACAGTTTTTGGGTGGACTCTACACGGACCTACTTCTGAGTCAACAACCGCAGCACTTTGTTCACAAACCGTAGTACTGAAATGTCATGCGGCCACTGCCGAACGTTTCCTAGAACGGTTCTGGGACCTCGACACTATGGGGATTCGCTCGGAGGTGTGTGAGCAACCGCAAGACGAGGCAACACTGGCTCAGTTCAACAACTCTATACGGAAAATCGATGGTCGGTATGAAGTACGACTTCCCTGGAAGCCATCGGTCGAGCTGGACAATAACAAGGCGAACGCTGAACGACGGCTGACTCAACTTGTTCGAAGACTTCGACAAAGTCCCGACCTCTTGAGTGCGTATCACACAGCGATCTCGAAATACGCCAACGATGACATGGCTGAGAGGGTGGCTATGAGCAGCACTGAAGGCCCAGTTTATTACATGCCTCACCATGCAGTCATCAGGGAGGAGCGGACGACAAAAACTCGCGTTGTGTTTGACGCATCGGCGCACGCACGTGGTCATGCATCTCTAAACGAAAGCCTCTACAGCGGTCCCAACCTGAATGCAGACCTATTAGGTCTGCTACTCAAGTTTCGCGCGCACCGTATAGCATTGGTGGCAGACATAGAAAAGGCTTTTTTGCAAATCGCCATTCACCCGCCACGGTGGCTCAGTGGCTAAGGCGTTGCGCTGCTGAGCACGAGGTCGCGGGCTCGATTCCCGGCCGCGGCGGCCGCTTTTCTGATGGCGGCGAAAAGCAAAAACGCCCGTGTGTACGAGATTTCGGCGCACGATAAAGATCCCCAGGTGGTCAAAATTAATCCGGAGCCCTCCACTACGGCGCGCCTCATCGCCTGCGTTGCGTCGGCGCGTTAAACCCCACAATCAATCAATCAAATCGCCATTCACAAATGTGACAGAGACGCTCTGCGTTACCTCTGGTTCGAGAGAGCGCCTGTTCCAAACGAACTCCTTCCGAGAGTAATGGAGTGGCGAATGAAACGGGTGCCCTTTGGTACAACTTCAAGTCCGTTCTTACTTGCCGCCACAATTACCTACCACCTCCACAAAATGTCATCGCAGTTTCCAGACACTGTTGCTCGGTTAGAAGGCTGCATTTAAGTGTATGACATTTTAACAGGAGCCGAAACCATTTCCGAGGCACTGAAACTTTGCACCGAAGCTACAACACTTTTCGCAACCGCTTCAATGAAATTGCACAAGTGGGCATCAAATGACAAAGCCGTCCTTGAAAACCTTCGACTAAAGCAAACCTGCGAAGAGCTTTCCCTTGGACAAGCTCTCGGCCTAATCAAGGTTCTCAGCTTGGTTTGGCATGCAGACACTGACGAACTGGCCTTTTCCCCTGAAAGCGTGACCGATTTCGTTCAGCGTCGGAACGACACCAAGCGGTTCGTGCTACAAGCAACAAGCAGGTTGTATGACCCGCTCGGATTTCTGGCACCTTTCACTATCAGAGCCAAAATTTGTTTCCAACGAATTTGGAAATTGAAAACGGATTTGGACACAGCGGTACCACGAGAAATATTGTCAGAGTGGCAGAACTGGTGCAACGAGCTTCCCGCATTGAGCACAATTGTGGTTCCACAGTTTTACCGACACAACTTTTTACCAGGAAGCGCAAGAGGAGCTCTTCATATATTCGCAGATGCCAACGCCGTAGCTTATGGAGCCGCAGCGTATTTGTGTACTTTCGACCAGCATGGAGAATCCTTCTCAACACTCCTGCTTAGCAAGACTCGGATCGCTCCTATCAAGGAGATAAGCCTGGCGAGATTGGAGCTGCTGGCTTGTCTCGTGGCAGCACGACTCTATGCATTTATAAAGGCTCACCTTCCTGACGCCTTCAGTGACGTACATTTATGTACTGACTCCATGATTGCGCTTCACTGGATAAAGGGAGATGTAAACCGATGGAAACAATTCATGCGAAACCGAGTCACCGAAATCCACACCAAGACCAAAACAGACTGGTGGAAACATTGCCCAGGAAAGGAGAACCCAGCCGATATGGTGATGAGAGGCATCACGTCACAACAGCTAATTTCATCGGACTTATGGTGGCATGGGCCCCGGTGGTTAAAAGGTACCGAAGAGTGGCCGCCAGAACCAATGTGCGATACAAACTTCACGGCCGAAGCGAAAAGGGAAGCGGTTTTGAACGATGCACTACAAGTGCTCGTGCCGACATCTCAGACACACCCGCCGGTCATCGACATAGCACGTTTCAGCTCCATCGTTCGTTTAATCCGAACGACGGCATGGACTCTCCGCTTTCTCGACAAGCTACGTCACAAAAGCGTGCTGAAAGGACCCCTTACTCCAAATGAGATCGATAACGCGGAGAAGTTCTGGCTTCGAACCGTTCAAGCAGAAGCTTTCCTCAACGACATCATAGCGGTACAGAAAGGAGAATTGCCACCTCGAGCTTGTATACCCTTCGAAACACTACCATATTTATCAATGACGAGGCTCGGCTGCGCGTGTCTGGAAGAATACACCACATTCAGCGGTTGTATTCGGAGCACCATCCCATTATTTTACCGAAGCAACATTTCTACTCTAAGCTTCTTGTGCAGAAACATCCTCGTAAGCTTCTACACGCCGGTGTGAGAGACACGCTCGTAGACCTTCGACAACTGGATTTTTCAGGGACGACAGCTTGTGAAGAAAGTTATTTCTGAATCTACTGTTTGTCGACGGCACCATGCAAAACCCATGGAGGAAGTGGTTCCCCCTTTGCCAAAGGACAGAGTCACAGAAACCGACCCGTTCACTGTTGTCGGAATCGACTTCGCGGGACCGTTGTTTGTACGCACGGCACGAAAGTTCACAAAGGTGTACCTGGTGCTGTTTACTTGCGCTGTAATCAGGGCTATACATCTCGAACTCCTAGACGACCACACAGCGCCATCCTTCTTAAATGCGTTTCGTCGCTTTGTTTCACGCAGAGGTTTTCCCTCTGTGGTGTACACCGATAACGCCCTCACCTTCAAACGCAGGAAAAGGGAAGTCACACAACTTTGGGAGACAATCGGTGACCCACAAGTGAAAAACACCTTTGCCAACCACAAGATTGAATGGAAATTCATCTTGAAGCGGGCGCCATGGTAGGGAGGATTTTACGAGCGTCTCATCCGTTCGGTGAAGCTAGCACTGAAAAAGACTCTAGGACAACAATGTGTGACAAGAGATGAACTTGTTACCGTCCTCACGGAAGTGGAGGCCGTTATAAACTCCAGGCCACCCACTTACGTTTTCAACGATAGCCAGGAACCCGAGCCACTGACTCCAGCCCACTTTCTAACGGGGAACCGGCTGACCTCGGTTCCTTGCCCAACATCATCAGAACTCTGTCGTTTCCAACATCCGCATCTTCATAACCTGTGGGCAAAAAGGCAAGATCTCCTGGAAACCTTCTGGCGAAGATGGGCAACCGAGTACCTGCTGGAGCTATCGTCTCGCCCCATCAAGTCAACAGCAGCTGTCAGAGCCGGAGACATCGTACTAGTCGATGATCCTCTCAGGCCTCGCCAAACCTGGAGACTAGCGCATCACAGATCTTCACGTTGGACGCGACGGCAAGATTAGAGCCTGCTCCGTCAAACTCGCTGATGGATCGCAGTTACAGCGTTCCATTCGGATGCTGTATCCCTTAGAAGTGCGTTCTGAGGAAAACTCATAAACCCCGCCCTGCCAATTTCGGGGGGGAAGGGGGGGGGGGGGGGCAGGTTGTTGGAACTTTGTTGTTAGAGGAAAAAGAAGTGACATTGAATGGTGGCGCTGGCCCTGCATTGCATGCTTGGGGTATGGGCCCGGCTCGTGCACTTCGTCTTCGTCTTCGTCCTCTTCAGGTTCGGTTATGGAGGCGGTCTGAGGGTGGTCTGCGAGACGCTCAATAAAGCCGCCTGTTGTCCTTGAAGGGCGCCGTCTTCTTGTCAAGCTTCCTTCATTTTTTTTTCACTTGCGTCCTCTTCATTCACGTATCCGCCTTGTAACCCTTATTTACAGCGAAACTTTATAGAGCCAAAACGTCTGTACGTACCTAGGACGTTTTTCCGAATCAACCAATGCGCATTAACGAATAAAAAACGAGTTTTAGACGACTTCGGAGCAAGAGGAGCGGGAATGTTTTGGTTTCTTCACTTCGGGGTAACACGTGTTGGTGACGTTATATACACACTCACAGCGTCGGTGCGGAGCAGACACGCGCCAAGTGAAATGAGAAAGATGAAAGGGAAAGTTTGGTTCTCTAGCGCAGACTGCGGGAAGTGACGACGCGCCAAGTGTGATAGAGGGGAGGGACCGTCTGGCGGAACCGCGAACAGCGCCGGGAGTCCCCCACCGCCGCCATGCCGCCAACGCTGCGCAAGCTCGGGCCCGGGACGTTGAGCGCAGCCCCACTTCACCTCTCCATCGATGGTGATTTTACGAAGCCGCATGGGAAGCATTTCAATAAGCATTGCAACAAACCCAAGACAAACGTTCCCGTGTTTTCATCGCTCGGCACAAACAAGCGCGTAATGTTACATGTAACTGCTTAACAGTTGAGCAACACTTTATTATACTAGCCTCATAAACCTCAAAATAAATACCGTGGCAACATCTTTTCAGTTTCGCTGATCAACCAAATCCCCAGGGTGGTGAGGCCGAACATTTTTCTCTATTTTAAACCAGAGGTGTTAAGATGCCGCGTTGTTATATCCTAGCGCACATGATTAATGCAGCACCTTCGCCACCGGTCACCGTTACGTCTCGGCGACGGTGGCAGTATACGACAGCTTCATAAGTCGCCATTGCCTATAAGTGATAAACCAATGTGTTTCTTACAGGTTAACTGTGAGCAACGTATCAAGCGGGGTTTGTTTGGGAACCTACGAGGAGTCGCAAATGTGTAGTATTGCGTAAACATAGTAGAGAAACGGAATCAGCCACAAATCACCCCTGCCTGACGTGATGAAGCCGAGAACAAATCTGCATTCATGTTACGTGTGGACTTTGTTCTGTTCAGCTTGTTTATTTATAACGTCAAGTTTTTAGCCATTTAAATTGCCTGTCATATATCTCGCGTAAATACGTGTGACTTGCGAGAACATAAGAGCAAAAAATGTGCGGGAATTCCCAAGTGTGAATTACCGTATAAATGCTTAAGCCACTCTCTTACGCTCCAAGTCTCTTTAAGATCGGCTTCACTACTACGCCCACGCATTGCTGAAAAGGCGTTCTTCAGGCACCATATCAGCAGTTGATAGGAAGGCCCCCGGGCTTTTTTATTAAATGCCTACGTAACACCCCGTGCATCCCTACAAAGTGCTATTATATGGAGTCTCCTTCGGCTTCACTGCAGCACATAAATAACGTGAAAAAAACGTTTGGGGGCAACATAAAAGGTTTGAGGCCAAAGCATGATGACCCAACCGCGCTTTATTACTTTCATATCTCAATAAGACTCCACATATCCCTACGGACGGTTATACACCAGCCATTTTAAAGTCTTATTATCACAGACAACTGCATTGCGGGGAAGCCATTTTGGGAGCAGTATAAGGAGTCTGATGTCACAGTATAAACACCCTAGCGCCTTTACGAAATAGCATTTTTGTATGCGTCAAAAGGTACGAATCCTCAAGCGTTACAGACGAACAGACGGGTTTTCCAATTGCGCGCACAGAGATATAAGAAACGTGGCGGTGCCGCCTAGATGGCAAAATTAGAATTGATGGGAAGCAGAAGTGAAGAAGGCCCAAAAGACGTTAAGTCCCCCGAATTTAAAACCCTCCAAACGCAAAAAACATGGCACGCTTTTGTTGAAAAAAAAGAACATGCGGTTGGAAAAAACGTATTTCATCTGGACGCGTGGGGGTGCTATCAACTGTTACGTGGAGGAAGTCCAAAGGATAACTGTATATGACAGCCGGTTGTGCACGAGGCAGTTGGAAATCGACCTAAAATGGGGAAGCGAGCCGCCCCGGTGCAAGGCGCTAACGACCCGAGAAATCAAGACACGTTTCAACTAACCTGCACGAAACGCCACATGGATTCGATTACGTTGCAATGCAGAGGAGCTCAGCAGATCACTGCACCCCGTTGCCGCAGTCCGTAGTCAGTGCTTTCTGGAAATTTCCCGATGTAAAGGGGCTTTCGCCTCACACAACTATGCGGAATCGATGTAGGCAATACCTTGATTGAAAATTGGAGGGGGGCGGGGGGGGGGGGGGGCAAGCTGTGTTTTGAAAGCTTTCTTTAATCCCTATCGCTGCTGAAGAAAATAAAATTGACCAGGAGTGCGCTATGCAGTAGAAATACCCGAACGAACATTACTTGAGTGAGCCTTCCGAATAAATGAAGTGTTATGAAATTCCTATCGGCAAGGCATTGAAACCAATGCAAATGTTTGACGGTTCAATGATTCTTTACAGGAAAGTTTTGTTCAGCGAGCCCCTTTTGTCGAAACAGTTCTATGTAGGTTTTAAGACTTCTCAAAACCCGCCATTTTGTCTTCCAAGTTTTAATCTGGAATGGCTCAAGAGAGAGAGAGAGAGAGAGAGAGAGAGAGAGAGAGAGAGAGAGAATAAACTTCTTTAGTAGCAAAACAGAATGTGGAGTGGTGTCCTCACTTCAGGACCCCATTTGTGGTGCCATTTACGACAGCCCTTTCAACCAACCGAAGCTGGTCTTCGGGACTGGAACTGGACAACACGCTCTCCCACTGCTCATAAGACGGACGAGGAATTCTGTCTAACTTGGGGTTTTTCTGACAACCCCACACCATATGGTAGAGCGCGCTAGGTTCGCTACAAAACTGACACAGAGCGAAGTACTGGATCGGATACATTAGGCGCGATTTCGTCAAGTGGGGAAACGTATTCGTTTGAAGCAGCCTAAGTATTCCCTCCTGGGCTTTCGTTAAGGATTCGTAGTCCGGGGGTAAATCCTGCGAGGCGTTGTTAAGGGGGACTCACCGGATTACATTCCTTTGGGACTCTCGAATTCATGAGCCACGATCTCAAAGAGCATCGTGTACCGATGCGAACAGTTTTACAAACTCATAGCGATGTGCCTGGTTGCCTTGTTTGCTCTTTGTCGAAATATATAACTTCATTGTCAAAAAAAAGAAACACATTTTCGTTTATCCAGCTTTCACTAGATGGCGCTAGCTATCTAGCACGGGAGAGTTTTATGTCTTAATTTCGGTACAGAAGGGACGTATTCATGAAACAACCAAACTAGGCACTTGTGAACATTTTTATGTATTTGTAAAACGTTTCGTATTGGTGTCCGATGGTTCTTAAGCCCGTGGGCCATGAAGCAGTAGGTCGCATAGGAATGTTAACGGTGAGTCCCCCTTAACGTCAGCCACTTTTCCCCTTTCAAACTAGCAGGTGGCTAACATACTTCATTTGTAGAGTAGACATAGCATGAGTATAAATACACTCACACAAACACACAGACACACACGTGCACGCACACACGCACGCGCACACGCACAGACAGACAGACAGACAGACAGACAGACAGACAGACAGACAGACAGACAGACAGACAGACAGACAGACAGACAGACAGACTGACTGACTGACTGACTGACTGACTGACTGACTGACTGACTGACTGACTGACTGACTGACTGTCACCCCTTATTCTCATGAGGCGTCCAGCCGACGCCCACTTTTTCGCTTAATTTGAACTAGGATGACATCCACACGAGTGTGCTCCCAAATCCGCGCTGCTGTTTTCAAGATGCTAGACGCGTGCATAAAGAATAGAAACGCAATCCTACAGATACTTAGGAGGGGCAGAGTACAGAATTCGCAGTTCGCGCCTGAGGTCCATTAGCTGCTAAATTTTCAGAGCCTTCATTGTTCACAGCTCATATCTACAGCGCAAAATTTAGCGAGACCCCCGACAGACTTTGCTTGCGACCGAGTTATGCCTATTTCATACTCGCCGAGCATCCATGTTCGACGCGTGGCTATTATAGCCGTTTCACGAGAATGGTGCAATAATCATGAGGCTATCTCATGACGACCGGAGGGCGTGCTTCATTTTAGCCACAAAACAAAAAAAAAAAAACGGAGGTATCGAATGATACTAACAGCCGTTCGAAAGTTGGACGCACTTCTGGGCTCCATAAATCATTCTGACTTGGC
Source organism: Haemaphysalis longicornis (assembly GCF_048455015.1). Taxonomy (NCBI): domain Eukaryota; kingdom Metazoa; phylum Arthropoda; class Arachnida; order Ixodida; family Ixodidae; genus Haemaphysalis; species Haemaphysalis longicornis. Next base: position 251,741,421 of record NW_027526295.1, read on the forward strand.
CGAAAATGTAAGCGCTTAGTGTCTTAGGCCGAAATTTGCTTCATTTGCGAGATTTGTATTCGCCGATTTGGCCCCAACGCGTATGTTGTTCACATAGCGGGGAAAAGGACGGGTACATCTACGGCCTACCATACGTTATAAACGCGTTATCGCCTTCGGAGTTTCAGAATATTACAGGAGTGGCTCATTTCCGGTGTTTTCCTTTCTCGTTCAGCCTAAATAGACTCCACCCCGCTGTTTGCGTCACTGTGCGATTTTATCTTTGGGGGCACCAGAGAGATGGTCGAACGCAAGACGAATGGCAGGCGATTCCCTGCACTGTCTCATTTCCTTTCTGAGTTTTTATATTAAAGACCGGCCAGGGCTTAGATATCCGCACAGATTTGAGGACAAACACGTTGGTGCACATCTATACATGCCGTGCACTTCTGACTGTCAATCACAGCTTGTCGCGTCTTCCGTTCGGATTTACTGAGGTACGGGCACGCTAAGGAGCAAGTGAACATATGTTTCACGAACCTCTATGTACGCTGAAACCAAATTTTCATCTCAGTACATTTACAAAAAAAGGGAGGGGGGGGGGGTACACAATTTTTTCGCCCCAAGTCCCCGCTATAAAGGCGCAATGCCAATCGGGGGATGGTTATAAAAGCCGATAGTGTTTCTGCTGTCACGGCTGTATACCTCAGAGGCGGCCGAAATGCAAGCTGTGCGCGTTGCTTACGTCAAGGTAAGCGGGCATTCAAAGTGTACAGTACTTTATTACGTCTACCTACGATAGAAAATAGACTGGCTAACTTCAGACGAAGCGAATACACCTCCAAAGCTTAGACCAACTCAGTCCACAGAGAGAGTCGGCTGTGTTCCCCAAAGCAGGATTACCGCAATACAAAAGGACGAACGAAGCAACGATGAAGGGATGTGCCTGCTCCCTCATTTCCTCTTCTTTTTCAAAGTGCATTCAACCTTGATAGACTCGATCATGTCACACTCAACAGAAGTGACACATGGCAGCCCCCGCCATTGTGACTCAGTGGCTAAGACGTTGTGGTGCCGAGTCAAGGACGCGGGTTCGATTCCCGGTGGCGGTGGCTGCTTTCGTGATGGAAGCGAAAAGCCAAAACGCCCGTATGTCGATATTTCGGGGCACTTTAAAGATCCCCAGGTGGTCAATATTAATCCGGAGCCCTCCACTACGACGCGCCTCATAGCCCAGTGGAGCCTAATTCGGCGCTTATAATCAATGAATCAATCATACACTGCAGTATTTTCCAACTTCACCTATCTGCATAAATATACTTTATTGTTTAATTTTACTGTGCCTTTAAACTTTTCAGTGCTTCAACATATGTCAAGCAGCGGCCAACGTAAGCTCTTTTAACAGAAACATTTCGTTCTGCGATATTTTCTTGAGTTGGGCACCTCTGGTATGGATTATTCTAATAGGCTTCGTACGTTAATATACTACCTGTGCACGGAATTTTAAGAACGTAGAAATCGATTATCACGCGCACGCGCAGATTTGTAGGCGAGCTGGGCGCCTTTCTCGCTACTGCCGAAACGAAGTCCCGGAAATAGAGCGGGGACATTTCCTAGGGCCCACGGGCACAGGGGTAGAAGGGCATCCGGGTGTTCTGAGATCTTATCACATCCTTCGGAGAATCAGATCTTGCATTAAAACCTATAGCAAGAACAATGAACAGTTACAACAGTTAAGTAAAAAGACCTACAAGACATTTACGCCTCTCCCTAAGGTGTTTAAACGTGGCGAGTACTGTTATTTTCATGGGCAGGACAGCGGACCAGTCCTGCAGGTGTTGAAGAAAAAGAACTGATTGATGGAACTTCCCGGGTTTCACCAACAATACTCCGGACGGCACCGTCCTAGGGGATTAGCACATTCTATATAAGGACGTGCTCGCATCCCGTCCTTTTTCATGTCATTTCCCACGTGTCTACAATACCTCAGCTGCGCTATTGTGGACGCACGCTTGATGTTTCTTGCCTCTCATTACGCAGTTCCCGCCGTACCTGTACGTGGACAAGAGTGCAGGCCAGACTGTTCTCGGGGGAATTTTCGGCACCCTGATGATGCTCATCATTGAAGCCCTTAAGCTCAAGTGTGTTCAGTTTACGTAGGTTTGTGGGAAGTACTTGGAATGTTATCTCGAATGGGGAAAACATTTTGAAGGAAAAGTGTAAACAAAAACAGATAATGAGCGTTTGGAGGGGCTACAATAACTGTCGACAGTCATTCTTATACTCCCCTTGAGCATCCTCGTTCCACGAGCCTTAAGGGGTTGTCGTAATACATCCGCATTACGCCTTAATGGCCCTGAGCATGTCCCTTCCATCGGGGTATGTATTTGACTGCCAACCTATCAACGACTCTTTAAGTGGCAAATTGGGCGGCGCAAATACCGACAATGCGTAAACACAGTCAGGTCAAGAAACGAACTTCCAGTAAGACATCCATTGCTCCCTAATATGCATCGCTGCACAAATACTGCGTTACGAACTTAGCTCTTGCTACGAGCATAGATAAGACGTACACATGCTGGGATTACGACGTGCACGTACACGTAATTAAGCAAAAAACATGCACTACCAGTGCAGCGCACCGCAGTTACAAAGACAACGCCTGATCATTGTCCGCTTACTTGTCCTCTTAAGTAATCCGCCTTTTCGCGCTGTTTCTGAAAGACGTAGCAAGGTGACTTCTAGAGCTCATGTCGAATATCGTGTTGAAGGAGAACTTTCTTTATATCGAAGAAAAGGCGGACACTGCATTGAGCGTGTGAAAAGATGTAAAGGTCTTGCTGGAAAGTACCCTCGTTGTAAGCGCATTTTCGATTTATTTTATGCAAAAACAGAGCTTTATTCGAGTCCGAGAATATTACACTTGAATTCCTGCGCCCTGTAAAATGCCAGAACTCATTACTAAAATGTCGTTATTTCCACAGCGCGACATTCGTGCAGCCCGCCGACAACTTGTACGGCGTCCTCCTTCCGGACGGTTCCTGGTCAGGGAAAATGGGAATGCTTGTCAGAGACGTAAGTACGCCATCTCGCCCCCCCCCCCTTCCCGCCAACCCACCGGCGGCAGGCAGAAGTTTTCCCTGATTTAAGAGTGATGTCTTCTTTTTTTTGCGTGAGCAAGAGATGGGGCGTTTCAACGAACATTTCCCGTCGATCCCCTTCGCTGTGCCAAGAGGGCGACGACAGGAAGCACTAAACGGTAGGGTGAAGAGAGCACGAGAGAAGAGCAGCCTTCGAGAGAAGAGAGCACTGCCTTCGCAACGCTGGTGGCGTTGTCAGGATGACGTCATGTCGAAGTGAGGCTGAGGCTCAACCCCAGCCTTCGCGCCCGCCGGACGGCAAAACAGGAGGCCGGACCATGGCGTGGGCATCGCGCCGAGCCTCGAGTTCGTGAGGGAGAGAGACGAGATGCTCAAGCATTCATAAAGACCCACCAATTCAATTTCATTTGCTTTTTTTTTTCTTTTGAACACACAGCGTTACGTACTTGCATGAAGCGCTGTACAATTTAGGATCCCGAACCACGAGACTAAAAAACAAAGGAGTGTGCTTCTAACTCCGTATACGCCAAATACAAACTTCAGCACAATTTTGTCCCGGAACTTCGATATGTGTTCAGTTGAGGTCCATTCATCACCATCATCATCAGCAGCAGCAGCAGCCTATTTAAGTTCACTGCAGGACGAAGGTCTCAAGCACGAATTACAGTGATCACGAGGATAACGAAAAAAAACAGATATTCCCTGCCTTTAAAGCTAATGGTGACTTTAATAAAGGGAGCTGCGTAGAATAACTTTCTACAGTGGAAGAAGCTTCAAAAACTTTATGTCCATTTTCTATGCAAACAGTAAGCGACAAATATGGCTCAATAAAACTTGCCGCTCCTCCAGTTGATTTTCCCCGAGCGGCGTCAAATAACCAGGTCCTTTACGAGTCACCGTTTGCACCCATCTGCTTGATGGCGTCACAAAGGCTGCTCCAGAGTCGTCCGTCTGGAATAGTCTGTTGCCAAAAAGCATTTCCCAGACATCTACCCTTAAAAAGACAATTCCGAACAATACGATGTAGTTCAAGGGAGTTATCTTGCATTCGTACCCGTGAAACGTATTTGTAACCACGTTCTTGGTTTAGCAATGAACTAACGTTAATGTGTTTCAATTAACGAAAGTCACCAGCGTGAGCGTAGGTTAACTGAAGTTTTGCAATCGCTGTTAACATTTTCCTGAAAAAAAATCTCTATGACATTCCCTCTTCAACTCGGTCCGCATGGTAACAAACCCGTACGCTATATAGTTCTTCCTTTTTCGCAGAAAATAGCGGTGTATTAAAGGGCTCGTGAACGCAAAATAAAATTTTGTGTTCTTCAAAAGGTTTGCTGCATTATAATACCCTCATCGCTTGTGCGGCACAATACGATGCTTTATTCACCGAGGAATCAAACAATATAAGGACAACATCATCATTGTTGCTGTCTTATGTAGGGCGTATAAGATATCTCAAGCTGCAAAAGGCCAGCTTTTTTCCTCCCGCCCCCCTCGTATTGTATTTTGTAGAGAGAAATAAATATCTTATCTTATCTTACCTTATGTTATCTTATCATATCTAAACAGGGTCACGTAAGTAGCAGTGTCGCTTATGTCAGTTGGCCACTGTCGTGTCCAATCAGCCCAATACTCCAGGCGGCTGTGCTAAGCAGCGTCGGCCGGCATAGAGCCGCACTAACTGCTTCGATGTTTACGAGTTCTTTCGCAACCTCTGTTGTTTATCGCAGTGTTTTACTGCTTTAAAAAATATTCAAAATTTAATCAAATATAGCTCGTTCTGCAACCTGAATCCCCGTTGAACTTGCGTTGGATTTTGTGGGCATCCGCCAATCGCAACAAGCGGCCCATAATACCTCATAAAATCAGCGCGCGAAGGTAGCTGGCGAGTCACATGTCTATTTTTTTCCGCATAATATAGTCTATTTGAGCGAATTTTACTTCAAAAGTGGTGTCAGTGTTACAATTACACTAATACAATACACTAACAGTAATTACGCTAACAGTTACGCTAATAAAGAAAACATAATAAAGGTGCGGCTCTCGAGCATCACCCATGTGACGTCACAGGGACTATTTTTTGTGAACTCTGAAAAAGCTACCACTAACAAACATGACTGCGCGATTGTAGTGACACACCTGTTTTGTTTGATCGCAATTCCTCCATGCCAGCACACAGCTACTGTCTTAAGTACCTCACCAAGGACGCCCGTCGTGCTGTATAGCAAAAAATTGGAAAGTTTGTCCGTATTTTTATTTTAAAACGACATCCTTCACTGCAGGAAAGCAGTCCAGGGAGTTATCAAAGGCTGGTTCTTTAAAAAACAAGACTGTGCACTGTCATCATGGTCCCTTAAAAAACTAACTACATATAAGCGGCGCGTTACATTTGAGTCTGGTCAACGCTCTTAGGCGAAAATGGTCGTTCGCCTGCTACCAGAGCTTTCCTTTTTGCAAACTATATTCGCCGGTTTTGAAACAAACAGGTAATTTTAATAGAGGAAGTACCGCAGTCTCACAACAGGTTTAGATAGGCTGTAGGCCTCATGAACTATTAGGCATATACATGTACATCCGTTAAATTTGGTTCCCCCAGAAGTTAACAAAACAGTGCTTCTTCTGGGACTTGTAGAAAGTGTTCCGAAATCCCGCCCCGTTCCAATACCAACGCACGTGTCAGCGCAGGAGGCGGACATCACTCCTGGCCCGCTTCTCATCACCACATCCCGGGCGGACGCTGCCGACCCGTCCTTTCCAGTGTCGTATGCGGACGTGGTGGTCTTTGCGGGCCGGCCATTCGAGTTCTCCAAGAAGGTGTTCGGCTTCCTGGACGCATTCAGCCCGCTCGTCTGGCTCGTCACGGCTATTGCCTTCCTGGCCACCTGGGCAGCTTATGTGGGAACGTCCGTAGCTTCGACTGCCGCAAGATCTCCACGCCGCATCTTCCGTCACAGGCTGTCCATTCGTCGCCACGGGAATGTTCTGCGATCCTTCGAAATGCTAGCGAGCTCATTTCTCTCGCAAGGTACCGGCTTTTTATTCCTGAAGCAAACATGACCTTCCCTTGCAATCTACATTGAACAGTGCGACATTTTTTTCGTCATTACTTTTATTACAAACAGAATTGCAATCTACATTGAACAGTGCGACATTTTTTTCGTCATTACTTTTATTACAAACAGAATTGCATTCTAAACAGGCAAGCAATGCACTCCGATTCAGGGTGGCGTGATATTTCAGCTTTAAGAACATCACGAAGAGTTCATGCAGAAGTGAGCCATCATTTTTGAACGACGTGTTATAGGTAAACAAAGCTTGAAACGACAAATAGCTTCATCGCATTCTCAAGATTATACCTGAGAAGGATGTATGCAGGAACCTATAGGTGCTACCAACGTGCGCAAAGGGATTTTGTCATTATAGCCATAGTGTTCGTAACATTCAAACTGAGAAATGAAAATGAAATTGATTTAGGAAAATTCAGCCCCATTAATCGGTGTTGCTACGGACGAGTTAGTAGCGCATCGGTGGTCTAATAAGAGGTGTGTCTAACTGGAAGCAAATATGAGCCGAGAAGCAAGCAATATTCAAGGGTGGAATCGGGTACATGTGTTTGGGAGCAGTGCTAGGAAAAGGGAAAAGATTTTTAGAAAAAGGGTTGGAGAATATTGCAAGGCGCTTAGGAGCAGGTTTTGGGGAGTCGTACCACAATTTGCGGAATGTACACATGGCGTGCAACATGGACATAAGCTGGGTTCAAGCGAACGATGCGGCGGCATTTCTTAAAATACGGCGTTCTTAAATAGGGCGCATTGTTTACGTGAGTGCATTCGTCATACGATAGAATGAGGCAACTTTAAAAATGATTATCCATCTAAGAAGCGCGAAAAAGTAGAGCGTCTAAGCAAACTAGATGCGCCCACTTCTTTTAATGACCACCACCATATACGTTGCGTGAAGCGTCGCTCGCAAAGAACACAACTCGAGAGGCAGCGTTGGGTGTTCCCTCCGCGTTCCTCGGGGCAGCTAGCCCGGCCATAAAAAGCGCATTTTCTCTATTACTCCGCACTGTGGCGCCTCTGTTCTGCCCTAGCGCCCATTGTGGTACGCAACAACAGTTTCCAGGCATCCGAAGTTGAACCTCGCGTGTCACGGGGTTCCTGGACAAGCGACGAAGGCACGCCGTAAACAACAGCATGTTAAATGTTTTATTCATCAAGCAACGCGAACCCCAAACATGCCAGGCAAAAACTGAGTGGCTGCCTTGCAACGGAAGCGAATCGTATTTACTAGCGAAGGCCAAGAGGTGCTAAGACCCCGTTGTTGGTTCAATGCGTGAACGCACTGAAAGTTGCCTGTTAGTCGCGTAATCCTCACAAACGGCTTACTAAATTAAGGTTCACCTGCTTTTGTACGAGCGTGATTCTACACGGATGCGACGGGAAAAACCACAATAATATTTTACTTTTGCGCATTTAGAATCATCTGAAGAGCAGCAGCCGGAATCAGTTAGGCAACTAAAGTACGCGCCACGTGTTCTGCTTTACGGCTAAGATAATTTCTCGAAAGTTTGACTTAGCTAATACTCCATTGAACAAAATGCGTATGAGCGGAAAATAGAAGGACTGACAAAGCGAGACCTGATACAGTATCTCTTCGTTCTTTCATAGGCGCCCCTTGGTAGCTCTCGGAAATAATTCGGAAAGTCTTACTCAAGGAAAAAAATTGATTAACGTCGAACTAAGCCCGAATGAGAGGACAGAAAAGTTGCTAAATAGCAATGGTGTCGCAAAATGAGAGCCCAATTTGCTTTAAATTGCAATGTGACAATGCCTCATTTTCAATCGTATTGACGGGGGCGCAATCTTATACTGTGAATGTACAAATTTTGATTGTGATTAATCATACTTCTTAGTTTATCTTTATGAAACTTGGAAGAACTACACCTCTATTCTAGCAGGCAAACGTGGGGACGTCAATTTCGCGGTTGCTTCTCGATACTGCGAGAATGGGTCTGTAGCGGCGGCTTTTCACTATTTGTACTAAAACTGCGACTTCTTAATACTTATGACACCTGCCAAAGTAAACGCCCCACGGTTATGTAGTCGTGCCAGCAGCATAACGTCGTGTAATTTATCTCTCGGTAACTACTGTAAAACACGAGTTACAGCCGTTTTCTGTAACCATTAACTTTCCATAGATGTCCATATATTTATTGCAGAGCGGAGCTCCCAGCCGTTTACAACTCCATCGTAAACTTATAACTATGACAAGTAAATAAAACTCGACGCCATGAAAGAGTCACCCAGGACGTCGATTCCGCATGATTTTTTTCAAAGATGTCTTGATTGGGTTGAGAGCTACAAACTGTCAGAAAAAAGTTCGCTTCGCCGCAAGGCGTAACTTGTCTACGACGGCCGCAACAACCCAAACGAGAAGAATTCCGAGCAACGTACCAGTGGCATTTTTGGTGTAAAAATGTTCCTTTTAAAGGGACACTGAAGTGATATGTAAACATTGCGGGATTACTAGCGCAAATTGTAGTCCGGAGTCCCCAGGCCATGTTTCGACCACTCTGAGCGCGTTTACGCGATTTTATTTAGTAGAAAAATTAATTCGAAAATGCTGTCCTCCTCTCTTTACGCTCGCCCATTTTCTGTGGCGTTTTCGTGTGACGTCGAGAGGAGCCGAGCTCGCAATTGGCTGCGCTACTGCACGGCTCCCCGGCTTTCAGACAGAGTCAGTCGTCCCAGCGTTTCGTCAGCCGGCCGCCGACGGGTCGTCGCAATTCGTTCGCTCAGTTGAAACGAAGCCAGGACACGTTTGTGAATGGAAGAATGTGCCTTTCTTTACTTGGTTAGTTTGTACACTGTATCTAGCTCCAAGTCAAGGTCGCTTCATACAAGCGCTGCACAAGCGCACATGCGACGCTTCGCTGACTGGTACGCCGGTAGGAAAATATAAGGCCTCTTGAAGGCGTGAGAAGAGTCAGCGAAGTCAATATAGGTACTAAGGAAATAAAATAAACTGATATTTATACCGTACAGCGTAAAAATAGGGTGCGGGAAGCACTTTTTTGCGCTGGGCGAACAAGCACAGCGGTCAGCAGCACGACTACGCATCTGCGAACGCTTTTCCGTCTAAGAAATGCAATTGCTAGACGTGATATATAGTGGAAACTTGGGGGATGCTTACTGCACGAGCGCAAAACAACAAATAGTCACCTAAGCTGCTTGAAATGCCGAAAGTAAATAAAAGTGTAAAGTGGTTATACAATATATATCTTATATTACCAGGGCCAGCCGAGCCCGCCCCGTGGCTGAGTTGGCTGGAGCGCTTGGTATGACGTCGCAATTGTTTTTCAAGTCGCGAGTTCGAATCCCGGCCGGTACGCGCTGTTTTTTTTTTTTTTTTTTGTAAGTTAACTTTTTCGTTTTCCGCCGATGTTTTCTATATTGAGTTCACCTTTTTTGGGCCGCAACGTTCATCGCTCCACGAACTAGTTCACAAAACGCGCGCAGGCTGGCACTAGCGCGCTAGCGAGTTCTCGTTGACGTGCTGTTGCCATAAGCACCGACTCTTGCAGGCAGTGGGCACAGGCCAGAATGAACAGACCCTTGGCCTGGTGCGAACACGCTTTTTACGATACAGGCATGAGGGAGGCAAGCTCCAAATATGGGGGAAAAGCGCATGACATTTGGGCGTCTACGGGTACGCGGAGGGCGTTCATGCACTGCGTACGTCTCGGCTAGTGAATGCTATGACTACAAGCCGTCCTGGGAGGCTTATCTTTATGCATTTTTACAGCTGACAACATGGCAGAAGCGCGGTACGGTGATTACTGAGTTATTGAGAATGCCCATCCAACAACGCCACCGGTTGTGTTTTACAGAACCGAAACCTAAACCGAAACTTGTTTGGTTGCTCACCTTGGGCATCGTCCAATCACGGTGCCCGCTCCTCCTAACGTCACAGCTTTAGTTGGTGCGGCCGCCGCAAACCGCGCATGGTAGTTTTTCTTCTTTCGCGCTTTGTAAAATATTTACCGATTTGTCAACCGGATAAACGATGAAAAGTATGCTAATTTGAGCCAGTCTACGCAGTGCAAGCAAAAACGGGAGCTTGACAAATTCACTTCAGTGTCCCTTTAATGGCTTTTGGCATTTTCACACAGTGACGGATCAGATTCCATATTTCCCAAGACAGAACTAACACAAATTGACACCTTTAATTATTCTATGCAATCCGTTTAGTTGTGGGAAGAGAACACTAGTCGAAGCAAACTTCACAGGTAAAGCATATCCGTCACGAGCCCTCGTGCTTGGCTAGATCTTATTAGAGCGAGTCCTTTGCTTCATTGCAGCTACCACCATTTTGTGTCACTCGACGATACCGTTAATGTAGGGCCACAAACAATACATAATGTATTGCCTGTGCCTTTCCCAGAGTAATGCGCCAAAATTGCGGTTGTTTTTCGCGGCATCGAATTCTGCAGGTTCCTTCCACATGCCTGAGTCTGTGTCTAAGAGTAACCTAGAAGCAGTGTGATTTTCAGAGTGCTTAAATACATGCGTACGCATTGTGCTTAAAGGGACCCTGCAACACTTTCGATAAGCGCTTTGAAGCACTTAGAAAGCTACAACTGCAGAAAGTTTACAGTTACAGAACGTAGCCTAAGAACACTGTAAAAATTGTGGAAACACAAGCAACTACCACCACCTCCTTATTTTTGGATTCAAAATTGTGCCTCTTGCCACTGCGTTCGATTCCACTGCTGCTAGCGGTTGTTTTAGGGAGTTGGTTGAACTGGAGGACTAAGTTGCACTCGAAAGCGAAATTTTATGTTAAGTAATGTTCATGTAGGCGTTAAAGATCCCCAGGTGGTCAAAATTAATCCGGAGCCCCCCCTACGGCGCGCCTCATCACCTGCGTAGCGTCGGCGCGTTAAACCCTATACAATCAATCAGTGTTCATTTAGGCGACTGTTTTGAAAACAAGCATTTATCAGCACTTATAGGCATTCCGTCAAAACCACAGAGTAGGTATTTACATGCACTACAAAAACACCATAGAAGCCAATCTTAACCTCTAACTCATCATCATATATCAAAGTCGCGCGATAGGAGCGCAAGTAACAAAATAGGCGTTTGCCTAAAATCCGGTCTCTAGTGATCACATCGGGCTTGAAAATGGACGATGGTCCTTGCAAGGCTATAACCGCCTGATATAGCAGCAACACCAACCGTACAACAAGAGATGCTCATCTATTTTACTTGTATCTTCAAATTTCTTCGACCGCATAAAAGAGAACTAGATAAAGAGAGGGAGCCTATACAAATATGTTGGCACAAAAAGAGCCGCATTCATCAGTGTTTAGCCACGCCCGCAACAGATGACAGGGCCTACTTGTTAATTCCAGAGCCAGTCTTCTTTAAAAGCCCTGTTCAAGCCCCACTAGTAATTCCGTTATTCTTCGCTTCGGGGCCAAAAATGCGCCTTTATTTTGTTCGGGTATGATCACCCGCCTATCAGAGACAACTTTTTTCCCAAAATGGCGATTTCCCACATTCAAGGCCTTGTCAAAACGGGGCATCTTAAAAAATTTATATGTTCCGTTTCACCAGCGGAAAATAAGTGTCGGAGTGCTCGGCACTGGTTAACCATATTCGTCATGCGCAGTCGTGCTTCGCCATATCTCATCAGGGCGAGTGCATTGCGTGAGGGCAGTTACCACCAATCTTCTTCACTCAACGACATCGTTAGTGGTGAGCTGCGAACCATTTGCTGCCCGGGCCTTTTTTCCAACAATGCGCCAAGGAAACGCCCTTTTTTGTGAGGGCATCAAATTTCGCAGGTTCCACCCAGTAAATTTAGCGAAATTTTATCACCTCTTCTAGCTCTTCTGTCTGGATATTGGGACTTATTCTATGACCTCCACAAAAGTTATACTCTCGCTGCAACCATTGCAGCCATGAACGCCCACTGTGCGTGACATGAAATCTTACACTTAAAAGAGGCACGAAGAACTCCGATAGAAGATGTCGGCCAGAATGTCTGACTGAATCATACAACGCATCACAGCTACAAACACTGAATTTTGCACGGCCGAGGATTTTCCGTAATAATGCGCCAAGAGATGCGTACTTTTTTCGCGGCATCGAATTTCGCAGGTTCCTCTTATGTGCCCGAGGCTGTGTCCCAGAGAAACCTAGCCGCCGTCTGGTTCCTGTGTCTCATCGTGCTGCGTACCAGCTTCCTTGCGCAGACGAAGGCTTCCCTCGTCGTTCAAGATGACGTCCGCATCATCGAAGGGATAGAGGACCTCGCCAAAGACGACAGAATCACCCCGGTCGTAATACAGGGATCGGGGTTCTTCTGGCTTCTTCAGGTAGGACGATGTAGTTACCCCAATAATGAGGTATAGTTGGTAGCGTCAGCTCTAGTTGGCAAGTTGTCGGGGTTTCATGTCGATGTCTCTGAAAACCCAAAGAGTGCTTCACTGTGCACTCCGGTGTATTGGGTCAAAGCTTGTGCATAAAGTCGATGTAACGAGCATTGTTATCCCTAGTGTCACTGATCAGGGTACACAGTATCGGCACTCTTTTCTCCTGTTTTTTCGTGCCGCCGCCATGATCCCTGGTCAGTTGGGATCACGTGACATTTGTTTACACTGCGACAGTTTATGGGCGCCGCCATTTTGTGGTTTATGTTTTTCAATCGGTATTGGTCAACTGCGGTAGACCTAGCTTGTCATCCCTGCTTTGCGGCTGCGCGCTACTGAAGCCGTTCCGAACGCGAACCAAAAATAACACGTGTAGATGCAAATTTTATCCGAGGATTCCGTTTTGATGCATCTTCGGCAGTATTGTTAACAAAAGACCCGGTCGAAGTTAGCGGCGAGGCCATAGATGCGGCAATTTTGCAACACAATGGCCGCCATTGCTGAATTGCGTGCCTCAGTGTTGGTACTCTGATACCTTATCTAGTGACACTAGTTGTTCCGATGGATGCGGAGCGCAAAAAACTGCGAGGCAATAACGTGACGGGATGTGAATAATGCCGTCAATTAACCGGAAATTTGAATTGATTGAATGTTGGGTTTAGCGCACCAACGCAACGCAGGCGATGAGGCGCGCTGTAGTGGAGGGCTCCGGATTAATTTTGACCACCAGGGGATTTTTCACGTGCGCCTAAATCTCGTACACACGGGCGTTTTTGCTTTTCGCGACCATCAGAAAAGTGGCCGCCGCGACCGGGAATCGAACCCGCGTCCTCGTGCTCAGCAGCACAACGCCTTAGCCACTGAGTGACAGCGGCGGGTAACCGCAAATTTGACGATATACCGTTCTGAACAATTTAACAATGCGGTCACCCATCATTTTAATTCATAAATACCTAGTTATTTCGTGGATTAAATGTTCACATAATGAATTATTCACTAATTAGTTCTAAATCAATATTTTGGTAATAATCGTCGCAATATAACACTTTGCAATAGAGCACTTGCAATGTAACACTTAAACATACAGCAGTGTCTGGAAAGCTTGTTTGTTTTTGAGATTACACTTTAAAAAAATTTATTGCTGATTAGGCAGACCTGATGCGAACAGACAGCGCCCGCTTTTCGATACCTCGTCGATATCACGCCATTATTTTATTTGTGCCCACATTGAAGTGGCGTGTTTATGTTTTAAATCGTTATCACGCTCGCACCCCTTGAAACCCGAAGTGTCGGTCATGCGATATGGGCGCATCACCTTCATCGCACCACCTGTTATCGAATCCAGGCGGAAAAGTTTACGAAATGCCGCTTAGTTGTTGAAACAGAAAAAAAAATTATGAGAACGATCACTGATCATACGATGGGGTATTAAGGACCGGCGGTAGGTGTTCGCCATTGAAAATGGCTTGCCAATGTTCACGGCTATATGACCTCTTGTCTCACTTGACACAGGTAAATACGCTCCGGCTGTCAGATGTCCGGTTACTATGGCAATGTCCTGGGACTTCCGTGGCCTATTAGCTGGTACGATTTGCGGCATAGCCACCGCTTATATTCCCGTATCGGGGACCCACTGCTAAAGGCGTTGAGTGTTACCAAAAGCTTTTCCTTGAATCGTGGTGGTGAAGAGTAGGCATGGTTGAGAGCACAGTTACTGCTCTGATTACGGCGGTCAAGTTGAAAAGCATTCACGCAGAATGGGAATGCTACCGACGAAAGACGTATCCCCAGCCTCAACATCACTACATTTCAATTTTAAAGAAGTGTGAGAATGAGACGTTGCTCTGTCTGATGGTGCTATGCTGTGTCATGCGTCCCTCAAGCTTCCGTTTTCCTTTATATGACATGAGCACTTGCTAGAGCTATGAAACAGTTTAGTGGTATTTGTAAGCACTGCCTGCGCTTTACCTCAAAGCTGCGGAAATACTACCTTCTTTTCCATTTTTGTCTCCTCTCCAGACAACAAAAACGGAGGTCTTCAGGAAGGTCCTAGAAAAAGTTAAACAACGCAAAGGACTGATGACTCGGGAAGAGCTATTCAGCGTGGGAACACTCAGGCGTATTCTAAAGGTAAGTGACGCGTGGCCGAAGCACAAGTAAAGGACACAGTTGCCTTCGTGCCGAGCCTTCGTACGGGGAGTGGCATTGTGTGTGGGGGGTTTATTACAGCGAAAATCGGCTTACATTGACCTCTGGTAAAATGGTGGATGGTGCCGGGAAGCCCGCGTTATGTGCGCAAATGACGCAATGTCAATTTGGGCCAATGCCGAAGCCCAGGTTGCGTCGCTTACCAAGCTTTTATTAGTTTCCGTGACTTCATAATCACCCTAATCACCATCATGACCAACCAGCGTGCATGTTACAACTTCCCTGCACCCTTTAATTCGGCCTTAGTACGAGTCAGCAACAAGTGTGCTTTCACCGCGTGCTGTGGCGCCACGACCACAATCAAGGTCACAACAAGGATCTCAGAGCAATATCGGCAATGCTCCAGCCACACTCTGTGGCCAATGCCAACTTCCGCAATCATCATTATTGTCGTCGGTATCAAAATTATCATCATGGGCCTGTTTCTGTCCAGTGCAGGACAAAGACCTTTCTTATTATCCTCTAGTCGCAGTGTATGGCTGCTGGTTAATTTAGACCCCCGTGGGAATATTTAAGGAGCACCGATATCTCAGCGCAAGGGAGTCTTTGTTTTTTGCCTGTATGAGCAAAACATTAACCGTGGCTCGGATAGAACGGATGTCTTGTTTTCAGCAGCGCTGTGCCACCGTGGCTGGTTCAAATTCTACTCGCTTTCCTCCGAACATCTGTATCTTCTACGCAGGTATCTTTGCCCCACGGCGTATAAACTAGATACGCCATGCATATTGCGCATTTGGCGCAGTTTCTATGGCGTTATCCTGCCCATAACAAAATCGTAGGCTTAATCACCGCCCTGCGCAACGGCCAATGGGTTGGGGCGAAATGCCAGAGTGATCGTATATTGAGACGTCTCTTTTTCTGGATCATTTACACTCATGGGCACCGAAAAATCAGCCTGGAGACCCTAAAAAACCTTTACACATTTAAAAATCTACAAACGTTTGAACAGGTCCTTCTGCTTTTCTGGCTAATCCCATAAACATGTAGGATAGGCGGATTCAATTAGCCTAGGATAAGGCTCGGTCCGCTAGTTGAGTATGTTTCATAGATACACCTCATCTAAATTAAAATTATACAACCTATATTATATGGGAACTCGTACTAATTCTGCACTTGATTCTTAGTTGCCCTTTAGAATGGCACAAAATGCTGGTCCACGAAAAATGGCCTTCATGTGCCTCTTTTTCTATTGTACTCACCATGTTGCTGGTCTGTTTCACTGCTTTCCGGTTTGACGTAGCTTAAGATTAAGAGTTATTAGCATGTAGCTATATTACTGAGGTTTACAACTAAACAAATTGTTGCAAGTCCACACCGAAGCGCCTTAAAAAGACGATGTCATCTCCCTATTCCCTCATGGATGCTCGAAATTTTTGCCTTCTGCTATTGTTGTTGAGCAGCTTTATTTGGGGGTTTTACTTCGGTTCCTTTCCAAGAGTCGTCTCACCTGAACCGACATCCAGAAATCCTTCGAAATTTCCAAGATGCTGACTGAGTGTCTCTGATCGCATTTCTAGAAGCCTTCTTCATTGTAACGCCAGGCACAGGCTGTTGCCGCCGCTGCCGTAACATTGCGGAACTGTCACTTCATCTAACGTGTCGGCGAAACAAATTAGCCGAAGCGCAGATTCTTACGCCTACAGCTTACGATCTACTTTTTCTTTCAGTAATTTATCATTACGCGCGCATATGTTGCCCCTTTTCAAACGTGCGCAAACGATCCTTGAGAAATGATACGGTGGTTTGTTGATAGAGAGCTGCAATGTTCCAAATGTAATTATTTATCGCACTTTTAATGAAAAACGTAGTAACTTATGACACTGACATGTTCTAAATGCGCGGTGCGGTGGCAAACCTACTTCGACGAAGCCCCGATAGGAAGATGCGCATGCACAGTTGGGTTGTAATTATTCACCGGGCGCATTTCAAAATTGCGTGTGCCCGAAACACTCATACGGCATGACCAGCACACTCAACGGTATTACCGGTCTGGACATCCGGGAACTATCAGACAAAGACCTCTGAGCTCAAACATAACACTACACTTTGCACCCATTCATGAAAAAATTGACATACAGCGTAGCGCACTCGGTTCATAATACAGTATCACGCATCAACTTCAGCAGGACAACGATACTTACGGTGACAAAAATGTTGTTTTCGTGTGTTTGCAGGGCGAAGTTGCCATGATCTTCACGCCGCATCCGGTATACGGTGTGCTGAAAGACCTCTGCGGCAAGCTGGGAACGATGAACGGAGAGTTCTACTACGCACCCAGAGTGATGGCGCAGCTTCCCCTGTCCATGTTCACCAACAAGAGGCTGGACCCGCGCGTGCGGCACGGCATTGGGAAAAAGTACCCGCGCTCATCAGCACATGCCTATTCTCTCATATGCTGTGCAGTGTCACCACTGACAAGCGTGCGAACCTTTATACTAGTTTTACCTCTTGTCCCGGGAGCCTGACAACCGTCACAACTAAAGAAAGTTATTATTGTCAAAGTAAAGTGATTGTACTAGTGAGCGGAAAGACCATTCCCGGCTCCTAAAGTACGGGTTTCAGAGGCGTTCCTTAAAGGGACCCTGCAACACTTTTTTCAACTTTTTTAAAAATCTTAAATGCTTGCACAGTGTAGTCACCCAACACACCCAGTACTTAGATTAGGGGGTCGCAAAGTACCACAGCCAGGAATTACTGCTCTATATGCCCATCAGATAACTTTAAACTTCCTCAAAAGATTTTCTCTCTTTTCCGGCCTTTATGTTCTTAGACGGCTCGAATTACGTCACCAAGGTCATGTAGCGGCTGTTGGCCGGTTTTTCTGCAGTTGCAGCAATGAATGCTTTTCGATGGCAACTTTAAAAAAAGCCACAATAACAAAGCAGAAATGGAAGGCGTATCTGGTGCGACGAGCAAATCATGCAGTGCCGCTCCGTGCTGGCGATAACTATAAATTTCGCAGTGGTTCCAGACGCGAAGGAAAGAGTCAACACGCTTATCGAAAGTGTTGCAAGGTTCTTTTTGACCACCAGGCGTTCTATATTCAGAGCTGAAACTCGGCAGTATAGAAAGGTTGCCGTCCACGCTAGCACGCCGCAGATCGAGTGAGGGAGTGGTAGAACGCTGCCAAACTAGTGAAAAGATAGGCAACGAAATTCCCTATCGTTGACAGCGCTCATCTTAGATGGCGGCAGGAACGAGGAGCGGCGCAACGTTTAGGAGGCAGCTCTAAGCAATTCGAAATCGTTAAGGTTGAAGCTGTTTGCGAAGCAAAGCGTCTTAAGCGGCAAGCGGTCGAAACCCTCCCACAACGTGAGGCGGCAGTAAAGCTTATCAGGAGCTCAATGGGACGTTCATGCTTTCGCAGTTACACACCATAGGAAGAGCTTAGTGTCAACGAAGGTTTTCTTCTCACTCAAAATGATGCTTTAGGAAAACATCATGCCGTCACTTTGAGTGCAGATGAGATTAAAACTTCGTTGATGGTTTTAGTTCGGTTGTTGGAGAAGAAGCTAGGTGCTCGCTCTTCTGTACACGGGGGTGTCGACGTGCGAAGCAGGAATCAGGCGATGATGAGGAAGAAGACAAGACGAGGAAAAACTGTATTCAAAAGGAAAATGTGCCGAAAGTGTTCACAGATTGAGGGATTTCTGATTCTTCTGATCGGCTACTCCGCAGTACCGGTCTAAAATTATGTCCGTGTGTGTACTGCACGGAGGCTCGCTACAACCAAGCCAACCGGTCGCACGTTTCGCATTCGACTTTGTAAACTTGTCGCGAAACGCGTGCAGCGCTGCAGACAGTATTCAGATGACCGCCTCTGGCATATCCCCGCTGTAGCACTGTGAACAGAGCAAACAGCAACACGGCGGCAATTAGACAATTGCGAGCCGCCGTCCCCACGTCTTGGGGGAACCCGGCGTGTAAGCGCCCGCAATTCCTGTCAGAGCCTAGTGCAAGACAGCTTCGCTGTAAAACGGGCTTTTAATGAGATGAAGAAGACCGATTGAAATTTAAAATAGGACTCCGCCTCCGCCTGGGTGTTTTCTGACGGGGTTTTCAACGTCACGAAAAAAACAGAAGAGAAACGGAAGACTGAAATGCGAGTTTAAATTATTTATTTCTCGTCAGACAAGGCAGCACTCCCTGCCGAACTTAAGCCGCGGCAGTTTTTCAGTTCAAGCAAAAATTCATTCAGCCTTTACTGTTCCTTGAAAAAGTCCAGGGGAGTGGGGCGACGGGAGGAGGCCGTGGCATCGTAATCGGGACTGATGCAAGAGCTCCATGAAAAGCTATACGACGTCTTCTGACGCAGTACGTACTGATGTCGGAAATATCCTATTTGTGGAGTATTGCGTTTAAGAAACAGTTCCTCTGCTTTCAAAGTTGCTGCGTCTGCTTCCATAAAGAGTTCACCTGCAAAGAGCGCTTTTGTGTGTTCTATTTGGTCGCACCGTTTCAAGTTTCGCTAAACAGGCTCATGAATGCTAGAGCGCGGCGAGAGCTACCGAAACTTTAATTCTTGTTTTTCGCTTCAAAGTGATGCAGTCGCTTGTTCCCTGGCTTCGCTAAGCAGAATCATGAATATTAGAGAGCTGCCGAAGCTACTGAGGTTTAAATTCCTATTTCTCCTTTAACAGCGTTACGCAGTAATGTCGTAACGCTCGAATGAAGAAAGTGTGCTTGTTCGGCCCGATATTTCATTCGAAAAAAAAATCTGCGAGCGCGCTTGTACAGAGTTGCCGCTCTTTCCTCCTGCGCACGCCAGGATCGTGATGTTCATCGAACGCGGCCTGGTACACAAGCTGTACCGGGACAGCGGTTACGAAGGGGCACCCTGTCGCCGGGAGTCGGCGCTCCACAAGCAGAAAGTGCGCACCAGCAGCCAGATGGACGGGCTGCAGGGAATATTCATCGCCTGGGTCATGGGCATCGCCCTTGCCGCGCTGGTGCTCGCGGCCGAGCGCCTGAACCACCGCTGGACCGACACGACGGCGGCGTTGCAGACGACGTCACGATCGCTGCGTATGAGCAGAGCCCGTCTCTTCCGGGTCAAGAAGCTACCCAAAACGACACCCACAACGCACTTTCTCCCACACTGAGATAAAAAGATTGCTGAAGCGGCGCAAACCACACAAGGCGGCGTTCCAGTGCATCGCAAGGAAGCCTATATCATAGTAAGAAAGCGCATATAAAATCAGCACATTTTGCATTACCGAATCCTCAATATATGTCGGTAATTATTAAAATGCTTACGTATTCACGCCTCCTACATAAGCATCGACAACTTTCTCCTGTTTTCACTCTCAAGTTTCCTCTCAATGTGGGGACCAGCGTTGATTGGCAAACCGGGCCGTTCGGGCTTCGGTAGGCCAAGGCATTTTAGGCTAAGGTCACCATATGTAGGTCATTACCTCAAGACCATTACAGGAGATTGTACCCCCCTCCCATACCCATTTGAGTTCAATAAACGTCTATAGTCAACTACAACTACTACTGTCAATACTACTATTACTATTACTACAACAGCAACAACTACACTTACTACTACTACTGCTACTACTACTACTACTACTACTACAACAACTACTACTACAACAACTACTACTACTACTACTACTACTACTACTACTACTACTGCTACTACTACTACTACTACTGCTGCTGCTACTACTACTTCTCTACTACTACCACCACACTAATACTACTGATTATTTACTACTACTGCTATTACTTCTTCAACTTATACTTTACAGAGCACGGAATTAGCCAGTATCCTCCAACAGGAACCAACTTCTCATTATCTAATAAAAACCACGCTCGTCTAGGAAAAGGACATCCCCAAATAAGGCTAAAATAAATGCAAAACAACACTACTGTACTGGCAAACGAGACGCAACAAATTCGAACAAGAACTTGTAGAAGCTTTTTGTTTTAACAACCCCTAGTTGCATCACGATGAAAACCTTGCCAGACTTGTTGGGAGTGCATAGTACTTGCAAGCTAAAACTACCTGGGTCATCCGGGAGCCATTATACCCCAACCATGTAGCCAAAGTAAGTACTTCAAGAAACACGATCACGCGAAAGACGGTGGTCGTGGGTCCACCCGCGAATCCGCGAGAAACGCCGACTCACAAGCATGATTGCTTGAGAATGGATGAATGTCACTGTGTAAGAATCTGTGGGGGAAGGGGGGAGGCAGGAAAGCAGCAGAAGAGGATCATGGTATATGGTTTCTTTTACAGATATTGCTTGAATGAGGGAAGAAAGCGCCCAGGTGGGGGCGATTCGCGAGCACTGTATGAAAACCGAAAATTGTGCACGAGGGGTAGTTGTGCAGAAGCTGTTAAAAAGAGGGGCCAGCACGTCATTAAGGGAATGCCGGTTCACGCATACGAAAGTATACAGGTGCACGTATGCATGGACGGCTCATTGTTGGCAACTTAAGCAAAGAATGGTTGCAGATTGGCTCAGCTAACCTTGGATATGCAAAGCAAAAGCTTGGCTTAGTCTGGTTGAGTCATATTTTCGCTTGGTTAACCTTTGATGTAGCTCTATTGCTGACCACGGCTCAAAGCCGTTCGGTCCCGTGCAACGCTCACAGAAGGAGGCCCGGCCTCGCTTTCATTCACGGCAAACGCGGCGTTTCTGTTTCACGGCGAACGTGGCGCAAGATGAGTCACATAGCCCGAGACGACCCCTCGGCGCATGCGTGGGAGGCTGCGGGTTTGGTCGGGTGCCGATCAGCTGAGCTGCCGCCGCTAAGTCGCAGAACGAATTAAAACAGGGCCTTGTGCGCAGCGCCGACAGTGGGCCCAGGGAATCACGCGCGATCCGCTGCGAGAGGTGTTTCGCCGGGCGTGTCTCCTTTCAAAAGGTTAACTTGCGCATCCTCCTTGAAACCGCCGGACGAAAGTAGTAACGCTTTGCTGCAGCGGGAATTTGTGAATGTGGTCCGACAAGCTGGCTTCCCGAGTTTCCATGGCAAATTGTGCTATCTTTCTTTTTTTTTCTGGCGCAAATATCAGGCCGTGCTTGAAGTAAAAAACAAAAGATTTGGCTGACGATTAACGATACTCCTAGTGAGAAATTTGCCCGCACGGTAAGCTGCAGTTTCTGGGTGACGGTGCATACCTGCTGCGTCTCACGAAGGGATCGCCGCATCAGCGAACGCACGAAGGTGCGCGATATATTCTGGCGTCGCCTCGTATACCGCGTCGCTGCGGGAGGCCTTGTCACGCGCCTTTCGCCCAACTTTAATCCGCCGCTTTCCTAACCTTGCCCCCATACCCAATCCTACCCCCACTTCATGGGAAATGAGGCTGGCCGACTCTAGCGTGGAAGTGCAATGAACACTCATTGAACGCGCAGAGAAGGCCCTGTCGGTTATCCCGGGAGCTCCGAACTAGGGGATCCTTGTCAAAATGAAGTTATTTCCTCCTTCTATCTTCGGTGGCCTCTTCGTTCTCTCGGTTATCTCGTAACCCGCCGTCTCGGCATACCGCCCTCCTCATCACACTCGCGTCATATTAAAAGCGGAGCTCTTTAGTAAATCGTAATTTTTCGTGCCCGCGGTTAAAAATCCCAAGAAATTTCCGAGCGCGCGCACGTGAACTCATGCCTTGCGGCGACTGCCGAGCAGTTAAAACCCCGGCCCACGTTTGTCACGTTTGTTTTGTTTTTTTTTAGAGAGATTGGTCAAGATTGGCCAAAAAAGAAACTCTAAAATAATCATGGCAACACTTTCGCTAGCGTAATCACACTGCTCGCGTAACCCGCGATGGCTCCGCTCATGATATAGGGCTGTGCGTTTGTCATTCGCAACGTGTCCTAGAAGTGCGCCACCTCAGGCGCATGGAGCCGGCGCATAGATAGGTCACCCACGGGTCGTCCGCACGCCTAATGAGGAGGCAGCTCACCTTGAAGATCGTCGCGCTGGGGGTCGAGAACGTAAACGAGTTCAGAGAGCCAACATGGACCCCGTGGCCACAAAGAATGCTGCCAAGAGACCTCCGTGGGCCCGAAACACCGAATCCGTTCAGCGCAACCGCGCGAAGGTGCATGAGCGGTACCGGCAACGTACAGCCGATACCGCTCGTCAGCAGCAGAAACGTCCGTCGGTAACCGCAGCCGACGCTGGATTCGACCATGGGTTTTTCTTAGTCGAATTTGGACACTCGTGTGCAGTGTGCGATGGGTTGTGGTTTGACTCAAATCTAACAATGATAAGATCCATTCGCAAGCACCAGAAACACACGGAGGGTCTTCAAGTGCTGCGTGAGATCTTCCCGGACGCACAGGAAGACCACGAGGAGAAGGGAGTGTGTCGGACGTGCCGCGATTCGCTAGTTCGAGGAAAGGTGCCTCCGTTCAGCGTGACCAACGGGTTCGTGCACCCGACCAAGCCCGCCTCGTTGCCGCGGTTTAACGAGGTAACACAGCGGGGATGGTCTTGCCTCGAATTCCGTTCATGAACATTCGCCGTCAGAACAGAGGCTACGGTAAGTACGGAATACGCCGCCAGATGGGGAACGTGCGCAGCTACTCCCGCGTGCTGTACGGATGACTAGGCTGTGAATGTGCACCTCAAGCGCCGCGTGCTCGCAAAGCCGGTATACAAGCTAGGTCTGGTGACCAAGCGGAACCTGTACCTGTGGTTGGAGTACCTGGCGGAATCTCCAACAGGATCGAGTCTGACTGGGTGCCTATCGGACCCACAGTGGTTGTGGTCACTCTGCGCAGACAGGAAAAGGAGGTTGTCAGAAGCAAACAATTCCCCCTGATGCAGGCAAGTGCAATGACCGTGAACAAGTATTAAAGAGCCACTTACGTGAGTGGCGTGTAGGAATACGACGAGGTACATCCGCACAAGCTCGTGCACGTGGGCCTGAGTCGGTGCACCAATCCGGAAAAACTTTACCTGGCCAACGCCACCAGAGACTTCAAGTTTTACCACGGCATCAAAGGCAACCCGGGTCGCGCACATCGTGCAGAATTTCAGAGACTACAAAAGTATCCGCTAGAAACGATTAGCCTACCTTACACAACGCCATACGCAAACATCGGCCAAGATGAATTCATCGTAGCCCTACTCAACGTTCGATGCTTCAGCGCCACGCAAGCGACGTTAATCACGACGAACTGCTATAGGGCACACGTGATATGCTTCACGGAAACGTGGAATGATGCCAGAATGCAGTTCGATGACTAAACTTGCGTTGGATACGAACAGAACGTGGACAGAACTGCGGACGGAGTAATCGTCTAGGTCAAAATGACCGAAGCCCCTCTACTGGAATTACAAAGAGTGGGCCCACCAGAAGCCGGTGGGTTCGTGCCGGGCGATGCGTTGGCGCTGAAATCGAACGTCGATGGCTTTAGAACACTCGTACAATACGTCGCACCTCACACTACTAAAGAGAAAGCTAAAAAATCATCGGATCCAAACTCAGACACATGTACAAACAGGAACGAGGACCCGTTCTGGTGATGGGAGACTAACGTGAACGCCAAGCGGGACACGTGGATGGATGCTTACATGATCGATACGTTCAGTATGAGTTGCCTTAACAAGAAGTGGGGCAATCTACCCACTACGGTGCGTGGAACTTGCATACATCTGGTCCATGCCAACTTCGGCGCTTCTCAAATCAATCATGTCAGCCACTGCATGCCGGTCTACTATAGCGGTCACAAGGCACTACGAAGAGAACGCCTACGTGTAAAATTACACGACATGGCGATGTACTTCCAGTATCGGCTCCACAACCACCACCACCACAGGCAATGGAAGTTGTCACCGAAGGAGAAGAAGAATTAGTTGAAGTGTTTAATGTAGGTGGGCAGTACTCAACAACATTCGACGATGATTAATAAACGCACCTCCAACTTAACGGTGCCAGTGTGGTGAAACGTGATAATGTATACACAATGTTTAATGACCAATGATTATAACTCACAAAAATGAAGCAAGCTAACACTTATACCAACAAAGATGAAGCAAATGTAACGAACATGCAAATCGGCTGCAATCGGTGGCTTAAACCGTCGTGCTGGTCATTAAGGTTGCGTACAGCTTCGCTACCTTCAAGGTTTACGCGTTAGTGTGAGCTTCCGTCATTTTTTTTCCTCCACTGCTTTCCTGCTCGTTCTATCTCGTTTCTCTCCGATGTCCCCTACGTTCGCTCGGTTACAACGAGGGACTTCGGCGCCGTCAGACTACAGCAGCGGGCGCTTAAGTGCTGCGTGCTAAAACGAAATCACGCGGATACTTGCAGGGACACCATTCAGAGTCCGCAGTTCCCGCCCGAGGTGCCAAAGCTAGTAAATTATCTCGGCCTTTATTTTTGACAGCGCAATATCTACGTCCTAAATCTAGAGACATTAGCGACCGAGTTCCAATCTCTGTTTCATACATTTCGAACACCCGTGGTCAACATGCGGTCAATATACCTCTCTTTGTCCGTTTCAAAAGAACGGTACAATTATCACGAGGTAAAATCAGAGTGACCGGGTAAGTGCTTTAATTTTGTCACATGAGAAAACAGAAACGTCGAAAAATTCTAACTGCCGCCGGTACGTGGCACGGTACCTCTGGACATCATTAATCGCTATAATTTGGGCAAAAATGAAACATCTTAGTTCTTTTAGAACGAAATTTGTTTAATGAGCGAGGCTTTTTTTTTTTCTGGCTGGGCGCTAACTCATATGCTTCGAGGTGGCGGCAAAGAGGGAGAGGAGGAGGTTTCATTCATGTCCCCGATTCATCAATAGCGCGTCCCAAATTTTCAGTATATGACAGATGTGTGTTCTTCCCAGTTCTCTCCTTTACGGTCGTTCAACCCATATCGACCCATCACAAGTCTTTTTGTTAGTACTTACGCGATTGAACCTCTGAGCGAGCGAGAAACATGTTACAACGCCAGACAAACTACAGCCGATCCTCTAGGTTCACATATTTTCCACCTTTTTTAACAGTTCAGTCCTATTCAAGTCTTGAAGTTGGTACAGCGATTTGTAACCAAACACGTTTGTGCAAGGCCATACTTGCGTTGCACTTTTGCTGTCGGCCGTAGTTTCACGCGTCCTTCGTTTTGATTTACTGCGTTACAGTGGAGGCAGAGTAGCGAATTAATGCCCTTAGTTTCCGCGAAAGCTCGAAATGCACTGATACCAAACTTTTATCCCAGTAAATAAAAATCTAAAAATTTTCCCTTGCGCCTATAAAGGCGCAGCGAAGCATTGGACGATGGCCATTCCAGCTTAGTCTGTTTCCACTGTCGCGGCTGCAAGCCTTGAAGATAGTCGAGATGCAAGCTGTACGTGTTGCTTACGTCAAGGTAAGCGAACTTAAAGGGACCCTGCAACACTTTTTTTTCAATTTTTTTGGAATCTTAAATGCTTGCAGAACGTAGTTACCCAACACATTCAGTACTTAGATTAGCGGGTCCCAAAGTACCTCAGCCAAAAATTACTGTTCTATGCCAATCAGATAACTTGTGAACTCACTCAGAAGATTTTTCTCTCTTTACCGGTCGTGACGTTCTTCGAAGGCTCGAATTGCGTCACTAAGGCCGCGTAGCGGCTGTTGGCCGGTTTTCCTTCAGTTGCAGCAATGAACGCTTTTCCATAGCAACTTAAAAAAAAACACAAAAACAAAGTAGAAATGGAAGGCGTATCTGGTGCGACGAGCAAATCACGCAGTACCGCTCCGTGCTGGCGATAGCTGTAGCTTCCGCAGTGGTTCCAGACGCCAAGGAAAGAGTGAAAGCGCTTATCGAAAGTGTTGCACGGTCCCTTTAAAAGCCTCCAATGCTTTCTTTATCTACGGGTGACGGAGCACCGCTTGCCCAATTTGAGCCGAAACGGATCCGCTTTAGCCTCCTAAGAGCAACCATTCGCTAAAGCAGTATAACCATCATCCCAAATGTCGAATCAAGCGACAATAAAATGACCTCTTTGCTATCGCATCTTCTGCCTTGGCTAGGCGCTCTATATTTTTGTAGGCTTAATCTTGTCGCACACATTATAAAAGATGCTCTGCAATATTTCCCAACTTTTTTTTCTTCTCAGTGGGTATATCCTTGTTTAATTTTTTTGTTGTTGTGTATTTAGATATTTAGTTATGCCAAGGTGTGGATTTCGTAACTCGTCTGGTTGATAGATTTTGAATTGTGCAATTTCCAGTTGTGCGCTTCCGCGCCAGAGTATCCTAATAAGCACGAGAATGCTCATATGCTACAGGTTGCGGCATGTTTCGCTGGTAGAAATGGAAGAATATATGCCCGAGTACGTATGCGGAACTGGTCGTGCTTTGGGGGTAATCTGCACACCCGTATGGATAAGACCTAAACAGCGCAATATTTTCGAAGCCCCTCGGGCACGTGAACAAAAGACCGAATGGTCACTCCGAAGTGGGATCCCTTCATTCCGAAAAGCGGATCTAGCATTAAAAGTTAGCAAGCACACCATACAAGTACAAAATAAAAAGGTCAGCGTGGTGAAGGTCGCGAGTGTAGCTGTTATGAAGAAGGAGCTGACTGATTAAACTCGCATGATTTCACCAGAAATGCTTAGCTGTGCCAGGTGGTAAACACAATATTTGCGTGAACCTCACACTGCCTTCGCATTGTGTGTTCCGTCTTGTATCTATATCCGGAAACATACCGCAAGCGTGATGTCTGTTGCTTCTCGCTACGCAGTTCCCGCCGTACCTGTACGTGGAGAAGAACGAAGGCGAGACGGTTCTAGGTGGTATTTACGGGACCCTGATGATGCTCATCATTGAAGCCCTTAAGCTTAAGTATGTTTCCTATACTCGGGTTCACGGGAAATATTTGGCAGGTTCTGGGGAAAGCAGAAATGTTTGCAAAGGAAACAGGCAAAAAAGAATACAGGATGGGAGTTTGGGGTTCCACAGTAAATGTCTGCAATGACCCTTCCACCTTCCCCTGGAATCTTTGGTTTCCGCAGGCTTAATATTGCCGCGACCGATGCATTGGGGTTGTTTGTTTATGTTTTGTTTTTACTGCCCGGCCGCGCCCGGCTATGTTATGTGTCTCAAGCAAGCCGCGTGTTCCATTCTTTATTTTATGCCGCACGGGTTATCTATCTCCTTCTGATAAGGAGAGCGTTTCGCCCCAACGTCACTAGCCTAGAATAATCGTCCTTGATCTACAATGTTCTAGATGGAAATAGATGGTTCGAGAAACACTCGCGCCGAAAGATAAAAGCCTGCAGAGCAGACACCGCGATATTCCACTCCCCGACGCTAGCCTGCGGACGTCACTTTGCTGACTGCTGCTTCACCGCCTGTGTATTCTTTGAGTTAGGGGAGCACAAGTTCGCTCCAATAAACTTGTTTTATTTGAAGACAACTGCGTCATCTTTGGCTTCGTGACTAAATGTCATCGTATGATTTTGTCAACGTTACGTCCTAATAGCCGGGAGTCTGCCGCTTCTGTCGGGATACCTTGATAGGTAGCAACGCATCCCATATTTTTTGACAAATTGTGTTGTGTTTGTATTACTATCAGCATGGTATAACAATATTCAGATCAAAAACTATATCTTCGTAAAATAGGCACTATTCTATCAAGCTGCGGAGTTGTCGAACAACTGCACAAGACTTACCACTATGTAGTTGTTACATAACTACATGTATGTATTTGCATCATGTATATACATATATAACTGCAAAGGAACAGGCGCAAGAACACGGATTGTAAGTACAGTGGGTCGCAAATAAAATAACAACACCGTATCTTTTTTCTGCTTACCGGCGAACTGCTTTGTTGCTGTGCTTTTTTTTATTACTTAACACGAGCCCAATACCTTCAAGGTTGAAAATTTGGAGAAAACCGAAGTTCGAAACTTTGTAGCTTCATGTGCGTACAAGGCGAGCTTGTACTGCCAGTGCAATATGCTACCATGTTCAAGTTGCGTGCATTGGCCACTGAAAAAGCTGTGACGCTGGGCTCATAGGCTACCGTGACGCATTGGCGCAGCAGTGAGGCTATTTGAGCATTGTAAGCAACTTTGCGCTGATTCACCAGCGCTCAATAAAACAAAAGCTGAAAGCACATGGGTAGGCTATTGGATGTTCTCAATGTAAAAAAAAAACTATAGGCGCACATATTAACACGATGAAGAAGCGTGTAGGGAATTTATTCAGTGCGCTTGTCACTGCTTGTTTGATTGCATTTTATTCGAGACAAAAGTAAGATGAGAAGGCTAAAGACAAAAAATGCCTGACAGGGCCACGCCAGCCTAAAAAGCACAGCAAAGGTTTGGGTTTCATTCCTCTGTACATACCACAATCGCGGTTCTGCCATATGTGTGGCTGGGTTCAGCAGGTTCCTAAATACGCTGTCTCTGAAGCAGGCCGCCTAAAGCTGGTACCGAGGAAACTACTGTCCTCTGCCAAGTCAGTTCTAGCCGTATTAGAATTTATAAGGACAATGTACTTAATTGAATTTTTAGGCGTGTGCAAGAGCAATCCTTTTGTGCGCGAAACCAAAAAATAGTTTTAAGGACTTAAGAAAACTTTAGAGCCTCGTCAAAAGAAGTTCACTCTAGTTTTTATGTCTGAAACAGAAAAATATTCACTAAATATCTCGTCTTACCACCTAAGCCTCTGCGGGACAAAAGGATGCACTCTTCAAATGTTTTATACAAATGGCACACCATTTGTTGGAATGTGCAAAGTTGCGGACCTTTACTAATAGAGATCGTCGTTAAATCCTATGATAGGCACCATAATAATGCGGCCTTGCAAACGACAAAAGTATTGTGACGTGTTAACCTGCATCACAAACAACTGTGACATAAGTGAGGTAAACATTTTCTGTTGATTTTATGAATTTCTATAAACCGAGAAAAATGCTTCTCCTCTTTGAAGAAGTGGTGTATTCTTTTCTTTAATCGTTAAACGCTGATTAACAGGGGTATAAGCTATTTAAGCAGTGATAAGCTATGCATACATAAGTGCACCGGTCTGCCTTTTATTTAGCAGGTGCTATTTTAGAACTAGAAGGCTTCGTCAGCTGAGGACTAATATCATGTTTCATAATGCCTTTTGTTCAAATTAAAGAAAATGTCTACGGTGCATAGAACGGCAACAAAAAATGCTGACGGGAAATACTAACAAGATGTTCGGATGTTCGATGTAATTTGATACGAAAACCAAAATTTTTCAAAATATCGTCGTGGATTTCTCGCGAGCAGCAACATGCAGGAACTGACTATTACAATTTTCTCCCGCAACAGTGCTACATTCGTAACCCCAGAAGACAACTTGTTCGGTGTCCTCCTACCGGACGGAACCTGGTCTGGAAAAATGGGAATGCTTGTCAGAGACGTAAGTACGTTGCCCCCTGACAATACTCCAGACATCATTTCCATAGTAAATTTTTTTATTGAGAATGCTCATTCTCACCTCTATTTTGGACCGACACATTTACTTAGTACCACCGAGTGTTTAACAAGTACGGGTCAAGGCACCGTAAGGGTTAATAACGGAGGAGTTCCCTTCAAACTGCGTATACACGAAACCCAGACTCCAGTAACATATAGTCCAGGAACTTCGATATAAGTTTAGCATAAGTTAATAATTTTCATGGAGAACAAACAATAATTCCAGTTGGACTTGTATACATGGGGAAGATTAAGCCCCGACTTCAACTGAGCCCAACGCATGTGTCAGCGCAGGAGGCGGACATCACTCCTGGACCCCTCCTGACCACCACGTCCAGGGCGGAAGCTGCCGACCCATCCTACCCAGTCGCGTACGCAGACGTGGTCATCTTTGCAGGCCGGCCATTCGAGTTCTCTAAGAATGTGTTCGGCTTCCTCGACGCCCTAAGCCCACTGGTATGGCTCGCCACAACAATGGCCTTCTTGGCCACCTGGGCAGCTTATGTGGGCACGTCCCTGGCCTCGGCGGCCGCAACACCCCCCCACGGCGTCTACCGTAGCCAGCTTTCCATTCGTCGCCACGGGAATGTTCTACGATCCTTCGAAATGCTACTTAGTTCGCTTCTCTCGCAAGGTACCAAATCCTCACTCTTGAAGCAACTACACTAAAGCCACTAACGTTGGCAAGTGCTCGCAAAATGTTTGTGTAGTAACAAAAAATTATCACTTTCTCTCGCCCTCCCTTCTGGATATTGGGCCTTCTTTTATTACCTGCACTATAAGGAAACTTTCACTGAAAAAGTTGGAGCCACGCATGCCCACTGAGTGTAATACAAAATATTCACTTAAAACATAGAAGATGTCGGTCACAATATCTGGATGAATCATACAACGTATCACAGCTACCAACATCGAATTCTGTACTGCCCGAGGCTTTTCCGTAATAGCGTGCCAAGGGATGGGTTCTTTTTTCGCGGCATCGAATTTCGCAGGTTCCTCCCACGTGCCCGAGGCTGTGTCCCAAAGAAACCTAGCCGCCGTCTGGTTCCTGTGCCTCATCGTGCTGCGTACCAGCTTCCTTGCGCAGACGAAGGCTTCCCTCGTCGTTCAAGATGACGTCCGCATCATCGAAGGGATAGAGGACCTCGCCAAAGACGACAGAATCACCCCGGTCGTAATTCAGGGATCGGGTTTCTTCTGGCTTCTTGAGGTAGGACCATGTACTTACCCCAATAATGAGGTATAGTTGGTAGCGTCAGCTCTAGTTGGGAAGTTGTCGTGGTTTCATGTCGATATCTCTGAAAGCCGAAAGCGTGCTTCACTGTCCACTCGTGTGTCCGGCGGTAAAGCTCGCCCCCGAAGTGGATAAACTGGAGATCGTATTTTAAGTGCAGGGCACTTCAAGAACGCGTATCAGGATATCCACAGTAGTAACGCGTAACACGTAACGCAGCGTCACACACCCAAACAGGGGCTTCGAAAGATGACCGCTTCCCTTAGTCGGGACGAGCCTGAGTCCCTCGCGTTACGACGTCGATGTCAATCCCATCGGGCCACAAGGCACACGTTCCTCATACGCAAAGTGTTCGGGGTGACGTTTGCGCTGCCCCGTTGCCACGTAGGCTGCCGTTCCTAGACCGCAAATAAGTACACAACAACATAAAATAAGGCGAAAACCGTGAATTAACTCACTCATTGCCCCAAATTAATGAAAGCTCGATCCAGTGTCTCTTTATAGGCATTTTCATGGGCTCAGCAACCCTATCATGAGTATACATTTGGTGCCAATGTCTGGCTGATGCTGAAACTAGGCAAAAGAACGAGCCATAGCCCCTCCGATGAATCACTGCTTTGCACTTCACAGCTTTCATGTTGAGTACAGGGGCTTCCACTTTTTTTTATGGACGCGAAACAATAAACTGCGGGTCGGCAACACAACGGAATGCGAACTTAAAGCGTCAGCTTCATCCGAAATTTGACGATAGTTTTGTTCAAATGCGTTTAAAAAGGTTATTAATTGTTTAGTTGAGAACTATGCATTCTTCAGGGTGCCCAACAGCTTCCGCCACGCAGTTGGCCGGTTACTATACAAATAGCAACGCCCGGGCCTCTGCGTCTGAGTCAGCGAGCTTCCCTGTCAAAGGTAAAAGTTGGTGTTGACTGCAATTCAGCCCTGAGCTACTAGCAAGCAGCCGGTGTAGAGCTCGCGCTGCATGGACTAGCAGCAGCTTTGAAAGCGTTTCCAGGGCAACAATTGCTGTCTCTTGCGGCATGGACACCCGCGATATTCGCTGAGTCTGGGACTAATGGCTTATGGTGAAAAATGTTACCAAAACCATCTTTTTTGGGTAATGTCGGGAGTGTAAGGAGAAAGCAGAGTGAAGGTTTTGATAATGGCGGTAAAGCCAGGCGCTCTAAAAAGATTATATGAAAACGGGGATTGGTATCGATAAAGAAAGCCTCCGCCACCGTAGCACCACTACTTGTTAAATCGAAAACACCTCAGCAAATTGTTAGTCACACTGCACTATGGTGCTATGCTCTGTAGCACGTCCGCAAGCATCTCCTTTTATTTCCACGAGACTAGCATTTACCAGAGCTACGAAAGTGTGCGGTAATAGTTACAAGTGGTTAAACTGCTTTTTAAGCGTGACTTCAAGTCACAACTATGGAAATAATTCCCTCTTTTTCATTTTCTTTTTCATCCTACGCAGACTACAAAAACGGAGGCCTTCAGGAAAGTCCTGGAAAAGGTGAAACGCCGTAAAGGACTGATGGTGCGCGAAGACTTGTTCAGCGTGACAACACTACGACGTATTTTAAAGGCAAGTCATGTACGGCTGTAGCAGGGGTTTATGCAGAATTTCGATTTTGGGGGGTGTCGGTGGGATGTTTGGGGGGGGGGGGGGGGGTGTTGTATAAATCCCTAGGCAGGGGGCTTGTGGTTGTGGAATCTTTTTTTTTTTGGGGGGGGGGTAGGGGGGGTGTCGAAGTCCTTCATGGGGGGTGTTGAGGGGTGTTAGGGGGGTGTGTATAAATCCCTGGGCTGTAGTGTAAGAAAAATTGAACGATTGCTTGCTTTCACGACCGTAAAAAACATCAGTGGCGCCCAGTGTTGTGAAACGGGAGGATCCCGAAACTGCTTGCGCCAGAAACGTTTATTCAGCGTGTCGGGCACGCGCAGTGCCATTACTTGTTGCGTTTGT
The DNA here is from genome assembly GCF_048455015.1 of Haemaphysalis longicornis. Taxonomy (NCBI): domain Eukaryota; kingdom Metazoa; phylum Arthropoda; class Arachnida; order Ixodida; family Ixodidae; genus Haemaphysalis; species Haemaphysalis longicornis. Next base: position 251,774,773 of record NW_027526295.1, read on the forward strand.
CCGCAAACGGGTTGCAAAGACCACTCAGCTCCAATATTAAGATAAAGTTTTCAACGATTCCTCCGCCTCCTCGCTAACAACGCTCTTTGATGCACAGGTCGGCGCACTCAGGGCGTAATTCAACAACATTGACGGACGGCAGTAGACAGTAAATGAATGAATGAACACACGTTTATTGAAAAAAAGAGGGAGAGAAGTCCCTTTGACATGACCGGAAGCCTCGGTCAAGAGTAGGAAAAAGGATGGGAAGTTAGAAGTGGGAATAACAGGGAAAGAAATGAAGCTAGAAGCCGTCCTCAATGCCGGCTTCTCTGACGAAAATCAGCAGAGTGTCCAGCAGGTGCTTCCTGTGAGGTGGGGCTCCAAGTGTATTGACCCAAAGTTCGTAGTCTCCCGCTCGTAGCGGGCCAAGTGTCTTTAGGCAGCGTTCTCTAGGAACACTGAGTGCCGAACATTCCCACAGGAGGTGTCGCGCACTGAACAGGGAACCAGTACCACATTTTTGGCAGTTCGGAGAGCTGTATGGGTTTCCACGCCCGAAGAAATAGTGAGCCGTACTAGGCGCAAGGGCTGTGCCCGTTCTTATACGCCTTAGCCGCAGTGTTCCCCATCGGCTGAATCGGGGGGCAACGGGTTGGGGTCTTCCGGAATTTTGTTTCGAAGAACGGTCTTCCGCTCGGCCTTCGCCAAAGCAGCACCGTCCTCTGTGTCGATGTCGGCCTCCGCATACAAACAAGTGATAACGATTCTTATGCTGACATAGATATTGTTTCGGTGTGTTTGCAGGGTGAGGCGGCCATGATCTTCACGCCGGATCCAGTGTACGGTGTGCTGAAAGACCTCTGCGGCAAGTTGGGAACGATGAACGGAGAGTTCTACTACGCGCCCAAAGTTATGGCGCAGCTTCCCCTGTCCATGTTTACAAACAAAAGGCTGGACCCGAGCCTGCGATCCAGCATCGACAAAAAGTATGCATCTCTATTATAACACCCGCATGCTGCCACATTCCACGTGCTGTATACTGAGTGACAAGTGTGTCGGCGACTACACCAGGTTTACCACCTTTTGCACGTTTCCCACTACCATCATAAGCCACGAAAGTCACTGCACTCATAATCAATCGTAAGTAAAACCTCATACCTGTCTCTTTTAACGATCAGGGCGTCAGTGGCAAACGCAAAGCAGTGGAATAGTGTTACATACCGAAAACGGTCGTACAAGATGAAATTAAATGGAAGATGTTATCAGTTCCGACCACCTACTTCCTCTTTCGTACCAGTAAAGTGCACGTCGAATAAATATCCCGATGTGTATTCAACAGCCGAACTACAGGGTAAACGAAGGTTTCTAACACGGTATTGGTGATGGTAGTTATAGAGCGTGCCAGGAACTTTGCGGTCTGACCTGAAGGTGGGGCTGTTCAAGCACAATGATCATATCTCAATGCTGCAGGTTGCCATAACCATTAACATGTGCCGAATAAGGTAATGCAGCATTCGCTAGAGGGCAGGCTAACTTTTGTTTTTAACTTTTCTTGTCTTCATATAGTTATGCAGTAACTCTAGAGAAAGCAACGCGACACCTTCTTCCACAGTTCGTACTGACGTCTGAAACTTCCTTTGGGGCGGGTATCAACTACTTCCTCTAGATGCTTGAGTAATATTGCTACAGTTCGAATTTCCCACCTCACCATTCAGTGAGAGTTCAGCCCCACGAGGCGCTTTTGTGTGTGTTCTATCTACTCCCCTGTGTCTGGTTTTATTAAACGATCATCAATACCAGAATGCCACGGGAGCTACCATGTATTTTTAATTCTGTGTTGTCGTTCAAAAGCGCTGCATTGCCGTGTCGTAACGCACAATTAAGAAAAAGTTATCGCTCGGTCAGACGTTTCGTTCTGGCAATTTTTGCGAGCGGGCTCGTTCCACCCCTTTTCCCTCCTACATGTGCACGCAGGATCGTGCTGTTCATCGAACGTGGTCTGGTGCACAAGCTGCACCGGGACAGCGGCTACGAAGGGGCGCCCTGTCGTCGGGAGTCGGCGCTCCACGAGCAGAAGGCGCGCAGCAGCAGCCAGATGGAGCGGCTGCAGGGAATATTCATTTTGTGGCTCTCAGGCATCGTCATTTCCGCGCTGGTACTCGCGGCCGAGCACCTACACCAACACTGGAGCGCCACGACAGCGACGTTGCACGCAGCGTCACGATCTCTGCGTATGAGCAGGGCCCGCCTTTTCCGCGTTAAGAAGCTCCCGAAAATGACGCCCTCGACGCGCGTTCCCCAGGAATGAGATACAAATGTCTTTAAGCGACCCGATACACAAAACGTGGCATTTAAGAGCAGCACACGAGTGCTAATAGAATAGAACGCAACCTAAAATTAACGCACTGTGTGCATTCAAGGTCTCCATATAGATTCCGTCAAGTGTGAAAGCCCCTACGTATGCACGCTTTCTACATAAGCATCGGCCACTTTCCCCTGTTTTGACTCGCAGGATTCATCCCATTGTGGAACGTGCTATGAGATAAAAGCCATTGGTTCATCTGACATTTTATATGATGGGTCAGTGCGGAGGAAAGCGTATCACTAAACGCTGCCGGCTTCTAACTGGATCGCTAACCATAAGACATTAATTATCCTACCGTATTGCACGCAACAAGGGTGTTTCCAGGGAGACGAGGGGGTGTTTCGGTGTCAGAACACCCCTAGAAATTTTATACATGTCACGCCCACCTTTCGGCCTTTTCTTTTTCGCCTATGCTCCGTATGCTAAAAGACTCTAAATTTCCCATAACCAGAAAAAACGCCAAAATATTCTGATTTACAAGAAGGGGGGCACCAAAGAACTTAAAAACTCCAGTCCCATCGGCCTATACTCTCAGTTGCATACAACTGTTTACCAAAGTAACAGTTAGCCGAATAAGTAAAATCCTAGATTCATATCAACCCAGAGAGCAAGCTAGTTTTAGGAAAGGATACTCAACAATCGATCTCATCCACGTCGTCAATCAAGTGATAGAAAAATTCTGAGTATAATAAACCCCTTCAAATGGACTTTATATATATATTCCAAAAAAGCGTTTTACTGAGTGAGCACCACACCAGTGCCCGAAGCATTGAAAGACCAGGGGATAGAAGAGCCCTACATAAGACTGCGAGATGTATATATAAACGATGTACGGGCAAGATAATCCTTCACAAGCCAAGCGACAAATTCCCGATCCGTAAGGGCGAACGACAGGAGATACCATCTCACGAAAACTGCTCACAGCTTGTCTGGAGCTTGACTGGGCAAACACTAGTACGGAAAAACAGAGAATACGTGAGCCATTTTTTTTATTCGAAAATTTGCCCTGCGGCATAACGGTGCACGATTCACAAGTACATGAACAAGTTTGCTTCGCGTATAAAGTCCAGAAGGTGCCGATGAAATTGTCCATAAACCCAGCTCTGCAGGTCTGGAGGGCGGCCAGGGTGGAGGCCGGTTGCACGAAGGTGCCGTAATCGGATCTGATGCAGTCCCGGGCATGTCCACAGCAGATGCTGCACATTCACATTCTGTACGGCGTAGTCGCAGAATGGGCAGGTAGAGTCGTATGAGCCGCGGTACTGCGATGGCCAAGAGGCAGTCACAGACGGCGTAAGGGCCATCCCAACGCGTATTATTCATCTCTGCGCGCTACGCGCAAGCAGGCAGTGTTTCCCGGTGCCCCACCTCGCCCTCTCCCTTGAAGTCGCATCTGTGGTCCGGAAAGCACAGACCTCATCTCTTATCACTCCATCCCGTATCCACTACATGCATGGCATCCTCTCGCGTCCCACTTGCCCTACACCCACCTGCCCTTCCTACCCATCAGTACGACACTTTTGCTGGGAGTGCCATCTGCCAGACCTACCACCACACCTCCATTCCCGCATCGCTTCCTGGGAGGACTGGTTGAACCCGGGTCCTGGCGTAGATGTCAAATCGACGCAAGAACTTTTGGCGGCCCACTGCCTTCGTGTTAGTGCGGACCTCTGGGAGTTCTACGGACCAGCCGTCTCCTAAGGAAGAGACTGTGGCACGACGGCCCGGACTAGGGCTGTTTAAAGAATAAAATTATCTCTCTCTCTCTCTCTCTCTCTCTCTCTCTCTCTCTCTCTCTCTCTCTCTCTCTCTCTCTCTCTCTCTCTCTCTCTCTCTCTCCCTCTCCGCAGCGCAACCTCCTCTCGGCGAGTTAAGTAACCAGGGAAGTTTGAACCACACGGGGGTATGAGGGCTCGCGTGGTGCGCTGGAGAATTTCCTTCTGTTGTGCCAGGTTTCCACTTGGATCTTCGGGGAAAAGTAGTGGTCGCATCAAGTTATGCGGGCGACTAGCCGTGTCTGCCTCCCTACTGCTGGATACAGCTGAACGGGGTAGCCATTCTAAGCGGAGCTGCAGTAGAGTGCTTCGTGCTAAGTGGTGAATGGCATCTGAGAACGATGTAGCTTGTGTTACGCGGCGGATGTCGTGGATGGCTTGCGTAGAGTCAGTGCGTAATATTAGTCGACAGTATGGCCCTGTCTGGACGATATTGCGGTCATCCCATCGTGTATCGCTGCTAGTTCAGCAAGATATGCTGGTGGCATCGGATTAGCCTCATATGAGCAAGATTGGTCCACCTCTGGTAGCTGGGGGCAGATGAGTGCAGTGTGCACCATGCCGTTTTTGACACTGGCGTCTACATATGCAATTTCCGTTTCCGTGTCTGGGCTATGTAGGCAGGAGACTTGGGCCGTGGCCTGGCGAGGTACTATATAGGTGACGGAGGCGACCGATTGGTTTGTTGTCTGTTAACTGTACTCGCTGCCACGGAAGAATGTTTGAACGTTTCACAGTGGTACTTGGTACAACGTACCCCATGTACCGGGCTAGCACAGCGGCTACACCGATCATCGAGACTTTACAGGCCCGGGCAGAGCGGCGTAGGTGCACCAGCTGATCAATCGTATTGAGTTGGGCCTCCCCCTGCAGTGTTGGTATCGGTGTCATCCAGTAATGGCCCGCATGGCATCCCGGTTGGTTGATTGCTTCCAGGCGATCCCAGTCCCTCGTCGTGAGATGGTGTAATTGAGCCTGGTACACGAGCCTGGGTTGCAACACTGACCGCACAAGGAGGCGAGCAACGCTGGTGCACGACCCGCCAGCCTTTGTCGCCATTCGACGTGTCAGGTGTATTGTCCATGTGGCACGATCCTTCGCACTGTTCACCCATGGAGCCGCGGACCCAGACGAGGCAACATCAAGGCCCAGCACACGAATAGTTGGGACTTCCTGTAGAGATTGTTGATGAATAAACAACCGGACAGGTCGTTTCGCAAGTCGGTGTCGCCCATGTCTGTTAGCCACTGCCATGTACGATGTTTTTTCTTCCGATAGTTCAAGTACTTGGGCCCACCAGGAATCGGTCATGTTTAACGCCGTTTAGCGCATTTTCTTGGACAGAGATGTCAGGATGCACGGACCACACAGTAATGTCGTCAGCATACATGATGTAATACGCGTCAGATATCTCTGCCAATCGCCAAGCTAGGGGAAGCAAGGTGATATTGAACAATACCGGCGCCAACACAGACCCCTGTAGAACCCTGCGGTGCGATGTGAAGTGTCCTGTGGCCTTCCCGGCCAAGCGAAGGGTGAAGGTGCGGTCCCGAAGAAAGGCGTTCACAAGTGTGCAGACGTCGCTGGCAGTTTAATCCACTCTAGGATCCGAACAATGGCTTCGCGACTGACATTGTCATAGGACTTCTTAATATCCATTACAAGGACGGTTCGAATCCGGCAAGAGCATCCTCCGATCAGGATCATATCAGAAAAGTGCTGCAGTCCGTCTTCGACGCCAAACTGTTTGCAGACGACAATGCTTGAGGAACTGATTCAGAAGCAAGGGCGTGGGGCTAAAGATAACAATGAATAAATCTCAAGTGTTGAATAAACATGCCGAAAGTGCACTGTTCAGCATATGTAACAAAACGCTAGAACAATAAAAAGATTACTACTACCTCGGTCAGGTCGTCTGTGCTGATCCCAACCACGAGAAAGAAATCCGACGCATAACAAATATTGGCTGGGGTGCACTAGGCAAACACTCCCAAATATAGAAAAGTAAGCGGCGTCTACCACCGTAAAAAGTATACAACCAATGCGCCTTTCCGGTGATGGCATATGGACCGAAAACGTGGCGCCTTACTAAAAAACTTGATAGCAAACTTAGTTCAGCCCATCGGGCCAGTGAAAGCAGATTCATGGGAGTAACGTTCAGGGAAAAGAAACGAGCTTTTGGGATCGGAGAACAAACTAGAGTAGAAGATAGTTCAAATAAAGACAAAAAAACTGGACCTATGCTGGCCACGTAGTTAGGCGAAATGACAACCGGTGGACTACCAGGGTGATAGAGTGGATACCGAGAGAGGGGTGAATGTATGTATGTATAAATGTTTATTTAGAAAAGGGGTGGCCAGTGGCCTAAGACTTGGGGGGGGGGGGGGGGGGGGCGGGGGTTGAAGGAGATGCAGGGCTTCTCTAGGCCCTGAATTCTTCGGGCTACGCCTGACTCTTTCGCGAACTCCCAAGCGAAAGCAATCTCTCCTTGGCATGACTAGGATTCATGGGCGTAGTCCACTCTTCGTATGATGGAACCTGTTGGGCGTGTCGGCTTCGGAGTTCACGGAGGCCTCCACAGTTCCACAGGAGGTGTCTTACGTCCTGCTTGACTTTGGAGTGCTTGCAGTACGGGTAGGGGTACGGTGGGTCGATGAGAGCGGTGGAGCCGTTGCGTCTTTCTGGATTACTACGTGCCGCCACTTTAACGTAGGAGCGCCACTTGTGCAGTACATCCTCGGTAGGGCGGCCCCTGTCCGGGCCTTGTAGGTCAGAACTTGAGCCCCTCTGGGTAAGCCATTTGAAAGAGGGTGCTCATTTTGGGTAGTCATGTCTCTCAGGTTTGTCTTCCTTCGTTTTCTCTTGTGTTCGACGAGGCTGGCCGCGTTGACGTCAATCAGTGGTGGCACCTGGTGTTCGGGAATTCAAGCGAGTAGAGCGTAGAGTTTTGCGCGCTCACCATCGCGTGAGCAACCTCATTTCCGAGGCTACCCGCGTGTACCGGCATCCAGTCGATGCATACCTGGACGTTGTGGTTGTTTTTTTAGTGTTCTGCACTCCTTCTTAATAAGGTGGCACACTGGACCACTGATGCTTGGTCCTTGGAGCCGTTTGATGGCTTCTGTGTTGTCGCACATCACGGTGATTTTTTGTCGTTTCTTCCACAGTGAGCGCGCCACCTCGGTGCAAAAGAGGGAAGGTTAATAACTCGATGGCGGGAAAAAATAAGGAATTCCGAGGCAATAGATGAACTCGAGCGGCGCGGAACAGGAGCAATTGGAGGTCGGTAGGAGAGGCCCTCGTCCTGCAGTGGACCTAGTGGGCTGTTAAAGATGATGATTATGATGGTGATTATGATGGTGGTTATAATTTTTACACACTTCATCTATAAATTCAAATGTAAGGACGAGAATAAGATGAGAAAATGAAAATAAGGTATTGTTTGGGCGCAGACTGTATTTTTCAGATTTTTTACCAGCAGGAAAAACACCCCCGAAAAATATTTCTCGCTGCGCCACTCGCACGCAGTATGACAAGATAGTCAGACTTGACCCACCGCGGTGGCTCAGTGGCTAAGGCGTTGCGCTGCTGAGCACGAGGTCGCGGGTTCGATTCCCGGCCGCAGCGGCCGTTTTCTGATAGAGGCGAAAAGCAAAAACGCCCGTGTGTACGAGATTTCGGCGCACGTTAAAGATCCCCAGGTGGTCAAAATTAATCCGGAGCCCTCCCCTACGGCGCGCCTCATCGCCTGAGCTGCGTCGGCGCGTTAAACGCTACAATCAATCAATCAATCAATCAATCAATCAATTTTTTCATGTGATTCTGAGGCTGCGGGCACCGAATGAAAGAAGCGCAGCAGCTTTTAGTTCAAGGCCGAGGCGTTTAAATGGAATAGCAACCTAATTTTTTCTCATGCTCAGGCGGTTGTAAACACAAAAGGCACACTTCTCACCTCCCTCACAACTTTCTCGACATCAACCACCACTGCCGAAGAAATTGCCATAGCCATCGCCGCTACAACTGGCTCAACTGGCTCCGAATACCTTACAATAATAACAGATTGCCAGCAAGCCTGCCGTAAGATTCAACGTGGACGCATCTCACTTCCCGCATATACTCGCATCGATCAATCCCCTCCCCGAGCTGTGCATCGTCTGGACCCCTGGCCACTCGTCCCTCGAGGGAGATGAGGTGGCTCACGCCGCTGCCCGCGCCCTTTCACTCAGGGCATTTCCTTCAGGAACAGAACCCACAGTCCAGCCTCCTCTACCTCCCGCTGTTCCATCACGCTACCCCGACATCCTGCACCATTATCGCAACCTTCGCCTCACATTGCCTCAACCTCACCCTCAACTAACCAAGCAGGAAGCAACCATCTGGCGTCGATTACCAACACCTATTACAACGCACACAACCTCCCCGCAATCTCCCCTACCCAATACACCCTCACCTGTCACTTCTGCCCCTCTCTTAATACTACCTCCTACATGGTGTGGGCCTGTCAAAACACCCCATCGCTTACCCCCAATCCCAAACCTTCCCCAGAGGAGTGGGAGGGCCTGCTAACCAGCTCCCGTCACGCTGACCAGATCTTTCTGGTCACCCGTGCAGGGCTGCAGCCAAGGCCCAAGGGTACCTGTATTGAGGCGAACCCACCCCACCGAGTGACGGCTCAACCACCACCGTTTGCTCTATTGAATTTTTATTCGCTCTCTCCCTGCTCAGGGAAGCGGCGGCACTCAAAAAAGTAATGTTCTAGGGATTCTGGTTGAATGCAAGTCATGTAAGAGTCTGTAGGTTCTAATCCAGACCTGCTTAGTCACTGAGCAGGAATGAGCATTGTAAGCAAGCTGCAGTTAAGCGCGAGACACATGGGCGATTGGTGCATGCGAATAGCATGCGACTGATTGTTACGACTGTCGCCACGACTAGTCGTACACATGAATTTGAGACAGATGTCCCCATGCGCGCGTGCGCTGCGTCGTCGGCGCCGCTCCACCCACTGTTTTTGCTCCATGGTTGCCTCCCTATTTAGGCGCACTCAGGCCGAATTAGATATGTGCAAGAGAAATCCCATCAGGGAAAGAAAACATTTATCAACTTGAAGTAATAATGAATAGTGCTATTACGCTATACATTGCATTTTTATATGTTAAGTACAGCGATTTAGGAGCATTTAGCACCCATGAATCCACTCGTCCATGCTGCAGGTACCGCTGGCAGCATGTCTGCCAGTCAGTGAGTTTTAGAATAGGGGGCCGCAACGCTCTGGTGCCCCCAAGCGTCTTGGGGGGCCCCATAGCGTCTTGGGGGCTGAAGCGAAACCTGCGGCTCGTTCCTTGACTCACCCTATCAACTACGACGATCGCCGAGCTGAATTTGTAGATTCAGTGCGTCGTTCGCAAGAAATGGATAAAGCAAGCAAGCGTGAAGTGTTTCTGCTTTCGGAAACAGTCCGCGCACACGCCTGCCGCTCCTGCCAGCTCGACACACTCAGCGGCTCGAACCGGCGCAGACCACGGTAGCAACCGCTTGTCGCTGCTCTTCCGGATCAGTCTGATTGCTAAAAAGAAGTTCCACATGCGAGAAAGTAGGTGTTAGTGTTGTGAAAAATCGTGCTATAGATTGCTATCAGGGCTTATTTTAAAAGCGGTGATCAGATATCTGCCGCGATGCTAAGCCTACGCTGACCGGCCGTGGAGGTTCGGCGGTCCGACCGGTCGCCGCGGCGCGGTGCGTCGAGCGGCCGAGAGATGGCGCTACCTTCGCGGAAGCATCAAAACAGGCTAGGCAGATGTCTTGGTCACCGATCGCTCAAACGGCAATTATAGCTGAAATAAAGCTGCACATGCGATAAAGGGGATGATATTGTGGTGAAAAGTTGTGTTACGGATTGTCATTCGCAGTTGCATAGATTGCGGCCGGGCGGTTGGGGCTCAGCGGGCTCTCATAGGTTGTGGCCTCACGACGATCGCAACGATGGCGCGACTGCATCTGGCTTGCCAGTCGCACGTCGTGAGCATCCTCCGACCAGCGAAAGACGCCAAAACCGGTCCTAACTATCAATCGTAACGATCAGTCGCATGCGAATCGCGTGCACAAGTCGTCCATGTGCCTCGTGCTTTATGTACGTAAGATTGCGGCAGACACGCAATGCTGGGCCTTCAAAGCTAAACCAGTTAAAGCATTTGCAGCCTCATTGAGAACGATATCCTCATGTACAGTGACCCACTCAACGGCCACAAAAATTATGTGTTCAGGAAAAAATGCCGGAAAATTTTGAAGTGAATAGATTCAAGGTGCGCAGCCAACGTTCCACGTCGTCGTCGTTGTCGTCGTCGTTGTTGTTCCCTTGAGTGTGGCACATACCCAATCAGAGGATCGGCCAGTAATCATTGGATGGAGAAAAGAATATTTCTCAACCGTACGTACTTCCAGCGCTTGGATAAAACGATTGGATCTAGCCTTGAGAACGCGTGCACGGAGAGAGCGGAACAACACCCCGCTGGGACTAGCAATTGTTTAATAAATCAAAATGCGAAAAAAACCAACATGGGGCATGCGCTGTAAGGAATAAAATGAAGTATGGTGATATGCTCATAACACAATTTAATATCGGCAAATTTTCAAATAATCGGCCTCTGCCTGATTGCGTTAGTGAGAGCACATTCATGCACTATGACCGCGCTTTCGCATTTGACATGCTCCCTCTCGCACTTTGTGGTTCCCCTACCAATTATCTGTTTTATCAAAGCGAGGGGTGCAGCCACACCCTCAGCGATGGGCGGAAAGTTTGCCCCTCCGCCTGATATGACAGCTGTTTCATGCTCTTTTGGACGAACGTTGAGACAGCGTCCCGTCTGCCCTATGTAAACCTTATCGCACTTCAGCGGTATGCGGTAGATAACATTTGTAATGCACCTCGTGAATTTTGTGGAATGACATGTTGTGCACATGTTCTTTGGTTTCTGCTTTTAAAATATGGGACATAGGCTTGCCAGATTGCACGCTGCCGAAAAAACTACGTGCACCCATGCCTGGTAACCCCTCTTGTAATATTGTGCGAGATCTTGCGAATATACGAGGTTTCTTCAACTTTCTTACAGTCCTCAAAAACACGTGTGGTGTTCCCGCCATCAACTTCTTTTTGAAAGAAGTAGAACGTACAGGTGGAAGAAGTGGATCGAAAGAAGTGGAAGATGAAAAAAAGTGTATCGTCGGGTACACGCACATGCTTTTGAGGACCCTAAGAAAAGGAAAGCAATCCCGTATATTCACAAGATTTAGCACAATATTAAAACAGTGGCCGCAAGGAATGGGGTGCACGTGTTTTCGGCACCGTGTAAGCTGGCACGCCTTTGTCCAACATGACACGCTTGTAAAATAATATCGCGCTTAACAATGCGGGTTCTGTGTTATTTAACGGTGTGCCTGGATACGGCGAAATATCTGTCCGTACGTACGTGCGTTGGTAAGCATGCCGCGAAGCAGCCGAGCGGCATGCTTCGTCCAGCGTATCACGCAGCTTCACTAACGATGATTCTACACCATGCGTGGCGGCGTCCTTCTCGTCATGCGGCTGCGGTGGCTTCTCGCCAACCTGGAAGCTCATGTAAACACGCTTGCCAGAGACAACGGAGAACTCATTCGAGAAGCAGGCCGTGTACGTGCCGGTCGCTATTGGTGTAAGAGTTACCATGCCGAACTGTTTCTTCGAGGCCTGGTATAGAGTCTCATCGTTGGAGCCCTTCAGCGTCATGTCCACGTCATGGCCGCGGCCGCCCGAACCACGAATTTCACCGTAGTGTTCTTGTTCGCCTCGATGGTCGGTCGGTCGCTCGGTCGGTACCAAAAATCAATGGCACGTACCCGTTCTGGTCAACTCTGGTCAAGTCAGATTTGGTCAACTGTTAAGAATACAAACTAAGGTTAAAATAGAGCTGTGTAGAATGTGAGGGAAGTGGTGCTAACAATTTTGAGAACCCAAGAAAAAAACTATAACATACTGAAGCAAAAACCGTTACCACACGTACCAGAAAAAGAAAGTACAAGATGTGTTTTAACAGGGTAGGCGACCTGATTGTAAAAGAAAAACGTGAAGGGCGCGACAAACATCCCCGTGGCAGAAACCTAAACCCGATACCCCAAATGGCAATAAATTCGAAACAAGGAAAGACCCAGGCGCCGGAGGGCAACCTCCAGGAATCGATTTTGGAGAGAGGAGAACCGCCGGCAAGACAGCAGGAAATGTTCAATCGTCTCCTCCTCTTGACAAAAGTCGCATATGGCCGAAGGTTCTATGCGTGCGCGGTGAAGGTAGAAATTCAAATTGGGCACTCGGCAGCGAAAGCTGGTCAATGTGACCTCGCACAATTGCGACTGCATAACGTCACTCTTCCACGAATACCGGAGGTGATCAATTTCGGGGCAGCCCGAGATACTGACTGGGGGCAGGCTGTCCAGCGAGCTATACCTGCGAAACCGGGATGCAACAACTTGGGCTATGGGGGACATAGCATCAACCAGCGGTCCATTCAATGCCATACCTGCCAGATAATCAGTTTCATTAAGGTGGATACCCCTGTGTCCTGGAACCCAGACCAGGCAGATTTCTTGTACATAGGGTAGTACGAGCATCGAGAGCGTTCGGCTTAGAGGGGTAAAGCTTGGAGTAGAAAGGGTGGAGCAGACTGAAAGCGAGTCCGTCACAATAAACACTTTCGAATGGCCTTCATTGAGTTTTGACACGCCTTCATTACCTGTCCAAACGAAAAGATTGAAAATTCGGGATGAAAAATTATTTTCATGGAGAAAGTCAAGTTTCTTGAAGTAGGATAACGTCATGGTGGAGTTGAGCCACGAGCCAATTGAGATCAGGAGAAGCAGAGAATATAGAGCGGCAATTCCATTGGAGAACTCGTATACTTGTCATGGTTAGCAAAGCTGCGCCGAGGATATGGCATGTTGTACTATGTCATGAGACTGATTGGTAGACTGCACCGATTTTTTCGTATTTTTATTATTCTTTGGTTTGCGAACTTTACTGACCTCCTCCTCAGAGGGGGAGAGCCTGCGCTTTTGTGACATTGGGGTGGACTGGCCTACATCTATTTCATCCGAGTCATCAGCACTGGCGGACGGCGTATCTGGATGCAAAGGAAACTGTCCTTCAACCTCATTGGCTGCCGCCTTGTGATCAGAAGGAGATGACATGTGTGCATGAGGAGGTGGCTCAAAACCCCGAGGGGCACCCGGGAGTACATGCGTAGGTGGCAATGGGGCCAAATTAGCCGTCGTTGTGGAAGATGGTGCTGCTGCTGCTAGGCCGACACTATTCAGGGATTATAGAACGCCTGCAGACGGAAGATGAAAGCCCGAGGAGATCGCCGAGAACATTTGCAGGAACTCTGTCATTTTCTGAGTCATAGCTTGCATTTGACACATACATTCGGACAATGAACTTACCAGTGGCTGTACAATAGAAGTCATGGAGTTGACTACCGAAGTATTTATCATGTCGGAAATTGACTTTTCGCTGACAGCATCTTGACGGGAGGCCACACTAGAATAACCGCGTGCCCTTTCTTTGACCACCGCTACCACTTCTCCACGCGAACACCTTCTCTTCTCTATAACTTCCAACACACTGACTTCCCTGGCCCGAGTTGGACAGTTAGAGTAATCAGCAGTGTGAGATCCCTGACAAAGGCAACATCGATGTTCAGCAGCTTGGCACTCCGAGGCAGCATGAGCTTCTCCACACGACACACATCGGGAGTTTGATTTGCAACCTCTGGTACTATGGCCGTATCTCCAGCATTTGTGGCATTGTAACGGCCGTGGCTGAACAGGTTCCACCCGAAACAGCAAAGGCCATGCTTTAATCTCAGAAGGGCACGAGATTCCCGCGAAGGTCACGATAACGGATTCTGTGGGTACCTTCCTGCCATTGACCGTTCTGCTGCATCGTAATGCTGAGACGGCACCTGCTGCTGCGAAGCTGTTCAGCACCTCCGGTGGACTCAAGTCCTTGCTAACTCCCCTCACAATACCTTTTGAACATGTAAGATGGGGAGGAATAAATGCTCTCACCGGCACCGAGATATAAATGCGAACAGGCCAGAAGATCCATGACACGGGCCGCGTCCGATGACCGGCAGAGTATGCCACCCCTGCCGAACGATCTCACCTCCGAGATCCTTTTAAAATGTTGGGTCACTTCTTGCAGGTCCACGTGTATGGCCTGCGGATTGTTCCGCCGAATTTTGCCCCCGTTTGTTGGAACCAGGGCCACGGGGATGTTCCTCAGTCCTCCGTTGAAAAAAAAACATCCACAGACAAGTCCTCCAAGGGGAGGAAAGCCGACCAGGGCGAGGAACCCTGACCGGGGGAGTTGAAAGACATCTCCCTCACCAATGCACAGACTCAAAACTAAAAGACGCCCTTCAAGGCTGAAAACGCAAGCCTCCGATACTCAAGCGTACACAAAAACACTCAAAGACTTGGCCAAACCCCCAATAGGAGCTTCTTCCTGGACAGGAGAGCTGCGCTGACGTGGAGCGCAGCGAACTTCTATTCGCCTTCTTGTCTCGTAAAATACCACCTCACATATAGTTGGGGGATTGGCCTCAAGCAACCATTAATAAGAAGTATCTACTGCACTAGCGATTGCCCAAGAATCTGGAACTATAAATATGGCTTGCACAGGCATCAAGCAGTTTGCGCACACATCGACTCTAGAGGCGGAAAATTTCCGTGACCTTATAATTAAAAAAACTATTTAGCGATGATTATCCCCTGGTGATACAGCCTACATTTACAACTGTTGAAGTAGAGCTATGCGACTGGACTGTGAGAATTTTCGGAGAACGGCATTTCTTGAGATTCGTCTAAGGCTGGTTGCTTTAACTAACTGAAGTAATTAAAGGATGCGTGCATACGTGTGTATTATTAGCCTGGAACGGATATACCTCAACATAGATTTTCGATACCCCCGGCTGTACCCACCCCCCGGATATGTGACGTGTGTCGCTTGTGGGAACAGGGTTCTCGAGCAGCAATGGACCGTATTTTTCACGTTGCAGTGCGTACTCGCGTTGATACTTATACGCTGTGATCGATTATTTTTCTGATTGCTGCTTCAAAATAGGCAACAAAAGATGAATGAAAACAGTTTACTTACGGGGAAGCCTGGGCATGTTTCTTCATTATTAGTTGAATACACGAACCAGCAGAAGAACGTACGCTTCACATAGAGGAGAAAAAGGGAAGAGCAAGCATTTTCACTGGACTTAAGCTACAACTATTTATTAAAACTCTTTATTAGAGTTCGGTGGGGCATCCCTTTCCTCCCTCACTCTTTATTGCAAACTCTGGTTCAGCCCATTGACCCAACCCCCCAAGATAGCTTTCTTTAACCCAATGTCAAGGGAAAAACAACTGCCCACCCCTGACCTGAACCAGCGTTAACCTAGCGCAGCACATATTTTCAGGTCGGCATTAAGCAGATTAGTGCCAAGGATTATTCCTCAAAGAAATTACATCCGTGCGTCCAGCGGAAAACGAGGCAATAATACTACAGAAGCCATCGCATACTGCTTCATTTCTTTATTTTCGTTTATTTTTCTTCTGCTCATGTACTATCGCGCTCACGACCTACACCGCTCATTAGTATTCACCGCGTTGTACAACTTTTGTCTGGTACCCAGGGTTAAAGACCAAATACGCATAGGGAGCACAACGTTCTAAGGAATGAAGCCCATGGTCATTGTTTTGGAGATATAATCGTCTGAATACTCATGATTAGTGTAGGTTATAGTGAGCGCGATGGCACAAGTATGCACAAAATTTTGAATAACAGCTCTGGTAAACATATTGGGGAATCGAGGGGTTTTCCAAACTACGTACGTACACTTTGTTTACAGGTGTAACAGCAGTTCCAGAAAAAAAGAGAAACACACGCGCGCGCTCAGGCGAACAATACCTTGGTCCCGTGGAGAGAGTAGCTGAAGTGGTAGTAAAAGAATTTTAACATTCTTTCTTAAAGAAAGCTTAGAGAAGCGCTAAAGCTTTCTTACATCAAAACTGCGCCAAAAGTGCGCCAAATCGATCGTAAAACTTTCAAAGACCCGAATCTAAAACGAAGAACGAACCCATGCGACGATTTTTCGCGCTCATGAGGGCGCGAGAAAGGGAGGGAGGGTAAATTTAATAAATGGAAGGAAAATACAGAGAGGTCGGCCTGATCGTATAGACTCTGGGCTGCTACAATGCGTAAGGAAGGCCGAAAAGAGCGTAGATAGAGGGTGACACGAATGATGGTATAGAAACAGAGGTGATAGCATAACTGCATACAAAAATGTTCAATGGGTCACCACAACGAGCTTCGGCTACAATCTAGCTGCCAAACCACTGCTTTTCAGGAATGCCAACACTGCCTTCAAGGCCTTGCTGGTCTGGAACAGCGCCGGTCCGGCCAAGGTCCCAGCAGGACGCCCTCAGACAATGCCCGATTGTCTGAACGGGCCAACGAAGTGGCTAAACTTCCCCGGTGATGCGCGTAGCAGGGACAGTGCACAGTGCACAGCTAAGTAAACGTATCTACGAACGATCTAAATGTATATCGATACGTGGTTTATGAGATAAAGATATGCTATGGCACTCCTCCTTCATGATCAGTGCGTGTATTGTCTTATGTAGAGCCGTTCCTTTTTCGTGATTTTCAAGTAACCGTTTTTACGCAATAGAAGTCCGGTTTCACGCACGCTCCGCGTGGCCACAGATCTTATCAAAAAATTTCAGTCGACCAAGCGGTTTATAGGGGAATGCACAAACGTTTTGATAGGACGCCATCGCTCCCACCCAGAAAGTTTTCGCTTTAGACGTTTTGTGTAGCTGGTGAAGTGGGAGTGGTTCCCTATTCCAGGAATCCACGTTATGAGCGGTCAGCCTTCGCTGTGGACGCCAGAAGTATCTGAACGTCCAACGCTGCTAGTCGCCAGGTTCTCCCACATCTCAGAGGTGGAAAGGGGGATGGCAGAGGGGGAGGTTGATGTTGTGCTCCCACCCTATTACGATATGTCGAAGTGTGCTGGGTTGCAAACAGAACTTGCATTGAGCAGGGGATTGAGTTCGAAACATGCGATGGAGGCGGACTGGGTGAGGGAAGGTATTGCGTTGTAGTTGGAGGAGTGGTAATTCTTCTTTTGAGAGTTTAAATTGTGGGGTGGAACTGTTGGGTTCCGACCGGTAATATTGAGTAATAAATTGGAAAGGGGCCAGAAGGCTAGACTATGCGGCCTCCTTGGTAGCCCGGAGGGACAGGGCGCAGGGACTTAGGTTGCGTACGAAAAATGTTCCATGGAATCGCGCAGAAAAAACCTAGCGGGTTAAAAGGAACACATAGCTTACAGACGCTGTAAAGATCATGCGGTAAGTATCTTCGATACGAGGGCCGGCAACCTATAAGCCCCGTCGGAGCATGCGTAGACTCTTGAAGTTGCATGTACCGCGCCATGCATGAAGCGCCGTCTATGCCTGCCTGCATTCAGGCTCCCTGGAAGTAGTGGTAGAAAAACTTTATTCTAGAAAATATTGGGGGGAGGGGGAAGGAAGAGGTTAGAAAAATTACAGGGAGACTTGTGGGCGGGGCCGTATGTCCAGTGCTCCAGATTCAGCAGCACCCTGCCTTGCTCTTCAGCACAAGTTTATGCGGCTGAACTGGCCAGAGCTGCCTCCCATGTGCCTATACTGGGCCCATATAGTCCGGCACTCCCAGGTTGCATAGAAAAGGGTGAATTTCGCATTGCTTGCAGTGTTCTTGTATGTTATCGAAAACATCAGTGCTAAGCGTGGCTTGTGAATGAAAGTTTTGGTTTGGTTTCAGGCAAATAATTGTATTCGCCGTAGTGTCTGCGAATAGTGCGTGTTGAGCTTCTTGTGGCTCGGTGGCTTGTGAGGCAGGAGGTTGTTGGCGGAGGATATCTCAGTAGGCCAGTGCCGGTGATTTTGGAGCGTGTTCAGGTGTATGGGAGAGTGTCTGGCTTACTCGGGCAGCTTGATTACGGCTGGGGTGTACCGCAGGGCCGTCGTTCGGAGGGTTTGCAGGAAGTGGAGACGAGCTAGCGGAGCGGCGAGGGGGTATGGTGAACAGGGTGCGACTGCGGCTGCAAGACTTGCGCGGTACCGTAATGGTAGTTGCTGCTGCATCAGCTGCCACGGCAGCTGCGCGCTGAGCGACACATTTCTTGTATGCTGCCTGGCGAACAGCTGCATCCGCGCCTTTACTGTCAGAACATGCGGCGGCATCGGCGCGACTGGGACCACCGCAGCGGAGGCAGACTGGATCTGCTGAGCAGGTGTGGCTAGCGTCTTCAAGCAGTACCTGGCCGCCGTTCTGTAAGTGCATACGTCAGCACGATGGCCCATTTGCTCGCAGCGATGTCAGTACTGGGCTTTGGGACGACGACGACGGCAGCGAAAGATGCCACCGGTATAGCAGATCTCACAGGGTATGTGTGTACCTTCGCAGGAGATGATGGCCGTGGCCATGCGGCCCATCATACTTGCAGCCAGGATCTTCGTTCCTTGAAAAAGCGTCGACATGTGGCGCATGAGATGGTCGGGGCTTTTGCCCGCTAGAATGTTGAGCACGACGTCTTTACAGGTATTCAATGGAGTGGTGGGGTAGACGGTGACGTGACAAGGACGGTCTTCGAGGTCAATGATGAATATTTGCTGAAGTTGTTTGCTGATGTTAGAGCCCAAGCACACGATAAACGCAAGGTTCTTGACATGCAAGGTTCTGGGCTCCACCTATTCCAACGCGCGCCAGACACCCCTGTTCCACCTTGTCCCCACTGCCTTATTTCCTCTACCCAGGGCCACATTCTGTAGGAGTGTCCTAACAACCCTACCCAGCCACACAATTACACCGTAGAAACGTTGCACCGTAGAGTGGCTAGCTGTTGAGGCGAGTCTCCAAGAGGCACAGTAGTTGGCGGCCCACATCATCAGGGCCCTAAGCGGCTGCCTGTACCGAGGCGGCTGACTCATCCTTACCATCCCGTGATTAATGAAGTTTTTATCCATGCATTCATCCATTCATTCATCCATCCATTCATCCATCCATCTATCCATCCATCTATCTATCCACCCATCCATCCATCTATCCATCCGTCTATCCATCTGTCCATCCATCCGTCCATCCATTCGTCCATCCATTCGTTCATCCGTCCATCCATCTATCTAAACTATGTTAGTATGGTTGTTGGAATTTCATCCTAGGATATTTCATTCTCGCCTGTCTTCTGTCGTGGTGAGTTCAGGGTCCATATTTCTAGGCAGTGGGAGCGTTTTGATTTAGATGCTTCGATCTGGGAGGAGGTCGGTCATTGTATCGGGGATCTTTCTCTCTGGGTGGCTGTGGATTCTCCACAAGATGTATCATCCGGTTTTGGTGCGGGCAAATCGTTTTTTGTTTTTTTGTTTTGTGACGAGAGTAGGGCTTCCCTTATCTCCTCGAAGGGGTTGAATATGGTGTTCGTTTGCATTATAGATGGGCAGAAATAGAGCAACTTTGTATGCCGACCTGATAATAGTGTTTATTCTCACTTGCTGCTTGCGCATCGTATGGTATGACAAATTGTATGAGATTTTGCTCATGATGAGTGCTGCATTATACGTAAGGTTTCTCCTTCGCGTAGGCCTTTCTGGGCTTTGGTGATCCCCCTCCCTATACGAAAGAGTTGGGTTGCGGATTTGTTGATTTTATCAATTGTTTTCTCGGCTCGTCTGTTTCTCTGTATGATCATTCCTACAATACGAACCTGACTTCGTTCTGGTATTTCATAGGATCTGATTTTAATAGAGATCTTGTCGTTTACTATTTCGGTAGACTCTAATGATTTCCGACTTTTCTGGTGCACACTTGAGTCCATTATCTGCTGCTTGTTTGGCTACCCAGTTGACTGCATGTTGTATGGTATGTTATTTTCTCTGCTGCCCATATCGCGATATCGTCTGCGTACATGGCGTGGCTGATAGCTGGAAGCTCTCTGAGTTTCTTGGCGATCTTTATCATAGTGAGATTAAATAACAGAGGTGATATTAGGATTAGGAACAAACTGCTAGAGAGAGAAATCACGTAGCAGGAAGTTCTCAATGCAATGGTCTCTGCCAAAAAGAAAATTGCCCCAGGGAAAGATGGCATTACCAACACCATGCTTCAGAACCTGGGACAGATCGAGAAACTTACTGAGTGCATAAACGAACAGCTGTGAAATCCGGGTGCAGTGCCGGGAGAATGGCGCCACTCGGATATTGTATCTATTCCTAAAACGAGCCATAATCGAGCATTGCGGAGTTCCGGCGTTCGGAATTGTGAAGGGTTTCGATCGTAGTTCACCTATGCCGACTGAAACGGTTCGGTTCGTCAGGAAGGCTTACATGTAATTGTAAATACGTTCCCCGCATCTTGTCTCCCTGAGGGAGTCCAGTATGGTTGTGTGCGAAACATTGTCGAACGCACGTTTGAGGTCTAGTGCGATAATAAAGTGTTCTCCTTGTGCCTCTTTCTTGAATACTCCTCCTTTGAGGAGGCATTGTGTGTTGCGAGACCAGCTCTAGAACCTACAATGCTATCTAGAAAAATATTGTTGTCCTCTATGTAGTTTGTAAGTCTGCTGGTAATGGCTCTCTTAAAGTTTTTCTACGCATGACGTTAGAGACATTGGTCTGAGGTTTTTGATCGCAGGTGTTTTGCCCGTTTTAGGAATGGATACAATATCCGAGTGGCGCCATTCTCCCGATACTGCACCCGGAATACACAGCTGTTCGTTTATGCACTCAGTAAGTTTCTCGATCTGTCTCAGGTTCTGAAGCATGGTGTTGGTAATGCCATCTTTCCCTGGGGCACTTTTATTTCGGAAGAGACCATTGCGTTGAAAACTTCCTCCTACGTGATTTCTTTGTCTAGCAGTTCGTTCCTAATCCCCGTGTGTTTCCGCTGCAGTGCTTTGTTCCTTGGCGTTGCGCAGAATTTGCATTTCAGGCCTTCTATTAACTCTTCATCGTTGTCCCTAAAAGTGTGTGCCACATTTCTGAGGTTGTGGTTGTTCTGTCTTCTTGAGTTGCTAGGGTCTAACATATTTTTCAGTAGCACCCAGGTTTTCGAAGTACTAGAAATCGTTCGAATTGTGCTTGGCAATTGTAATGAAGCTCAGAGCCTAGGCTCTGATGAAGCTAGCACGCGCGCGCCTTCTGTAGTCTGGCTGTAGAGCAACCATCTAAACACCTCCTGACAACGTTACTGGAGGGCGCCACGTTTTCTTCAGCATGAGCGCACCGCTCGCTCTATTTCTGTCGGTTCCGAGAGGCAACCACCAGATGCCGCACCGGCCGCGGTCGGTATAAGGTCCCTGGACCTTAGGTCGGTAGATGGTCCATATTAGCCGGGCGAACACGGGAGCAGAAGCCACTGGAGCCCTGGACAAAGGGTTCCACCTATGATTCTCCTATCATTTTCTCCACTTCCCCCTTTCCTCCATCTTTACTTCAATAAAGTTTATTCAGTCAGTCAGTAGATGGTCGATAGTTTTGGTATGTGTCGCGGTGACTCCGGAGTCCGCACTGTGTTGAGATGCAAGATAAACGATGCCGAGTTTATCATTTTCAGAAATAACTGGGGGAACAAAATCTGCACGTGTGTCGTCAAATTCGTGAACAGGGACGTATGAGCTTCCTTAATAGTGTTTTGAGAATTCCTTGCGTTCACTCCCGATTAATACTTCGCATATAGAGGTTACATTCTATGGCCTGTCTTGTTTAACAGCAATATCGGTGACGGCACTTACCAGGTTGTTTAGAATTTTTTTTTTTAATTTGAGAGGACACTAAATGCTCCTTACAATGTAGTAAATGCGAAAGCGTTAAGAGGGACTCACCTGTGAGCATTGCCATGGGGCTCCCTTTCATGACCAACGGGCTTACAAACCATCATGCACCAATACGAAAAGTTTTACAAATATACATAGACATGTTCCTAGCGATCTAGTTTGCTTATTTTAGAAATAATGTCACTTCTGCACTGAAATAGAAAAAAACTGTCGCTTGCGAGACAGCTAGATAAACCAAAACGTGTTTCTTGTTTACCATTTATTTAAATAAAAAAGCGATATATTTTAAATTAACCAAACTGGGCAGTTAGGAACATTTATATGAATTTGTAAAAATTTCGTTATTGGTACACGATGATTCTTAATTCCGTGGGTCATGAATTAGTGACTGCCATAGAAATGGAACCACGTAAGTACCGAGTTGCCGAGCAAACATGTCCTCTTTTTATCACCG
Source organism: Haemaphysalis longicornis (assembly GCF_048455015.1). Taxonomy (NCBI): domain Eukaryota; kingdom Metazoa; phylum Arthropoda; class Arachnida; order Ixodida; family Ixodidae; genus Haemaphysalis; species Haemaphysalis longicornis. The sequence goes on from NW_027526295.1 coordinate 251,797,243, forward strand.
TCATCCTTTCCCTTTTCGCCTTTTCCCACTCTTCATTACTATGACTGAGCCGTCCAATCGTCCTTGTTAAGCGTGTATGTGTGACGAGCTGAACCCTTCGGCGTGCCAATTAAGCTAAGTCAAGGTCAGTGCAGGTCAAGTTTATCGGTTGACGGCGCCACAGCTCAAAGTGTGACGTTCGGCGTAATGCCAGGACCGCAAATAGCCCCAACGTAGTAGTACTAGAAAAATTTTATTTTAGAAAATATGGAGGGGGGGGGGAGATTAGAAAGATCATAGGGAGGCTTGTGGGTGGGCCACCATGTCCACGGCTCCAGATCCAGCCCCAACGCGTTCCTCCTCTTCGCGCTCCACCTGTTGGGACGGCGTCGGGCAGTCGCAACTGGATGCCGCGTGATGGCGTTAGCAGCGTCAGGCTGGCACATACCCACATTCGCATCACCAAGCAGACATGTTGCGGAAACGTACTTCTGCTGTTGGCGTGCCCAAACTACTCATGTAGGTCTGAGTAAATGTCTCTTACACACGTTTCCAAGTCGAAGGCCGCAACCCATTCACTTGGCCTCTTCTCGGGACAGGAGCGCTGAAGTCTTGTCTTTCCTTCTTGCGACTGTTGGGCTAGTTGATACCGGAGTGCCGTTTCGAGCTCCTTGCTCGTACACACATCGTGGAAGAAAGTCCCATGCTTGTCTTGACAGGATTCACAGTTCTTCAGCGCTATTTTGCAGGAACCCCGTTTCTAATGTTAAAGCGGTGCCTTCTCCTCACTTCTGCCTCGCTATCCCGCATGTAGTGGAGGCGCTCGTTCTGCCTCCCGACCACAGTGGGCACCTACAAAACTTAAAGGGGCCCTGAAAGGCGTTTTGAGCACACTAAATGAAGTAGCGCAATCGCTAGATTGGGTCGTCAACATCATCTGTGCCAAGTATTACTCTTTTACGCGCGGCGGAAAGCTCATACTTTTGTTGCAAAGTTTGTCGCTTTTTTCTCACCCTTTCCTTCGTGTTTTTGGACGCCGCCATCTTCACATGTCTACATCATCGATTCCCAGATGTTCGTCATGAGCTAGACATCCTGCTATTGGGCGGCTTTTTCACGCACTTCCGGCAAAAAGAAGAGTCGTCTGCTCAGCGTCGGCTCGCCGGCTGATCTGCCAGCGGAGTGTCGGAGTGCTTGGACATTTTACGAAAAACGAAACAATTGTAAACAAACGCTTAACCGTTCGTATTGAATGCAACACGGCCATAACACGACATGGATATTCCCTTACCTGAGTACGTCCCGTAAAGAAAGCGTTGAAGCCCCGTGGCACTTCTTTCGTGCAATCGCAGAGAACGCAGTGAGCCGAATGCCCTGGTTTGACGGATACATTTTATTCCACTCAAAACAATCCAGAGATGCGTTTCGAACGAACAGAACGTCACAACATGCGTTGCAAGTCTGAACCGCGATTGACAGACGATAGGTTGCCTCCTCCTGCCCGTCGTAAATTCGGCACTCACCTCGCGCGCGGTTTGCGGGGACGAACAGCAAGTCACTTTACTCTGGCGCGCAAGCCGAGATGGCTTTTAGCCACGCACACTGCACATACCCCATGCGAGGTTGAGTCGTACGTCGCTCGAGAAAGATAATCCAGACCATGGGAAGCACTATCCACCCGCAGAAGCACAACGTCGCATTTCATCGCGAAACAAAGGCGTCCACAACACACACACCATCGCCTCCTGTAATGCCAAACGCATCTTACACTTCCCAATGGGAGTGAGTGGTACGCCTGCAGTGCCCACATGTCGCGAGGTGGGGCCCCGAGCTGAACCGGGATCACGCAACCGTAACTGACTTCTGGGGCGGTTTGTGCCTTGTTGCCAAGGCAACCGATGTTTGAGATTGTCAAAGAAATGGCGCTCGCTCCAGCACTAGAAAGCTCAGAGCCATGGAGGAAAGAATACTCAGGAGAGGCCCCTAGCATCCCAATGCATTGCAAAAAGTGTGGAGGAAGTTACGTCATTTTTCTTGAGCCCATGGACAATGTTGCTTACTTGTTTACAACTGCGGCGGCCAAATTTGGGCAAATAAAACGGACAAATTTTTAAGGCGCTTGGTATGTCGCTGCCTCGCTACGCTTGCAAACCAGCGCAGTCGCTACGACAAACGTTTTTAGATTAGGCCAGTTTGAAAACTCCGCCGTCGGAGGCGGCCTTAACTCGTATCCCGCGAGCCTGTTGCTATGACGACGACAAACGCTACTTTGCCAGGCTTAAGAGCTGAAAAATCGTCCTTCCATCTCAAAAACGAAGGCCGTTTATCGATTGAAACTTTGGGTGAGGGTTAGAATGGGCAAACTGAAGGCGAAATCAACAGCTTAGAACGTTATATCGCACCGAGGAATTAGCGACGAAGCTGTTTTCGCTTCGAAGCGGGAGGGCAGGGCGACGCCATGTTAGTCAAATGAAACCGGAGACAGCAAAGGATGATGGGATAGAGTGCTGGGCTCCGTGGGCTCAAGTCATGGCGGGACTCGGCTTCACAAATGTGACGTCAGGGCCTCTCCTAACCTTTTCTTTCCTCCATGCTCAGAGCCGCGCCGGAGCATGTTTTGCCAACGTTGCCGCTCTCCACCACGCGTCGCCCCAAGCTTAACTGGTCGTGTGATTGAAGCGTTTTGTGCACGGGTTCTGTATCGGTTTAAAATGTCTTTTTCACATGCCGCCGGCAGGAATTACCACCACCGCACCAGCGGGGCCGCATCTGATACGGCGCTTTTTGGATAAACAGTGCGCGGTGCATGAAAGGGACCGAGCGCACGATCCTCCCCGAGCGGCTGCGAGTTCGCCGCCGATTAAAAGTCACGTGCTGCCCTGCAGCAACGCACACCGCGAAAGGGCAAGGCCAGGCCGCCGCACAAATGCGGCCAGATTTTTCGTTCGCTTTTCCAGCCTTGAGCGGAGCGCGGGATTCATGGTGTCAACAAAGCTTGCCCGTAGCAGACGGCAGTATGAGGAGCGCCACAGCGGAAGTACGTCACCGCTGAAGAGCGCATCGTCATGGGAGGGAAGGCTCTCGCGCCGTCAACAGCGAGAGGAGGAGGAAACGCGGCGCGACGATAATGCGCGGTTTTTGATTTACGATTTCTCAGCTAATACTCATCGCTTTAACGAAATTCTTGCGGGAGGAGATTGCTAATACATTGTCTTATTTGGTTACATGTACATCCATGCATCGGTGGAAGGTATTTCAGGACCCCTTTAAATCATCGCTTCTAAAGGATGAATGCTTTTGCAGCAATGCACGCGCAGTATTGCCCCGTTGCTTCTCGGCGGACTTGTCTTTATTTGCTGCCTGGAAAATGTTCAAGCAGGAAGTTCGCGGGCTCGAATTGAGACAGCTTCGGTAAACAATCATCATAGACGATCTGAGGAACAGCTACTTAAAAAGAGCCTGTACCAGCCATACAACTTTGAATGTGAGGAGCCAGGTACATGTCTTGAAGAAATTGCTACTGTGAGGTATCGGCTTCAACAATACGACACATTGAGGTACGGAGAACCCGCTGTGCGTTCCCGTAATAATCGTGTCCAGCATTCTGAGCATCCTACTCGTCAGGCCTTGCTAGATGAGCGTCGCAGCACGGCTGCTAAGTTTTTAGGACAGATCCATTCTAAAGGTGCACCTGTAAGCACCTGTAAGCACCACGGAAGAAATTATATCAGTTTGAGCAATGTTACACAAATTTGCTTAGCGCCACATCTATATCTGGCAGACTAAACAGCGGTGATGTGTATACCTGTTTGTGTCCGTTATTACGCCTCAGATGAGCATTGTTCATGCATATGTGGCCCTATTACCTTGACTGAAGTAGAAAGCTTGACTGGGAAAACATAGGATTACGGATAAAGGGGAAATACTTGAGCCTCTGGAAATTTGCGGACGACATAGTCTTGCTGAGTGAGACTGCGGAACACATGCAAACAATACTTGAGGAACTACAATCAGAAAGCATAGCCGTGGGGTTAAAAATAACTACGAATAAATCTAAAATAGGGAGGAATAAGCATACCGAAAAGGTCCTCTTTAGCTTACGAAACGAAACGGTAGAATAAGTAACAGAATACAACTACCTCGGACAGATGGTTAGTGCTGACCCCAACCACGAGAGAGACACCACGAGAGAGGATGGGGAGCACTCGGCAAGCACTTTCAAGTAATCAAAATTAAGCAAGCTCTGTTACTCAAAAGGAACATCTACAACCAGTGCATACTGCCTGTTCTGACATACAGAGCTGAAACTAGGCAGCTTACTAAACAACTCGAAAGCGAACTCAGGTCGGCTGAACGGGCCGTGGAACTTATAACGTTAGGAATAACACTCAGGGACAGAAAACGAGCTGCCTGGATTAGAGAGCAAACTAGACTTGACGATACCATAGTTCAAGCAAAGAAAAAGAAATGTACTTGGGCCGGCCATGTAGTGATACGAACCGACAACCGGTGGACAATTAGGGTAACAAAGTGGATACCAAGAGATGGGTCTACAAGAAGGGGAAGGCCGTAAACCTTATGAGAAATTCGGGGGTAAGCTATTCACTAGGGCAGCGCAAGACAGAGCGGTTGGAGGTCGATGGGACAGGCCTTTGTCCTGCAGTGGACCTGAGGATGACGACGACGACGATGATGATGATGATGATGTATAAAATGCTGTTGATCAGCCTCCCACTTCTAAGTCACCTGGCCCTGATGAAATTTTGGGAGAATTTTAGAAATTTTTTAAGTATCTTTTGTGGCCCGTTCTACTAAACATTTTTACTCGTGCCCATAATATAAATTCTTCCCCGGTAATTCACCCAAAGTCACAGTGCTTTAATTCTCAAGACGACAGAAAAGGAAAGTCTGGTTTCAGTTGATGGTTACAGGCAAATTGATTGATTGACTGTTGGGTTTAACGGGCCGACGCAACGCAGGCGATGAGGCGCGCCGTAGTGGAGGGCTCCGGATTGATTTTGACAACGTGCGCCGAAATCTCGTACACACGGGCGTTTTTGCTTTTCGCCTCCATCAGAAAAGCGGCCGCCGCGACCGGGGATCGAACCCGAGACCTCGTGGGTTACTGGCAAATCGCACTCTCTAATGTGGATTATGAAATTTTTGCGAAAGTTGGGTCTAACCGACTAAAATTAGCGATTCTATGCTCATAGGTCCTCACCAACGTGCGGCTTGCATGGACGTTCAATGCAGACCAATCTGCACATTGTTCGTACGGCTCTGGAGCTTTGCTCCGGCGCGTACGAGCTGTTCGCTCTACTTCAGAGTGACCTGTCTAACGCTTGTGATCTGGTGCGCCACTTCTTTCTGTCTTCACTATTTGAGCATGTGAATATTGGTTCACTTGTTTTAAAAAAACGGCGTACGTCTTTCTTATGATGACTGTGGCGACACGATCGTCGGTTATACAAAGGTGTCTCCTCTGTCCCCACTTCTTTTTGCCCCTTATTTAGAGCAGCTATGCTCCATGGCGCCTGGTTCCGAGCCTGCGGACCCAACCAACTAAACTGCACTAATTTACTCCATTACACTCAGCAAAAACACGACTGATCTACACGTTGCGAACGCCTTCTGTAGGAAAATTGCCATGGTGCCGACACCTGTGCTACCATCATCTTCGCCCCCGACTGAGGATTCCCCAGAGCTGTCGATCTCAAATGGACGTGCCATTGTGAATGACTGAACTGCTGGCTGCACTGGCCTCCATTAAAAAATCCACGTGCCCAGGTCCGGGCGGAGTCACTTATACAACCCTGTCCCATTTAGGCGAAAATGGGAAAAGGTGCCCCCTAAACGTTTTTAATCGCTCGTGGGAGACTGGCCGTTTAGAGCCAAAATAGAAACACGCTGGCATTGCGCCAGTTCTCAAGCCAGGGAAAATTCCAACTGCCATCGAGTCCTACCGTCCCATAGCCCTCCTGAGCTGTGTAGGCAAGCTGATGGAGAAGGGGGTGCTGTATCGCTTGGACTAGGATCTGACAGTCAGAAATACCCACCACAGATGTCTGGTTTCCGCAAAGTTCGCAGCAGCATTGATAATGCCATCTCACTTGCAACCAGCATCAAACAAGCCAAGCATAGGCGAAACATCACCATTGCCGTGTTCCTGGACATCAAACCAGCCTATGACTGCGTAGCACATGAAGCTATTCGCTCGGCTATGAAATCTTCGGGTATCAGAGGCCGGATGTATGCATGGTTATCAGACTACCTTTCCGATAGGTACGTCTACATGTCAACAGACAGCGGCGACTCAGCACTATACAGAGTGACCCGAGGGGTTCCTCAGGGCGGAGTGATAAGACCCACGCTCTTCAACATCTCCATTATAGGCCTGGAGAAATGCTTGCCGCAGTCGGTCGAAATCTCCCTCTACGTGGACGATATCTGCATATGGAGCTCTGGCTGTAACAGGCGTGGGCTACGGTCGATACTGCAGCGAGCAATCGACTCCATTGCAGCGTTCTTGGCAGCACGAGGATTGGAAATCTCGGCAAGCAAATGTGCTGCGTTGTCTTTTACGAAGCGGGACCTCACGAACTAAGGGCTCACTGTTGGAGGCAATGTCATCCCATACGTTTCCAAACATAGGTTTCTGGGGCTGACATTCTACAGGACGCTCACCTGGCCACCTCATGTCCGCCATCTCAAGGAGAAGCTCTCATCAATCGCCCGCATATTCCGTATGCCCTCCAGTATTTCCGGCGGTTGCTCTGTTAACTCTCTCCTGCGGCTCTACGAAGCTCTCTGCGTTGGCTTGATACGCTACAGCATCCCTGTATTGGTCCCTCTTTCTAAAGGAACGACCAAGGCTCTAGAGTCCATGCAAGCGCAGATCTTGAGGACCTGCATTGGTGTCCCGAGAACTACCTCGACTTTGGGAACACTGACGAAGAGCCGACGCCTGTCACCCATGGCTCTCGGCACGCAAGAGCTTCTTCGCGTGCGACTGCGGATTGTGGGAAGGCAATGGGATCACACTTTAGCGCCAAGTTCAGTCCCTGAAGTGCGTGACCTCCTGCCGCATCATTACCAGCCGCCAGCTCTTCCTCTGCATCCACCCTGGATGTTCCAAACCATGAAAATAGTGACCACAGTGCCCGGAATTTCAAGCAAGAGGCATATTCCACCTGCCGCTATGCGGTTTTTCACCCTTGAATATATCCACCACACGTACGGAGTACACGCACATCTTTACACTGACGGATCGGTGTCATACACATCATCCACTGTCGCGGTGTGGATACCTTCATCTCGCACCACCCTCAGTGCCATTCTAAGCCACAAAACCTCATCTACGGCTACCTAACTCGCAGCTCTGCGGCTGGCCTTGGCTTATATCATCAAGCAGCCTGCACGCGTGTGGGTCATCTTCACGGATTCTCGGGCTGCACTGCAATGTTTGGCGCCTTTGCCGCAAGATCAGCTTGTGCTTGATGCGCAAGCTTTGCACCTTCAATCTCTGCAGGCGCGTCATCAAATGACACTCCAGTGGCTTCCTGCCCATTGCGGAATAACTGGAAATCTGAAGGCGGACGCTGCAGCAATCATAGCGCGTAACCAACGTGGACCACAAGTACCGGCACCATTTTCTCGGAAAGAATTAGCAGCAGCAAATTAGGCTGCTTAACCACTGAGTACTCGGTTGGAAATTTCTCTTCTTAATGCCTCTTTTATAAGTACGCCTACTGAGATAAACCATTCCAACTGCAACTTGATGTCCCCTCCGTTACACCTCGAGGGTTGCATAATCAACCGGCGAGTTTAGCTCATGTCCTTTTCACCGCGTCATTCATCTCTCGAACGACATCGCAACTTAATCAGAACCCGAAAATCTCCCACAACTTCTATACTCTTTCTCTTAGCCACAGAATCTCAAAACTTGTATTTCGACATCTTTTTGTGCCGCCTCATGTGTCGCTCCAATGGGTTTATTATCGTTTGTTATTATTCCATTTCTTTCCGCTTCCAGATTAAGGTCCTGTGTCGTTTGTTACCGCAGCATGCGCTTTCTTTTTTTACAGCATCACACTATCTACCCGCCTGCAATTTTCTATTGTATAGTGCCCCTGTACGTACGAGATAACGTTCTGTATTTTTATCGTCCTTTAAAATCCCGCTTTTTCAAAGCTACCACAACTTGCTTTGTACGCGCTGCACTCAACAAATTTTGGCTGCATCTGTTCAAGTTTTTTTTTCACTTAGTTGTATTCCGCATACTTGTATTTCTTCACGCTTTTTATCTACAATGCTCCCATGTGCCATTTGAAAGGAGGTTTCCTCTGCATTATTTTCTAGTTCTCTTTGCTTGCATATTACGTGTGTTTTGCTACTCTGTTTTTTTAGTTCATTCCAAATTGGATGTTATCTTCTAGTTCTGTCACGGCACTTACCTTTTGTGACCCCGCTTACTCAATGCTTTTGCAGTAGGGCCTGTAAGGCACTTTTAAATAAATAAATACTTGGTTACCCACGGCTTGCGATAAGTCCGCGAGAACGAAAATTCATGGGTCATATTGCTCAGGGTACACGACGCTTACACGGAAATCCTGATTTAGTCTTTGTGACATGGTCTCGGAATTTATCAGTGGGAGGCGCCGGAAGCTCTCTGACAGCTTTTGCTTAATGCTTACTGGACATATATGAAGCCAACGTAGTGCGGATCCACCGCATCAGGTAGCGCTGCCTTCTCGGAGGACGAACGGCCAAACCACCATGTCGTGCAGAGCACTTCGAGAAGTGTTTACGCGTTTTGGGTATTTATATTATGGTAAAAATTACACAAAACTAAGACCCTGAGCAGACAGGACAATCGAAGGCAACCAAACACAAATAAACAACAATGAGAACGAGCGTTGTTCTCAAACAGCGCCGCAAATTTTGCATGTCACCACCAACAGTAATCCTTTAAAGAGGAGACCAAGCGATACCAGCGACCCAGTAATTGTATCTTCAGCATGTCTAGAAACGAATGGAAACAGTATTGGTCCCACAGCTGTCGATAGCGCCAACAGCATAAATTATTTTAACGATATAAATCTTAAAGAATCGTACTCGAAAAAAAAAAACAAGATAAACCCAGCGCGTAGCCTTGCAAAAATACACTGCTTTTATATAAAGCAGGTTCACAGCCAACAATTCTAATCGCAGAAATCCGTCGCCACTGGAGACGGCGCACACACGCGGCCAAGCCGAGAGCCTGTTTAGGCAAGGGTTACGCTGCAAGCTTGCACGGCTTCGAAATCGCCGTGGCCAAGAAAACGGAAATGCAAAAAAAAAAAAAACGTTAAGCGACGGCGGGGAAAAAAATGAGAGAAAAAGTCGAAAACAGTCGGGCGAAATCTGAGGCCCGGCGGAGCGGTGCGGTTTCTGCTCAACGGAGACTGCGCGGCATTGAGTCCGCAATACATTTGTTGGCAGGAGGCGCCCAGCAAGGCGCAGGAAAGCGGCGGGAACCGGGAAATATCGCGGTTACTGGCACACGCACGCAGGCAGACACACACACAGGCACCACTTCTTCCAAATGGAGTATCTCGCTGCGCGTTCACGTGCTGCGTCGGAGGAAACAAGGAATCCTCCCTCGCCAGGCATCTCTCTCTGTAAACCTTTCTTGGCGGCGTTTCCTCGCGAGAGCTTAGCCCCGCGGCGCTGTTACATAGTCGAAATCGCGACAAGGGCGCCCCGGAGCGAGATGGGTCACTACTGCGGCTGCTTCTTTGAACAGAGCAACGCGAAAAGGATAATCTTGAGAGCACGAAATGCAACCGTGGCTTGATATCGCACGTATACACTGCAGTACGAGGAAGCCAGCTCTCCGCTACATGCAAGTGCTGCTTTGGAATTGGGCTCCTTGACGAGGTAGGCCGTTTTCTTACGCAGGTTTGCTATTATACGAGACGGTGCCAGCAAGAAATACATGCCGAACTCTGTTATGACGAAAGCGAAGCATCTACAGCAATACAGGCTGAAGTCGAACCCCGGTGTTTGTATCATTGCATTCTATTTCCGCTAAATTTCGCGCGTTTGTGAGGCGCTACCATCCGCGTAAAGTACAAACTTCCGAAAACTTAAAGCTGTGCCACCCAGTATAAAGGGATCCTGGAACGTGTGTAATAAAGATTGAAACGGATGGGCGGGCGGGCGGACGGACGGACGGACGGACGGACGAACGAACGATCACACACGACTTCTTAATTGATACAGTTAAGGCTGAAAGTTGGGCTAGTTGGTGTTGACTTAGATGCATATTACCAGCGAAAAAACTGGTAATATGCATCGCTGGTAATATGCATCTAAATAAAGACGACATTCTACTACCTTCAACAAAGACACACCTGATTTTGTGCTTTCCCTAGAGATGCACAAAGCTTTTGATAGATACGCGTCCCTTGTCCAGTACGGCCGCGTGCCAACCACGTTGGAGGCTAAACTGACCGCAGGATTGTTTTGTGGGTATTCGTGGAGGGCGTGGAAGGCAGTGTGGAAAGACCCAGGAAAATTTCAGCGGTAGTTTCTTACGCTGCGGTATGTGTCCTCATTTGTCGAACCGAAATTGGCGGCGCATTTTATTTGGCTGACACGACAGTTGCACGGTAGAGGGAGAAATATGACAGATTGCGGCAGCACTTTTTCCTCCTGTGGAGTACCTCAGCCCAGAGTGGTTTGTTGTAACAGGCAACCGCATCGAAACGTCTACAAACTTCACTGTCTAATATCAACAGTCAACGCGCATCACCCATTTATGGTCGAATTCAGTAGCGCGATTCCGTCATGTCGTTTTCCTCTAGCATCTCTAAGGCACCTAGCGAAACAAGACGGCAAAAAACCGCACGCGCGGAATACGAATTCTGTGCGTGCAAACAAAAAAAAAGTACAAAACATGGCACCTGTACTTTCGTTCGCAACTGTACAACCCTTTTCGTTAGCTGTACACAGCAGGAACGGGAGAACAGAATATTTTATTCAGTTTCTGTCAGCGCTTGTGTTGTTTCACTTTCGGAGTGTTCAACATTTTTGGTTATTTTTTGTTGTTGTTTTTTGGTAAACCTTTGATTTTAGGTTTCTGCAGCTCGTATTTAGGAAAGTAATTCCTACAGCCACTAGGCTGCAGTGAGTGACTTGAGTCTCTCGGTTGTTACGCATTTGTTCTGACTTCGACTGCCCCGTCTCCCACAATTCCCGTATACGGGCGGCGACATACAAAAACCGTGCGTACGGGATTTCGGCAGAAGATAAATAACAGGAGCTTCATTCTTGTTCCGATATGATGGTCCCCAAAGACCCATTACACCACACTTTTTTTGAAGGACTCTTCGGCCTTCCTAATCACCCATTTTTTGTTTCATTTATTTCTTGTCAAAAAGAGAAAATTTTGAAAGGGACACGAAAACAAATAAAAACCTGAACATACGCACACCAACGGCTTCTAAGCTCCGCATTTGAGTAGAGATTTCTGCAGTCACCTTGACGAGACTATTGTCACAGTCATGATAACTAATAAAAAGTAACACGCGTCATCAAAAGTAACACGCGTGTGCACGGTTAAACCGGCTAACTTCAGCAAATGCTTCTCCAGGTATTCGACGTGCAGTGGTACATTCCAGCACGACGGATTTTGTGCACACTACCTTTAGCAACACTGCATCCCATCTTCCAAGCATTTCCCTCTTATTACTATAGCGCTGCCCGGAGCAAAATGACACGTGTAAACGTCTGCGTCTTCAAGGCACGTTTAGAGAAAGGTGACCCCAGGTTGGATTCTTCTATTTCGATATCATTGCGTGCGTTGGCGTAAGTCCAGGTAATCGATGTATGTATGTATGTATGTACGTATATATATATATATATATATATATATATATATATATATATATATATATATATATATATATATATATATATATATATATATATATATATATATATATATATATATATGTGTGTGTATAGCGAATCAGAAATGGGAAATAAGGGGCTCAGTAAATTAAGACAGCGTAAGGTTTGGCAGTCAAGAAAACCTCGGAAGGCAAAGGGGGGAATGCGTTAGGTCATAGAAAGAGATGAAGAATTTTTTGAGTCAGAAAGAAAGTGGTGAAAAAATGCCCGCCGGGTGGGTCGTGGGTTCGGATCCCACCCGGCGGGCATTTTTTCACCACTTTCTTTCTCACTCAAAAAATTCTTCAGCTCTTTCTATGACCTAACGCCTTCCCCCCTTTGCTTTCCGAGGTTTTCTTGACTGCCAAACCTTATCCTGTGTATATATATATATATATAGATATATATACTTGAGAAAATGGTAGACGCACGATTAAAAACAAAAACAGTGGTTTACTGACGTTTCGACTGCGGGACAAGACTGGTCCCGCAGTCGAAACGTCAGTAAACCACTGTTTTTGTTTTAATCGTGCGTCTACCATTTTCTCACGTATTTTTTCTGGCTCCTCGAGAAGTTTTCTTTTACTGCATATATATATATATATATATATATATATATATATATATATATATATTGAGGCACACGTCAAAGGCAGCCGTCACCCAGAAGAGACGTCGCAGAGTCAGTCGGAACGGCGCGTTTATTCCGAGAGGCAACCGAGAATACCAGCCCGAGGAATGATGATGTGGATGGGTATGAGAAACAGATGAGGTGCGACATGGTGATGATAATGGTCGTGAGAAGCAGACGGAGTGGAAGGTGGATTGGACACGAAAGTAGCAGGCACCTTTCATGTGTTCTTAAAGCGAGCCCTATCGTAGCTTACACACAAATGCTCACAATATATATATATATATATATATATATATATATATATATATATATATATATATATATATATATATATATATACACACCCTCAAGCGTCAGATACAGTTGTGGTAAATATAAGTACCCCAGAAAGTGAAGGAGAACACAGTCGCCCAGATAGCCGAATTGGTAAGGCATTCGAGATCTAATCGAAAGGCGTGGGTTCGGCCCCCACTCTGGTGGGCGCGTGTTTTTCTTTCTTTCTCACGTAATAATAATTTTAAAAAATAATGTAACGTCACTAACGGTAAAAATTAGTCCAACCATTCCCCTATGCCTTCTTTGGCGTTGTAGACTGCCGGCATTTCTTTCTGTATTTCCTAACGAGCCCCTCATTTTTAAACCCTATTATCTTGCGAAAGCTTAGCGAGGACCTCGGTTCTGACAGCCTTGATGCCAAGGTAGCATAAGAGGGTTTCCCGCCAGTTACCCGCTTAGGACAGGCTGTAGACGTTCGCGTCACGCTCCGGGGGTTGAAAATAAGGTCCCCTTCTCCCCGTGTAGTCTGAGTGGCGCTGGCTACCACCCTCAAGCGTCAGATACAGTTGTAGATAATATAAATACCCCAGAAAGTGAAGGAGAACACAGACGCCCAGATAGCCGAATTGGTAAGGCATTCGAGATCTAATCGAAAGGCATGGGTTCAGTCCCCACTCTGTCCAACCAACTGTCCATCCATCTGTCCAAAATTAGTCCAACCATTCCCCTATGCCTTCTTTGGCGTTGTAGACTGCCGGCATTTCTTTCTTTCTATATATATATATATATATATATATATATATATATATATATATATATAGTTGCAAGAAACAGTTTCTTGGACACCGGTCAAATTTGTGAAAAAAGGGACACACGCGAAAAAGGAATAGTGTTTAACGTTTTTGACGGGTGACGGGGGACCGGTCTTCGTCCCCGGTCCCCCGGCCGAAACGTTAAAAACCATTCCTTCTCGACGTGTGTCCCTTTTATATATATATATATATATATATATATATATATATATATATATATATATATATATATATATATATATATATATATATATATATATATATATATATATATACTGTGTCTGTGTGTATCTGTGCTTAAAGACGTAAACGCACGTTATTGACAAGCCCGGCAAGTAAGAATTGAGTCCAACGCGCGAACCACGCGGGGAAAAGTCCGCCTTTAAATGTTTAATGTTCGCACGCATGCTATCCATTGGAAATATTATCGGTACAGTCAGTGATGAAGGATGGGGTGAATTGGCTGCAGTCATGCCCACACGTATGCGGAATACTAATGCAGCGCACATAATCCATTCGGCAAGGGCTTCGACCGACACCTTAGGTGTCGGTGGAAGCTTGTTTCAGTAGCGTGTTTCGGAAAGCCCAAAACCTCCCGTCAGTAGCCGAACGCAAAGACGGAAAAAGGCAGTAGAGATTCCTTTACTACTTTTCATTCCGCGCCCACGAATAAATCCCGCACGTGGCTGACCATTTGACGAGAGTATGCGGAACCTAATGTCTCCGCCGCGCAAGAACTTTGGCGCCAGAAACATTTTCTCTTTCCAAATCGCAGACGGGTGCACGCGGAAAAGCTGTTTTCTTCGACACTGACAGAAGATAAACACTGCGGGAGCCAGTACAGCCCACGACTCACGTCGGGCGTGCAATTCCCTTTCAAGAATGGTAAAATTCATAATCTAATGTCAGCGGCGAATTTTACTTTCTGGCAGCGCTATTCTTATTAGCGTAAATTTTTCTGTGCGCGTGCGTTGAAAATTTAGGTCCCTCGTCTGCAGGTCTATTGAAACAATTCAGCGGGAAATTCGAACTGATACGCCCGCTCATGACCAGGCGTGCGTATGACTGCGCTCTTGCAGGTCACCTTTCCTTGCCTTTCTCAGTGGCCAACCCGATATGGCTATGGCTAGAGCATTAACGCAGAGTTTTCGGATTATTGGAAGCGTTGTAACTGAATTTACGTTTATTATCTTCTGGAAGATCAACGTGCACTACATTTTATGGCTTTGCCCCATCTGCTCATCTGCAATAGAAGCACTCTTGGCATGTTATGTGCGCGTGCAAGATCTCCCGAACTGCGTCGGATTTGTCAAGACCTCGACTCTCTCAGAATTCTAGAAGAGTTCTTCAAGAAACTCCGGCGTGGCTACTCCGTGGCTACTGCGAAGTTTGTGGATACTGCGAACCTGGTTAAGTTTAGCCCTTTCAGGGATATTGTTGCATATACTGCCACACACAACGCCCCAAAACAGCGCCCCAACCCTGCAATTTACACGTAAAGTTCTGCGGGCATCATCGCAAATTTTAACAAGAGCTTAAATAGCTGCAATTACTAAAGTAAATAATCAAAGTAGTCGGGAATATTCAGATACTTCGATTAACGGTATATATATATATATATATATATATATATATATATATATATATATATATATATACAGAAAGAAATGCCGGGCAGTCTACGACGCCAAAGAAGGCATAGGGGAATGGTTAGACTATTTTTTACTCTTAGTGACGTTACAATTTTTTTTAATATTACGTGACCAAGAAAGAAAGCAAAACACGTGCCCAGAGGGGGGCCCGAACCCACGCCTTTCGATTAGATCTCGAATGCCTTACCAATAAATATTATATATATATATATATATATATATATATATATATATATATATATATATATATATATATATATATATATATATATATATATATTTATATATATATATTTATATATCGGTGTGTCGAACCGGAACCGAACCGAACCGACCGTAAACCGGAACTGCACCCGAACCCAGAACGTTATTTATTGAGCACGCTGAACCCGAGCCGGAACTGAACAGAAAAAAGATATAACGGTTACCGGTTCATGCCGAAACGGTTCGACCCTCCGTTGTTGATATTGCACAGTCAATGCAATTCAGGCCTTTTTTTCTTTCACGTGCCATCAACTTCGTACCCGCTCGCGCACTTTCCCCTCCAGACAATTGAACTCTACCACGCTCTATGTAACAACATGGGAAATGAATGAGCACATGAGAAATGAATGAGCACCAATGTAGCAATGGTCTGTTGCTGCTGGAAGCGCGAGCGTAGTGCAAGCTGACCAAACAAGATGTCATTCTCGGCAGCGTGCAGGGGATGTAAAACGACTTTTCCCTTCCCTAGCTGCGACTTTATTGGAGCAATCAGGCTGGAGGAGTGATCCACTGCGCAACAGCGAAAGCCCACACCCGATGTGGCCAAACTTTTTGCATTTCATAATTTGTTTAAAAGGTCCGACACCTGCAATTTGTTAATACTTGACAAGTGTGACCGCAGGAGCTCCTCAGTGGCTAAGCCATTTGCTGCTGACCACAAGTGGCCTTGATCTCCCTTCCCCACTACCGCTTTTCTGAAGTAGATGGAATTCGAGAACGTTCGTGTCACCAGCTGGTTAAAATAAGTCTGACGGCCTGCAACATAAGCTGCGCCTCGGAGCAGAGATATAGCACGGGGCATCAAATGCGGCAGTATTTTTTTTAATGTGTTTGCACGGAAAACAACAAAAAATAAAAGGATCGACACCTTTAAACTATATAACTTTTACGCAAAAGGAAAACCGAATAAGTAAAAAAAGCACCAAAAAGCACCAAAAAGCACCATAAAAAGTACCAAACCAAAAAGCATTTAAACAATTGCGCAAAAAGTAAGTAAAACCGAATAAGTAAAAAAGAGTACCAGAACGTAGATATTGCTCTATACTTTTCTTTGCCCTGCCTTTCACAACCAAACGTGTCATCCATGCGAAGGAAGTCAGTTCCGTCGTCAGTTTTTGAGGGCAGTACAGTGGACAAGTTCCGTTTTTTTTTTTACAGGTACAAATAACAACAGATATGTCAGGGAAAACTGTTAAGGTGCGCACTTAATCCATTGGCAAGAAACTGCAGCCCTCGACCTTGTCTTGGAAGTAGAAACGAATAAAGCAGATGACACGTGTGGAAAGGCAGGCCGGTACCTCACACTCTCCCATTCGCCCAGCGATCACCTTTTGTGCTTGTTCTGAGGTTCTGCCTCTTTCAGATCTGATTTTTTTCGAAGGTGCACTTGTACTGACTGGCCGACTCGCTACATTACTTTTACCACTTTTACTGCTACTCGTTCCGGAGGGGAGTACTGCTGTGGACGAATTAAAGAGCGTCTACCCAAAAAAAGTCCCATCTCATGCCCCGCGCGCCAAATTTTCCTTTCATTTTGTAACAGCGTAACCTGTTATAAGATTCCGCAATGTAGCACGCGGAACGATGGCCGGGGGCCAAGCGGTACGATGAAATACTGATTGTAATGCACACATCCGGTATACCTATCGAAAAAGGAATTGCAGTGGTCAGAGCAATAATTCAGTGACTTAGCGTTAACTAAAGGTTACTTTTAACAAAAATGTGTCTAACACGTTCGATAAGGTGACAGCTAACAAATTATACAGGGTGAACAAATAATCTAATTCATTGGTAGTATTTATGCGCCGGTTGTAGGATTTTCTTTTTTGTTACATATATAAAAAATGTGCGCCATTGGTATTAAGCGCTGGTATTTGAACGCGCCAGTACGCAGGCCCAAATTTAAGGCTTCAAGGTTAGCGTGATGGGCGATTCCATAGCGAGGATGGCGATTTCAAAACAAAACTCCCACCTCCCCTCGCGGGAACCCCTGTGTAGATGCGACGCATAGGCGGAGCGGTGAAGGGAACGCGTTTTATAGCGCGCATAACGTTGAGGGGACTGCGTAAGCCGGTCCCAGTCGATGACGACGTTGGCGTACTTGTAAAGCGGCGTGGACTCTAGGTGTTTGAGCCAAGCGTGGATGTTGCTTCGCCGGAGAACGGCACACCGGTTATATGCGCAGCGCGCCCGAAGGAGGGGAAACCGCGGAAGAGAGAGTACTGCACATGCGCCGGCCCCAGCGCGTCTGCCGCGGCTATGACGCAACGTGCCGCGGCTATGACGCAACACAATCCAACACAATCCACTTTAATCCAATCCAATCCAAATCCAATCCAACCGAATCCAAGCCAAGCCAAGCCAAGCCAATCCAATCCAATCCAATCAAATCAAATCAAATCAAATACAATGCCCCTCGCGAGAGAGTGTTCGTTATCAGAGAGGAGAGGGGGTGAGCGGCGGAGAGCGCAGCTCGCGCGGCGAGGAGAATGGCAGAGGGGTGGACAACGCCGACAACGACGACGACGCCGGAGGGACAAGGCGAGTGAATCAGATGCTCTGCATCTAAAAAACGAAAGGACAGAAAATACATCCCACCGTCATATCCCTTGGCGGTGCCTTTATGAATAGTCGCTAGGACAGCATAAAGTCTGGGCGAGAAAGTAGGTGGTAAATCGTCGTAGTTCGTCTGTTTTTGTAATATCTCGTCATTGTTTAAAGTTTTTCTTGAAATAGCGCCACTGCCCTTGGGGAACAGCAGCATTTCGAATTTTTGTTTTTATTTTGATTTGACTGTCGTTTTAAACAACTAAATGTTTTTTTTTTTCTAATTTCAGTGATAATTCAACTCATCGAACCTGCACCGGTTCGATGAGTTGAATTAGTTCGATGAGTTGAATTATCACTGAAATTAGAAAAAAAAAACATGAAGTTGTTTAAAACGACAGTCAAATCAAAATAAAAACAAAAATTCAAAAGCACCCGAACCGGTTCGGTACGTGATTTTGTCGAACAGGAACTGAACCGGAACGGAATGATTTCGCCTGGACGAACCGGTATTTTTTTTCGGTTCGACACACTGATATATATATATATATATATATATATATATATATATATATATATATATAGGGACGTAAATACACGAAGAATCAAGGAGTCTAGGCTTCTTCGGAGAGACCCTTGAAGAGCACCGATATTCCACAATATTGTTAGAGCACAAATGTCCTTTAAGCCTACCCAATAAACTGGTATCCAAAAGTTACCATGGCTACATAAAAAAGTTGTGTATAGTGGTTCCACCCGATTCGTAAGTAAGCTGAAGCTGAGCAACACAGTCTCTCCGGTTCGTATCCCACAGCATAAACAAGTACCGGTGGCACACGCAAAGCCTCTATCTTTCTAGATTATAAAACTTTAAATAATAGACAATAACAGGCAACACACAAGTGGATTCGCGCATCCATTTGTATCATAAGAGGGTTGCAGTACACGACATAACGCAAAGAAATCTCCCTCTACAATCTTGGAAGTAGTTTCTCTCTTTCTCTCTCTCCCCTTCCCCCGCCACGTGTCCGCCTCACGCCGTCGCAATATGATCGCGCGAGCGTGAACTAGACAATCCGGTAGAGATAGCCAACAGGGCAGGTCAAAGACCAAAAGGCAGTTTCTAGCCTCGTGCAAAAATGAGAAGAAAAAGAAATGTGGTGAAGCTGAGAGGGTAAGTCTCCGCGGGGCGCTGCTCGAACGAGTCTCGACCACCAGTAGACGGTGATCGACGCGGCTCGGGAGAATTGGGCCTCCCTAGTCTCTCTTTTTTTTTATTTTTTCACGGCGCCCACGTTCTCCGGCGTGAAGCCACCACCGGGGGCGCAGCTCAGAGCGACGTTGTTTCCTCTGTGCTCTCGCCGCCCGGATCGCGCGCAAGTGGAGCGGGAAAACCAGAGCGACCCTTCGAACCTTCACTGTTCGAACCTGTGCCGCACGGACAACAAAACGCTCTGTTGAGGGTGCTCGAAAGCGACGGGAGACTCCGCATCTAAAGCATGACTGGGGCGCGCCACGTAACCCGAGGTGGCGCGCGGCGGTGGAGACCACGTTGAGGAAGCCGCCGAAGAAACGATAACGGCCGATATTACGTGTGGGGCTCGCTCTCGGCGCCCGCCTCGGGTCCTGAACGTGATGAAGACGCAGAACGAATGGAGCCCGACACACTGCGCGAAGGAAGAGGGAAAAAAAAGTAGCTGTGGCGGCGGGCAGCGCGCGAACGTTAACGATTTATGGATTTGAGACACCCCCGTTCATACGGCCGCTGCTTCGTATATTACCACGTGCCGAAGCATGTATCGAGCGAACATCGAACTCGTGGACGGTCTTTTTGCGGCGTTATTTTAGGGCCCCGATTCAGACGATAGGAGGGGTGAATCGTAGTAACCTGCATTCATTCGCTACGGTTTCGTTCGGATGACGAAGTTGTTTCTTTCAGTTTACTCGTGTTCATCTCTGCAGTTAAATAAGGCGTCGTACGATGACATGCACTTGTCGCCGTGGCACATTTCCATGCTCAATGCGTTAAGTTCATCACCCTCGAAACGGCACTAGCTCCGCAAGTGCGTTTAGGAGGCTGACAACCTGTTATTGATATACGTCGCATGCGATGTGCGTGCGTGCGTGTGTGTGCGTGTGCGTGTGCGTGTGTGTGGTGGGGGGAGGGGGGGTTATGAACAGCAGAGCAAACTAAGCCCGGTGCAAATTCTCCGAAAAGAAAGGACAAGTCCCTCGTACAAAGTGTCGTCCCTTTCACTGAGCGTTTGCCCGATCACAAAGGTTTTTTTTGTTTGTTTGTTTGTTGTTTACAGTCAGCATCGCTCCTATATGCACATGCATTTCTGAGAAGACATTTTTATTTATACAATATGAGCGCTCTCATGGAAATGAAAGTCATGAGGTTTTTATTTTTTGTCTTTTTTTTTTTTTTTTTCAAGTAGTACCTTTACAAGACCGCGTGTATTCCCGCGAAGCGCTTTTCACCGATCTCAGTAATGTTGGCTTCACTACTGTACACCCTTGCATGGCTGAGTAACTAAAGCGCAAAGTTGGGCGAGTTGGTTACTAATTCTTTACTTAGTAACCAACTCGTCCAACTTTGTAGTGAGTTCCCAACGAGGTAGTGAGTAGAATTAGTTAGTAGTTAGTTAGTAAGAAATTAGTGTGTACAGCACGCGTAAACACGCGTGGGTTTAATTTACGCCATGTGATATGGGCCGGCGCTGTAATGTGGCCTGCGATATGAACGATATCGTTTTCTTTGTTTTCGCTGCCTTTTTATGATAACCATTTCAAATATCATGTACGTTTTGGTGTTTCCCTGTTTCTGTTGCATAAACTGGGTTGAAGTTCTAGCTTGTGTTTCGTCTCCTCCTTAGCTTTGTCTCTGTCTTAATGTTCGCTGCCTCTATGGCTGAGTAGACATTTCGTGTGGGTCCTGTATGGTTGTACTAGTAGTAGAATAAAAGCTTTATTTTACCCAGGATGGGGTCAAGAGAAGAAGAATAATGTGCAGACCCTCTTCTGCCTTCTTCCTCATTTGGCGGCGGCCAGAGGTCCTTGGAACATGGCGGCGACTTCGCACAAGTTAGGCTTGTCCTGGTAAGAACTTAGCAGCGTGGTCTCCCACTCCTTCAGTAATTCTAATGCCCAATAACGACTGGCCTCTCTTTCTGTCTTCACTCCTATTTTTAAGCGGGCACGACCAAACCGTGTGTTGCAGATCCGCCCTGCCTCCACAAATTTTTCATCCGTCCGTATATAGTCCTGGGCAGCAGGCTGTAGTACGCATGGTTGGGAAAACTGTTAGTCTGGAGCAGCCGCCACACCACTGACTGCCACTTGGTTAGGGTTCGGTGTGCTGCGGGTTACATTGCCCTCGAAAATGTGTAATGGAAGCATTCAAATTATCAAAGCTCGGTTCGTCTAGGCTGAGAGTGTCGCAGCGAACGTGCCGTCACTGCCGTGTGTAGGAAGGCCCTCACGGCCACGCATGCGACGGACAACGGAGCACGATACGTCGACGTGGCGAGGTACCCGGACAAGCCGGGAGCCTACGCCGTGGCGGTGTGTGCGGCGACTACCGGAGAGCTACTAGCGTCATGCAGCGTGCGGGCGCGAAGCCCGGGACAAGCGGAGGAGCTGGCTATCGCGTTAGCCCTGACGGACCCACACTGTACCACGGTGCTGAGTGATTCGAGAAGCGCGATCATGAACTTTGCAACGGACAATGTGTCCCCGCGCGCGGCCAGGGTGTGCGGGGCCCTAAGACACAGAACGATGCCGGTCACCGTGAAGTGGTTCCCGGCCCACATGGGGCCGGTGAGCACCGAAGAGAACCGCAATGAGGGAGCGGACCGGGCGGCGCGTGCGCTCACAAGTCGCGACGCGTGCCCGAGCGCCCGACATGCAGAAGACGAAGACCACGACGAGGTGCTGCCGATCACCTCCTACCGGGAGGTGTTGGAGTGGTACCGGGAGGGCAGGCGAGTGTACCCGCCGCCCCACCGAAAACTCACGAGGCAGGAGGCGACGACGCTACGTCAACTACAGACCCGAGCGGTGTGGACACCGGTTGTTGCAAAACACGTGTGCCCTGAGGTGTACGCGAGTGATGTGTGCGCGGTGTGCGGCAAGGGCCGGGCGACCATGGCGCACATACTGTGGAACTGCAAAGTGAGCGAAGGGACTACGGACGCGTTGCCACCGAGCCTGGAAAAGGCGGTGGCAAAGGTTGACTACGACGCCCAGCGCGAGGCCGTCCTGCAGACGTTGGTGGCCCTCGAGCGACAGAGGCCGAAAGCGCAGCCCTGCGAAGGGGCGGTGCGAGTAGGCAGCTGAAGCCGAGCGGCCCGCCAACGTGACGTTTAGGCCGCGTCACAACTTGCCGGAAATAAAGATGTTGTTTCTCTCTCTCTGCCGTGTGTAGGAGCATCAACCAAGTGAGGCAAAATAGGTTGGTCGTTGTCCGCATCCCGGTAGATTGGGTCCAGGGCATCCAGCTCAGTGAATCATCGTTGAATTCAATAAGCCCATAAAAATTGTCGAGTCCGATAAGAACACCGCAGGCATTGATACCGTGGTGAACAACTGGTCATTGGTTACCTAGGAAGGCCCAAGGAATTCCTTGACGAGGTAGTGATCTAGTTCGGTACTGATGCGTCACACAGTCTGGTGCACTTTGCCGTCATCCTTGCCAACATCGACACCTAATAAAATAAATGGCTTATGGGTGTAGTTGAGCATAACGATCGGCGTACAGAGTATCCGAATACTCGATATTTAGGGATGATTTAGTACCACCCTAAAGGGAAACGAAGCTTGCTATATTACGCCGAAAAAAAATGTTTGTGAAGCTGTTGACAATCGACACATACTGTGTGACCATTGCTTCTGCCTCCCTTACGCCTTCATTTTTCTATTTCCTCGTTTTTGCAAACTGTACCATTTCCCACGCGTAGGATAGCAAACTATAACATAGGCTATAGCCTGGTTGGAATTTTTGTCTTCCTTTTACCTGCTTCCTCCCCGCCTTGACTTTACCAGTGATTTCTTTTTAAGGTAGCGACAATAAAAAACTTAATGGTCAAACCTTCTCTATTATCTTTACAGGACTAGTACTGGTATTACTACTTTCAACCACCACCCCGTTGCATTCTGTATAAATTGCACTCTAAAAAATGTTTCGCTCACTATTTTTCCTTCTGGGCACAAAGGAACTTTGTTCGCAAAATTCTGAGAAAATTCATTAATTAAAGATGGCCAGAAAGAAAGGTTCATATATATCCGCGTCCGAAGCGATGTCGTAGTGTATCCTGAACCAGCGTTTACGTTGTGCATGACAGGTGTGTGGATTGCTACATGACGTGACTTCTAAACCACAGTGGAGCCCTCTATGACCAAGGAGAAAACCAATACCTACGCGTAGAGAGTGACATAAATTGATCCGTCTAGACTCTATAGGCCGTGTTCTTAGGAGGCCATATCTAAGTGTCGTATGCTCTCAAAACCCTGACGCATGATGCAATCAGCAATAATTTTAGCTTTGGCTTGATCACGCTTAAAAATCATTCAAACTGTGCATGTCACAACTACCCTTGTCCCGGAAGCAGTAACACGGTTTAGTCGGATTTGGAGACTTTGTATCAATCAATACTGCATGGTCGCAACGTTTCTTTAACCAAGTGTTTGCCTTTTACGACGGGGTGCGGAGCAAAATTGTCATGGAAGAGTCAACAAAAATAATAATAATAATAATATCTTAATTTTTTTTTCATTTGAGGGATTAATGTTAATTTTACGAGTGCAAGTTCTGCTGTTAGGGCACCCGCCCGGAGGGCGGCGTCCCTAGTCCGGGATGCCCTGGCCTTGGCTGGCAGTCCAGGCCCTCTTCACGAGTGTGCGCTGGGCCCCAGGGTCTGGAATTTTCAGGCAGGCCATTCACTGCTCGAAAGAGGGGGAAGGGTTGGGGGTATGCCGGTGGTTTGTCAGCACTCTCATCTTGATGGTATAGGGTGCCGTGTAAGGGCAGTGGTGGTCCCAAGAGGGGGGCGAAAAGAGGTCCACAGTTTCTTATTTTTAGTTTTTTTTAAGCATTCTACTTGCGCGAAGTTAAATACCATGCTGGTTGCACGGCATACGCGCACACGCCTCCATGGTTATCACCACCTCCTCCACAGAATTGGCGCAAGGAGGGGAGCGATTATTTGTTCGCCTCGCGCTACCCCCCCCCCCCCCAAAAAAAAAAAAGGTCGCCCCCCCCTAAGACCAATCTCTGGGACCGCTACTGTGTAAGGGACAGAAATAAATAAAGCTTTACTAGCAACCACTTGGTTAGTTCCCCCCCCCCCCATTCCCCCCCGGGTGAAGTACAATATGAAACGTTCAAGTTTTGAGCAGGGTACACTGCAAATAGAACAGCACAAATAAGAGAAAAAAACAACACGAATAAACAAACATTTACCAATTATTTGCATGAACAAGAAGCGCGCAACAGTCCAGGTTCCACACATTTTTTTCACGCAGTCATCACAATGATGGAAAATGCATTTAAGGCTGTAACAATAATAAGAAGGAGGAAATGGTTTTGCGTAGTCGCCAGGCTGTGATCGCCTCACGTCCGTGGCAGCGCACAAGCCGGCAGCGTAAGGAAAGGCGTACTCCCGTACCTGCAAGACACATTATTACGTAAAAACGCGCGCACCGGAATAATTTCTACCCAAAAGAGTATCTAGAAGCCCAGTGTGGCGGCCGCCAGTTTCCTTTTGCGTTTAAC
The DNA here is from genome assembly GCF_048455015.1 of Haemaphysalis longicornis. Lineage (NCBI taxonomy): Eukaryota > Metazoa > Arthropoda > Arachnida > Ixodida > Ixodidae > Haemaphysalis > Haemaphysalis longicornis. The sequence continues at coordinate 251,822,116 of NW_027526295.1, forward strand.
CGGCATCGAATCTAGACGGCCCTTTCGGCAACGTCACGTCCTGCATTCACCGGCAGGACACTCTTACGGGTGTTGCGATACAGTTAGCCCGTTACGTAACACTGCCCTCGTAAACTTGCGCAGTAATACGTGACTCCGCGAGGACACGGAGGAAGCAAAGCACGAGAAGATGTGCCACGATCAGGGTCCCTACGAAAAGCAGACCACACATGCCGATGTCACAGTGTACGCTCGCATCCAGGTCGGCCGGGCAAAAAAAATACAGCACGAGAAGGTACGGCGAGAGATAAAGCGAACTTCGCACGCGCAGCTCTGCGCATAATCGATACCACAAAGAGGTGGGAGAGAAAAAGGAAGTTGGAGGAGACGGAAAGAAAAGTAAGAAAGGCGGCGGTGGCGTTGTCCTTGCGCTTTCTCTCGATCAAGGTGCGCGCGCCTCGTGAGTACAAATTTAGAGGAAACCGGCGAAAAGTCGCTAGAGGAAAGTCCTATTAAGCTCTTCGCTCGTGGCGCCGCACTGAGCGAAAGGAGCGACGGAGAAGTGACGCGCCAAACATCTGGAAAAATTACAAACGCGTGCGAAACGGAGGGGGTTGGGAAATGAACGGAGGGTATGGTCCCGAACAAGTGTGAATACTAAAACGAAGGTTACGGAAACGCACTCGGAATACTGTACTCTTTAGCAGGCCAAGTGGAAGAATTGAAATTAGCGAGTGGTTAGCTAGAAGAAAGAGATGAGGGGGGAGGCAGTGCGTGAGAGTGGTGCAAACAGTACCGTTACTTCATCTATACTTCAACACGGTTGAGAAGACCCAGTTCGTGCGCCCGCTTGACGAGCAAGAAACGTAACACGCGAGACCAAAGGGTGCGCGACAAACGAGTTGTCCTTAAAACCTTTCCCTGTCCTCAATGTCACACGCTGCTTTGAACGCTTTTTAGTAACGTCATTGCACACAGTCACTCACACGGTCTGCGTGCCTGGTGTAGATTGTCAGAGCACATAGACTTTTATAAACACGATAGATTTTACTGCGGAGTGCCGCAAGTATTTTGCAGGGGCTAGATGATGGAAGTGTCAGCATTAAGCGCTGTGAGAGAAACAACCCATACGCACATGATTTCATTCACCGAATCTGTTCTGCAAAGTCTGTGCGCATAGGCAGGTAAGCCATGCAGTCCACCTGGAATCGAGAAGTCTTGGGTTCGCTTGCCACAGAAAGACGCTGTTTTTTTTCTTTTCTCTTGCTCCAGCTTGCTCAAACTATCGGATTTGTTTCCGTATTGAAATACTGACGACCATCAATCAATCAATCATTCAATCAATCAATCAATCATGATGAAATCATTCATTTCGCTATTGAAATAGGACAAAGAGTTCGGACTGCCAAACCCTTACGTATCTTTCGCAGGTCAAACTCTTTCTTCAAACAGCCTTCTTTTTTACTGCACGCAAGACGAAAAATAAACATTGATTGTCTAATTGATCGATTGATTAATTAATTAATAATTGATCAACAAATCAATCAGGGTTATTTGTCGCCTTGTGTGCAGTAAAAAAGGTGGTCGATGAAAAGGCTGAACTTTCGCAGCTTAACAGAGCTCCAGCCACCCGAACACAACAATAGTGACGTGTGGGGAAAAAAAAGAGAAAAAGGGAAGCAAGAAGGAAAACCACAAAAAAAATTCCACAACGTATAGAAGTCATGCAAAACAAACTAGAAATTTAAGCAAACATAGAACATATTACAGTCGAAATAACACATTAAAGTATAGAATAAAACATCCTTTGAAAGGGCACATCGCTTGCTGAAGTAAAAACGTAAGCATTTACACTGAAATAATGAAAAAATAAAAAAATACTGCAACTGCCGATATTCACAGACCCTGTTTCCTCTTGCTCTCCCCATCGCTAACGGCCATTTCTATTTCTCGTCCGGTACATTAGGCGTTGAGTGTAACATTTAAAAATAAGGAAAGAATGTTAGGTTTTCCATCGATCAGTTGCACCAAGGCTGGGCGGTATAGCTGATCGATCCGTCCAGAGCAATTCTAGCGCGCGGCGTTCCTTGTGTCCCATTGTTACGGGCGATCGAACCCGCGACCTTACTTGCCTCCGAGCAACCAGAGGGCCTCCAGAGCAGACCTGCCCTGAGGGCGCCTGCTACTCTGGAGCGTCGGGGCGCAACGCATGCGCCGTTACGGGCGCGCGCTCGGGGAGAGCAGCAGCCGCAGAGAGCGCGGAGTCGCCCTCACCCCCGGGCGAACCGGATCGCTGCGCCCTCGTGCCAGCCGGCCCGGCCGGACCAGTCGAACTCTACCTGTCGTGCGGGCACCGTGGACCGGAGTGAGCGTCCCTCGTCAGGCGCCGATCCATCTCTTGACGGATACACACACCGTGCGTGCGGCCGCTGGTGCGCCGTCCCGTGGTCTGCCTTGCTGGTGGTCTCCTTCCCCTGGTTCCCTCCACCCCGTGTGTCCTGCGTGTCCGTCCTCCAGGGCTACTCGTCCTGGACTGGTTCGGGCACGCGGCAAGAACTACCGGGGACTGCTTCGCTTGTGTGGAGGAACTTCCGGAAGTGCGGTCGTGCATCCACTTGGGATTCCTCCCTGCGAAGGATTCTAAGGGCTCGCTGGTTTCCGGGGCTTTGTGGCCGCTGCCGACAGGTGAGTCGCGCCGAGGTGGCCGTTGATTGCGCGAGTTTGCTTCAAGCTGCTTGTGGCGCAGATGTGACGTTGGACTTTAGTAGGAGTGAACGCGTGGCGATGCTTCGCTGTGACGAGCTCGATGCAAGATTGCTTACTACATGACCGGCAATGACGACAACAGGGACAGCAGTGTCAACTGAAAAATTCCAAACGGCCACTTTGCAGGCGATACGTAAATTGCAAAAAGAAAAACAAGAAGCGCTCAGTCAGCGCCTGCTTGGGACAGACGAAGACAGTCCCGCAATGGTCATTGACGTCTTGAGCGATGAAATTACTGATGTCTCGACGTCAGAGCAAATCGAACGTCAGTACGTTGCGGTTATAACTAGGTGACATCTGTCATTTCCATCAATGAGACGTCCTTCTAGCTGTTGCATCGGTCGAGTGAACCGGTACATAGATTGCATTTCGCTCCAGCCGACGTGTCCAGGCGTGCCAGTTCATGCTCCGTCTTGTCAAGTGGTCCCCCCATATCCGTTCGCACGCCGCTACGTGCTAATGAAAACAATTACGCAACAGTACCACTCCATCTCATAAACATTTAGGGAAAGCGAAAGAACAGTTTCGAAAGTACTGCAGCGGCCACCTGCCATCACCTTCTCGTGCTTCCGTCTGTTATTTTTTGTGCGCTACCTAATAACACGGGCATAGCTATTTTCTTCAAAATGAACACTCTCTGATGGCGCGCTGCGGGTCGCACCATACAAGTAGTGACCATAAGTCGAGATATTTCATTTTAACAGTACTCTCAAGCGACGCACCGAATTTCGCTAACCTCACTCAAATCAGCGTTTTCAGTTTTTCTTCGTCGTAATAATCACCCTCCTCGTACCTGCTGATGTGTAACTGCAGGTGAAGACGACTCCCTTGGGGCTTCCTAACGTACGTTCCTATTTCGCGTCATCCGAATCCATTCTTCGTCTCCGAAATTGTCTTATTTTATCCCTCAACCCAACTTTCTGATTCCCCTGTGCTTCTAATGCCGTCCCGATGCGGTGATGGTCCACTTGTTGGTCCTTTGCGCTCCATGTGCAGTCCCACTTAATTTGAGTAAAGATGTTTCCTACGCCAATTCCTTAACCTATGAGCCTCGCTTCACACCTTACTAAGCGCGGCAATAGTTTTCCTACGGCTATTTGGTCTCACCTAAGTGTTAGAGGCTTTGTTCTATTCAAACCTCCAATAGTCTTGCTGCACCACATGGGGCTCGAAAGGAATGACTGCGCGAAACCCTTAAATAGATAAATGGTTTGCAAGGCTACGCATGGCATAGTGAGCCTATTCTTAACAAAGGCTGGCTTGCACCACCCCTTCCTCCTTCTGTTGCGCATTTTGGGATGAGGGGTGTTCAACGCTTGAACCAGTGTTTCTGTTCCGCTCGAATATTTTTCGAGCTTATATTCAAGCTCTAGCGTCTTTCCAACTTTTCCTATACCGCTCGAACATACTTTTCCATATAAATTATGCGTGCGCCGGAGGGATACGTCCGGGGCTGCTTTCAAGCGGAACATACTGGAAGTTCTACCAGTCGCGGAATATCGCCTAATCTACGTAAACAGAAAAACGATAGCGACTCGTCATCTCTTTTTTTTTCTCCTGCTGGCCAGCTGGCCCGTCCAAAATTGACCTTACAGACGTCTCCACGGGTGTAGTACGTTTTCCCTGTTAACCAACGTCAGGGTTGTTTTCCCCTGTCTCCAGCTGCATCTCTACTGCCGATCATGTTCAAGGGAGGGTGGCGGTCCACGAGGCCAATTATCTCCAACAGTTCGGCAGCCAGAGCTGGCCCGCGACAGCTGCATCGGCGGCGGCCAGGTGAAGCCATGCGCGAGGAGACGTGGGAACCAAAACAAGGCTCGAAATCTTCGCGGTCGTCGCCGCGTTGCGTGCCCGGAAAGGACCGGAAGTGGCTGCGTATCGGCGCCGCCGCCGTGGGAAGGCGAGGGTGACCGGGAGGCAACGCTTCCGGCGCTGCTCTGATGCCCGCTCGGGGACGACGTCGACGCGACGCCCCGGGACACGCTCCGTCGAGTGCGGCATGCATGCCCCGAAACAAAGGGAGTCGCGGGGCGTCTTCTTCGACTCCGTGAGCGCGTTCACTGGGCCGCCGCTGGTGTCGGCGCTGAGGAAACAAAGGGATCCCGCCCGTGTCGCCGCGCGACCGCACCGCGACGACCCGCGATGTTGTTGTGACCCTTGCCTTCCCGGTACGTGCTGTTCCCGCGACTCGTCTTATCGCACGCTGCCCCACAACTTCGCACTATCTTTCCCGACTCCCACAGCAGAGGTTTTTGACGGCACCGGCAGTGGTGAGCGGAATTTTTAGCTGATGCAAATGAGAAAGATTATTTCAGGCGCGCTGTACTTGTTTTCCAGAGCTCGTTTCGCCATTATTTGTACGTGTATTTGGTTTAATGTCAGGGTGTTCCATCCTGATAGGGCGGAAGGAGGCCCCTTTGGAGACTGTTGGTCAGCGCAGGCTTAATAGAGATATGTCTGTCTACCACGACCGCAATTATACAACTACAGGGGATTCTGAGACCGGTCGCCAGCATTGTACGAGGAGCTCAACTCCCGCAACTGAATTTGCGCTGAGCTCCCACCATGACCTGTGTTCATTCGCAATTGTACCAACCTACGCCGGGTGGACACCGCGCCGGTACCGGCTTCATGTTCTCCCTTATCTTCAATAAAGGGTTCAGGAGCGGCACTCGATCGTTTCGTTCCGTCTCATGGTGATACAGTTTTATATCAAGGTCTAGATAACGCCTAGCTTAAAACACCGTGAATGAATGCGTGCAGGCTCCCGTGTGTCGGTGTACGCAAGGTTCCTTATGAGGCACAGCCTAAATGGCAGCATGCGCGCATTCATTTTTTGTTAATACCAGCATGTTTTCATCGTGGTGACATTCATCATGGAAAAACACCACGCTTTTGCGTTTCGTTACCTCCACTTTTTCGTCACCAAGAAGCAATACTGTGCCGGAGGTAGACTTTAACCCTGGGTCTATATGGTGGCCAAAAGCTCCGCTACGAGCTATCGGATCGGAAGGTGCATGGAGCTTCGGCGCATCGTTCAAATGTAAAAGGTTGCAGCAATGTTGCACCTGACATAAAGAAAGACGGGTGAAAAAGGCAGCCGTATACCCCAACGCTGGTGTTTCAGTCTTAACAGAGATTTTCCTGAAGGAAATAATTGTCTAAACATTGACTCAAAGAGGAAGCCGCGAAGTTTACAGCGGCTGCTATTAGAAGAAAGTCCCCAGCTATAGCGTCGTCCGGCGCGGAGAACTCAGCGCAAAGAGAGGTTTTTGCTTTTCCGTTGCAATCGTTGCAAGGCAGAATGTCGAGGGTTGGCTCGCAAACGTAATCGACACAGGTTGTTTCGTTGCGCTGAGCGAGATCTGCGGGAGAGCTGACACTAAAGGTCGCGTTGTATTGACTGATTTTTTTTTTTTTGCATTTTTGTAGTGTGTTAGATTTTTCAAAGGCGAACTAGAAAATGGGAGAAGTATCACCTAACATTCAGGGAATACCCTGTCACAATTTGAACCCTTCTCGCTGGAATTACCCCTTGCGCCATGTTAGTTCTGCGATTTATGGTTGCTCCGTGAGACGTTTGCCCGATTCGTTGTGACCTGCCCTTCAGAGAGATACCGAATAAAAATGCACCAAACTTCGTTATCGCTCAGCACTTCCTGTCCCTCCGAGACATATACAAGGGAGCTGAATTCTACACAGATGTCTCGAATACCTCCACCGCTGTATTCTGTGCTGCAAATGGCCTATCTAAAACAATGAACAGTAGCACAAGTACATTTACTGCAGAAGCGTACGGTATCCTTGTGGCTTTGTACCACATCCTTCAAACAAAATTGAGAACTCAGTTGTTACACAGACTCGCTGAGTGTTGTTACACAGCGTTAATAGTTGGTGCCGAATCGATCATTTCATATAGGAACATCGAATCGGCTCAAGTTCGCGTCTAGCTCGGGCTATAACGCTATTTTTCTGCACTCCGGCTGATGTGCATGTACCGCCAGCTGCGGGCACATTTTCGAATAATGTGAATGTGCTGCGTTCATGGACCTCTTTTTAGTTACCGTGGGTGTTCCTGTTTCTCCGTCTCAACTGTCAAATATACGACTACAAACACCGTATGAGTGGTCACCGTATATGGGTGGCCACCGTATGGGTGGCATATTGACCAAGCCTTTAAATACAATATCTCATCCCTCTTTCAAAAGATTCATGGTTATGCCATCGTCACTGGCAGTTTTTCTTATTTCCATGCCTTTGAGAGCCTCGCCTACTTCCTCGGGTGATCAATATGCCCATGGACACGCACATTAGCATGTTGACCGTAACGTTCCAGTAGGCAGGAACATGTTCTCCGGCGTAGAGGGTAAGGGGAGGGGGGTGCATTGAGCTGCTAAGGAACACAATGAAATACTCAAATCTTCTTTAAAGGACGAATGCAACATAACAACGCATCAGAAACACCTTTCTGTTTTCCAAATTGCCAGAGGAGGTGCGTCCAAGGAAAAGCGGCAGCAGCGCGAAACAAGTTGCCAGGTTAAAAATAAATACGCATTCATTGCCGTCCCAAGCCCCGCAGAGCCAGTCGACGGAATTGAATTAACAAAACTCAGTGTGGCATTCCGCACACCCGCGCAGGAAGAAAGCGCATCTCTCACGCGAGCTGCTGCAGCTTCATAAAGAAATCATTTGTGGGACAAAGGGCACACACAGAGCGCTCGAGAGCAGCAGCTCGGCAGGCGGCAGCTTTTCTCAAGGCATGTGCATCCGAGTGTGTTCGACTGGCGGCAAGGGGTCTGAGCGGGGGAAAAAAAGGAAGAAAGAAATGGCGGCTTGATCGTCGGCGAGTTGATATCCTTGACTCGGAGCGTGTGCACGGAGCAAGGTAGCGATCTCGAAACGCCGCGCAGCCCGGCGGCGGCAGCAGCGTTTTTCGCAGCGATTGCGATCCCAAGCGGCGCTGCGGGCCGAACGGCTACAATGAAAGCGTTTCAAGGACGACGCGCGGCCGCTCGCGTACGTGATATAAAGACCCGGATTGCGGAGAGATCCTCCCATCGGAAACATGGCATCGGTCCCACCAACCTCTCACCGACGCACACGAAGGGCCGGTGCGCATATAAAAGCGCAGTGCTTTTACAGTGCATTTCTCTTTTCCGACCCCCCTTTGTTCGTATTGGAGGAAGTGGGACGCTTACTCACTGGCGCTTGGCATTCATCCTCATGGTGGGCTGCGTCTTTACGCTGCAAGGCTTCAGTGTTGTTCAATGCTCTTAATATCGAAATTCACGAGACACCGCGAGTGTCTATGCTAGAGAAGTGAGACGACAGGAGTAGACTGAAAAACGAGCAAGATGTCTCGACAGTCTCAAATCGTTTAATTCGGCGCCGCTCGCACTGGTTGCGGATGGGCTTTCAGAGCAAGCGAGGTTGTGGGATCACAAGTACTAAATTTAGGTGCGCATGCGCAGTGCGGTTAGCTTAGGGCGGGCCATTTAACTGGTTCTTGCTTTCAGCTTGGACGTGTAAACCGAAGACGATTTCGCAGTTAATGTGTAACAGCCATCATCGTTACATCTCCCCTTAAATGTTTAGCTTATTGTAGAGGAATACTGGCCTACATTTATTGCAGTCAACAAGTCAGTTCTCACTTGCGGTGGTCCAGGTAAAATAGAGCGGCCTGTTTTATGCAAACCCTTATGCTGAAGTTTTATGGGACGTTAGCCGAAATTTCGCTTTATCAAGTTAGTTGTTGGATCACTTTAGCACACAATCCTCCGACACTCTGCTTCTAAAATTTGCGTTTGCCATCTCAAAGGGACCGATGGAGAGCCCCGTGACACCACAACAAGAGGAGCACTGGCTTGAAGCCTTCTCTTGTGATAAGGTATAGCACCAAGGCTTCCTCCAATCACTGCCACCACCAAAACGTTTCAAACAACATATGTTAAAACTCCACGAAAGAAAAATTCGAGAGAGAGCTATGCGTAGGTCGCTCTGCTATACAGAGAGCCCATCAAAATCGACTTCAGTGCTACAAACAAATGCATGGCTCTGAAGACGATTTTTTGGGGGGCGCCATAGAAGCTGTCTGTTCCGAATTAAGAAGGCATAGGAATGTTTAATTAACAAGTACCTCCATAAGGCGCTATGTGTCCCTTCTTAACGCTATACACCGAGCCTCTTTCAAAGTCGGTTTCACTAGTATATACAGGGATGTATTGCTGAAACAGATTTCTAAGTAGTTTGATATCGAAGTATGAAGGCCCAGAGTATTTGATTAAATATCTTGAAAGACCTCAAGTATCCCTATAAAGCGCAATACACTGATGCTTTTAAAGTCGGCTTCACTACTTTACACGCATGCACTGCTGGAATGAAGGCCCTAGGCCCTGGAATGAAGGCCCTAGGGCATTTTTGTTAACGGTATTTTTTTCTTGCTGCGAAAGTGTGGCACATCGAGCGCTACACAGAGAAACAAACGCGTTTCCTCGTCGAGTCCACAGGGAAATGGTATTAAGCATGCAATAAAAGCAAAACGCGGATTTCCCAGGGAAAGTGCACCCATTCGGTCGTTCCCTCGCAAAGGGCCCCCCACTCTTGTAAACGCTTGGTAAGCTCCCTCGCCGCTCCACCACACGAAGGCCGCGGCGGGTCCTCCGGCGGGGATGAACAAAGCACCGCAATTAGCTTTCTGCGCCAAACATATCGCTCACGTGACCCGCCCCGGCGCTTCCTCGACGACCCGCGCCGATCGTGCACGTTGCGCGATGCCGCCAGAGTTCATCGGTAGCGAAACCGGTAAGCTCACCAGGAAAGCGTCACCTTCACTGCCAAGCCAACCCACGGAGCCATTTTCGGACTTTGTTCTTGACCATGGCGGTGGCAGACTACTAATCCCGGCAGGATTTCTATACCTCGCCCGCATCACGAGTGGACCAACTTGGGAACGCCGCGGGCGATGCTCTTGGCCGTCTCATTAGAGCGCCGCATTCCGTTGGAGTCTATGAACACCCCGAACCTGTCATGACTGGTCATAGGCGCGCGCAGCGCACACTGATGACTGCGCAGCCGCTATAATGGTCCTTTTCCCGTTCGGTATTTAGATAAGACCACACTGGCCGCGCTTCCTTCAGCATACACCTACGTGCACGCTTGGACAAGCTGCGAGCCCATCACGTCAGGGACTGGTCACGACAACGTCCGTTCCTCTTCGTCTGGCCATTTTTCCCCCGGGGTCCCCTGCGACACACGCCGCTGCCTTCCTCGAAGCATGACCCACGTGACCCATCTTTAACGGAGCGCGAATATATGGTAATGCCACGTTCGGTCTTGGCGTGCGCACGCGTGGCTCTCTCTCTCTGTCTCTCTCTGATGCATCCGTGCGCGTTTCTTGCTATTCCAAACGGAAAAGTGGGCGAAACTTGGTTTTGGGTCGGCCGTCTTCCTCTCGCGCGCGCGCGTGTATACGCTGTATTTCGTCCCTTTTGCACGCTTTGCTGACGTCACTACAGAGGCACAGCAGTGACGCATCCTGTCGCGAGAAGTGTACAGGGCTGTTCGCCTCCTGTGCAGGCTCATGCGTGAAAGCCATGTGAATGCAGATACGGATTCAGTAAACCGTCCTTATAACGAAATAACTTTGTTCGAATGTTTCATTGGCCTCACTAGTTCTTTCAAAGCGAATTGTACTCACGTTTAGCGAATTATTGCTTATAACGAAGCCAGTTTTTTCACCCAAGGAGTTTTTTATAGCGACCTCATTTGAGAATTAGGATGCAGGTGATTTATCAGTAATTGTACACCAGAAACTCCATTTTCCAAAAAAGGTATGCGCCTTTTTTACGACAGCAAGCGAAAAAAAGTGGCAGTGCAACGCCGACACGTGCGGGAGGAAAAGCAAGCACACACACACACACACACAAAAAAAACAGAACTCCCGCTGGCGCAGTTTCAGGCAGGGGGCGCGCGAGCACTGTGAAGGCGGGAAATTTGAAATGCGTTGGACAAACCTCCGTTGAATTCACCAGGAGAGGAATGAGAAAGGGCAGCGAAGAGCGTGATGGGTGGTAAGAGTGAGCGGATAACGGCGCCACAGCCCACTATGGCGAATGACTGCTCTGCATTTCCGACAGCTTTCACATTTAGTGGAATGGCTTTAATTTTTTAGCAACTCATAGTGACGCGTCCCCCGATTGCACCATGATCGTGGATTGTCGTTTTTAGTAGCGTATTTCTCAGACGGAGTACCCTTGCGCCATTGCTCCAATGCTGGCGGCTCAACGCGTGCGTCCGTCTGTAGCGCAGCGGGCGGTATATTTGAAACGGAAATGCGTTGGCGGAGGGCTACGGTATCGCAAGCGCGACTTGGCAGAATTACTTCATACAATACCCAAGTTCGCGGCGGGATTCAGGTGAAGAAACAGTTGGGGGGAGATGATGTCGACCTAGAGTGTCCACCTTTCAACGGGCCATTTTAACGGATGCAGGGAGAGAAGCAGCTGCCTGTATGCAAATACAATTCTGGGAGCTCACCTGGGCGATAGGGGGCGTGAGCGTGGGATGACCACAGTGGGGATTATCCGCCATTTCGATCGCCACTCAGGAATCGAACTTTGAGCGTATTTCGAACATCCGTCAATGGCGCGCGTTGCGTGATGTCAGATATTCGTGCTAGTGCGTGTGAACACAGTTCCGTGTAGCTAGACAGAGAGAGAGAGAGATGACTTTATTTGATGCCCGAGATGGGTTCTGAAGGGTAGACGACTTGGACGGTCTCCCTCCCTCATCCGTCAGCCAGGATTCCTTGGATCCTCGCGGCGGCTTCGGCCATCCGGACTGCTGTCAGCTGTGCCTCCGGTGTGGAGCTGAGCAGAACAGTCTCCCATTGTTCTGCAGTCTTAATTTTGTAGCTTCTAAGTGTATCAACATCGGATTTGCTATTATAGCCATTCGTATTTTTTGGAGCTTATGGCAGGATCATATCATGTGGTGTAGGTCGGCTCTGCTGTTGCATAAAGTGCAGAGGTTTGAGAAAAGGTCTGGGTAGCAGCGGTTGAGGGAAACAGGGCTCGGAAAAGTGTTCGTCTGCAACCGTCGCCACGTGACTGCTTCTTTCCTGGAAAGAGTGTGGTGGGCCGGTGGATATTTGCATCTGGATAACCTGTAGCTAGAGATTGAAATTAATTAGCACCTTTGCCAAGACGGGCCTACAACTTCCGTTTTCGAGTTTACGAAGTTTTCGCCCTTATTTCATCGCAAAACTTAATGCATACTTCGCACCAAGCAAAACATTTGCCTCCCCGCTAGTCATGATACATTATCATCATCATCATGATGACACCCGGCCTTCGCGAACACCGGGAGTGTCCCATGAGACTTATAAGACTCGGAAGAAATGAAAGGGCGTGTCATTCACTTCTCCCGTTGTGAGGTTTCTATTACTCCCTGACATTTACTTTACTAAAGATTCCGCACCCGGCTTCACATTCTGTATTTCACAGAATTTTATTTAAGGCGAAGGACTTCTTTTCTGTTTTGTTTCCCTAAGCTTAAACGCATCTTACAATTCTAGTGGTCACCCTTGCATTTCCGCCATCAAATACTGACTGCGGTGCTTGTTACAGATACTTGCGCTAGTTATTGGAGTCTTTCTTTTCGAAACTCCCATCTGCTGACTAGACGGACTTTTGCGTGGATTCAAAAACGTTGCAGGTACGTCATACGCTATATGCAAGATGTTCCCCAATCATTAGAGTTGCAAGAGCTGCCATATTCTTAATTATTTTTTTGTTATGAAGACTCGTATATTTTGAGGATCAGGTTTGGGAAATGGGCAGTGTTATGTCGGAACAGTGTATTCAGCAGCATCATGTTCTACAAATGCTTAATCTATGCTTGTGGCAAGGGGGCACGTATCCCCTTAAATACATAAATTCAACCGTCATGCAAGCATATATGCCGGCAACAACAACCCGCCGCGGTGGCTCAGTGGCTAAGGCGTTGTGCTACTGAGCACGAGGACGCGGGTTCGATTCCCGGCCACGGCGGCCGCTTCTCTGATGGAGGAGAAAAGCAAAAACGCCCGTGTGTACGAGATTTCAGCCCACGTTAAAGTTCCCCAGGTGGTGAAAATGAATCCGGAGCCCTCCACAACGGCGCGCCTCGTCGCCTGCGTTGCTTCGGCGCGTTAAACCCTACAATTAATCAAATTATCACCAACAACAACAAAAGCCGTTTATCGCGCTGAAGAAGCACTTGTGCCATTAGGCATAAACTATGACTCGGTTTGGACCACAGGGGTGTTCTGAACTTGCGTTGTGACGCAAGGAGTTTCTATTTCTCGCCTCCACCAAAGAAGAGGCTCCCCACAACCTGCTCTCGAACCATCCGACGGCTCCACGCAGCCCAAACCAGAACATCCACATGGAAACGGTCATCAGTGTTGTCCTTGCTGACACGATCATTGATTGATTGCTTCTGGGGTTTAACGCGCCGACGCAACGCAGGCGATGAGGCGCGCCGTAGTGGAGGGCTCCGGATTAATTTTGACCACCTGGGGATCTTTATCGTGCGCCGAAATCTCGTACACACGGGCGTTTTTGCTTTTCGCCTCCATCAGAAAAGCGGCCGCCGCGGCCGGGAATCGAACCCACGACCTCGTGCTCAGCACTGACACGATCAGTGCAGCAGGTTGTGACGCCAGTTAGACGTCACAACCTGCAGCACTGAACAGAGTGGCAGGAAGCGTGAGCTTACGACAGCAAAATGCACGCCCACATGCACCTGACGGTCACGCCTTTCAGTCACCCTCCAAAGCTCACGAGTACTCCCGCAGCCGTCCTGCAGGCCCCTCCATGTGCCACACGAAGTGATTTGTATACTAGTCCGCCTCGGAATCTGAAGCCCAACTTTGCAGCGCTGTTCTTCCTTCTGGCTCGACCACCGAGGGCAATTAATCTCGGCGCGACCTGGTGGGCGCGACCCTTGCTCGTCCACCGAGCCTTCCCAGAAGCCGCGTCCGGCCCGTGACGGGACGTGCCGGGTCGCGGTGGACGCCGAGCCGTAAACAGATTCGGGCGTCCCACTTGGGGACCCGCGTGACGTGTGCGGCTGCCGCACTGGCAGAGACGCCAGTGTAGCGTATAACGCGCGTGCTTCACGCTCCACTGGGATTACGCGCTGGCCGATAAAGCGACATGTCGGGGAGAAATACGAGCGACGGCTTCCGGGTTACCTCCACCGCGCGGGCTTTACGCTAAACCTCAGCGACCTACATCCAGCCATCAAGCACGGCGAGGAAGGCGTATTTGTGCGAAACGCGCTAATACTAGACGACAAAAAATATGCGAGGAGAAAAAAAAACAAACAGAAGCGGGTGCTGGCCTGTCCGAAGACTGGACTGGGGCGCGTACCGGTGCCTGTGGCATCCGCCAGCAGCAATTGAGTTTAGATACTGTTCTTTTAAGTGCTTCCGCGGGGAACGGGGAGTTTACGTATTTTGCTGCTGTCCGCTGCCTATCTTCGCTGGAATGTTCTATAGATAGGTGTGTGTTGCACTGAAGGCGCCGCCATCGGCGAGAAACACGTAAAAAGGTGCCCCTTCCGGACCTGAAATGGTTGTAAAAAGAAGTCATCCAGTTCAAGGGGCCTGACGCTGGAGGAGGGGTTGCCGAGCTCTCTGGGTCGTACGACGAACTAAGTGCGATTTATGACCTTAAAAAGCGTTGTACCTTGAAAATTGTTTCCTGGCCTGGTGGAGTTAACAAGAGAAAAATGACCAAGGCTGTGCTGAACCAAACGTGTATTAACAAGGAACAGCATAGGCGGAATGCATGGTCTCCTTTAGAGTGTTTGCGAGAAGCTTACCTTAAGCTTAGCGTAATAAGTATCGCACCCATTCACGAGGCTCACGATCTCCTAGAAAAGAGGCCGCCGTACTATGTGAGAATTACGAACATCCAGTGTTCCGTTCGATGACTGGCGGGACGTATGTTCGTACAGGAGCTATCACCCACACTGCTCCTTAATAATGGCCTGGTCACTGACGCGAGCAGCATCGTCCTTTTGAGGAAGAGCATTATGATTCCGTCTCTCATGCCCTCGGACCACACATCACAGCGTGGTCCATGGACCACACATCACACCGGACCACACATCACATCACATTTTAAGAGCAGGACCCGAGTCGGATAGTTCGACGCTGTTTCTTTTGGGCAAATGAATCGTGATTGCACACTTTATTTTGCCCCTGGCGTTGAATGCAAACGCGTCAGTCCCTGATTATTGAGGAGGATCGTCTCGGAAAATTAGTTGCGAGGAGCGATGGTAATGATACGTCGTGACGTACGTACGCAAGGACAGTTTTAGAGGCGAAAATTTTGCTGTGCCTGTTTGTGTGTCTCTGCTGACAAGTGGCTTGCCCACTCATTGGAAATCGGTAAATGATTGGTGCGAGGCAGGAGGAAAAGTGAGATTGAGAGGGCAAGGGGAATGGAAGAGGAAAAAGAGGAAGAAGAGAACGGGAGAATACTGTACTTGTGGGTGGGGAGGGTTGGGAGTCAGAACGGAATCGTGAGGGAAATGAAGTCGGAGGAGTATCATTGGAGGGTCAGGGGGGAGGGGGGATTTCAGGGGGAGCACAGAAGGGAGAGTAAGAATAGTCGAGGATGGTGAGGAAAATGAGACAAGGCAGAGGGAGATCGCAAGGGGAGTGTGGCGAGGAAAGAAGGGAGGGAGAGTGAGGTATGGATAGGAGGGAAGAGAGGAGGGTCTCGTACTTCGTCGGCAGTGAATTTCCGCCTCCGGACGCACTTCGCGATCTCAGAAGAGTCGAAGCTTGGGCCGGTTGGTACATAACTTGCAGAGTAGAGGTCAGCGCAATGAACGGGACGAAGCGAAGGCTTGTGTTTGTCTCCTCTTCGCATAGTCGCGTTCATTGCGCTTCCCTCTACTCTGAAAGTTCGCTATCTGACCCGCTGGCGTAGGCGGGAGCGATACTACGCGCTCCACACCAGCTTCCGCCATCTAGTGATTCGCCCGCGAGACAGGGCTCAACGGTTACGAAATGTGTTCAGTCATGCAGTGAAAGGCACGTGGAGCTCCCGCGCTATATTCAAAACGTCGCAGCCAATAAGCATTGACGTGCCGTTTGCTTGCCAAGGCTTACCGCTTCGCTTTCTCACGAAATGAGTCAAACAATGCTCCACCATCAAAGCCCACAATAAGGCGCCACTACCAACTAGCAACAACAGGAACGTTTTTTTTTTTTTTTTTTTTAACACGAAAGTGTTTTATTCCGGGATACACGAAGATTTCGCTGACCCTGCACCCCTGCACACAGAGTCTTCTTGCGGGGAAGCAACCTTTAGTACTAAAGAGTATGTTATACTTAGTACGAAGGAATACGTTTGCGCAAAAGACGAGGACAAAAAAAAGAGAGGACAAGACGACTTGTCCTCTCTTCTCCTCGTCCTCGTCTTTTGCGCAAACTTATTCCTTCGTACGTCATGAACCGACTAGCCAGCAATCAAGTCCTACTAAATTATGCTTAGGGTTGTTCGTTTTCGGGTTTTATTTTTACCACGAAAGTGTTTTATGGAGCGATACCCTAAGATTTCACTGACGTCAAATCCGTCACAGAAACGATGCCAGTACACCTTTGCCGAAGCGAACCACCAGCAGGACGTCGCTAGCCAAGCCCACCCATGGTGCACAAGACAGCCGCCGAACCGCAAATAATGCTCGGTTGCAGATTTCGCTGCACATTTAACTTTCGTGTTTTACTGATTACTATGACAGAGGAATAAACTATAGTTTTCTTTTTTTTAAGGTCACTCAAGGATCAGGTCGCGCACGACGGTATGTCGACGCTAAATGTGTAGGAATATTACGGATGAAAATAAAAAAAATCACTCCCGCACTTTTATAAGCATCGATGCGGACTCGAGTGGTTAGCACCTTTGAGGCGTAATGGGCAAATAAATAGAGAGCCAAACCCCGGGAGGCAATTGGCTTGGCGTCAAGCGGTGGGCGGGTCCTGGCGCGCCGTCGCAGGTTGTCTATGCGCGCCGCGTATAGATAGATGATGGGCAGCACTTGCGACCTCGTCTGCTCCCACGGCCGAGTAATTACAGGCCGGGCGGCGCTCTTGACGCGCCCTTTTACCTAAAACGGGCTCTTTTCTTCTCACTGCGTGTAGACCGACGGGTGCCCCAGCCCCGGTGCCGGAAACGGTAAAATAGCACTTTATTTGCCGCTGCTGTGACATGTCCTCGGGCCCTGCGCTAGCCCGGGTGCATGCAGCAGTTGCAGCATTTGCGTGAGCACACTTACATATATAGAGCTCGGGGTAGCGGTGCGTGAAGACAAGACGCGGAAAATCGTCGGGCTGGATTAGAGACTCGAGACTGGCCGAGGACAAATGAATTCACCGCCGTCGCTTTCAAGGTAGCCCGGATGCAAATAGCGGAGATAAAGTGGCGCGGACGTAGCGTTTTGTGTCAGATTAATTCCACGGGGCAGGCAACCGCAGATAGTGTAATCGCACAGTCTTCACGAGTAACAGAACCGCATATCACGAACTTGTGTACGTACGCAATTAGGCACAACTATGCCCGTTTCGAGCGTTGATTCTGCTGGCATTTGCACACTGGCTGTTGGGCGGTGCTCCTAAAACACAAAACTCTAAATTCGAGGATTAGCCAACCTGATGAGCGTGTCTTATGAAGTATACCCCGTAACCGAAGGCCCCCCTCGAGTCTTCGTATTTGCGCCAACAAATCGCTCAAATGAGCGTTCTTGTAAATCGCCTGCTTTGAGAATGCCGCCGTGGCGGCTTGAGGTCGAACTAAAGCGAACGCTCGCGCGTAGAAGCTGATTAACGTGCACTATACGTCACAGCAGCAAATACAACGCTATTCTCAAGCGCGAAATAGGTCGCTGTTAAATTCGCGTGCAAAAAAACAAAGAAAACTTGACAAAGTTAAATGAAGTTGGAGTACATTGAGACATGTTCGAATGTTATACGTTAAAACACGAACCCCATTGAATATCGGTGTGTTCATTCCACAAACGGTACACTCACGCAGTTTACCCGTGTGCACGTCAAACGACGCTTGATTACATTTTTTTGAACCTTGCAACAAAATTTTGCTACAGTTGTCTGCGGCGCAACCGTAGAAAACCGTAGAATCGATTCACAAGTCATCTGAGTCGATCGATCGCTTCAGAAGACTTCTACGAACAATCCTCCAGCGGCTTCACCGTGGCACCTGTACAGATGGACCCATACACATCCGCTCGCGGTCAGTGCACCAAAGAAAAATTCAGACCTGCTTTCGACATCTATTGATCCTCCCAGAAACACTCGGCCTATTCCAGCTAACACTCAAGCGCCCACACTAAGACTGAAATATACCGACGCTCACTCAAGAGGCAGCTCCAGCGGACGACCTCCAGCGCGGGTGGGCCAGTACGTCCGTCGAGTCCCCTCTTTCGCTCAGACGTTTCCATACGCGCTCGCGAGTGCAAATAGTTCTCGGAGCTCGCTGGCCTCTTCCTATGCCTTTCCTCTTCCTACGACGCTCTTTTTCCTTCCTCAGCTCGAAAGGCGCGTGTCGAGCACCCTCCACAAGCGCATATACGCACGCAAGCGTTTCCCTCGCGGCACATACCGAGAGTGGACGAAGCGCGCGTGCAGCGGCCTGGAGCGCTCGCTGGCACTCGGCATCTTGGACGAAAAGAGACAAGCAAAAGTACACAAAAGCAGTCGTGTCTGCTCGAGCCAATACAACAGCTGTCAGGCCAGAGACGCACACGCAGCGTATAGAATCAGCCACGCCGACGAAAACATAAACGCGGACTTCGGTTCCCGAGTCGCGCGTCAATCAAGAGTTATGCGGTGCGCATTCCCCCGCACATGGAGGTCAGCGCGGCAGCCCGCTCCTCGCATGCCTTGCTCGGCGTAATCGGCGTTTTGAGCCGAACTGGACAGCTTTCCTCATGCTGAATCCAAATTGTGCGCGTGCGCGCACGTTGGTAGACGTCGTCGGGGGACCAGGCGACGCGTATACGGTGTACGCGGGCGGGTCATCACGGCCCGCATCTTCGAACACTTATAACTCGCTTGTTATTATCCCTTCAGGTATAGATGAGCTGGGTTTAAATATAGTACAAGGAGACCCTGACGTCACCGGTGCGTTGCCGTTGGGCAGTCACGCGGCCCTTGCGCCTCGGTTAATGGAAAGTGGCGCGAGATTTGGCGTGTAACCAGACTATTTATAGGATCGTTGAGACGTGTCTCAGAAAAGGGCTGGGGCTGATTATATTATAAGAAGGTTTTCAAGCCTTAATCCTTCAACTGCAAGGCTAGCACCGAAGTGCCAAGACGCGCTGTCCAGTTAGTCGAGGAGAGGGTGCCAACGAGACGCGACTTCTACTTCGTCCCAGCGATGGCGATACGACTGCCACGAGTTGCTGCCTCTTCCCTGCGTGTTACGGTGCGGCTTGTGCCGTGCGTGGCATATACCCGTTCATGGCGAATTACCGGTGCTGTCTACGCTTCTCGATGAGTATGGTGCTGGCGACGGCCTTCCTTACAGACAGCCTTCCTTATTAGGGATAGTCTAATAAGGACGTGAGTTCGATTCCCGGCGGCGGAGAAGGCTTTTCTGCTGGAGGCGAAAAGCAAAAACGCCCGTGTGTACGAGGTGGTCAAAATTAATCCGGAGCCTTCCACTACGGCGCACCTCATCGCCCGTGTTGCGTCGGTGCGTTAAACCTTACAATCAATCAATCAAATCAACTGAGAGTCTAATATCTACTGTGCACTTCCCCCTCCACATAAAGCGCACCAGGTTGAAACAACGTCACGTGCGTCACAGCTTCTTAAAATTCTGATGTTTTCCTACCGCCTTGTACCGGTGAGCTCCTGCCACCAAAACTGACCTCCTGCGCTGGCGTTCATCATTTATTCTTGACCGCAGATTCACGATGACGCACTGTCAGTGCGCGATCAGCCAACCCGTAGTACCGGGGAAACAGACACTCCTCATATATCCCCCGCACGCTCTCCCGTGTGCTCCATCTCGCGCCATGCATGATACAGGGCCAGTTTTTCTCTACCCCCCTCCCCCCACCCCTTCCCCCCCGCAAACGTGCTCTACCGTGCAACGCGATTAAGCGATCGGAAGCCAACGCGTCGCCACCACTGGTGCGCGCTCCAAGAGCAAGAAAAGGCAGCGCGGTGGGGCCAGGGCGAATGCTATCGGTCCCCGTGCCCGAAGGCAGCACATAATGCCAACCTGTTCGGATCAGCCGAACGCAGTCTTGAACTGGCCCGGCCGGATCGAGGAGCTCTTCTTTTTCGTCGAGCGCGGCGCGGCCTTGAAGGATGCGTCGAGCGTTCGATTCCCTGGCGGCGACGTGGTTTGGCCGGCCGCTGCTGCCTCGCAGCACGCGTGGCCCTTGTTCGCGATGTCGCGGCCGCTTCCCCCGCCAAGTCGTCGTCTTCGGCGCTGCGCCGTTGGCGGTAGGCATCGGAAACGGGCGCCTCCTCGGTCAGCTGAGATGTTGGCAGCGGTGCGCACGCACGGAGTGACCGCCGCCTCGGGAGGACCGGTTCCCCGGTTGATACGAAAATGAGACCGGCTCTTGGCGAACTCGCCGCACTCTTGGTTTCTGTCGTCGACGGGTTTCAAGCCTCAAATGTCGGAAGAAGTGCGAGCAGGTGGCGAAATGATCGGCTATGCCGACGAAAGCTATCCGACAGGGAAAGGATCGGGCGTGAGAATAGGTTGGTGGGGGATAGTTAGTTGATGGACACCTCGAAACAAGAGTGGAAACGGAAGCAAGCATGAACCGTAATGTGACAACGATGCGGGATCTCTGATGGTGTCGCTGGATCCTTCCTCCTTTTCTTTGGTTGACGTCGCAAGGTAGACAGATCAATGCCTGGTAGCAGAAAAAAGGTTTAATTCCCTCGGCTGATCTATCGATTATTATTGGTCTCGCGATTAGATGCACTAAAAGTCGCTGCGTGTTTTTCGTCTTACACGTCCGCCGTTTACTCTGCGCAAATTGAGTGGAAGAAGAGAGTGCGGTGGAAGGGATATCTTCCTCCCAAATCATGCCAAGAGATGAGTCCACGTAAGCCACAGCCCGGTTATATACGTACGTTATCCTCATCCCCGTGCTGCCATCCTCCCTACATCCTGTGCAACTACAGCGCTCTACATCTGCACTTGCAGCAGCCGCTGTAAGTGGAAGCAGTTTTAGGCAGTGCCGAAGTAGTCGCAGGGCTGTGTAGGGGCGCTGTGCTGAGGCGAAGGACGCTAGCAGACGCCGCGCTTGAAACGTTCCCGCCGGCAGCGCCACACACCGACTATCCTGGGTGTTGTCCAGGAACAAATTTTATTGCTCTCACGGCATTCTTTCGCTCTGTGACCTTGATTGACAGGCCTCACACAGACAGACGCCATTTTGCGAGGTGGTGCAACAAGCGCTATTTGCAGTCACTCGGAGCAAACGCGATCCGTTGTCCGGCTCGGTTCTTCACTCGTGGTGGTGCCGTACGATGAACTCGGCGTTTCACAATCTTCGGCAATCCCTCAGTTCTCATCACCGCTCTTCTCACCAGCCCGCGCCTAAAAGCCCGTCCGTTCTTCGCAACTTCACACGCACATGCCATTCCGGAAGGAGAGCCGTCGCACTCCGACGACGCATCCTTCCCAAGCAATAAAAGGCTGCGATGTTTTTCACGCCGAGCTGCAGGCGGACATCGAGAGGTCGTTAAACAGCCTCCGCGCTCCGGGTGTACGCGAAGTCCCGACTTGTTTGTCTCTTGGACGGAGTTATTTTTCACTCTCTAATTCAAATCGAGCGCCAGAACGAAATTGACGACCCGTCGCAGATCGCCGCTCGGTGTCCGATGTGTGAGAGCGCTAGAGAAAAAGCTCGTTTTCCGAACAAGATCGAATTACGTGATAACCCCCCGCGTGCTGGCTGCCTGAAGAGAAATGGCTCGGCTGTGGTCTGGCTCAAGTGCAAGCGCGGGGACGTCGAGTCACGTGCGAAGGACGATTCCATGCTGGCATCGAATTGCCGGCCGCGAGTCCTGCAGGCCGACCCTTTTGCACGGGACATAGCCAAGTCCGGCTATTCTCGAGTCTCGCGCAGAATGACTGAAATCAACTACAGCCTCTTCGGACGAGTGGGAAGGAATTCAGAATGGCCAAGGGTGTACGGCGCCGTTTTGACGTATGTCTGGAAGGATAAAAACGTAGACTGTTTGTTCTTCCTCCTCGCGCGATGTATTAAACGGCCTGATCTCTGATACATCTTTTCAGCATGTCCAGTTCTCTCTGCATATCTTACAGTACGCAACTTACAGCACGCTGGATTTCCAGCCAAAAACTCCGGCAAGCTTATAGCACGTGCTCGCATCTTGAGTATGCAAGCTGTATTAGCTAACATCCAACATTCTCACATAACACCGGAACTGCTACTACGTCTGCCTCTGCAATTGTTATATTTGAGGAATATATCGCAGCTTCTGCGAAATGAGGCTATCGTCGCAAAGCCCCCGTTCAGCTTGCTCTTTCTATTTTGTAGCATACTTCTTCGGACGTTTTTTCTAAGAGATGCATGCGGCGTGTGTCTTTGCACGCCGATCGAGCGGAAGACGCGGCTATTACAGGGGACCATTGGTCAAGCTTGGGTTTCAGCGCTGCCGCGGTGTTCCACAACCCCCGTGGCGTCTGCCCCAGTCGCTTCGGGCTCCGGACCCTTGGGGTAGTTCACACGGCCGTTCTTTTCTTTTCCACTCTTTACTTTAGTGCTTTGTCTGAACTACTTTCTTTACGCCATTAATTCTCCAGGCGCGCTTCTTTGGGTACACACTTTGTGTCTGTGTGTGATTGGTCCTTTTCTCTTTGGCGCGAACATGGCTGATTGGTGTTTAGGAGCGTCTCCCCGATTGGCTGCAGAAAGTGGGACCATGCAGAATGCGCTTATTTCTCACGGGTCCCGTTGAAGCAAATATAAGGACGCTCTGCCGGCTGCTGGGAGAGCTGCCGACCCTGAAAGACCTTCAGCATTACCCAGGCCCCATTAAGTACTTTAAGTACTCTTGCTCTCTTGACTGTATTTTTATTTCATTTTATGTAGTAAGTGTATTTTAAAAATTTGTGTGTGTTAAAGATCAGTAAATGTCATCAGTAAATTAAATCAGTTAACCTTGAATCATCCTGAACCTTCTCGACTTCTTCGCCGCCGATCACCATGCTACTATAGCGGAAGTTATTGGCCAAATTTCCTCGCTACACTTTCATGGACAAAAACCGTTGTCGTAAAAGTGAATAAGCCTAAAGCGTACGGCTACAGTTCGGCAGTATACTCGAATGGGCAAGAGGTGCGGAAAACAAACTCTAGCGCTCCGTAACCGTTCCCGAGTTCTACAGAGGGTTAATGTTTTTTTAGTCAATCCCAGTCTCTCCTGACGTTCGGCTTCACGTTTGATTCTGTGCCGGTTACACGCAGTGCTGCCTTTTCGCGTCCCAGCGGGGCTCGTTTTTGTTTTCTCACACCACGCAGTCTCTGTTTCTTTTTGTGTGTGTGCGTGTGTGCGTGATTTCATTAAGTTTTACTTGCACGACAAGTTGGCAAAGACTAATCGTTTGGTAATAGGCCTCCTTTCCACGGAAAAGGTGGCGGCCAATTACGAGCGGTCATTACAAACGAACACAAACTTGATTTCGGAATGCGAAAGCGTTCGCTTGTACACGAACAACACGTGACTGGCCGGTCACCCCTGCCTGCGTCCTGGTTCCACATAAACAGGAAACTGTGAACTTCTAACGTCATAACTTCTGTTTTGCACTGGCAAACACGGAGTCTTGAAGATTCAAAATTTATACTGTCGTTCGAAACCCATACTTACCATGTGGCAAAGGAGTACAAAAAGAAAACTGTGGCTGTTTACTCTGTCACAGGGAGCGGTAAGACATGAAATTCAAATGTGCAGCGAAATCTGCAGCTGAGCATGATTTGCGGGTCGGCGGCTGTCTTGTGGGTCTGCTTGCCTAGCCACGTCCTGCTGGCGGTTCACTTTGGCAAAGGTGTACTGACGTCGTTTCCGTAACGGATATGACGTCAGTGAAATCTTGGTGTATCCCGGCATAAAACACGGTCTTGTTAAAATATGAAACCTGAAAACGAAAAACCCTAAGTATAACGTACCCCTTGGTACTAAAGGTTGCTTCCCCGCAAGAAGACTCGGTGTCCAGGGGTGCACCCTTTACAGGGCGCTTGCTTCGTTGTACAGGCGTCACTTCCGTGACGGATATGACGTCAGCGAAATCTTCGTGTATCTGGTAATAAAACACTTTCGTATCTACTCGTCTCGTATGCTTACCTCGTATCTACTCGCTTAGCTGCAAGCGTCGTCGAAAGCCGATAGTCTCCTGCCGCCTCCGCCACGTAACGGTCCCTCCTCTCTACCCCGTCCACCTCTCCCACTCTTCCCCTCCCGCCTCGGTTCTGCCATGATAAATGCAGTAATGGTTTGCAGAATTCAATTCAATTTTGCCGCGTTCGCACTGCTGGCGCGCCATTTGTTTGGACCTTTCGGTAGTGCTTCGCTCGGCATGCGAACCACGAGATTCTGGATACACCGTGAGCCCTTTTTGTATTTTGTGGTTAAAATATTGTTTATAACGCGTTTCTGTGTTTGCTACGGCAAAAGTTCGGCCCAAGTCTATTTTAAATTAAGAGAACAGTGCCAGTGTGCATTACGTATATACCGTTGCTTCAAATATGCCTAATGTCGTATTTTTGCTGAAAAATCTTCACAAACATTAATGTGCTACCAGATTTAGTAGTTTGGAAATGTGTTGCCTATATACAAGCTTCGTTAAAGTATTCTTTTAGCTTTTGGCCCGGCGGATGAATCGACGGACGGATGGGTGGGCAGATGGACGGATGGGTGGGCAGATGGACGGACGGACGGACGGACGGACAGACAGACAGACAGACAGACAGACAGACAGACAGACAGACAGACAGACAGACAGACAGACAGACAGACAGGCAGACAGGCAGACAGACAGACACGCAAAATTTTCGGGTTTAAATAGCCCAAGAAAGAACATCGTCTTCAATATTTCCTGCCGTTGCGAAACGTGGTTATACACGATGTGCAGAGTGTTTAGACAACAGCACGAGTTACAGCCGGGAGAGAAACTTAAACGAAGGACTGGTTGTAACCCCGGTAGTTCCAGGTTATAGTGCACGTTTCTTACACAGGCACAATCCAGATACGACATGTGATAATAAACAAGGAGAAAGAACAAAACTGCGTGCTGCTAAGGGAGCACAGAACGGAGACGTCAACGAATATGCCGCAAGCAGCATCGCTGTTTCGATGCACCCAGTGCCCCTGCAGGTCTGCCGAGGCCTTCAACACCTGCGCCCAAAGAGATGCCTCTCGAGTGAACGACTCGCCCGATCCACGAAACGCACTTCCTCCATCCACTTCTCCTAAATCATATATAGCCAACACCAAAACGCTGCGAGGTGCCCCCTCCTCGAGCCTCATGTCACGAACCATCCTCTCAAGCAACAAACACGCTCCACAAAGTACGATTTGAACCAGTTTATATTTAGAACGCGAGAAAAGCAAAAAGAGAATCCTACCGGCGCATTGGCCCAATCGCAAGCTTCACCTTCAGTGAAGCGGCCGAAGCCCATTTCCTGGCAGCAGCGTCTCGGGAGCTCGCCCGGACATTCAACCGCTGCTGCCACGAGACATCGATCAAACCGCGATCACTTGAGCCTCTCGGCGGCTGAGTGCGACGCCTCTATACACAGCCTCCTTCCTCGCCTCCGTGGCCCCTCGAGGTGGAAGGCGCGACCTACGAAAGGTCGTTCTCCCTGTTCGCTGAGACAAACCTCGCCTGAAAGGAGCGACCTGATGGATATCGTTATTTGGAGTCAATCTCGTGTCGTTGCCGTGACAACCAGAGCCGCGTCGACGGTCGCTGGAGCTTTCGGTCGTGCCGTATATAAGCGCGGCCTTCCAACCACCTTGCGGGCTGCTAGCGCGACCCCGAAACAAGTTTGAGAGCGACCGTTCTATTTTTTCGTAAAAGGCCTCTTCTCCGTTCGACGCCAGCGTGGCTTTTCTTTCGGTCCACGCACGTACTCGTTAACTTCCTCGCCACTCTTTTCACCCCACTACCCTTCCTTTTTTTTTCTTTTCTTTTTTCCTATCAAGCGACGTCTAGCGCGATCTAGCGCTCCATAAACGCTGGATTCTCGAAGATAAGAAAGAAGCCACGACACTCACTGATGCCTTCAAAACCGCAGGGCAGTCATTCCTCCACGTGGTGCCAAGAAACGGTGTTCGACGTGTCAAGTCGTCATTGGCTTTTTGCGTTAACGCAGGACGTGAGACAGCCGACTCTTCGGTCTCGCGTGGGCGCATTCCGTTTACGGCCTGGGAGCAGTGAAAATGAAAAGTAAGATCAGAGACGGATTGAATGTCCGTTCAAATGTGATGACCAGTTCGAGGGGATATACAACGGCCAGGTAGAAGGAGATTCTTCGGACGCTTATTTTCGGTGACGCTTTAGACGAGCCGTCACTCCTACGCATGCAGATGCACGCACGCACGCACACTCAATGGGAAACTTGAACTAGTGACTTCCTCAAAGAACATATTATGATGATACTCGCATTTTTAATGTTGACAGCGAACTGACTGCGTTCCGCTTGTTCGGTGGAATACATACTACGACGAGTCAATAACCGTTATAAACACATGTAAGTGCAAAGCCGTTCATCTATCTGTTTTTAGTGCCAGTGGCTTCTACCGCACACCTCTATCCCAGGAATTCGCGGACGCAAGGTGAAGCCGCTGCTAAGGGGCCAGCGAACCGCTTGCGGCGCAGCGCAGGGGGAAAGGGGAGGGGGTATGCACCGGCCTGCCGTTAGGTCTAACGTCATGCTTTGAGGCCTAACGTGGTCAAATGGCATCCGTGGCTTGGCGTACAATTCGTTTGGCGTTGCTCGGCTTGCCGTTAAGCTTGACGTTAGGGCTGCCAAACGTTAAGCCTAAACATGACCTACCCACAGTGCCCAGGGCGATCGGCCAATGTTGTTGGTCATATGAGCATAGAGACAATGGAAAGATAAAAGGATGATCATGATGTTTTCACGCCCTCATCTTACTCTACACAAGCGTAGATGTCCTGTCCAACGACGACAAAGGCACATACCCAACGAGGCGTACTGGAAAACCCTTTAAAATGGGAAATAAATTCATTTCAGTCAATCAAGAAGTTCAATCAACTGATCAGTCGATCCCTAAATCAATTACTTGGAGCGCAAACACGAAGACGGTCGACCACAAGAAATGTAACCTCTTAATTCTGCACGCGTACTTTGAAGCTAGAAAAGCGTGTGATATACCGCATACACGCAGCAAAATTTACATTCCAGCGGTGGTGCATGGAACAACGTTTCATAAGCAATAGACTGTATGTCGCCTTGGCGCATATATTATATCGTTGGTGCAGCCAAATCGTCCCTCATTTTTGGATATACAAGTCAGGAGGCCTAATTCGGCGCATACGTCATTTACAGCATCGAACGCAACACTCAGCGCCAACGAATGCACACACAAATCTGCGTGCATCACCAATGGCCCCCGTACTATATTTAACACAAGGCCGGCCGCAGGGCACGAACGCTAAGAAACAATAAGTGAACTCCGCCCACTTACACATCGCCGCGAGATCCTGCACGCCCGCTGCGCCACTTTATTCCGGCGAATGCGAAATGAGCGCCGGCCGAGAAAAGAAACGGCTGACTCACGGCATCCTCGCCACGCTGCACACAACAGCACCTGCGCCGCCATCTGCTATGTATACACGCGCGCGCGCACGCAATAAACGCAAATACGCATCCAACAAAAGGCGAGCGGTCCAGTGGGCGAAGCAGGAAACGGAGAGTTGCCTATTGATCGTCGTCACACCCGGGGAACGGTGTTCATCGCGATCGCTGAACCGTTGCAGAATGGAATCAACGGGCGTCCGGCGACGGCGAGTGCGGGACCACCCCTCGCGCCGCGGAGGCAGCGTGCGGAGGCGGCGGTGGTCAAACGATTGCGAGGGAGCGAGCGCGCCTGCACTGGAGCCTCCCGCAAAGGCAGGGGCTGAAAAGCGCAGGTTCCCGTTGCAGTAAAAAACGGTTCCCGCAGCACCCGTTCAGATAAGTGTTGCGCGTTTGGAGGGCGCGCGAAAAGCCTTGTTTATGTAGCACGCCCCGGAAAAGAAAACAAGGCGGTTGGGAAGGAGAGGGGGCGCAGCCTGAGTGCTCTGAGGAGACCGGGCAGGTGTTAAATAAATCTAAGAGTGGTACCCGCCGCTATGGCTAGAAATATGTACTGTCACTGGTAGATGCTGGGACGATTCAAAGAGTGCGAGAGGGGGTGAGGAGAGACAGGAAGACAAAGGGGGTAAAAAAAGTGCGGTGATTAGAATTCCTGGGACGTGGCATTTCGAAATTAAGGGTTGGGGTTTACAATATCAAGGACACACATTTACCAACAGGACCATAGTTCGGGGCATGAGCTGCGACTGTACTTTGGGTTTGTGAGTGAACTTTAGCAGACGTTGAATACACGGCCGTTTCGGTTAGCCCCTCGATCAGACATGTCTCTGCTACGGTTTGGAATTGGGCTAGTAACTTTGTCCCTAGCAGCAGAACGCCCTACAGGTCTTCCTGATAGAGGAATAATTTCCGCTGCCAAAACAGCCACCTCAGTTGACCATTTGGACCCAAAAATTTGCTAGCTTCACCGCAGTGCTCTTCCCTAGATTTGAGGTGAAGGTGGATGCGCTTCAGAAAAGCCGACTTCAAGGTTTCTCAGTGCAAAGAAGGCGGTGAGGGAGTCTAGAAGTTAAGCTTAATGATTTCCAATGCTTCACTGCTCGCCTTGACGTAAGTAATGAAACGCTAATCCGCTGTTCTGCTTTATCTCCTTGACACGCATACTAAAACCTGTTCGGTTCTATCAAACTGTTATTTCTTCAGCAGTGCCAAAGTACTACGGTAGCTCCACTTCTTAGGTAGGCCGGGTCAACAATTCTGTAATAGGGTAGACACTTATCAGCCGCGATTATCAGGGATGCTGCATTAGTAGACCTCACAGCGTGTCTCTGACTTGATCGCAAGCAGCGGCCACTTAGGAGGCGTAGCGTCAGGGTAGAGCACTGCCGAGCAATCGTGGTTGCCGGAGTCCACTGCGACAAACGCGTTGGCTTCCGCGTCTGCTGGAGCTCCTTCCAAAGTGAAGCACTTCTCACGGACGCCACACTAGCAAACAAGCCAGTTGCGAGAAAGGGGCGAAAGAGCGCTCAGTCGCTGCGGTCGGCGCCGAGCCATTTCCTAGGGCGCCCTTTTAATCTCTCGCGTGCTCGCGTTTGAAATTATGTGCACCAAGCTGGAGGGTTCAGCCGTGAACTGCGAGGCATCCAGAAGCAGTGAGCGGGTACAAAAGAACGATGGGATTAGCACACGCACTTTGCTTCTCGTTAGTGCCTGCTTGCTCTTCAAAGCAGTTCAGTTCACGATGCGACCAGAGGCGAGGTGACTGCGCAGCGGCGACGTAACACGAATTGCACGCTGAGGCCAACAGTCCTGGTCAGTCTCCATTCGAAGTACTCACCGTTGCATAGCCTCAGAGCACAGACAGAGTATAGCCTTTAGGTCCGACGCGCATCACAGGGCGGCGGATCTAAAATTGAAAGACTTCGCACCGTCGGTACTTGAATCTTCCGCGTAGACCAGTCTCTTGTCTACGCGCTGGGCTTGGGGGTCGACGGGAACGGAACTGAAAGGAACCCGGGGGCAGGCCTCTAGCGGGCATCCATCTCGAAGGGGCGGCCGTTGACAAGAGCGGAGGCGGCCCCGCCTTTGACATACGCACGCAAGCGCAGGCCGAGAGTGCGGCCTCTTGTGTTCCTTCGCTACCACCGGCTGCATACCAGCGTGTAGCGCTGTGCTCTCCTCGAGCGGGCGTTGACGCCTGGATGCACGAGCGTATGCACGTACGCGCTGGTTGAGTGACTGCTGCGCTCCTCACGGAGCAAGGGAGCGGCGCTTGACCCTCGAGAAGAAAGCCCTCGTCGGAACTGCGAAATCGGAGGTGGAAGGACCTGTGCGCCCACGCTAGAGTACACGGCTCTGTGACTTCCGTTACAGACCCGATGGCGATAACGATCACGAACAGGCGCGAGTTGCCATGATCGCATTCTCGCGCCCAACGTGTCACTAACTACAAGCAGGAAGTTTCGAGGTTAACAAACTTCGATTTGCAGGAGCTGGTAAGGACGCGAAATATAGACAGATGGGATGTGTGGACGCGCACGCACGCACGCACGCACGCACGCACGCACGCACACACGCACGCACACACACACACACACACACACGCGCGCGCGCACGCACGCACGCACGCACACACACGCACACACACACACACACACGCACGCACGCACGCACACACGCACGCACACACAGAAGCACGTGCAAGCACGCACGCACGCACACACACATACGCACGCACGTACGCACGCACGCACGCGCATGCGCCTGTTGTGGGGAGATCCAAAAACATTCTTTCTAGAGTGATTAGGGGTTTGTTGCGCCAAACCTAAAGACAATGAAAAATGACGTCGTCAGTGTGGCCGCATTGCAGGGTTGTGGGATTATCTAGACCACTTGGATTTCTCTACTGTGCGTTCAAATAGGGTGCACGGGGCGTTTTCGCATTGCGCGGTCATCAGAAGCACATAAATCAGAGGCTACAGGAGTGGAACCAATGATTTTGTGCTCGGTGGCATGACACTTGAAGATGGGAAGACCGGCGTTCTGACATCTGCTACAATGAAGAACGAAGCTACGTTTCAAAAACATAGTCCCCATTTTACGCGCACTATGTTACGTGCAGGGTGCTAAAATTACGAGCGTATTCTGCCGATGGCATTGATTTTTATTTTTTAAAGCGAAGCTTTTTGTGTTCTAACTGATGTCCTCTGTAACGCGAAAACGCCGAAGTGAAAGGAAAAAATTGTTTCCCGTGGCCCGAATCGAACCTGCGTCTATCCGGCCGATTGCTCCATTTCGACATGGTCGAAGCGGTTTGGAAAGCTTAGACGACAATCAGAGAATCCGCCATGAGAAAGGTTACCGTTCAACCATCGTCTTTGTTTGACAAAGGGGTGCATGATTTTTAATATCGAAGAATTAGACCTGACGGAGCGTACACATAATTAGCTAAACAAGACGAATGCATTGTTCCTAACGGGTACCCCGCGCTGGCGGCGTAACGTTCCACTAAAGCCAACCGTAATTGCGTGGCGTGACCAGCGTTCTGCAAAGGTCAACCGTCCGAAATTCTGCGCGGTGTGTTCCCATTCGTGTGTACCTCGGTCCATACTGTCTTCCGGGTTGGCGCGATCTTGACGCTCGCTCTCCACGCTATAAGCGTGGGAATGAGCATTCGTAAACTGGTATAATATAGGACCGGGGTGTCGTTGCGTCATGCCCAATATTAGGGGCGAAGCACCTCAGGCCCTCGCTTTGTCCGTGGCTTGTCCCTTGGCGTCCGTGTACACAGTGTTGCGCATGCGCGAGGAGCATTGCATTGAATTGGATTGGATTTAGATTTGGATTTGGGTTTGGATTGGATTGGATTAAACTGAATTTTATCGGATTGGATTGGAACTGCATATACTGTACACACGCGTTGTCACTCATTTACATGCGTGAGTGGGCAATGCCACGGGTGATTTACGGTAAGAACGATCCCCAGTGCTTCGCCCACTTGTGAACAAACTCAGAAAGCAACTGCGCTCAGCAATATCTTGTTTCGTGCTTTTTTCCGGCGTTCTGGCACAAGCGCGCGCAATGAGACACTCAGGAAACTGAACTAGGGGCTGTATTCTCATGTTTTGTCGTTTCGTATCCGTTTCAAAAGTTTCCGTTTTGAGCAAGCCCTGATTGGCCAAAAGCGGACACCCGGATGTGACGCTATGCAATCACGGCGGAGCTATGAGACGTGGCTTCTCGGAGCAGGCGATTTGGAGCAGACGATTTTTCGTGCCCTTGTTGTTGGTTCGCTGGTGGAACAACACATAAAAGGTAGTTTAAAATAGGTTCAGTCGTTTAAAATATGTTTACAAGAACAGTTGTGCAAAAGTAAGACCAACGCCCGCCTACAACTGGAACAAAACTTGTTGAGTTAGTTGGTTCATGTTTATTCTTTTCAATAGTACAACTGGAAGAACGTCACAACAAAACGGACAAACACGAGATTACCGCCCCAGAAGAAACGCATTATTTCGCGACCTCTGTTTCGTTCGCCGTGTTATCGCCAAATTTTCCCAGGCTGGTTGAGTGAACCCACGTAAACCTCGCCTAAATTTAAAAGCACTTCTACGCTCTGCGAGAAATTCGCTTCGCCTCCCATAGGACACGGGCCTCGTGAGACAGGGCGCTGGCGTGCGACAGAGAGAGAGCGGTGGGACGGATGGAGCATGTCTAATGATGATGAGGCCGCGCAAGGAGGAGATGTTCTCCACTGGTCCGTCCGAGTGCGACGAACTATACCGTGTACGAGCGAGACGCGCACAGGCGGCAGTGCGCAAGCGTGTCCAAGGAGGCCCGCACACAGACGAGAACGCAATGGGACATGTTAAGTAGCGCAACAGGGAATGCAAGTCACGCGAGGGAGGACTCCCGCGTGCGGTTCGACGCACGATCGGGACCACGTCAAGCGCGACACTCGGAAGCTGAATCTGCGCCGCGACCATCGGCGCGTGGAAGGAAGCGGAGCGGTTGCGTGTCGGAGTGAGCACTGTTCTGCTTTTAGGAGGGGAGCGAGTGCTGCGATGGCGCAGCTATGCACTCGACTTCAAGCGACGCTGCGGAAACTTCTTGCGCTGCCGATTACTTTTACTTTTGGAGGGATTATTCACTCGGAACACTCCGTGCAGCTCCTGCACGCTCTGTGAGGATGTGTTCCGCAGCTGAAGCGCAAATCCTACGCCGTAGAATGAGGTAAATAACGTTAAGTAATTTATTTTTTGGTTTTGGAGAAATAATTGACCGATTGTTCGACTTAATTTCATTTATATTGGTAACGAATGTAATCATCATCATCACCAGCCTATCTATGCCCACTGCAGGGCAAATGCCTCTCCCATTAATCTCCAATCATCCCGGTCCTGTGCTAACTGTGACCAATTTATCCCCGCAAACTTTTTGATCTCATCTGCCCATCTAACTTTCTGCCACCCCCTGCCACACTTGCCTTCTCTAGGGATCCACTCTGTTACCCTTAATGACCAACGGTTATCTTGCCGTAGCCTTATACATTCCCTGCCCACGTCCATTTCTTCTGCTTAATTTCTACTAATATGTCCTTAACGCGCGTATGTTCCCTGACCCACTCCGCTCTCTTCTTTTCCCATAATGTTAAAGTCAAAATTCTCTTGAGTGAACCATGAGAATGGAAATCCCAAGTGTCGGTTTAAATGGTTGCTATCTGAGCGAATGCCAATCAAGCTCGTTCGGAATGGTCGCCGAGGCGCTGTGCAGCACTGCACAAGGTCCCAGCTCTATTTCCGGTTACAAAGGCTATAATGAAGGCGAAATGCAATATCCTCGTGCAAAAGAGATTTTTAGAGCAATGTAAAGAGCAGATGGTCTGTAGTAATTATTCCACGAAGAGAAATAAAAGGGAACATAGCGCAAATATGAAACGTACGTATCGAGAACAAGCTAAATTTCAAAGGGTCGGCTTTCCCCTACTACGCGCGACATAGCAGGTAAGGTACGCTACCAGGTAGATATGTTCGACATCCCAGAACTCTGTTCAGTGGAGCGTCTCTTCAGTTTCAAGTCCATCCAATCCGCCTTAGTGATCGCTCGTGCAAAAGCTTTAGTCAGTGCGACAGTTGCCAGGGAGCGGCCTAATGTCAACAATAGAACCGCCTTATCGAACTGCGTTTTCACTGCCAGTGATACAAGTGTCCACACCGTGCTGCCACATGTAGCCAACTTCATTGCAACAGGGGGTGAACAGCCTTGGATTCCTTTTCCCCAGCCATTAAGCAGCAGGAGACTATCAGGAGCAACTTTACAGTACGGCAGAGATTACGACCCACGAGGAGTGGATACGACCGGTATGCAATCCTAGTAACTGTAGCAATGCCAATAACGACGTCTTGGCTTTAGCCACGAAGCCACAACTCACTCAGCGAGAGCGCCTCTTGTAGGAAGGAGCGCATTTTCTCGTTACCACCCCTTTCCCCATAATAGGCGAAATCGCCATCTTTGCCACAATAAACATTCGTCAATGATCAAGTAACGCCAGGATCACTTACAGCTTCGTCACGTCCGCGGTCAGCTATAGCGGGGGAAAAAAGCACATTCGTAAGCTCGGTCGGAAGCGCTACATCTTGACCAATACGGAAATAATAACTGCGTAAATTGATTTGCCGTGCTTTCCGGGCTATATGCCTCATTTGGGATGTACGTACGTCCATTTGAGACTGCCTGAAACGTTTTCATCTACCCACTCGTACCCAATCCACGGCCGTGCTGAGATTCCGTTCCCTGTCCGTAATTACCTCAGACTTTGGAGCCCGAGCAGCGCATGCGCAAAAACAGCGATGGGACTGACGGGCGGGTGCAGGAAGAAGACAATGGCGGAAGAAACCAGGCGCGCCAGGTAAACCGCGGCCGCTGGCTCGACGTCCGCACGAACGCCAACGGCACAAAACGGTGGACGCGCACGTACCGGGCCGTGGTGAGTGAAAGCCAGAACAGGGAAACCGCAAAACAAAAAGGTCCAAGAGGGGGGAGGATGCGAAAGGCAAGCGCGGGAGCGCAGCAGGGACAAAACCCTCCGGGTGGGGGCGGAATAAAATGCCCAGAAGCGCGGAAAGAGGTCAACTGCCGTTGTCCGAACGATCAACACGCGGCGTAACCGAGTCCTCTGTGTGCCCACGAGGCGTGCGTCCGGCCCCGCGGCGGACGGAGTCTGCTGCGTGTGCATGGCTGCATGTTCGGGGCTTGTCGCTGTCCCGCGCAGCACGGAAGCGCGCGACTATGCGGAATCTCTGTGAGCGGCCAGCGGCCGGAACTGCCGACGGAGCATAGAAACACACGCGGCGCGCGTCTCGTATAATGAGCACGCGCGCATACAACTCGGCAGGCTCTGAGTAACCGCGCGTCCGCGCGCTGCGCTGTCCGGAGAGCAGCGAAGCGAAAGTGTGCGCACTGGAACGCTCCAGCGGAGGCGCTTCGTGTGTGCACGCGGGCTGGCGAAAGCGTGGAGCCGGGTGAATTGTTTCGAAAACGTCTTTGGCTGTGAGGCTGGGCGCGGAGTTCGGGAGGCAAGAGCAAAGCGGTATGGAAATGTAGTCGTACATACATGTTAAGGAAAATGGGTTTCTCGTGGCTTACCCGCGCTATTTAAGACATGTACTCGTAAATTTGACGTTGGAAGTTTGAAGTAGCCTTTATTTAAATCAAAGGAGAAATAGACCTCTCTCTCTCTCTCTCTCTCTCTCTCTCTCTCTCTCTCTCTCTCTCTCTCTCTCTCTCTCTCTCTCTCTCTCTCTCTAATGGCACAAACTGTATTGAGGGAGCTTGCGATTTCAATACTTTACTTAAACCGCTTCTCATTCGTATCGTCAGTAGAACCGTAAGCGCCGCGTACAGACGCAGCCATGCAAGAGAAGGAAACGTTCGCCTCCGTCTCGCCGAAGTGGGCCCTTGAACTTGACCAAGGTCGACAAACTTCCGAGCGCCAAGAGAATAGGGCCCCCGTCACCACCGCCTGGCAAAGTTCAACGTTTCCAGCCGTCTCCACGGGCGAAGAATCCCCCGTGGCGTGGGAGTATTCTGACGCTCGAGGGAACCCCCACGCCGACGAAAAGCGACGTTGAAGCGAGCAGGCACAGATGGCACAGCCTTTTTCGCGGAACTGCTACCCTTTTGAGCAAATGACACGTTATATGCCGGGCGGTGTGGCCGCGTGGCTTCCAGCTGCACTATTTGAACATGTTCAATGGGTACGACTCGAATATTCCGACTAACACAAATACGGCTGCGAGCCATCTTGTTAACTCCAGCCTTGCAAAGCGAATTACTGGGCGGTGGAGCCTTATTAAACGTAGTATCGTAACAAGAGTATTTTAGATGCGAAGCATCTCATGCTCGGGGCTGTGTTCCTCCCTCCCTCGTTGTCGTTGTCCGCCGTCCGCACTCCACTGCGCATGCGCGTCTCTTCAGCCCCGTCAGTGTTTGGGCTGACGCCAGCGCAGTCCACTATAGAAAGAAATAGTTAGGCGGCGCCCGGTTTCAATCCCACAACTCTCTGGCCGCAATGGTACGTGGCGCTCTTCCCACTGCGCTACAAACCGAGACGGGAGCGTATGCTACGAACGCGCCTTATGTCCTTCGCTCATTCAAACTACGTCAAGAAGCTACTGATACAACGAAGGCACGCGAAGCTGAACGTCAACGGAAGCGCGAACTGAAAACTAATGGGAACTTCAGTCGACCCCATAGCTGTTTCCCGCACTACTCAGGGTTCCCCTACGGGAAGATGGTGTAATTTCTTGTTTTAAATGACACTTTTATCAGAAGGTACTCTCGTTCAAAAGGATCGGATATTGCAAATCCCTTCAGGCTCTATCTAATGAAGAGTGCTTTGTTCACATTTTCTAATTTCTCGCAGTTTACAATCAGTGAAGGTAAAGGAAGAGGCAAGGATGTCAAGCCGAATATACGTATCCATGAATATTTGTTTGATCAAGGGTACAGGGGGAGAAAACTGCTAAGGTAGGACTTGTGAACCTGGATTTTTTTTAAGTTTTATAGTTGCTGTCTTGGCCATTGAAGTGGAGTGACCCAATGGGAACCACGGACTCGGAGAAAAAAGCACAGCAAGTCTGTTGCGTTTAACCTTTGTGTTTAACTTTCGCTTTAATTTTCCCGCAACTTAGATCTTCACGACTGCCTTATTTTTTCTGTGTGCTTCCTTTCTTGAACGCCCGTAGAGAATCTAGGTTAATTTGCCGTAACCAAAGTAATGACTGAACCTCTGCTCAACGTTTCGATTCTTGATCTCGATAGCCTACGCAGTAGTCATGAGTGCATGCAGACAAAAATCAATGCCAGACTTTGGCGGGCGAACTTCGAACGTTCTGAACATGCGCAGTCGTGCTAGTCAGCTTCTTATCGCTGGAGCAAGCCGTACGTACTATGCTACAGTAAGTCCTCGTTATAACTAAGTCCCCGGACAGAAACCTGCTTCGTGATAAGTTATACTTGGTTAAAAGCGGTAATGACTTGTTCTCAATACACCGCAGTTGGAAGCATAAAAAATTCGAATAAAGCGATATTTTGTTATAAAGATTGTTTACTGTGTAATAACGTCCGTGGGCGGTGGCGTCAGAGCCCAACGGCTACTTAACTCGGTGACGGCCGACGCCTCGGTTGACCCGGCAACAACCGAGATCCTCTAAGGCGCGCTCCTTGAGCACGTCGTCGGATCGCAACTCCCTGCTGGCCTGCATACACGGAGGGGGAGGGCCCGCGCAGCGTAACGACTTTCTGTAATAACCCGCTGGAACGCCGCCGCTACAAAGCAGCGACGCCAACGCGCGCGTCAGCCGAACACGCGGCGTCAGCAGTGCGACCTCCCCTGACCCGCAGGAGCGACTTCGCTCGCAGCGCTGGCGGCTGCTTGCGGGCGCGTCCAGAGATGTCTGTGCGCGCTCTCAGTCTCTCAAGAGGCGTCCGCTTCCGCCCCGTGCTACTTTCCGTGCGGCGCTGCCACGGAGCGCCTCGGCAAGCGCTTCACGTGACGACAAAGGGGGAAGGCTGTTCCGCTGGGGTAGCCTAATGAGCTACAGCCCCTCTCCCCTCTCCTCTCACCACCGCCAAGAATGCAGTTTCTTTCCGTTGTTCTGTCTAAAAGACAATATGCCTTGTTGCAACGGTGACCAAATATTGATGAATCTGTGGAAAATGTGTTTGTAAGCGCCAGGTGGTTGAAGTTCCAAAGTCTATAAAAGGACCGCAGACGGTTTGATTAATTATGCAGGACATTCGGG
This sequence comes from Haemaphysalis longicornis, assembly GCF_048455015.1. Classification (NCBI taxonomy): domain Eukaryota; kingdom Metazoa; phylum Arthropoda; class Arachnida; order Ixodida; family Ixodidae; genus Haemaphysalis; species Haemaphysalis longicornis. Next base: position 251,860,056 of record NW_027526295.1, read on the forward strand.
CCCGCCTAAGCCGTTGCGATTGCCGTAGCCGTCAAGGGGACGCTGTCGACCGTACATACTCTCATATCGAATTAGATGTCAAAATTTCAGGGGGAAGCGCTCTGATGAAGATCCAGGAAGGCCAGAAGCACTCCTTTTATTCCTACCCCTGCCCTGCACGCCGGAGTCTACGGACAGAGGGGAAGGTGCAGCGCCCATATACGCAACTTAAATTCGCTGGTTAAATTCAAGTGACCACGCACAATCAAGAACGCTCGTAATAGTGGTAACTGTCTCTTTCCGTCACAGTTGCAAGTCCAGATACGCATCTGGCTGCAGGACACGATACGCAAGGCCGCAAGCCTTGCATAACCTTTCCGGCGGTTGCGGTGGGATTCACACTGCACCCGAATTAGCGAGGCGGCACATTCTTTGAAGGGCAAAAGCGCTAGGATAAACCGCACTGTCTGCACCGACCACCCCGGAGCGTTGTCCCAACGTGGTTTTCCTGCGTGGCGGCTTCCGTGCTCGAATAAGCGCATTGTACGGCGGCCGTCTATAGTAAGGGCGCGCTGAACCGACCACCTCGGGGCCAGCCGCACGTGACCCTTCGTGCCCGCTGCCTCGGGAGGAGGCGATGAAAAGGCGACCTCAGTTCCTGGACCGTGGAGCGCTGTTTGCACCGAAGATCAGTCGGCCGCTTCCTGCTGCTTTCGTCTCCGGCCGCCGCCGCAGAGCCCGGTGGTCGCCTGCGAAGAAAAGCGTGCACTTCACTCGAGCCGGGAGGAAGTGCACGCCACTGCGCACCTTTGAATCGCCGAGTCACGGCTCGTTATAGCGTGTCCCGACGTGAATCACGTGGCAAGACGAAGGCCTCCTGGATCAGCAAAATGTAGCAGTATGTTCTATTTCTGGGCGATCTTACGCGTTGCGGATGTTCCGTTGCAAATGTTTGTAGGCGTCGTCGTGTACGTGCCGATGTTGCGTTTTAACCCGTGCACAAAAGGTTGATGCAACGTCGAACGAATCTCCACGCGACCCGACGCAGTTGATGCAACCACGCGCGATGCCTTTTGGAGGGGAGGAGGTTACATCGCTTGCGTCGACGTCCCGTCCGCAGCGACGACTTTGCTGGGCGGTCGTCCTTGCTGCCGGAAAGTCCGTGTATACGGGGCTATCTCGGGCGAGGAGGCTTCAGTCACCGGCACGATTCGACTGATGCCTGGACGAGAACGGGTTATCAAGAGTGGCCACAACCGAATTCAGCCGCTAGCTCGCCTTGTCCCGGCTTGCCTTGACTTCTCCCGGTTGCGCAGGGCATGAGTAAGCGTCGAGGAATGTCGACACTGCGAGAGCATCATGTGGCGGATTCGTTATGGCGAGCATGCCTGCACGAAGAGCAGCCGTGTGGTGCCTTGTCCAGTTAGACTTGCATGTTATACACAGGTTAAATATGTGTGTGTGTGTGTGTTGTTGTTTTTTTCTTTTGTCGTTAACCTCGCAAAAACAGAATACTCTTAGAACTTGGACACACAAAACCAGGGCCCTGCAAATCAGTAATGTAACAACGTGTAGTGAGATAAAAGTACCCACCCACCGCGGTGACTCAGTGGCTAAGGCATTGGGCTGCTGAACACGAGAACGCGGGTTCGATTCCCGGCCGCGGCGGCAGCTGTTCTGGTGAAGGCGAGAAGCAAGAACGCCCGTGTTTACAAGATTTCGGCGCACGTTAAAGATCCCAAGGTGGTCAAAATTAATCCGGAGCCCTCCACTACGGCGCGCCTCACCGCCTGCGTTGCGTCGGCGCTTAAGATCTACGATCAATCAGATAAAAGTACCCATAATTAGTGTCCGCCGTATATATCTTCTTCACGTGAACTCTTGGCGGCTCTAACAATATATATTCGAAGCACATCTTCGTGAATTCCGGCGTGCCTTTTGATGTAAATCTTTTGAAGCGGTTTTCAGCGCCAGGAATATCGTATACCATTACACAAGTCATTTTTGACATAACAAAAAGTTACGAACACCAACATTTGCATAACTGACATGTGCAAATTTATGATAAAATTCAGATGCGCGCAAAAAATTATGGGCTTACCGCTACGGGAAAATTCCTACCGCCCACAAAATCTTAAGAACGCGGGAAGACTAGGACCAAACCACAACGGTAATGACAATGATGATGACGCTGACGACAGTGGTGATTAAACTTTGCCCTGTGCATCGGGACTGTTTTGCATAACGTTTCTGGACTTACCGTAACCACAGAAAACTAGCAATGCCAGAGAGTGACTCTGGTGTTGACAAATTTTAATCTCTGTAAAGAAGCGACAATGAACTTGACTTTTTCTGACCAGAATAGACTGGCGTTTGGCGATCAAATGAGTTCCAAGTGTGATGGTGTCAGTGCCGAACGGGCTGACTGAGGCATAACCCTTCCTGCATTTCGGTAGCCTCAGAATTGATCATCGTGCCCCGCTACGGCGTGCGGCTCTTCATTCTACCGAACCACGAAGCGATGCCGGCCTTGCGCACGAAAGCTAGCCGTTAAAAAAAAAATTTGGCCCATCTCCCCACGAGGGGGGACTCGAGTAAATGCGTCGCGTAGGGGGTGGGTGTATTGCGTTAACGTTAGTGTTTGGGGGGTGGTGGTGGGGTGGTAGTGAATGTGTTAACTATTATTGCTTATTACTATTAATTATTATTATTTCTTTCATATATTAATTATTACTTTCGTGATTTTGCGACTCGAGTCCCCCCTCGTGGAGAGATGGGCCCAATTTTTCTTTTTTTTTGTGACGCAAGAAGTGAAGGTAAAGAGTAGGTTGTTGTAAGTCGTTATTTATTTATTTGTTGCTGTTGTCGTTGTATTGGACGCTGAGAACGGCGGCTTCGTGGTCGCTAAAGTGTACTGTTAAGGGGTCTTTAAGC